>NW_027459462.1:1353890-2028335 GCF_050624435.1 Tenrec ecaudatus
TCCTAGCCTAAGACTAGGGGGGCCCTAGCCTAAGCTTAGGGGTGCCCTAGCCTAAGCCTTGCGGTGACCTAGCCTAGCCTAAGGGTGCCCTAGGGTTAGGCTAGCGGAGCCCTAGCCTTAGCCTAAGCCTAGGGGTGGCCTAGCCTAAGCCTAGGGGTACCCTAGCCTAAGCCTAGGGGTGCCCTAGCCTAAGCCTAGGGGTGCCCTAGCCCAAGCCTAGGGGTGGCCTAGCCTAAGCTTAATGGTGCCCTAGCCTAAGCCTAGGGGTGCCCTAGCCTAAGCCTAGGGGTGCCCTAGCCTAAGGCTAGGGGTGCCCAAGCCTTAGTCTAGTGGAACCCTATCCTTAGCCTAAGCCTAGGGGTGCCCTAGCCTAAGCCAAGATGTGCCCTAGCATAAGCCAAGAGGTGCCCTACCCTACGCCTAGGGGTGCCCTACCCTAAGCCTAGGGGTGCCCTAGCCTAAGCCTAGGCTTGTCCTAGCCTTAGGCTAGCTGAGCCCTAGCCTAAGCCTAAGCTAGGGGTGCCCTAGCCTAAGCCTAGGGGTGCCCTAGCCTAAGCCTAGGGGTGCCATAGCCTTAGGATAGAGGAGCCCTAGCCTTAGCCTAAACCTAGGAGTGCCCTAGCCTAAGACTAGGGGTGCCCTAGCTTAAGCTTAGGGGTGCCCTAGACTAAGCATTGGGGTGCCCTAGCCTAAGCCTAGGGGTGCCCTAGCCTAAGCCTATGGGTGCCTTAGCCTTAGGCTAGGGGAGCCCTAGCCTTAGCCTAAGCCTAGGGGTGCCCTAGCCTAAGCTTTGGTGCCCTATCCTAAGCCTAGGGGTGCCCTAGCCTAAGCCTAGGGGTGCCCTAGCCTTAGGCTAGGAGAGCCCTTACCTTAGCCTAAGCCTACGGGTGCACTATCCCAAGCCTTGGGGTGCCCTAGCCTAAACCTAGGGGTGCCCTAGCGTAAGCCTAGGGGTGCCCTAGCCTAAGGCTAGGGGTGCCCTAGCCTAAGCCTAGAGGTGCCCTACCCTAAGCCTAGGGGTGCCCTAAACTAAGCCTTGGGGTGCCCTAGCCTTAGGCTAGCTGAGCCCTAGCCTAGCCTAAGCCTAGGGGTGCCCTAGCCTAAGCCTAGGGGTGCCCTAGCCTAAGCCGAGGGGTGCCCTAGCCTAAGCCTACGGGTGCCCTAGCCTAAGCCTAGGGGTGCCCTAGCCTTAGGCTAGGAGAGCCCTAACCTTAGCCTAAGCCTACGGGTGCACTATCCCAAGCCTTGGGGTGCCCTAGCCTAAACCTAGGGGTGCCCTAGCCTAAGCCTAGGGGTGCCCTAGCCTAAGGCTAGGGGTGCCCTAGCCTAAGCCTAGAGGTGCCCTACCCTAAGCCTAGGGGTTCCCCTAGACTAAGCCTAGGGGTGCCCTAGCCTTAGGCTAGCTGTACCCTAGCCTTAGCTTAAGCCTAGGGGGGCCCTAGCCTAAGCCTAGGGGTGCCCTAGCCTAAGCCTAGGCGTGCCCTAGCCTAAGCCGATGGGTGCCCTACCCTAAGCCTGGGGGTGCCCTAGCCTAAGCCTAGGCTTGCCCTAGCCTTAGGCTAGCTGAGCCCTAGCCTAGCCTAATCCTAGGGGTGCCCTAGCCTTAGGCTAGGGGTGCCCTAGCCTAAGCCTAGGGGTGCCCTATCCTAAGCCTAGGGGTGCCCTAGCCTTAGGCTAGGGGAGCCCTAGCCTTAAGGTGGCCTAGCCTAATCCTAGTGGTGCCCTATCCTAAGCATAGGGGTGCCCTAGCCTAAGCCTAGGGGTGCCCTAGCCTAAGCCTAGGGGTGCCCTAGCCTTAGTCTAGTGGAGCCCTAGCCTTAGCCTAAGACTAGGGGTGCCCTAGCCTAAGCCTAGATGTGCCCTAGCCTAAGCCTAGGGGTGCCCTACCCTAAGCCTAGGAGTGCCATAGCCTAAGCCTAGGGGTGCCCTAACCTAAGCTTATGGGTGCCCTAGCCTAAGCCTAGGGGTGCCCTAGCCTAAGCCTAGTTGTGCCCTAGCCTAAGCCGAGGGGTGCCCTACCCTAAGCCTAGGGGTGCCCTAGCCTAAGCCTAGGCTTGCCGTAGCCTTAGGCTAGCTGAGCCCTAGCCTAAGGCTAAGACTAGGGGTGCCCTAGCCTAAGCTTAGGGGTGCCCTAGGGTTAGTCTAGGGGAGCCCTAGCCTTAGCCTAAGCCTAGGGGTGCCCTAGCCTAAGCCTAGGGGGGCCCTAGCCTAAGCCTAGGATTGCCCTAGCCATAGGCTAGCTGAGCCCTAGCCTAAGCCTAAGCCTAGAGGTGCCCTAGCCTAAGCATATGGGTGCCCTAGCCTAAGCCTAGGGGTGCCATAGCCTTAGGCTAGAGGAGCCCTAGCCTTAGCCTAACCCTAGGGGTGCCCCAGCCTAAGACTAGGGGTGACCTAGCCTAAGCCTAGGCTTGCCCTAGCCTTAGGCTAGCTGAGCCCTAGCCTAAGCCTAAGCCTAGGGGTGCCCTAGCCTAAGCCTAGGGGTGCCCTAACCTAACCCTAGTGGTGCCCTAGCCTTAGGCTAGGGGAACACTAGCCTTAGCCTAAGCCTAGGGGTGCCATAGCCTCAGGATAGAGGAGCCCTAGCCTTAGCCTATGCCTAGGAGTGCCCTAGCCTATGACTAGGGGTGCGATAGCCTAAGTCTAGGGGTGCACTAGCCTAAGCCTAGGGGTGCCCTAGCCTTAGCCTAAGACTAGGGGTGCCCTAGCCTAAGCCTAGATGTGCCCTAGCCTAAGCCTAGGGGTGCCCTACCCTAAGCCTAGGGGTGCCATAGCCTAAGCATAGGGGTGCCCTATCCTAAGCTTAGGGGTGCCCTAGCCTAAGCCTAGGGGTGCTCTAGCCTAAGCCTAGTTGTGCCCTACCCTAAGCCGAGGGGTGCCCTACCCTAAGCCTAGGGGTGCCCTAGCCTAAGCCTAGGCTTGCCCTAGCCTTAGGCTAGCTGAGCCCTAGCCTAAGGCTAAGCCTAGGAGTGCCCTAGCCTAAGACTAGGGGTGCCCTAGCCTAAGCTTAGGGGTGCCCTAGACTAAGCATTGGGGTGCCCTAGCCTAAGCCTAGGGGTGCCCTAGGGTTAGGCTAGGGGAGCCCTAGCCTTAGCCTAAGCCTAGTGGTGCCCTAGCCTAAGCCTTGGGGTGCCCTAGCCTAAGCCTAGTGGTGCCCTAGTCTAAGCCTATGGGTGCCTTAGCCTTAGGCTAGGGGAGCCCTAGCCTTAGCCTAAGCCTAGGGGTGCCCTAGCCTAAGTTTTGGTGCCCTATCCTAAGCCAAGGGGTGCCCTAGCCTAAGCCTAGGGGTGCCCTAGCCTAAGCCTAGGGGTGCCCTAGCCTTAGGCTAGGAGAGCCCTAACCTTAGCCTAAGCCTACGGGTGCACTATCCCAAGCCTTGGGGTGCCCTAGCCTAAACCTAGGGGTGCCCTAGCCTAAGCCTAGGGGTGCCCTAGCCTAAGGCTAGGGGTGCCCTAGCCTAAGCTTAGAGGTGCCCTACCCTAAGCCTAGGGGTTCCCCTAGACTAAGCCTAGGGGTGCCCTAGCCTTAGGCTAGCTGTACCCTAGCCTTAGCTTAAGCCTAGGGGGGCCCTAGCCTAAGCCTATGGGTGCCCAGCCTAAGCCAAGGGGTGCCCTAACCTAAGCTTAGGGGTGCCTTAGCCTTAGGCTAGCTGAGCCCTAGCCTTACCCTAAGCCTAGGGGTGCCCTAGCCTAAGCCTAGGCGTGCCCTAGCCTAAGCCGATGGGTGCCCTACCCTAAGTCTGGGGGTGCCCTAGCCTAAGCCTAGGCTTGCCCTAGCCTTAGGCTAGCTGAGCCCTAGCCTAGCCTAAGCCTAGGGGTGCCCTAGCCTTAGGCTAGGGGTGCCCTAGCCTAAGCCTAGGGGTGCCCTATCCTAAGCCTAGGGGTGCCCTAGCCTTAGGCTAGGGGAGCCCTAGCCTTAAGGTGGCCTAGCCTAATCCTAGTGGTGCCCTATCCTAAGCATAGGGGTGCCCTAGCCTAAGCCTAGGGGTGCCCTAGCCTAAGCCTAGGGGTGCCCTAGCCTAAGCCTAGGGGTGCACTAGCCTAAGCCTAGGGGTGCCCTAGCCTTAGTCTAGTGGAGCCCTATCCTTAGCCTAAGACTAGGGGTGCCCAAGCCTAAGCCTAGATGTGCCCTAGCCTAAGCCTAGGGGTGCCCTACCCTAAGCCTAGGAGTGCCATAGCCTAAGCCTAGGGGTGCCCTAACCTAAGCTTATGGGTGCCCTAGCCTAAGCCTAGGGGTGCCCTAGCCTAAGCCTAGTTGTGCCCTAGCCTAAGCCGAGGGGTGCCCTACCCTAAGCCTAGGGGTGCCCTAGCCTAAGCCTAGGCTTGCCGTAGCCTTAGGCTAGCTGAGCCCTAGCCTAAGGCTAAGACTAGGGGTGCCCTAGCCTAAGCTTAGGGGTGCCCTAGGGTTAGTCTAGGGGAGCCCTAGCCTTAGCCTAAGCCTAGGGGTGCCCTAGCCTAAGCCTAGGGGGGCCCTAGCCTAAGCCTAGGATTGCCCTAGCCATAGGCTAGCTGAGCCCTAGCCTAAGCCTAAGCCTAGAGGTGCCCTAGCCTAAGCCTATGGGTGCCCTAGCCTAAGCCTAGGGGTGCCATAGCCTTAGGCTAGAGGAGCCCTAGCCTTAGCCTAACCCTAGGGGTGCCCCAGCCTAAGACTAGGGGTGACCTAGCCTAAGCCTAGGCTTGCCCTAGCCTTAGGCTAGCTGAGCCCTAGCCTAAGCCTAAGCCTAGGGGTGCCCTAGCCTAAGCCTAGGGGTGCCCTAACCTAACCCTAGTGGTGCCCTAGCCTTAGGCTAGGGGAACACTAGCCTTAGCCTAAGCCTAGGGGTGCCATAGCCTCAGGATAGAGGAGCCCTAGCCTTAGCCTATGCCTAGGAGTGCCCTAGCCTAAGACTAGGGGTGCGATAGCCTAAGTCTAGGGGTGCACTAGCCTAAGCCTAGGGGTGCCCTAGCCTTAGCCTAAGACTAGGGGTGCCCTAGCCTAAGCCTAGATGTGCCCTAGCCTAAGCCTAGGGGTGCCCTACCCTAAGCCTAGGGGTGCCATAGCCTAAGCATAGGGGTGCCCTATCCTAAGCTTAGGGGTGCCCTAGCCTAAGCCTAGGGGTGCTCTAGCCTAAGCCTAGTTGTGCCCTACCCTAAGCCGAGGGGTGCCCTACCCTAAGCCTAGGGGTGCACTAGCCTAAGCCTAGGCTTGCCCTAGCCTTAGGCTAGCTGATCCCTAGCCTAAGGCTAAGCCTAGGGGTGCCCTAGCCTAAGGCTTGGGGTGCCCTATCCTAAACTTGGGGTGCCGTAGGGTTTGTCTAGGGGAGCCCTAGCTTTAGCCTAAGCCTAGGGGTGCCCTAGCCTAAGCCTAGATGTGCCCTAGCCTAAGCCTAGGGGTGCCCTACCCTAAGCCTAGGGGTGCCATAGCCTAAGCATAGGGGTGCCCTAGCCTAAACCTAGGGGTGCTCTAGCCTAAGCCTAGTTGTGCCCTTCCCTAAGCCGAGGGGTGCCCTACCCTAAGCCTAGGGTTGCCCTAGCCTAAGCCTAGGCTTGCCCTAGCCTTAGGCTAGCTGAGCCCTAGCCTAAGTCTAAGCCTAGGGGTGCCCTAGCCTAAGCCTTGGGGTGCCCTATCCTAAACCTAGGGGTGCCGTAGGGTTTGTCTAGGGGAGCCCTAGCTTTAGCCTAAGCCTAGGGGTGCCCTAGCCTAAGCCTAGGTGTTCCCTAGCCTAAGCCTAGGATTGCCCTAGCCTTAGGCTAGCTGAGCCCTAGCCTAAGCCTAAGCCTAGAGGTGCCCTAGCCTAAGCCTAGGGGTGCCATAGCCTAAGCCTAGGGGTGCCATAGCCTTAGGCTAGAGGAGCCGTAGCCTTAGCCTAAGCCTAGGTGTGTCCTAGCCTAACCCTAGGGGTGCCCCAGCCTAAGACTAGGGGTGACATAGCCTAAGCCTAGGCTTGCCCTAGCCTTAGGCTAGCTGAGCCCTAGCCTAAGCCTAAGCCTAGGGTTGCCCTAGCCTAAGCCTAGGCTTGCCCTAGCCTTAGGCTAGCTGAGCCCTAGCCTAAGTCTAAGCCTAGGGGTGCCCTAGCCTAAGCCTTGGGGTGCCCTATCCTAAACCTAGGGGTGCCGTAGGGTTTGTCTAGGGGAGCCGTAGCTTTAGCCTAAGCCTAGGGGTGCCCTAGCCTAAGCCTAGGTGTTCCCTAGCCTAAGCCTAGGATTGCCCTAGCCTTAGGCTAGCTGAGCCCTAGCCTAAGCCTAAGCCTAGAGGTGCCCTAGCCTAAGCCTATGGGTGCCCTAGCCTAAGCCTAGGGGTGCCATAGCCTTAGGCTAGAGGAGCCGTAGCCTTAGCCTAAGCCTAGGTGTGTCCTAGCCTAACCCTAGGGGTGCCCCAGCCTAAGACTAGGGGTGACATAGCCTAAGCCTAGGCTTGCCCTAGCCTTAGGCTAGCTGAGCCCTAGCCTAAGCCTAAGCCTAGGGGTGCCCTAGCCTAAGCCTAGGGGTGCCCTAACCTAACCCTAATGGTGCCCTAGCCTTAGGCTAGGGGAACACTAGCCTTAGCCTAAGCCTAGAGGTGCCCTAGCCTAAGCTTAGGCGTGCCCTAGCCTAAGCCGAGGGGTGCCCTAGCCTAAGCCTAGGGTTGCCCTTCCCTAAGCTAGCGGTGCCCTAGCCTAAGCCTAGGCTTGCCCTAGCCTTAGGCTAGCTGATCCCTAGCCTAACCCTAAGCCTAGGGGTGCCCTAGCCTAAGCCTTGGGGTGCCCTAGCCTAAGCCTAGGGGTGCCATAGCATTAGGCTAGAGGAGCCCTAGCCTTAGCTTAAGCCTAGGGGTGTCCTAGCCTAAGACTAGGGGGGCCCTAGCCTAAGCTTAGGGGTGCCCTAGCCTAAGCCTTGCGGTGACCTAGCCTAGCCTAAGGGTGCCCTAGGGTTAGGCTAGCGGAGCCCTAGCCTTAGCCTAAGCCTAGGGGTGGCCTAGCCTAAGCCTAGGGGTACCCTAGCCTAAGCCTAGGGGTGCCCTAGCCTAAGCCTAGGGGTGCCCTAGCCCAAGCCTAGGTGTGGCCTAGCCTAAGCTTAATGGTGCCCTAGCCTAAGCCTAGGGGTGCCCTAGCCTAAGCCTAGGGGTGCCCTAGCCTAAGGCTAGGGGTGCCCAAGCCTTAGTCTAGTGGAACCCTATCCTTAGCCTAAGCCTAGGGGTGCCCTAGCCTAAGCCAAGATGTGCCCTAGCCTAAGCCGAGAGGTGCCCTACCCTACGCCTAGGGGTGCCCTACCCTAAGCCTAGGGGTGCCCTAGCCTAAGCCTAGGCTTGTCCTAGCCTTAGGCTAGCTGAGCCCTAGCCTAAGCCTAAGCTAGGGGTGCCCTAGCCTAAGCCTAGGGGTGCCCTAGCCTAAGCCTAGGGGTGCCATAGCCTTAGGATAGAGGAGCCCTAGCCTTAGCCTAAGCCTAGGAGTGCCCTAGCCTAAGACTAGGGGTGCCCTAGCTTAAGCTTAGGGGTGCCCTAGACTAAGCATTGGGGTGCCCTAGCCTAAGCCTAGGGGTGCCCTAGGGTTAGGCTAGGGGAGCCCAAGCCTTATCCTAAGCTTAGTGGTGCCCTAGCCTAAGCCTTGGGGTGCCCTAGCCTAAGCCTAGTGGTGCCCTAGCCTAAGCCTATGGGTGCCTTAGCCTTAGGCTAGGGGAGCCCTAGCCTTAGCCTAAGCCTAGGGGTGCCCTAGCCTAAGCTTTGGTGCCCTATCCTAAGCCTAGGGGTGCCCTAGCCTAAGCCTAGGGGTGCCCTAGCCTTAGGCTAGGAGAGCCCTAACCTTAGCCTAAGCCTACGGGTGCACTATCCCAAGCCTTGGGGTGCCCTAGCCTAAACCTAGGGGTGCCCTAGCGTAAGCCTAGGGGTGCCCTAGCCTAAGGCTAGGGGTGCCCTAGCCTAAGCCTAGAGGTGCCCTACCCTAAGCCTAGGGGTGCCCTAAACTAAGCCTTGGGGTGCCCTAGCCTTAGGCTAGCTGAGCCCTAGCCTAGCCTAAGCCTAGGGGTGCCCTAGCCTAAGCCTAGGGGTGCCCTAGCCTAAGCCGAGGGGTGCCCTACCCTAAGCCTAGGGGTGCCCTAGCCTAAGCCTAGGCTTGCCCTAGCCTTAGGCTAGCTGAGCCCTAGCCGAAGGTTAAGACTAGGGGTGCCCTAGCCTAAGCTTAGGGGTGCCCTAGGGTTAGTCTAGGGGAGCCCTAGCCTTAGCCTAATCCTAGGGATGCCCTAGCCTAAGCCTAGGGGTGCCCTAGCCTAAGCCTAGGATTGCCCTAGCCTTAGGCTAGCTGAGCCCTAGCCTAAGCCTAAGCCTAGAGGTGCCCTAGCCTAAGCCTATGGGTGCCCTAGCCTAAGCCTAGGGGTGCCATAGCCTTAGTCTCGAGGAGCCCTAGCCTTAGCCTAACCCTAGGGGTGCCCCAGCCTAAGACTAGGGGTGACCTAGCCTAAGCCTAGGCTTGCCCTAGCCTTAGGCTAGCTGAGCCCTAGCCTAAGCCTAAGCCTAGGGGTGCCCTAGCCTAAGCCTAGGGGTGCCCTAACCTAACCCTAGTGGTGCCCTAGCCTTAGGCTAGGGGAACACTAGCCTTAGCCTAAGCCCAGGGTTGCCCTAGCCTAAGCTTAGGCGTGCCCTAACCTAAGCCGAGGGGTGCCCTAGCCTAAGCCTAGGGTTGCCCTTCCCTAAGCCTAGAGGTGCCCTAGCCTAAGCCTAGGCTTGCCCTAGCCTTAGGCTAGCTGATCCCTAGCCTAAGCCTAAGCCTAGGGGTGCCCTAGCCTAAGCCTTGGGGTGCCCTAGCCTAAGCCTTGCGGTGACCTAGCCTAGCCTAGGGGTGCCCTAGGTTTAGGCTAGGGGAGCCCTAGCCTTAGCCTAAGCCTAGGGGTGCCCTAGCCTAAGCCTAGGGGTGCCCTAGCCTAAGCCTAGGGGTGCCCTAGCCTAAGCCTAGGGGTGCCCTAGCCTTAGGCTAGGGGAACCCTAACCTTAGCCTAAGCCTAGGGGTGCCCTAGCCCAAGCCTAGGGGTGGCCTAGCCTAAGCCTAATGGTGCCCTAGCCTAAGCCTAGGGGTGCCCTAGCCTAAGCCTAGGGGTGCCCTAGCCTAAGGCAAGGGATGCCCAAGCCTTAGTCTAGTGGAGCCCTAGCCTTAGCCTAAGCCTAGGGGTGCCCTAGCCTAAGCCAAGATGTGCCCTAGCCTAAGCCGAGGGGTGCCCTACCCTACGCTTAGGGGTGCCCTACCCTAAGCCTAGGGGTGCCCTAGCCTAAGCGTAGGCTTGCCCTAGCCTTAGGCTAGCTGAGCCCTAGCCTAAGCCTAAGCCTAGGGGTGCCCTAGCCTAAGCCTAGGGGTGCCCTAGGCTAAGTCTAGGGGTGCCATAGCCTTAGGATAGAGGAGCCCTAGCCTTAGACTAAGCCTAGGAGTGCCCTAGCCTAAGACTAGGGGTGCCCTACCTAAGCTTAGGGGTGCCCTAGCCTAAGCCTAGGGGTGCCCTAGGGTTAGGCTAGGGGAGCCCTAGCCTTAGCCTAAGCCTAGTGGTGCCCTAGCCTAAGCCTTGGGGTGCCCTAGCCTAAGCCTAGTGGTGCCCTAGCCTAAGCCTATGGGTGCCTTAGCCTTAGGCTAGGAGAGCCCTAACATTAGCCTAAGCCTACGGGTGCCCTATCCCAAGCCTTGGGGTGCCCTAGCCTAAACCTAGGGGTGCCCTAGCCTAAGCCTAGGGGTGCCCTAGCCTAAGGCTAGGGGTGCCCTAGCCTAAGCCTAGAGGTGCCCTACCCTAAGGCTAGGGGTGCCCTAGACTAAGCCTAGGGGTGCCCTAGCCTTAGGCTAGCTGAACCCTAGCCTTAGCCTAAGCCTAGGTGTGCCCTAGCCTAAGCCTATGGGTGCCCAGCCTAAGCCAAGGGGTGCCCTAACCTAAGCTTAGGGGTGCCTTAGCCTTAGGCTGGCTGAGCCCTAGCCTTAGCCTAAGCCTAGGGGTGCCCTAGCCTAAGCCTAGGCGTGCCCTAGCCTAAGCTGATGGGTGCCCTACCCTAAGCCTGGGGGTGCCCTAGCCTAAGCCTAGGCTTTCCCTAGCCTTAGGCTAGCTGAGCCCTAGCCTAGCCTAAGCCTAGGGGTGCCCTAGCCTAAGCCTAGGGGTGCCCTAGCCTAAGCCTAGGGGTGCCCTATCCTAAGCCTAGGGGTGCCTTAGCCTTAGGCTAGGGGAGCCCTAGCCTTAGCATAAGCCTAGGGATGCCCTAGCCTAATCCTAGTGGTGCCCTATCCTAAGCATAGGGGTGCCCTAGCCTAAGCCTAGTTGTGCCCTAGCCTAAGCCGAGGGGTGCCCTACCCTAAGCCTAGGGGAGCCTTGCCTAAGCCTAGGCTTGCCCTAGCCTTAGGCTAGCTGAGCCCTAGCCTAAGGCTAAGCCTAGGGGTGCCCTAGCCTAAGCCTTGGGGTGCCCTAGCCTAAACCTAGGGGTGCCGTAGGGTTTGTCTAGGGGAGCCCTAGCTTTAGCCTAAGCCTAGGGGTGACCTAGAATAAGCCTAAGGGTTCCCTAGCCTAAGCCTAGGATTGCCCTAGCCTTATGCTAGCTGAGCCCTAGCCTAAGCCTAAGCCTAGAGGTGCCCTAGCCTAAGCCTATGGGTGCCCTAGCCTAAGCCTAGGGGTGCCATAGCCTTAGGCTATAGGAGCCGTAGCCTTAGCCTAAGCCTAGGGGTGTCCTAGCCTAAGCCTAGGGGTGCCCTAGCGTAAGCCTAGGGTTGCCCTAGCCTAAGCCTAGGATTGCCCTAGCCTTAGGCCAGCTGAGCCCAAGCCTAAGCCTGAGCCTAGAGGTGCCCTAGCCTAAGCCTATGGGTGCCCTAGCCTAAGCCTAGGGGTGCCATAGCCTTAGGCTAGAGGAGCCCTAGCCTTAGCTTAAGCCTAGGGGTGTCCTAGCCTAAGACTAGGGGTGCCCTAGCCTAAGCCTAGGGGTGCCCTAGCCTAATACTTGCGGTGACCTAGCCTAGCCTAGGGGTGCCCTAGGGTTAGGCTAGGGGAGCCCTAGCCTTAGCCTAAGCCTAAGGGTGCCCTAGCCTAAGCCTAGGGGTGCCCTAGCCTAAGCCTAGGGGTGCCCTAGCCTAAGCCTAGGGGTGCCCTAGCCTAAGCCTAGGGGTGCCCTATCCTAAGCCTAGGGGTGCCCTAGCCTTAGGCTAGGGGAACCCTAACCTTAGCCTAAGCCTAGGGGTGCCCTAACCCAAGCCTAGGGGTGGCCTAGCCTAAGCCTAATGGTGCCCTAGCCTAAGCCTAGGGGTGCCCTAGCCTAAGCCTAGGGGTGCCCTAGCCTAAGGCTAGGGGTGCCCAAGCCTTAGTCTAGTGGAGCCCTATCCTTAGCCTAAGTCTAGGGGTGCCCTAGCCTAAGCCATGATGTGCCCTAGCCTAAGCCGAGGGGTGCCCTACCCTACGCCTAGGGGTGCCCTACCCTAAGCCTAGGGGTGCCCTAGCCTAAGCCTAGGCTTTCCCTAGCCTTAGGCTAGCTGAGCCCTAGCCTAAGCCTAAGCCTAGGGGTGCCCTAGCCTAAGCCTAGGGGTGCCCTAGCCTAAGCCTAGGGGTGCCATAGCCTTAGGATAGAGGAGCCCTTGCCTTAGCCTAAGCCTAGGAGTGCCCTAGCCTAAGACTAGGGGTGCCCTAGCCTAAGCTTAGGGGTGCCCTAGACTAAGCATTGGGGTGCCCTAGCCTAAGCCTAGGGGTGCCCTAGGGTTAGGCTAGGGGAGCCCTAGCCTTAGCCTAAGCCTAGTGGTGCCCTAGCCTAAGCCTTGGGGTGCCCTAGCCTAAGCCTAGTGGTGCCCTAGTCTAAGCCTATGGGTGCCTTAGCCTTAGGCTAGGGGAGCCCTAGCCTTAGCCTAAGCCTAGGGGTGCCCTAGCCTAAGCTTTGGTGCCCTATCCTAAGCCTAGGGGTGCCCTAGCCTAAGCCTAGGGGTGCCCTAGCCTAAGCCTAGGGGTGCCCTAGCCTTAGGCTAGGAGAGCCCTAACCTTAGCCTAAGCCTACGGGTGCACTATCCCAAGCCTTGGGGTGCCCTAGCCTAAACCTAGGGGTGCCCTAGCCTAAGCCTAGGGGTGCCCTAGCCTAAGGCTAGGGGTGCCCTAGCCTAAGCCTAGAGGTGCCATACCCTAAGCCTAGGGGTTCCCCTAGACTAAGCCTAGGGGTGCCCTAGCCTTAGGCTAGCTGTACCCTAGCCTTAGCTTAAGCCTAGGGGGGCCCTAGCCTAAGCCTATGGGTGCCCAGCCTAAGCCAAGGGGTGCCCTAACCTAAGCTTAGGGGTGCCTTAGCCTTAGGCTAGCTGAGCCCTAGCCTTACCCTAAGCCTAGGGGTGCCCTAGCCTAAGCCTAGGCGTGCCCTAGCCTAAGCCGATGGGTGCCCTACCCTAAGCCTGGGGGTGCCCTAGCCTAAGCCTAGGCTTGCCCTAGCCTTAGGCTAGCTGAGCCCTAGCCTAGCCTAAGCCTAGGGGTGCCCTAGCCTTAGGCTAGGGGTGCCCTAGCCTAAGCCTAGGGGTGCCCTATCCTAAGCCTAGGGGTGCCCTAGCCTTAGGCTAGGGGAGCCCTAGCCTTAAGGTGGCCTAGCCTAATCCTAGTGGTGCCCTATCCTAAGCATAGGGGTGCCCTAGCCTAAGCCTAGGGGTGCCCTAGCCTAAGCCTAGGGGTGCACTAGCCTAAGCCTAGGGGTGCCCTAGCCTTAGTCTAGTGGAGCCCTAGCCTTAGCCTAAGACTAGGGGTGCCCTAGCCTAAGCCTAGATGTGCCCTAGCCTAAGCCTAGGGGTGCCCTACCCTAACCCTAGGAGTGCCATAGCCTAAGCCTAGGGGTGCCCTAACCTAAGCTTATGGGTGCCCTAGCCTAAGCCTAGGGGTGCCCTAGCCTAAGCCTAGTTGTGCCCTAGCCTAAGCCGAGGGGTGCCCTACCCTAAGCCTAGGGGTGCCCTAGCCTAAGCCTAGGCTTGCCGTAGCCTTAGGCTAGCTGAGCCCTAGCCTAAGGCTAAGACTAGGGGTGCCCTAGCCTAAGCTTAGGGGTGCCCTAGGGTTAGTCTAGGGGAGCCCTAGCCTTAGCCTAAGCCTAGGGGTGCCCTAGCCTAAGCCTAGGGGGGCCCTAGCCTAAGCCTAGGATTGCCCTAGCCATAGGCTAGCTGAGCCCTAACCTAAGCCTAAGCCTAGAGGTGCCCTAGCCTAAGCCTATGGGTGCCCTAGCCTAAGCCTAGGGGTGCCATAGCCTTAGGCTAGAGGAGCCCTAGCCTTAGCCTAACCCTAGGGGTGCCCCAGCCTAAGACTAGGGGTGACCTAGCCTAAGCCTAGGCTTGCCCTAGCCTTAGGCTAGCTGAGCCCTAGCCTAAGCCTAAGCCTAGGGGTGCCCTAGCCTAAGCCTAGGGGTGCCCTAACCTAACCCTAGTGGTGCCCTAGCCTTAGGCTAGGGGAACACTAGCCTTAGCCTAAGCCTAGGGGTGCCATAGCCTCAGGATAGAGGAGCCCTAGCCTTAGCCTATGCCTAGGAGTGCCCTAGCCTAAGACTAGGGGTGCGATAGCCTAAGTCTAGGGGTGCACTAGCCTAAGCCTAGGGGTGCCCTAGCCTTAGCCTAAGACTAGGGGTGCCCTAGCCTAAGCCTAGATGTGCCCTAGCCTAAGCCTAGGGGTGCCCTACCCTAAGCCTAGGGGTGCCATAGCCTAAGCATAGGGGTGCCCTATCCTAAGCTTAGGGGTGCCCTAGCCTAAGCCTAGGGGTGCTCTAGCCTAAGCCTAGTTGTGCCCTACCCTAAGCCGAGGGGTGCCCTACCCTAAGCCTAGGGGTTCCCTAGCCTAAGCCTAGGCTTGCCCTAGCCTTAGGCTAGCTGAGCCCTAGCCTAAGTCTAAGCCTAGGGGTGCCCTAGCCTAAGCCTTGGGGTGCCCTATCCTAAACCTAGGGGTGCCGTAGGGTTTGTCTAGGGGAGCCCTAGCTTTAGCCTAAGCCTAGGGGTGCCCTAGCCTAAGCCTAGGTGTTCCCTAGCCTAAGCCTAGGATTGCCCTAGCCTTAGGCTAGCTGAGCCCTAGCCTAAGCCTAAGCCTAGAGGTGCCCTAGCCTAAGCCTATGGGTGCCCTAGCCTAAGCCTAGGGGTGCCATAGCCTTAGGCTAGAGGAGCCGTAGCCTTAGCCTAAGCCTAGGTGTGTCCTAGCCTAACCCTAGGGGTGCCCCAGCCTAAGACTAGGGGTGACATAGCCTAAGCCTATGGGTGCCTTAGCCTTAGGCTAGGGGAGCCCTAGCCTTAGCCTAAGCCTAGGGGTGCCCTAGCCTAAGCTTTGGTGCCCTATCCTAAGCCTAGGGGTGCCCTAGCCTAAGCCTAGGGGTGCCCTAGCCTAAGCCTAGGGGTGCCCTAGCCTTAGGCTAGGAGAGCCCTAACCTTAGCCTAAGCCTACGGGTGCACTATCCCAAGCCTTGGGGTGCCCTAGCCTAAACCTAGGGGTGCCCTAGCCTAAGCCTAGGGGTGCCCTAGCCTAAGGCTAGGGGTGCCCTAGCCTAAGCCTAGAGGTGCCATACCCTAAGCCTAGGGGTTCCCCTAGACTAAGCCTAGGGGTGCCCTAGCCTTAGGCTAGCTGTACCCTAGCCTTAGCTTAAGCCTAGGGGGGCCCTAGCCTAAGCCTATGGGTGCCCAGCCTAAGCCAAGGGGTGCCCTAACCTAAGCTTAGGGGTGCCTTAGCCTTAGGCTAGCTGAGCCCTAGCCTTACCCTAAGCCTAGGGGTGCCCTAGCCTAAGCCTAGGCGTGCCCTAGCCTAAGCCGATGGGTGCCCTACCCTAAGCCTGGGGGTGCCCTAGCCTAAGCCTAGGCTTGCCCTAGCCTTAGGCTAGCTGAGCCCTAGCCTAGCCTAAGCCTAGGGGTGCCCTAGCCTTAGGCTAGGGGTGCCCTAGCCTAAGCCTAGGGGTGCCCTATCCTAAGCCTAGGGGTGCCCTAGCCTTAGGCTAGGGGAGCCCTAGCCTTAAGGTGGCCTAGCCTAATCCTAGTGGTGCCCTATCCTAAGCATAGGGGTGCCCTAGCCTAAGCCTAGGGGTGCCCTAGCCTAAGCCTAGGGGTGCACTAGCCTAAGCCTAGGGGTGCCCTAGCCTTAGTCTAGTGGAGCCCTAGCCTTAGCCTAAGACTAGGGGTGCCCTAGCCTAAGCCTAGATGTGCCCTAGCCTAAGCCTAGGGGTGCCCTACCCTAACCCTAGGAGTGCCATAGCCTAAGCCTAGGGGTGCCCTAACCTAAGCTTATGGGTGCCCTAGCCTAAGCCTAGGGGTGCCCTAGCCTAAGCCTAGTTGTGCCCTAGCCTAAGCCGAGGGGTGCCCTACCCTAAGCCTAGGGGTGCCCTAGCCTAAGCCTAGGCTTGCCGTAGCCTTAGGCTAGCTGAGCCCTAGCCTAAGGCTAAGACTAGGGGTGCCCTAGCCTAAGCTTAGGGGTGCCCTAGGGTTAGTCTAGGGGAGCCCTAGCCTTAGCCTAAGCCTAGGGGTGCCCTAGCCTAAGCCTAGGGGGGCCCTAGCCTAAGCCTAGGATTGCCCTAGCCATAGGCTAGCTGAGCCCTAACCTAAGCCTAAGCCTAGAGGTGCCCTAGCCTAAGCCTATGGGTGCCCTAGCCTAAGCCTAGGGGTGCCATAGCCTTAGGCTAGAGGAGCCCTAGCCTTAGCCTAACCCTAGGGGTGCCCCAGCCTAAGACTAGGGGTGACCTAGCCTAAGCCTAGGCTTGCCCTAGCCTTAGGCTAGCTGAGCCCTAGCCTAAGCCTAAGCCTAGGGGTGCCCTAGCCTAAGCCTAGGGGTGCCCTAACCTAACCCTAGTGGTGCCCTAGCCTTAGGCTAGGGGAACACTAGCCTTAGCCTAAGCCTAGGGGTGCCATAGCCTCAGGATAGAGGAGCCCTAGCCTTAGCCTATGCCTAGGAGTGCCCTAGCCTAAGACTAGGGGTGCGATAGCCTAAGTCTAGGGGTGCACTAGCCTAAGCCTAGGGGTGCCCTAGCCTTAGCCTAAGACTAGGGGTGCCCTAGCCTAAGCCTAGATGTGCCCTAGCCTAAGCCTAGGGGTGCCCTACCCTAAGCCTAGGGGTGCCATAGCCTAAGCATAGGGGTGCCCTATCCTAAGCTTAGGGGTGCCCTAGCCTAAGCCTAGGGGTGCTCTAGCCTAAGCCTAGTTGTGCCCTACCCTAAGCCGAGGGGTGCCCTACCCTAAGCCTAGGGGTGCCCTAGCCTAAGCCTAGGCTTGCCCTAGCCTTAGGCTAGCTGAGCCCTAGCCTAAGGCTAAGCCTAGGGGTGCCCTAGCCTAAGGCTTGGGGTGCCCTATCCTAAACCTAGGGGTGCCGTAGGGTTTGTCTAGGGGAGCCCTAGCTTTAGCCTAAGCCTAGGGGTGCCCTAGCCTAAGCCTAGGTGTTCCCTAGCCTAAGCCTAGGATTGCCCTAGCCTTAGGCTAGCTGAGCCCTAGCCTAAGCCTAAGCCTAGAGGTGCCCTAGCCTAAGCCTATGGGTGCCCTAGCCTAAGCCTAGGGGTGCCATAGCCTTAGGCTAGAGGAGCCGTAGCCTTAGCCTAAGCCTAGGTGTGTCCTAGCCTAACCCTAGGGGTGCCCCAGCCTAAGACTAGGGGTGACATAGCCTAAGCCTAGGCTTGCCCTAGCCTTAGGCTAGCTGAGCCCTAGCCTAAGCCTAAGCCTAGGGGTGCCCTAGCCTAA
This sequence comes from Tenrec ecaudatus, assembly GCF_050624435.1. NCBI lineage: Eukaryota > Metazoa > Chordata > Mammalia > Afrosoricida > Tenrecidae > Tenrec > Tenrec ecaudatus. The sequence goes on from NW_027459462.1 coordinate 1,370,485, forward strand.
GCCTAGGGGTGCCCTAACCTAACCCTAGTGGTGCCCTAGCCTTAGGCTAGGGGAACACTAGCCTTAGCCTAAGCCTAGAGGTGCCCTAGCCTAAGCTTAGGCGTGCCCTAGCCTAAGCCGAGGGGTGCCCTAGCCTAAGCCTAGGGTTGCCCTTCCCTAAGCTAGCGGTGCCCTAGCCTAAGCCTAGGCTTGCCCTAGCCTTAGGCTAGCTGATCCCTAGCCTAAGCCTAAGCCTAGGGGTGCCCTAGCCTAAGCCTTGGGGTGCCCTAGCCTAAGCCTAGGGGTGCCATAGCATTAGGCTAGAGGAGCCCTAGCCTTAGCTTAAGCCTAGGGGTGTCCTAGCCTAAGACTAGGGGGGCCCTAGCCTAAGCTTAGGGGTGCCCTAGCCTAAGCCTTGCGGTGACCTAGCCTAGCCTAAGGGTGCCCTAGGGTTAGGCTAGCGGAGCCCTAGCCTTAGCCTAAGCCTAGGGGTGGCCTAGCCTAAGCCTAGGGGTACCCTAGCCTAAGCCTAGGGGTGCCCTAGCCTAAGCCTAGGGGTGCCCTAGCCCAAGCCTAGGGGTGGCCTAGCCTAAGCTTAATGGTGCCCTAGCCTAAGCCTAGGGGTGCCCTAGCCTAAGCCTAGGGGTGCCCTAGCCTAAGGCTAGGGGTGCCCAAGCCTTAGTCTAGTGGAACCCTATCCTTAGCCTAAGCCTAGGGGTGCCCTAGCCTAAGCCAAGATGTGCCCTAGCCTAAGCCGAGGGGTGCCCTACCCTACGCCTAGGGGTGCCCTACCCTAAGCCTAGGGGTGCCCTAGCCTAAGCCTAGGCTTGTCCTAGCCTTAGGCTAGCTGAGCCCTAGCCTAAGCCTAAGCTAGGGGTGCCCTAGCCTAAGCCTAGGGGTGCCCTAGCCTAAGCCTAGGGGTGCCATAGCCTTAGGATAGAGGAGCCCTAGCCTTAGCCTAAGCCTAGGAGTGCCCTAGCCTAAGACTAGGGGTGCCCTAGCTTAAGCTTAGGGGTGCCCTAGACTAAGCATTGGGGTGCCCTAGCCTAAGCCTAGGGGTGCCCTAGGGTTAGGCTAGGGGAGCCCAAGCCTTATCCTAAGCTTAGTGGTGCCCTAGCCTAAGCCTTGGGGTGCCCTAGCCTAAGCCTAGTGGTGCCCTAGCCTAAGCCTATGGGTGCCTTAGCCTTAGGCTAGGGGAGCCCTAGCCTTAGCCTAAGCCTAGGGGTGCCCTAGCCTAAGCTTTGGTGCCCTATCCTAAGCCTAGGGGTGCCCTAGCCTAAGCCTAGGGGTGCCCTAGCCTTAGGCTAGGAGAGCCCTAACCTTAGCCTAAGCCTACGTGTGCACTATCCCAAGCCTTGGGGTGCCCTAGCCTAAACCTAGGGGTGCCCTAGCGTAAGCCTAGGGGTGCCCTAGCCTAAGGCTAGGGGTGCCCTAGCCTAAGCCTAGAGGTGCCCTACCCTAAGCCTAGGGGTGCCCTAAACTAAGCCTTGGGGTGCCCTAGCCTTAGGCTAGCTGAGCCCTAGCCTAGCCTAAGCCTAGGGGTGCCCTAGCCTAAGCCTAGGGGTGCCCTAGCCTAAGCCGAGGGGTGCCCTACCCTAAGCCTAGGGGTGCCCTAGCCTAAGCCTAGGCTTGCCCTAGCCTTAGGCTAGCTGAGCCCTAGCCGAAGGTTAAGACTAGGGGTGCCCTAGCCTAAGCTTAGGGGTGCCCTAGGGTTAGTCTAGGGGAGCCCTAGCCTTAGCCTAAGCCTAGGGATGCCCTAGCCTAAGCCTAGGGGTGCCCTAGCCTAAGCCTAGGATTGCCCTAGCCTTAGGCTAGCTGAGCCCTAGCCTAAGCCTAAGCCTAGAGGTGCCCTAGCCTAAGCCTATGGGTGCCCTAGCCTAAGCCTAGGGGTGCCATAGCCTTAGGCTCGAGGAGCCCTAGCCTTAGCCTAACCCTAGGGGTGCCCCAGCCTAAGACTAGGGGTGACCTAGCCTAAGCCTAGGCGTGCCCTAACCTAAGCCGAGGGGTGCCCTAGCCTAAGCCTAGGGTTGCCCTTCCCTAAGCCTAGAGGTGCCCTAGCCTAAGCCTAGGCTTGCCCTAGCCTTAGGCTAGCTGATCCCTAGCCTAAGCCTAAGCCTAGGGGTGCCCTAGCCTAAGCCTTGGGGTGCCCTAGCCTAAGCCTTGCGGTGACCTAGCCTAGCCTAGGGGTGCCCTAGGTTTAGGCTAGGGGAGCCCTAGCCTTAGCCTAAGCCTAGGGGTGCCCTAGCCTAAGCCTAGGGGTGCCCTAGCCTAAGCCTAGGGGTGCCCTAGCCTAAGCCTAGGGGTGCCCTAGCCTTAGGCTAGGGGAACCCTAACCTTAGCCTAAGCCTAGGGGTGCCCTAGCCCAAGCCTAGGGGTGGCCTAGCCTAAGCCTAATGGTGCCCTAGCCTAAGCCTAGGGGTGCCCTAGCCTAAGCCTAGGGGTGCCCTAGCCTAAGGCAAGGGATGCCCAAGCCTTAGTCTAGTGGAGCCCTAGCCTTAGCCTAAGCCTAGGGGTGCCCTAGCCTAAGCCAAGATGTGCCCTAGCCTAAGCCGAGGGGTGCCCTACCCTACGCTTAGGGGTGCCCTACCCTAAGCCTAGGGGTGCCCTAGCCTAAGCGTAGGCTTGCCCTAGCCTTAGGCTAGCTGAGCCCTAGCCTAAGCCTAAGCCTAGGGGTGCCCTAGCCTAAGCCTAGGGGTGCCCTAGGCTAAGTCTAGGGGTGCCATAGCCTTAGGATAGAGGAGCCCTAGCCTTAGACTAAGCCTAGGAGTGCCCTAGGGTTAGGCTAGGGGAGCCCTAGCCTTAGCCTAAGCCTAGTGGTGCCCTAGCCTAAGCCTTGGGGTGCCCTAGCCTAAGCCTAGTGGTGCCCTAGCCTAAGCCTATGGGTGCCTTAGCCTTAGGCTAGGAGAGCCCTAACATTAGCCTAAGCCTACGGGTGCCCTATCCCAAGCCTTGGGGTGCCCTAGCCTAAACCTAGGGGTGCCCTAGCCTAAGCCTAGGGGTGCCCTAGCCTAAGGCTAGGGGTGCCCTAGCCTAAGCCTAGAGGTGCCCTACCCTAAGGCTAGGGGTGCCCTAGACTAAGCCTAGGGGTGCCCTAGCCTTAGGCTAGCTGAACCCTAGCCTTAGCCTAAGCCTAGGTGTGCCCTAGCCTAAGCCTATGGGTGCCCAGCCTAAGCCAAGGGGTGCCCTAACCTAAGCTTAGGGGTGCCTTAGCCTTAGGCTGGCTGAGCCCTAGCCTTAGCCTAAGCCTAGGGGTGCCCTAGCCTAAGCCTAGGCGTGCCCTAGCCTAAGCTGATGGGTGCCCTACCCTAAGCCTGGGGGTGCCCTAGCCTAAGCCTAGGCTTTCCCTAGCCTTAGGCTAGCTGAGCCCTAGCCTAGCCTAAGCCTAGGGGTGCCCTAGCCTAAGCCTAGGGGTGCCCTAGCCTAAGCCTAGGGGTGCCCTATCCTAAGCCTAGGGGTGCCTTAGCCTTAGGCTAGGGGAGCCCTAGCCTTAGCATAAGCCTAGGGATGCCCTAGCCTAATCCTAGTGGTGCCCTATCCTAAGCATAGGGGTGCCCTAGCCTAAGCCTAGGGGTGCCCTAGCCTAAGCCTAGGGGTGCACTAGCCTAAGCCTAGGGGTGCCCTAGCCTTAGACTAGTGGAGCCCTAGCCTTAGCCTAAGACTAGGGGTGCCCTAGCCTAAGCCTAGATGTGCCCTAGCCTAAGCCTAGGGGTGCCCTACCCTAAGCCTAGGGGTGCCATAGCCTAAGCCTAGGCATGCCCTAGCCTAAGCTTAGGGGTGCCCTAGCCTAAGCCTAGGGGTGCCCTAGCCTAAGCCTAGTTGTGCCGTAGCCTAAGCCGAGGGGTGCCCGACCCTAAGCCTAGGGGTGCCCTAGCCTAAGCCTAGGCTTGCCCTAGCCTTAGGCTAGCTGAGCCCTAGCCTAAGGCTAAGACTAGGGGTGCCCTAGCCTAAGATTAGGGGTGCCCTAGGGTTAGTCTAGGGGAGCCCTAGCCTTAGCCTAAGCCTAGGTGTGCCCTAGCCTAAGCCTAGGGGTGCCCTAGCCTAAGTCTAGGATTGCCCTAGCCTTAGGCTAGCTGAGCCCTAGCCTAAGCCTAAGCCTAGAGGTGCCCTAGCCTAAGCCTATGGGTGCCCTAGCCTAAGCCTAGGGGTGCCATAGCCTTAGGCTAGAGGAGCCGTAGCCTTAGCCTAAGCCTAGGGGTGTCCTAGCCTAAGACTAGGGGTGCACTAGCCTAAGCTTAGGTGTGCCCTAGCCTAAGCCTTGGGGTGACCTAGCCTAAGCCTAGGGGTGCCCTAGAGTTAGGCTAGGGGAGCCCTAGCCTTAGCCTAAGCCTAGGTGTGCCCTAGCCTAAGCCTAGGGGTGCCCTAGCCTAAGTCTAGGATTGCCCTAGCCTTAGGCTAGCTGAGCCCTAGCCTAAGCCTAAGCCTAGAGGTGCCCTAGCCTAAGCCTATGGGTGCCCTAGCCTAAGCCTAGGGGTGCCATAGCCTTAGGCTAGAGGAGCAGTAGCCTTAGCCTAAGCCTAGGGGTGTCCTAGCCTAAGCCTAGGGGTGCCCTAGCCTAAGCCTAGGGTTGCCCTAGCCTAACCCTAGGATTGCCCCTAGCCTTAGGCCAGCTGAGCCCTAGCCTAAGCCTGAGCCTAGAGGTGCCCTAGCCTAAGCCTAGGGGTGCCCTAGCCTTAGGCTAGGGGAACCCTAACCTTAGCCTAAGCCTAGGGGTGCCCTAGCCCAAGCCTAGGGGTGGCCTAGCCTAAGCCTAATGGTGCCCTAGCCTAAGCCTAGGGGTGCCCTAGCCCAAGCCTAGGGGTGGCCTAGCCTAAGCCTAATGGTGCCCTAGCCTAAGCCTAGGGGTGCCCTAGCCTAAGCCTAGGGGTGCCCTATCCTAAGGCAAGGGATGCCCAAGCCTTAGTCTAGTGGAGCCCTAGCCTTAGCCTAAGCCTAGGGGTGCCCTAGCCTAAGCCAAGATGTGCCCTAGCCTAAGCCGAGGGGTGCCCTACCCTACGCTTAGGGGTGCCCTACCCTAAGCCTAGGGGTGCCCTAGCCTAAGCGTAGGCTTGCCCTAGCCTTAGGCTAGCTGAGCCCTAGCCTAAGCCTAAGCCTAGGGGTGCCCTAGCCTAAGCCTAGGGGTGCCCTAGGCTAAGTCTAGGGGTGCCATAGCCTTAGGATAGAGGAGCCCTAGCCTTAGACTAAGCCTAGGAGTGCCCTAGGGTTAGGCTAGGGGAGCCCTAGCCTTAGCCTAAGCCTAGTGGTGCCCTAGCCTAAGCCTTGGGGTGCCCTAGCCTAAGCCTAGTGGTGCCCTAGCCTAAGCCTATGGGTGCCTTAGCCTTAGGCTAGGAGAGCCCTAACATTAGCCTAAGCCTACGGGTGCCCTATCCCAAGCCTTGGGGTGCCCTAGCCTAAACCTAGGGGTGCCCTAGCCTAAGCCTAGGGGTGCCCTAGCCTAAGGCTAGGGGTGCCCTAGCCTAAGCCTAGAGGTGCCCTACCCTAAGGCTAGGGGTGCCCTAGACTAAGCCTAGGGGTGCCCTAGCCTTAGGCTAGCTGAACCCTAGCCTTAGCCTAAGCCTAGGTGTGCCCTAGCCTAAGCCTATGGGTGCCCAGCCTAAGCCAAGGGGTGCCCTAACCTAAGCTTAGGGGTGCCTTAGCCTTAGGCTGGCTGAGCCCTAGCCTTAGCCTAAGCCTAGGGGTGCCCTAGCCTAAGCCTAGGCGTGCCCTAGCCTAAGCTGATGGGTGCCCTACCCTAAGCCTGGGGGTGCCCTAGCCTAAGCCTAGGCTTTCCCTAGCCTTAGGCTAGCTGAGCCCTAGCCTAGCCTAAGCCTAGGGGTGCCCTAGCCTAAGCCTAGGGGTGCCCTAGCCTAAGCCTAGGGGTGCCCTATCCTAAGCCTAGGGGTGCCTTAGCCTTAGGCTAGGGGAGCCCTAGCCTTAGCATAAGCCTAGGGATGCCCTAGCCTAATCCTAGTGGTGCCCTATCCTAAGCATAGGGGTGCCCTAGCCTAAGCCTAGGGGTGCCCTAGCCTAAGCCTAGGGGTGCACTAGCCTAAGCCTAGGGGTGCCCTAGCCTTAGACTAGTGGAGCCCTAGCCTTAGCCTAAGACTAGGGGTGCCCTAGCCTAAGCCTAGATGTGCCCTAGCCTAAGCCTAGGGGTGCCCTACCCTAAGCCTAGGGGTGCCATAGCCTAAGCCTAGGCATGCCCTAGCCTAAGCTTAGGGGTGCCCTAGCCTAAGCCTAGGGGTGCCCTAGCCTAAGCCTAGTTGTGCCGTAGCCTAAGCCGAGGGGTGCCCGACCCTAAGCCTAGGGGTGCCCTAGCCTAAGCCTAGGCTTGCCCTAGCCTTAGGCTAGCTGAGCCCTAGCCTAAGGCTAAGACTAGGGGTGCCCTAGCCTAAGATTAGGGGTGCCCTAGGGTTAGTCTAGGGGAGCCCTAGCCTTAGCCTAAGCCTAGGTGTGCCCTAGCCTAAGCCTAGGGGTGCCCTAGCCTAAGTCTAGGATTGCCCTAGCCTTAGGCTAGCTGAGCCCTAGCCTAAGCCTAAGCCTAGAGGTGCCCTAGCCTAAGCCTATGGGTGCCCTAGCCTAAGCCTAGGGGTGCCATAGCCTTAGGCTAGAGGAGCCGTAGCCTTAGCCTAAGCCTAGGGGTGTCCTAGCCTAAGACTAGGGGTGCACTAGCCTAAGCTTAGGTGTGCCCTAGCCTAAGCCTTGGGGTGACCTAGCCTAAGCCTAGGGGTGCCCTAGAGTTAGGCTAGGGGAGCCCTAGCCTTAGCCTAAGCCTAGGTGTGCCCTAGCCTAAGCCTAGGGGTGCCCTAGCCTAAGTCTAGGATTGCCCTAGCCTTAGGCTAGCTGAGCCCTAGCCTAAGCCTAAGCCTAGAGGTGCCCTAGCCTAAGCCTATGGGTGCCCTAGCCTAAGCCTAGGGGTGCCATAGCCTTAGGCTAGAGGAGCAGTAGCCTTAGCCTAAGCCTAGGGGTGTCCTAGCCTAAGCCTAGGGGTGCCCTAGCCTAAGCCTAGGGTTGCCCTAGCCTAACCCTAGGATTGCCCCTAGCCTTAGGCCAGCTGAGCCCTAGCCTAAGCCTGAGCCTAGAGGTGCCCTAGCCTAAGCCTATGGGTGCCCTAGCCTAAGCCTAGGGGTGCCATAGCCTTAGGCTAGTGGAGCCCTAGGCTTAGCCTAACCCAAGGGGTGCCCCAGCCTAAGACTAGGGGTGACCTAGCCTAAGCCTAGGCTTGCCATAGCCTTAGGCTAGCAGAGCCCTAGCCTAATCCTAAGCCTAGGGGTGCCCTAGCCTAAGCCTAGGGGTGCCCTAACCTAACCCTAGTGGTGCCCTAGCCTTAGGCTAGGGGAACACTAGCCTTAGCCTAAGCCTAGGGGTGCCCTAGCCTAAGCTTAGGCGTGCCCTAGCCTAAGCCGAGGGGTGCCCTAGCCTAAGGCTAGGGTTGCCCTTCCCTAAGCCTAGGGGTGCCCTAGCCTAAGCCTAGGCTTGCCCTAGCCTTAGGCTAGCTGAGCCCTAGCCTAAGCCTAAGCCTAGGGGTGCCCTAGCCTAAGCCTTGGGGTGCCCTAGCCTAAGCCTAGGGGTGCCATAGCCTTAGGCTAGAGGAGCCCTAGCCTTAGCTTAAGCCTAGGGGTGTCCTAGCCTAAGACTAGGGGGGCCCTAGCCTAAGCTTAGGGGTGCCCTAGCCTAAGATTGCGGTGACCTAGCCTAGCCTAGGGGTGCCCTAGGTTTAGGCTAGGGGAGCCCTAGCCTTAGCCTAAGCCTATGGGTGCCCTAGCCTAAGCCTAGGGGTGCCCTAGCCTAAGCCTAGGGGTGCCCTAGCCTAAGCCTAGGGGTGCCCTAGCCTTAGGCTAGGGGAACCCTAACCTTAGCCTAAGCCTAGGGTTGCCCTAGCCCAAGCCTAGGGGTGGCCTAGCCTAAGCCTAATGGTGCCCTAGCCTAAGCCTAGGGGTGCCCTAGCCTAAGCCTAGGGGTGCCCTAGCCTAAGCCTAGGGGTGCCCTAGCCTAAGCCTAGGCTTGCCCTAGCCTTAGGCTAGCTGAGCCCTAGCCTAAGCCTAAGCCTAGGGGTGCCCTAGCCTAAGCCTAGGGGTGCCCTAGCCTAAGCCTAGGGGTGCCATAGCCTTAGGATAGAGGAGCCCTAGCCTTAGCCTAAGCCTAGGAGTGCCCTAGCCTAAGACTAGGGGTGCCCTAGCCTAAGCTTAGGGGTGCCCTAGACTAAGCATTGGGGTGCCCTAGCCTAAGCCTAGGGGTGCCCTAGGGTTAGGCTAGGGGAGCCCTAGCCTTAGCCTATGCCTAGTGGTGCCCTAGCCTAAGCCTATGGGTGCCTTAGCCTTAGGCTAGGGGAGCCCTAGCCTTAGCCTAAGCCTAGGGGTGCCCTAGCCTAAGCTTTGGTGCCCTATCCTAAGCCTAGGGGTGCCCTAGCCTAAGCCTAGGGGTGCCCTAGCCTTAGGCTAGGAGAGCCCTAACTTAGCCTAAGCCTACGGGTGCCCTATCCCAAGCCTTGGGGTGCCCTAGCCTAAACCTAGGGGTGCCCTAGCCTAAGCCAAGGGGTGGCCTAGCCTAAGGCTAGGGGTGCCCTAGCCTAAGCCTAGAGGTGCCCTACGCTAAGCCTAGGGGTGCCCTAGACTAAGCCTAGGGGTGCCCTAGCCTTAGGCTAGCTGAACCCTAGCCTTAGCCTAAGCCTAGGGGTGCCCTAGCCTAAGCCTATGGGTGCCCAGCCTAAGCCAAGGGGTGCCCTAACCTAAGCTTAGGGGTGCCCTAGCCTTAGGCTGGCTGAGCCCTAGCGTTAGCCTAAGCCTAGTGGTGCCCTAGCCTAAGCCTAGGCGTGCCCTAGCCTAAGCCGATGGGTGCCCTACCCTAAGCCTGGGGGTGCCCTAGCCTAAGCCTAGGCTTGCCCTAGCCTTAGGCTAGCTGAGCCCTAGCCTAGCCTAAGCCTAGGGGTGCCCTAGCCTAAGCCTAGGGGTGCCCTAGCCTAAGCCTAGGGGTGCCCTATCCTAAGTCTAGGGGTGCCCTAGCCTTAGGCTAGGGGAGCCCTAGCCTTAGCATAAGCCTAGGGGTGCCCTAGCCTAATCCTAGTGGTGCCCTATCCTACGCATAGGGTGCCCTAGCCTAAGCCTAGGGGTGCCCTAGCCTAAGCCTAGGGGTGCACTAGCCTAAGCCTAGGGGTGCCCTAGCCTTAGTCTAGTGGAGCCCTAGCCTTAGCCTAAGAGTAGGGGTGCCCTAGCCTAAGCCTAGATGTGCCCTAGCCTAAGCCTAGGGGTGCCCTACCCTAAGCATAGGGGTGACATAGCCTAAGCCTAGGGGTGCCCTAGCCTAAGCTTAGGGGTGCCCTAGGCTAAGCCTAGGGGTGCCCTAGCCTAAGCCTAGTTGTGCCCTAGCCTAAGCCGAGGGGTGCCCTACCCTAAGTCTAGGGGTGCCCTAGCCTAAGACTACGGGTGCACTAGCCTAAGCTTAGGTGTGCCCTAGCCTAAGCCTTGGGGTGACCTAGCCTAAGCCTAGGGGTGCCCTAGAGTTAGGCTAGGGGAGCCCTAGCCTTAGACTAAGCCTAGGGATGCCCTAGCCTAAGCCTAGGGGTGCCCTAGCCTAAGCCTAGGGGTGCCTTAGCCTAAGTCTAGGGGTGCCCTAGCCTTAGTCTAGTGGAGCCCTAGCCTTAGCCTAAGCCTAGGGGTGTCCTAGCCTAAGCCAGGGTTGCCCTACCCTACGCCTAGGGGTGCCCTACCCTAAGCCTAGGGGTGCTCTAGCATAAGCCTAGGCTTGCCCTAGCCTTAGGCTAGCTGAGCCCTAGCCTAAGGCTAAGACTAGGGTTGCCCTAGCCTAAGCTTAGGGGTGCCCTAGGGTTAGTCTAGGGGAGCCCTAGCCTTAGCCTAAGCCTAGGGGTGCCCTAGCCTAAGCCTAGGGGTGCCCTAGCCTAAGTTTAGGGGTGCCATAGCCTTAGGCTAGATGAGCCCTAGCCTTAGCTTAAGCCTAGAGGTGCCCTAGCCTAAAACTAGGGGTGCCCTAGCCTAAGCTTAAGGGTGCCCTAGCCTAAGCCTTGGGGTGCCCTAGCCTAAGCCTAGGGTTGCCCTAGGGTTAGTCTATGGGAGCCCTAGCCTTAGCCTAAGCCTAGGGGTGCCCTAGCCTAAGCCTAGGGGTGCGCTAGCCTAAGCCTAGGATTGCCCTAGCCTTATGCTAGCTGAGCCCTAGCCTAAGCCTAAGCCTAGAGGTGCCCTAGCCTAAGCCTATTGGTGAACTAGCCTAAGCCTAGGGGTGCCATAGCCTTAGGCTAGAGGAGCCCTAGCCTTAGCCTAAGCCTAGGGGTGCCCTAGCCTAAGACTAGGGGTGACCTAGCCTAAGCCTAGGATTGGCCTAGCCTTAGGCTAGCTGAGCCCTAGCCTAAGCCTAAGCCTAGAGGTGCCCTAGCCTAAGGCTATGGGTGCCCTAGCCTAAGCCTAGGGGTGCCATAGCCTTAGGCTAGAGGAGCAGTAGCCTTAGCCTAAGCCTATGGGTGCCCTAGCCTAAGCCTAGGGGTGCCATAGCCTTAGGCTAGTGGAGCCCTAGCCTTAGCCTAACCCTAGGGGTGCCCCAGCCTAAGACTAGGGGTGACCTAGCCTAAGCCTAGGCTTGCCATAGCCTTAGGCTAGCTGAGCCCTAGCCTAAGCCTAAGCCTAGGGGTGCCCTAGCCTAAGCCTAGGGGTGCCCTAACCTAACCCTAGTGGTGCCCTAGCCTTAGGCTAGGGGAACACTAGCCTTAGCTAAGCCTAGGGGTGCCCTAGCCTAAGCTTAGGCGTGCCCTAGCCTAAGCCGAGGGGTGCCCTAGCCTAAGCCTAGGGTTGCCCTTCCCTAAGCCTAGGGGTGCCCTAGCCTAAGCCTAGGCTTGCCCTAGCCTTAGGCTAGCTGAGCCCTAGCCTAAGCCTAAGCCTAGGGGTGCCCTAGCCTAAGCCTTGGGGTGCCCTAGCCTAAGCCTAGGGGTGCCATAGCCTTAGGCTAGAGGAGCCCTAGCCTTAGCTTAAGCCTAGGGGTGTCCTAGCCTAAGACTAGGGGGGCCCTAGCCTAAGCTTAGGGGTGCCCTAGCCTAAGATTGCGGTGACCTAGCCTAGCCTAGGGGTGCCCTAGGTTTAGGCTAGAGGAGCCCTAGCCTTAGCCTAAGCCTATGGGTGCCCTAGCCTAAGCCTAGGGGTGCCCTAGCCTAAGCCTAGGGGTGCCCTAGCCTAAGCCTAGGGGTGCCCTAGCCTTAGGCTAGGGGAACCCTAACGTTAGCCTAAGCCTAGGGGTGCCCTAGCCCAAGCCTAGGGGTGGCCTAGCCTAAGCCTAATGGTGCCCTAGCCTAAGCCTAGGGGTGACCTAGCCTAAGCCTAGGGGTGCCCTAGCCTAAGCCTAGGGGTGCCCTAGCCTAAGCCTAGGCTTGCCCTAGCCTTAGGCTAGCTGAGCCCTAGCCTAAGCCTAAGCCTAGGGGTGCCCTAGCCTAAGCCTAGGGGTGCCCTAGCCTAAGCCTAGGGGTGCCATAGCCTTAGGATAGAGGAGCCCTAGCCTTAGCCTAAGCCTAGGAGTGCCCTAGCCTAAGACTAGGGGTGCCCTAGCCTAAGCTTAGGGGTGCCCTAGACTAAGCATTGGGGTGCCCTAGCCTAAGCCTAGGGGTGCCCTAGGGTTAGGCTAGGGAGCCCTAGCCTTAGCCTAAGCCTAGTGGTGCCCTAGCCTAAGCCTATGGGTGCCTTAGCCTTAGGCTAGGGGAGCCCTAGCCTTAGCCTAAGCCTAGGGGTGCCCTAGCCTAAGCTTTGGTGCCCTATCCTAAGCCTAGGGGTGCCCTAGCCTAAGGCTAGGGGTGCCCTAGCCTTAGGCTAGGAGAGCCCTAACTTAGCCTAAGCCTACGGGTGCCCTATCCCAAGCCTTGGGGTGCCCTAGCCTAAACCTAGGGGTGCCCTAGCCTAAGCCAAGGGGTGCCCTAGCCTAAGGCTAGGGGTGCCCTAGCCTTAGGCTGGCTGAGCCCTAGCGTTAGCCTAAGCCTACTGGTGCCCTAGCCTAATCCTAGGCGTGCCCTAGCCTAAGCCGATGGGTGCCCTACCCTAAGCCTGGGGGTGCCCTAGCCTAAGCCTAGGCTTGCCCTAGCCTTAGGCTAGCTGAGCCCTAGCCTAGCCTAAGCCTAGGGGTGCCCTAGCCTAAGCCTAGGGGTGCCCTATCCTAAGCCTAGGGGTGCCCTAGCCTTAGGCTAGGGGAGCCCTAGCCTTAGCATAAGCCTAGGGGTGCCCTAGCCTAATCCTAGTGGTGCCCTATCCTACGCATAGGGTGCCCTAGCCTAAGCCTAGGGGTGCCCTTACCTAAGCCTAGGGGTGCACTAGCCTAAGCCTAGGGGTGCCCTAGCCTTAGTCTAGTGGAGCCCTAGCCTTAGCCTAAGAGTAGGGGTGCCCTAGCCTAAGCCTAGATGTGCCCTAGCCTAAGCCTAGGGGTGCCCTACCCTAAGCCTAGGGGTGACATAGCCTAAGCCTAGGGGTGCCCTAGCCTAAGCTTAGGGGTGCCCTAGCCTAAGCCTAGGGGTGCCCTAGCCTAAGCCTAGTTGTGCCCTAGCCTAAGCCGAGGGGTGCCCTACCCTAAGTCTAGGGGTGCCCTAGCCTAAGCCTAGGCTTGCCCTAGCCTTAGGCTAGCTGAGCCCTAGCCTAAGGCTAAGACTAGGGGTGCCTTAGCCTAAGCTTAGGGGTGCCCTAGGGTTAGTCTAGGGGAGCCCTAGCCTTAGCCTAAGCCTAGGGGTGCCCTAGCCTAAGCCTAGGGGTGCCCTAGCCTAAGTCTAGGATTGCCCTAGCCTTAGGCTAGCTGAGCCCTAGCCTAAGCCTAAGCCTAGAGGGGCCCTAGCCTAAGCCTATGGGTGCCCTAGCCTAAGCCTAGGGGTGCCATAGCCTTAGGCTAGAGGAGCCGTAGCCTTAGCCTAAGCCTAGGGGTGTCCTAGCCTAAGACTAGGGGTGCACTAGCCTAAGCTTAGGTGTGCCCTAGCCTAAGCCTTGGGGTGACCTAGCCTAAGCCTAGGGGTGCCCTTGAGTTAGGCTAGGGGAGCCCTAGCCTTAGACTAAGCCTAGGGGTGCCCTAGCCTAAGCCTTGGGGTGACCTAGCCTAAACCTAGGGGTGCCCTAGAGTTAGGCTAGGGGAGCCTTAGCCTTAGACTAAGCCTAGGGGTGCCCTAGCCTAAGCCTAGGGGTGCCCTAGCCTAAGCCTAGGGGTGCCCTAGCCTAAGTCTAGGGGTGCCCTAGCCTTAGTCTAGTGGAGCCCTAGCCTTAGCCTAAGCCTAGGGGTGCCCTAGCCTAAGCCGAGGGGTGCCCTACCCTACGCCTAGGGGTGCCCTACCCTAAGCCTAGGGGTGCCCTAGCCTAAGCTTAGGTTTGCCCGAGCCTTAGGCTAGCTGAGCCCTAGCCTAAGCCTAAGCCTAGGGGTGCCCTAGCTTAAGTTTAGGGGTGCCATAGCCTTAGGCTAGACGAGCCCTAACCTTAGCTTAAGCCTAGAGGTGCCCTAGCCTAAAACTAGGGGTGCCCTAGCCTAAGCTTAAGGGTGCCCTAGCCTAAGCCTTGGGGTGCCCTAGCCTAAGCCTAGGGTTGCCCTAGGGTTAGTCTATGGGAGCCCTAGCCTTAGCCTAAGCCTAGGGGTGCCCTAGCCTAAGACTAGGGGTGTCCTAGCCTAAGCCTAGGGGTGCCCTAGCCTAAGCCTAGGGTTGCCCTAGCCTAACCCTAGGATTGCCCCTAGCCTTAGGCCAGCTGAGCCCTAGCCTAAGCCTGAGCCTAGAGGTGCCCTAGTCTAAGCCTATGGGTGCCCTAGCCTAAGCCTAGGGGTGCCATAGCCTTAGGCTAGTGGAGCCCTAGGCTTAGCCTAACCCAAGGGGTGCCCCAGCCTAAGACTAGGGGTGACCTAGCCTAAGCCTAGGCTTGCCATAGCCTTAGGCTAGCAGAGCCCTAGCCTAAGCCTAAGCCTAGGGGTGCCCTAGCCTAAGCCTAGGGGTGCCCTAACCTAACCCTAGTGGTGCCCTAGCCTTAGGCTAGGGGAACACTAGCCTTAGCCTAAGCCTAGGGGTGCCCTAGCCTAAGCTTAGGCGTGCCCTAGCCTAAGCCGAGGGGTGCCCTAGCCTAAGGCTAGGGTTGCCCTTCCCTAAGCCTAGGGGTGCCCTAGCCTAAGCCTAGGCTTGCCCTAGCCTTAGGCTAGCTGAGCCCTAGCCTAAGCCTAAGCCTAGGGGTGCCCTAGCCTAAGCCTTGGGGTGCCCTAGCCTAAGCCTAGGGGTGCCATAGCCTTAGGCTAGAGGAGCCCTAGCCTTAGCTTAAGCCTAGGGGTGTCCTAGCCTAAGACTAGGGGGGCCCTAGCCTAAGCTTAGGGGTGCCCTAGCCTAAGATTGCGGTGACCTAGCCTAGCCTAGGGGTGCCCTAGGTTTAGGCTAGGGGAGCCCTAGCCTTAGCCTAAGCCTATGGGTGCCCTAGCCTAAGCCTAGGGGTGCCCTAGCCTAAGCCTAGGGGTGCCCTAGCCTAAGCCTAGGGGTGCCCTAGCCTTAAGCTAGGGGAACCCTAACCTTAGCCTAAGCCTAGGGTTGCCCTAGCCCAAGCCTAGGGGTGGCCTAGCCTAAGCCTAATGGTGCCCTAGCCTAAGCCTAGGGGTGCCCTAGCCTAAGCCTAGGGGTGCCCTAGCCTAAGCCTAGGGGTGCCCTAGCCTAAGCCTAGGCTTGCCCTAGCCTTAGGCTAGCTGAGCCCTAGCCTAAGCCTAAGCCTAGGGGTGCCCTAGCCTAAGCCTAGGGGTGCCCTAGCCTAAGCCTAGGGGTGCCATAGCCTTAGGATAGAGGAGCCCTAGCCTTAGCCTAAGCCTAGGAGTGCCCTAGCCTAAGACTAGGGGTGCCCTAGCCTAAGCTTAGGGGTGCCCTAGACTAAGCATTGGGGTGCCCTAGCCTAAGCCTAGGGGTGCCCTAGGGTTAGGCTAGGGGAGCCCTAGCCTTAGCCTATGCCTAGTGGTGCCCTAGCCTAAGCCTATGGGTGCCTTAGCCTTAGGCTAGGGGAGCCCTAGCCTTAGCCTAAGCCTAGGGGTGCCCTAGCCTAAGCTTTGGTGCCCTATCCTAAGCCTAGGGGTGCCCTAGCCTAAGCCTAGGGGTGCCCTAGCCTTAGGCTAGGAGAGCCCTAACTTAGCCTAAGCCTACGGGTGCCCTATCCCAAGCCTTGGGGTGCCCTAGCCTAAACCTAGGGGTGCCCTAGCCTAAGCCAAGGGGTGGCCTAGCCTAAGGCTAGGGGTGCCCTAGCCTAAGCCTAGAGGTGCCCTACGCTAAGCCTAGGGGTGCCCTAGACTAAGCCTAGGGGTGCCCTAGCCTTAGGCTAGCTGAACCCTAGCCTTAGCCTAAGCCTAGGGGTGCCCTAGCCTAAGCCTATGGGTGCCCAGCCTAAGCCAAGGGGTGCCCTAACCTAAGCTTAGGGGTGCCCTAGCCTTAGGCTGGCTGAGCCCTAGCGTTAGCCTAAGCCTAGTGGTGCCCTAGCCTAAGCCTAGGCGTGCCCTAGCCTAAGCCGATGGGTGCCCTACCCTAAGCCTGGGGGTGCCCTAGCCTAAGCCTAGGCTTGCCCTAGCCTTAGGCTAGCTGAGCCCTAGCCTAGCCTAAGCCTAGGGGTGCCCTAGCCTAAGCCTAGGGGTGCCCTAGCCTAAGCCTAGGGGTGCCCTATCCTAAGTCTAGGGGTGCCCTAGCCTTAGGCTAGGGGAGCCCTAGCCTTAGCATAAGCCTAGGGGTGCCCTAGCCTAATCCTAGTGGTGCCCTATCCTACGCATAGGGTGCCCTAGCCTAAGCCTAGGGGTGCCCTAGCCTAAGCCTAGGGGTGCACTAGCCTAAGCCTAGGGGTGCCCTAGCCTTAGTCTAGTGGAGCCCTAGCCTTAGCCTAAGAGTAGGGGTGCCCTAGCCTAAGCCTAGATGTGCCCTAGCCTAAGCCTAGGGGTGCCCTACCCTAAGCATAGGGGTGACATAGCCTAAGCCTAGGGGTGCCCTAGCCTAAGCTTAGGGGTGCCCTAGGCTAAGCCTAGGGGTGCCCTAGCCTAAGCCTAGTTGTGCCCTAGCCTAAGCCGAGGGGTGCCCTACCCTAAGTCTAGGGGTGCCCTAGCCTAAGACTACGGGTGCACTAGCCTAAGCTTAGGTGTGCCCTAGCCTAAGCCTTGGGGTGACCTAGCCTAAGCCTAGGGGTGCCCTAGAGTTAGGCTAGGGGAGCCCTAGCCTTAGACTAAGCCTAGGGATGCCCTAGCCTAAGCCTAGGGGTGCCCTAGCCTAAGCCTAGGGGTGCCTTAGCCTAAGTCTAGGGGTGCCCTAGCCTTAGTCTAGTGGAGCCCTAGCCTTAGCCTAAGCCTAGGGGTGTCCTAGCCTAAGCCAGGGTTGCCCTACCCTACGCCTAGGGGTGCCCTACCCTAAGCCTAGGGGTGCTCTAGCATAAGCCTAGGCTTGCCCTAGCCTTAGGCTAGCTGAGCCCTAGCCTAAGGCTAAGACTAGGGTTGCCCTAGCCTAAGCTTAGGGGTGCCCTAGGGTTAGTCTAGGGGAGCCCTAGCCTTAGCCTAAGCCTAGGGGTGCCCTAGCCTAAGCCTAGGGGTGCCCTAGCCTAAGTTTAGGGGTGCCATAGCCTTAGGCTAGACGAGCCCTAGCCTTAGCTTAAGCCTAGAGGTGCCCTAGCCTAAAACTAGGGGTGCCCTAGCCTAAGCTTAAGGGTGCCCTAGCCTAAGCCTTGGGGTGCCCTAGCCTAAGCCTAGGGTTGCCCTAGGGTTAGTCTATGGGAGCCCTAGCCTTAGCCTAAGCCTAGGGGTGCCCTAGCCTAAGCCTAGGGGTGCGCTAGCCTAAGCCTAGGATTGCCCTAGCCTTATGCTAGCTGAGCCCTAGCCTAAGCCTAAGCCTAGAGGTGCCCTAGCCTAAGCCTATTGGTGAACTAGCCTAAGCCTAGGGGTGCCATAGCCTTAGGCTAGAGGAGCCCTAGCCTTAGCCTAAGCCTAGGGGTGCCCTAGCCTAAGACTAGGGGTGACCTAGCCTAAGCCTAGGATTGGCCTAGCCTTAGGCTAGCTGAGCCCTAGCCTAAGCCTAAGCCTAGAGGTGCCCTAGCCTAAGGCTATGGGTGCCCTAGCCTAAGCCTAGGGGTGCCATAGCCTTAGGCTAGAGGAGCAGTAGCCTTAGCCTAAGCCTATGGGTGCCCTAGCCTAAGCCTAGGGGTGCCATAGCCTTAGGCTAGTGGAGCCCTAGCCTTAGCCTAACCCTAGGGGTGCCCCAGCCTAAGACTAGGGGTGACCTAGCCTAAGCCTAGGCTTGCCATAGCCTTAGGCTAGCTGAGCCCTAGCCTAAGCCTAAGCCTAGGGGTGCCCTAGCCTAAGCCTAGGGGTGCCCTAACCTAACCCTAGTGGTGCCCTAGCCTTAGGCTAGGGGAACACTAGCCTTAGCTAAGCCTAGGGGTGCCCTAGCCTAAGCTTAGGCGTGCCCTAGCCTAAGCCGAGGGGTGCCCTAGCCTAAGCCTAGGGTTGCCCTTCCCTAAGCCTAGGGGTGCCCTAGCCTAAGCCTAGGCTTGCCCTAGCCTTAGGCTAGCTGAGCCCTAGCCTAAGCCTAAGCCTAGGGGTGCCCTAGCCTAAGCCTTGGGGTGCCCTAGCCTAAGCCTAGGGGTGCCATAGCCTTAGGCTAGAGGAGCCCTAGCCTTAGCTTAAGCCTAGGGGTGTCCTAGCCTAAGACTAGGGGGGCCCTAGCCTAAGCTTAGGGGTGCCCTAGCCTAAGATTGCGGTGACCTAGCCTAGCCTAGGGGTGCCCTAGGTTTAGGCTAGAGGAGCCCTAGCCTTAGCCTAAGCCTATGGGTGCCCTAGCCTAAGCCTAGGGGTGCCCTAGCCTAAGCCTAGGGGTGCCCTAGCCTAAGCCTAGGGGTGCCCTAGCCTTAGGCTAGGGGAACCCTAACGTTAGCCTAAGCCTAGGGGTGCCCTAGCCCAAGCCTAGGGGTGGCCTAGCCTAAGCCTAATGGTGCCCTAGCCTAAGCCTAGGGGTGACCTAGCCTAAGCCTAGGGGTGCCCTAGCCTAAGCCTAGGGGTGCCCTAGCCTAAGCCTAGGCTTGCCCTAGCCTTAGGCTAGCTGAGCCCTAGCCTAAGCCTAAGCCTAGGGGTGCCCTAGCCTAAGCCTAGGGGTGCCCTAGCCTAAGCCTAGGGGTGCCATAGCCTTAGGATAGAGGAGCCCTAGCCTTAGCCTAAGCCTAGGAGTGCCCTAGCCTAAGACTAGGGGTGCCCTAGCCTAAGCTTAGGGGTGCCCTAGACTAAGCATTGGGGTGCCCTAGCCTAAGCCTAGGGGTGCCCTAGGGTTAGGCTAGGGAGCCCTAGCCTTAGCCTAAGCCTAGTGGTGCCCTAGCCTAAGCCTATGGGTGCCTTAGCCTTAGGCTAGGGGAGCCCTAGCCTTAGCCTAAGCCTAGGGGTGTCCTAGCCTAAGCTTTGGTGCCCTATCCTAAGCCTAGGGGTGCCCTAGCCTAAGGCTAGGGGTGCCCTAGCCTTAGGCTAGGAGAGCCCTAACTTAGCCTAAGCCTACGGGTGCCCTATCCCAAGCCTTGGGGTGCCCTAGCCTAAACCTAGGGGTGCCCTAGCCTAAGCCAAGGGGTGCCCTAGCCTAAGGCTAGGGGTGCCCTAGCCTTAGGCTGGCTGAGCCCTAGCGTTAGCCTAAGCCTACTGGTGCCCTAGCCTAATCCTAGGCGTGCCCTAGCCTAAGCCGATGGGTGCCCTACCCTAAGCCTGGGGGTGCCCTAGCCTAAGCCTAGGCTTGCCCTAGCCTTTGGCTAGCTGAGCCCTAGCCTAGCCTAAGCCTAGGGGTGCCCTAGCCTAAGCCTAGGGGTGCCCTATCCTAAGCCTAGGGGTGCCCTAGCCTTAGGCTAGGGGAGCCCTAGCCTTAGCATAAGCCTAGGGGTGCCCTAGCCTAATCCTAGTGGTGCCCTATCCTACGCATAGGGTGCCCTAGCCTAAGCCTAGGGGTGCCCTTACCTAAGCCTAGGGGTGCACTAGCCTAAGCCTAGGGGTGCCCTAGCCTTAGTCTAGTGGAGCCCTAGCCTTAGCCTAAGAGTAGGGGTGCCCTAGCCTAAGCCTAGATGTGCCCTAGCCTAAGCCTAGGGGTGCCCTACCCTAAGCCTAGGGGTGACATAGCCTAAGCCTAGGGGTGCCCTAGCCTAAGCTTAGGGGTGCCCTAGCCTAAGCCTAGGGGTGCCCTAGCCTAAGCCTAGTTGTGCCCTAGCCTAAGCCGAGGGGTGCCCTACCCTAAGTCTAGGGGTGCCCTAGCCTAAGCCTAGGCTTGCCCTAGCCTTAGGCTAGCTGAGCCCTAGCCTAAGGCTAAGACTAGGGGTGCCTTAGCCTAAGCTTAGGGGTGCCCTAGGGTTAGTCTAGGGGAGCCCTAGCCTTAGCCTAAGCCTAGGGGTGCCCTAGCCTAAGCCTAGGGGTGCCCTAGCCTAAGTCTAGGATTGCCCTAGCCTTAGGCTAGCTGAGCCCTAGCCTAAGCCTAAGCCTAGAGGTGCCCTAGCCTAAGCCTATGGGTGCCCTAGCCTAAGCCTAGGGGTGCCATAGCCTTAGGCTAGAGGAGCCGTAGCCTTAGCCTAAGCCTAGGGGTGTCCTAGCCTAAGACTAGGGGTGCACTAGCCTAAGCTTAGGTGTGCCCTAGCCTAAGCCTTGGGGTGACCTAGCCTAAGCCTAGGGGTGCCCTAGAGTTAGGCTAGGGGAGCCCTAGCCTTAGACTAAGCCTAGGGGTGCCCTAGCCTAAGCCTTGGGGTGACCTAGCCTAAACCTAGGGGTGCCCTAGAGTTAGGCTAGGGGAGCCTTAGCCTTAGACTAAGCCTAGGGGTGCCCTAGCCTAAGCCTAGGGGTGCCCTAGCCTAAGCCTAGGGGTGCCCTAGCCTAAGTCTAGGGGTGCCCTAGCCTTAGTCTAGTGGAGCCCTAGCCTTAGCCTAAGCCTAGGGGTGCCCTAGCCTAAGCCGAGGGGTGCCCTACCCTACGCCTAGGGGTGCCCTACCCTAAGCCTAGGGGTGCCCTAGCCTAAGCTTAGGTTTGCCCGAGCCTTAGGCTAGCTGAGCCCTAGCCTAAGCCTAAGCCTAGGGGTGCTCTAGCTTAAGTTTAGGGGTGCCATAGCCTTAGGCTAGACGAGCCCTAACCTTAGCTTAAGCCTAGAGGTGCCCTAGCCTAAAACTAGGGGTGCCCTAGCCTAAGCTTAAGGGTGCCCTAGCCTAAGCCTTGGGGTGCCCTAGCCTAAGCCTAGGGTTGCCCTAGGGTTAGTCTATGGGAGCCCTAGCCTTAGCCTAAGCCTAGGGGTGCCCTAGCCTAAGCCTAGGTGTGCGCTAGCCTAAGCCTAGGATTGCCCTAGCCTTATGCTAGCTGAGCCCTAGCCTAAGCATAAGCCTAGAGGTGCCCTAGCCTAAGCCTATTGGTGAACTAGCCTAAGCCTAGGGGTGCCATAGCCTTAGGATAGAGGAGCCCTAGCCTTAGCCTAAGCCTAGGGGTGCCCTAGCCTAAGACTAGGGGTGACCTAGCCTAAGCCTAGGCTTGCCCCAGCCTTAGGCTAGCTGAGCCCTAGCCTAAGCCTAAGCCTAGGGGTGCCCTAGCCTAAACCTAGGGGTGCCCTAGCCTAACCCTAGTGGTGCCCTAGCCTTAGGCTAGGGGAACACTAGCCTTAGCCTAAGCTTAGGGGTGCCCTAGCCCAAGCCTAGGCGTATCCTAGCCTAAGCCGAGGGGTGCCCTACCCTAAGCCTAGGGGTGCCCTGCCCTAAGCCTAGGGGTGCCAGAGCCTAAGCCTAGGCTTGCCCTAGCCTTAGGCTAGCTGAGCCCTAGCCTAAGCATAAGCCTAGCGTTGCCCTAGCCTAAGCCTAGGCGTGCCCTAGCCTAAGCCTAGGGGTGCCATAGCCTTAGGCTAGAGGAGCCCAAGCCTTAGCCTAAGCCTAGGGTGTCCTAGCCTAAGACTAGGGGTGCCCTAGCCTAAGCTTAGGGGTGCCCTAGCCAAAGCCTTGGGGTGACCTAGCCTAAGCCTAGGGGCGCCCTCGGGTTAGGCTAGGGGAGCCCTAGCCTTAGCCTAAGCCTAGGGGTGCCCTAGTCTAAGCCTAGGGGTGCCCTTGCCTAAGCCTAGGGGTGCCCTAGCCTAAGCCTAGGGGTGCCCTAGCCTTAGGCTAGCGGAGCCCTAACCTTAGCCTAAGCCTCGGGGTGCCCTAGCCTAAGCCTAGTGGTGCCCTATCCTAAGCCTAGGGGTGCCCTAGCCTAAGCCTAGGGGTGTCCTAGCCTTAGGCTAGGGGAGCCCTAACCTTAGCCTAAGCCTAGGGGTTCCCTAGCCCAAGCCTAGGTGTGCCCTAGCCTAAGCCTTGGGGTACCTTAGCCTAAGCCTAGGGGTGCCCTAGCCTAAGCCTAGGGGTGCCCTAGCCATAGTCTACTGGAGGCCTAGCCTTAGCCTAAGCCTAGGGGTGACCTAGCCTAAGCCTAGATGTGCCCGAGCCAAAGCCGAGGGGTGCCCTACCCTACGCCTAGGGGTGCCCTAGCCTAAGCCTAGGGGTGCCCTAGCCTAAGCCTAGGCTTGCCCTAGCCTTAGGCTAGCTGAGCCCTAGCCTAAGCCTAAGGCTAGGGGTGCCCTAGCCTAAGCCTAGGGGTGCCCTAGCCTAAGCCTAGGGGTGCCATATCCTTAGGTTAGAGGAGCCCTAGCCTTAGCCTAAGCCTAGGGGTGCCCTAGCCTAAGACTAGGGGTGCCCTAGCCTAAGCTTAGGGGTGCCCTAGCCTAAGCCTTGGGGTGCCCTAGCCTAAGCCTAGGGTTGCCCTACGGTTAGGCTAGGGGAGCCCTAGCCTTAGCCTAAGCCTAGGGGTGCCCTAGCCTAATCCTAGGGGTGCCCTAGCCTAAGCCTAGGGGTGCCCTAGCCTAAGCCTAGGGGTGCTCTAGCCTAAGCCTAGGGGTGCCCTAGCTAAAGCCTTGTTGTGCCCTAGCATAAGCCGAGGGGTTCCCTATCCTAAGCCTAGGGGTGCCCTACCCTAAGCCTAGGGGTGCCCTAGCCTAAGCCTAGGCTTGCCCTAGCCTTAGGCTAGCTGCGCCCTAACCTAAGCCTAAGCTTAAGGGTGCCCTAGCCTAAGCCTAGGGGTGCCCTAGCCTAAGCCTACGGGTGCCATAGCCTTAGGCTAGAGGAGCCCTAGCCTTAGCCTAATCCTAGGGGTGCCCAAGCCTAAGACTAGGGGTGCCCTAGCCTAAGCTTAGGGGTGGCCTAGCCTAAGCCTTGGGGTGCCCTAGCCTAAGCTTAGGGGTTCCCTAGAGTTAGTCTAGGGGAGCCCTAGCCTAAGCCTAAGCCTAGAGGTGCCCTAGCCTAAGCCTTTGGGTGCCCTAGCTTAAGCCTAGGGGTGCCATAGCCTTAGGCTAGAGGAGCACTTGCCTTAGCCTAAGCCTAGGGGTGCCCTAGCCTAAGCCGAGGGGTGCCCTACCCTACGCCTAGGGGTGCCCTACCCTAAGCCTAGGCGTGCCCTAGCCTAAGCCTAGGCTTGCCCTAGCCTTAGGCTAGCTGAGCCCTAGCCTAAGCCTAAGCCTAGGGGTGCCCTAGCCTAAGCCTAGGGGTGCCCTAGCCTAAGCCTAGGGGTGCCATAGCCTTAGGATAGAGGAGCCCTAGCCTTAGCCTAAGCCTAGGAGTACCCTAGCCTAAGACTAGGGGTGCCCTAGCCTAAGCTTAGGGGTGCCCTAGACTAAGCATTGGGGTGCCCTAGCCTAAGCCTAGGGGTGCCCTAGGGTTAGGCTAGGGGAGCCCTAGCCTTAGCCTAAGCCTAGTGGTTCCCTAGCCTAAGCCTATGGGTGCCTTAGCCTTAGGCTAGGGGAGCCCTAGCCTTAGCCTAAGCCTAGGGGTGCCCTAGCCTAAGCTTTGGTGCCCTATCCTAAGCCTAGGGGTGCCCTAGCCTAAGCCTAGGGGTGCCCTAACCTTAGGCTAGGAGAGCCCTAACTTAGCCTAAGCCTACGGGTGCCCTATCCCAAGCCTTGGGGTGCCCTAGCCTAAACCTAGGGGTGCCCTAGCCTAAGCCAAGGAGTGACCTAGCCTAAGGCTAGGGGTGCCCTAGCCTAAGCCTAGAGGTGCCCTACCCTAAGCCTAGGGGTGCCCTAGACTAAGCCTAGGGGTGCCCTAGCCTTAGGCTAGCTGAACCCTAGCCTTAGCCTAAGCCTAGGGGTGCCCTAGCCTAAGCCTATGGGTGCCCAGCCTAAGCCAAGGGGTGCCCTAACCTAAGCTTAGGGGTGCCTTAGCCTTAGGCTGGCTGAGCCCTAGCGTTAGCCTAAGCCTAGTGGTGCCCTAGCCTAAGCCTAGGCGTGCCCAAACCTAAGCCGATGGGTGCCCTACCCTAAGCATGTGGGTGCCCTAGCCTAAGCCTAGGCTTGCCCTAGCCTAAGGCTAGCTGAGCCCTAGCCTTGCCTAAGCCTAGGGGTGCCCTAGCCTAAGCCTAGGGGTGCCCTAGCCTAAGCCTAGGGGTGCCCTATCCTAAGCCTAGGGGTGCCCTAGCCTTAGGCTAGGGGAGCCCTAGCCTTAGCATAAGCCTAGGGGTGGCCTAGCCTAATCCTAGTGGTGCCCTATCCTACGCATAGGGTGCCCTACCCTAAGCCTAGGGGTGCCCTAGCCTAAGCCTAGGGGTGCACTAGCCTAAGCCTAGGGGTGCCCTAGCCTTAGGCTAGCTGAGCCCTAGCCTAAGCCTAAGCCTAGGGGTGCCCTAGCCTAAGCTTAGGGGTGCCCTAGCCTAAGCCTAGGGGTGCCATAGCCTTAGGATAGAGGAGCCCTAGCCTTAGCCTAAGCCTAGGAGTGCCCTAGCCTAAGACTAGTGGTGCCCTAGCCTAAGCTTAGGGGTGCCCTAGACTAAGCATTGGGGTGCCCTAGCCTAAGCCTAGGGGTGCCCTAGGGTTAGGCTAGGGGAGCCCTAGCCTTAGCCTAAGCCTAGTGCTGCCCCAGCCTAAGCCTATGGGTGCCTTAGCCTTAGGCTAGGGGAGCCCTAGCCTTAGCCTAAGCCTAGGGGTGCCCTAGCCTAAGCTTTGGTGCCCTATCCTAAGCCTAGGGGTGCCCTAGCCTAAGCCTAGGGGTGCCCTAGCCTTAGGCTAGGAGAGCCCTAACTTAGCCTAAGCCTACGGGTGCCCTATCCCAAGCCTTGGGGTGCCCTAGCCTAAACCTAGGGGTGCCCTAGCCTAAGCCAAGGGGTGCCCTAGCCTAAGGCTAGGGGTGCCCTAGCCTAAGCCTAGAGGTGCCCTACCCTAAGCCTAGGGGTGCCCTAGACTAAGCCTAGGGGTGCCCTAGCCTTAGGCTAGCTGAACCCTAGCCTTAGCCTAAGCCTAGGGGTGCCCTAGCCTAAGCCTATAGGTGCCCAGCCTAAGCCAAGGGGTGCCCTAACCTAAGCTTAGGGGTGCCTTAGCCTTAGGCTGGCTGAGCCCTAGCGTAAGCCTAAGCCTAGTGGTGCCCTAGCCTAAGCCTAGGCGTGCACTAGCCTAAGCCGATGGGTGCCCTACCCTAAGCCTGGGGGTGCCCTAGCCTAAGCCTAGGCTTGCCCTAGCCTTAGGCTAGCTGAGCCCTAGCCTAGCCTAAGCCTAGGGGTGCCCTAGCC
Organism: Tenrec ecaudatus; assembly: GCF_050624435.1. NCBI lineage: Eukaryota > Metazoa > Chordata > Mammalia > Afrosoricida > Tenrecidae > Tenrec > Tenrec ecaudatus. The sequence goes on from NW_027459462.1 coordinate 1,394,944, forward strand.
TAAGCCTAGGGGTGCACTAGCCTAAGCCTAGGGGTGCCCTAGCCTTAGTCTAGTGGAGCCCTAACCTTAGCCTAAGAGAAGGGGTGACCTACCCTAAGCGTAGATGTGCCCTAGCCTAAGCCTAGGGGTGCCCTACACTAAGCCTAGTGGTGCCATAGCCTAAGCCTAGGGGTGCCCTAGCCTAAGCTTAGGGGTGCCCTAGCCTAAGCCTAGGGGTGCCCTAGCCTAAGCCTAGTTGTGCCCTAGCCTAAGCCAAGGGGTGCCCTACCCTAAGTCTAGGGGTGCCCTAGCCTAAGCCTAGGCTTGCCCTAGCCTTAGGCTAGCTGAGCCCTAGCCTAAGGCTAAGACTAGGGGTGCCCTAGCCTAAGCTTAGGGGTGCCCTAGGGTTAGTCTAGGGGACCCCTAGCCTTAGCCTAAGCCTAGGGGTGCCCTAGCCTAAGCCTAGGGGTGCCCTAGCCTAAGTCTAGGATTGCCCTAGCCTTAGGCTAGCTGAGCCCTAGCCTAAGCCTAAGCCTAGAGGTGCCCTAGCCTAAGCCTATGGGTGCCCTAGCCTAAGCCTAGGGGTGCCATAGCCTTAGGCTAGAGGAGCCGTAGCCTTAGCCTAAGCCTAGGGGTGTCCTAGCCTAAGACTAGGGTTGCACTAGCCTAAGCTTAGGTGTGCCCTAGCCTAAGCCTTGGGGTGACCTAGCCTAAGCCTAGGGGTGCCCTAGAGTTAGGCTAGGGGAGCCCTAGCCTTAGACTAAGCCTAGGGGTGCCCTAGCCTAAGCCTAGGGGTGCCCTAGCCTAAGTCTAGGGGTGCCCTAGAGTTAGGCTAGGGGAGCCCTAGCCTTAGACTAAGCCTAGGGGTGCCCTAGCCTAAGCCTAGGGGTGCCCTAGCCTAAGCCTAGGGGTGCCCTAGCCTAAGTCTACGGGTGCCCTAGCCTTAGTCTAGTGGAACCCTAGCCTTAGCCTAAGCCTAGGGGTACCCTAGCCTAAGCCGAGGGGTGCCCTACCCTACGCCTAGGGCTGCCCTACCCTAAGCCTAGGGGTGCCCTAGCCTAAGCTTAGGTTTGCCCGAGCCTTAGGCTAGCTGAGCCCTAGCCTAAGCCAAAGCCTAGGGGTGCCCTAGCTTAAGTTTAGGGAAGCCATAGCCTTAGGCTAGACGAGCCCTAGCCTTAGCTTAAGCCTAGAGGTGCCCTAGCCTAAAACTAGGGGTGCCCTAGCCTAAGCTTAAGGGTGCCCTAGCCTAAGCCTTGGGGTGCCCTAGCCTAAGCCTAGGGTTGCCCTAGGGTTAGTCTATGGGAGCCCTAGCCTTAGCCTAAGCCTAGGGGTGCCCTACCCTAAGCCTAGGGGTGCACTAGCCTTAGCCTAGGATTGCCCTAGCCTTATGCTAGCTGAGCCCTAGCCTAAGCCTAAGCCTAGAGGTGCCCTAGACTAAGCCTATTGGTGAACTAGCCTAAGCCTAGGGGTGCCATAGCCTTAGGCTAGAGGAGCCCTAGCCTTAGCCTAAGCCTAGGGGTGCCCTAGCCTAAGACTAGGGGTGACCTAGCCTAAGTCTTGGGGTGCCCTAGCCTTAGTCTAGTGGAGCCCTAGCCTTAGCCTAAGCCTAGGGGTGCCCTAGCCTAAGCCGAGGGGTGCCCTACCCTACGCCTAGGGCTGCCCTACCCTAAGCCTAGGGGTGCCCTAGCCTAAGCTTAGGTTTGCCCGAGCCTTAGGCTAGCTGAGCCCTAGTCTAAGCCTAAGCCTAGGGGTCCCCTAGCTTAAGTTTAGGGGTGCCATAGCCTTAGGCTAGATGAGCCCTAGCCTTAGCTTAAGCCTAGAGGTGCCCTAGCCTAAAACTAGGGGTGCCCTAGCCTAAGCTTAAGGGTGCCCTAGCCTAAGCCTTGGGGTGCCCTAGCCTAAGCCTAGGGTTGCCCTAGGGTTAGTCTATGGGAGCCCTAGCCTTAGCCTAAGCCTAGGGGTGCCCTAGCCCAAGCCTAGGGGTGCCCTAGCCTAAGCCTTGAGGTACCTTAGCCTAAGCCTAGGGGTGCGCTAGCCTAAGCCTAGGGGTGCCCTAGCCTTAGGCTAGCGGAGCCCTAGCCTTAGCCTAAGCCTAGTGGTGCCCTATCCTAAGCCTAGGGGTGCCCTAGCCTAAGCCTAGGGGTGTCCTAGCCTTAGGCTAGGGGAGCCCTAACCTTAGCCTAAGCCTAGGGGTGCCCTAGCCCAAGCCTAGGGGTGCCCTAGCCTAAGCCTTGGGGTACCTTAGCCTAAGCCTAGGGGTGCCCTAGCCTAAGCCTAGGGGTGCCCTAGCCATAGTCTACTGGAGGCCTAGCCTTAGCCTAAGCCTAGGGGTGACCTAGCCTAAGCCTAGATGTGCCCTAGCCTAAGCCGAGGGGTGCCCTACCCTACGCCTAGGGGTGCCCTAGCCTAAGCCTTGGGGTGCCCTAGCCTAAGCCTAGGCTTGCCCTAGCCTTAGGCTAGCTGAGCCCTAGCCTAAGCCTAAGCCTAGGGGTGCCCTAGCCTAAGCCTAGGAGTGCCCTAGCCTAAGCCTAGGGGTGCCATACCTTAGGTTAGAGGAGCCCTAGCCTTAGCCTAAGCCTAGGGGTGCCCTAGCCTAAGACTAGGTGTGCCCTAGCCTAATCTTAGGGGTGCCCTAGCCTAAGCCTTGGGGTGCCCTAGCCTAAGCCTAGGGTTGCCCTACGGTTAGGCTAGGGGAGCCCTAGCCTTAGCTTAAGCCTAGGGGTGCCCTAGCCTAATCCTAGGGGTGCCCTAGCCTAAGCCTAGGGGTGCCCTAGCCTAAGCCTAGGGGTGCTCTAGCCTAAGCCTAGGGGTGCCCTAGCTAAAGACTTGTTGTGCCCTAGCATAAGCCGAGGGGTTCCCTACCCTAAGCCTAGGGGTGCCCTACCCGAAGCCTAGGGGTGCCCTAGCCTAAGCCTAGGCTTGCCCTAGCCTTAGGCTAGCTGAGCCCTAACCTAAGCCTAAGCTTAGGGGTGCCCTAGCCTAAGCCTAGGGGTGCCCTAGCCTAAGCCTACGGGTGCCATAGCCTTAGGCTAGAGGAGTCCTAGCCTTAGCCTAAGCCTAGGGGTGCCCAAGCCTAAGACTAGGGGTGCCCTAGCCTAAGCTTAGGGGTGCCCTAGCCTAAGCCTTGGGGTGCCCTAGCCTAAGCTTAGGGGTTCCCTAGAGTTAGTCTAGGGGAGCCCTAGCCTAAGCCTAAGCCTAGAGGTGCCCTAGCCTAAGCCTTTGGGTGCCCTAGCTTAAGCCTAGGGGTGCCATAGCCTTAGGCTAGAGGAGCCCTCGCCTTAGCGTAAGCCTAGTGGTGCCCCAGCCTAAGACTAGGGGTGACCTAACCTAAGCCTAGGCTTGTCCTAGCCTTAGGCTAGCTGAGCCCTAGCCTAGGCCTAAGCCTAGGGGTGCCCTAGCCTAAGCCTAGGGGTGCCCTAGCCTAACCGTAGTGGTGCCCTAGACTTAGGCTAGGGGAACACTAGCCTTACCCTAAGCCTAGGGGTTCCCTAGCCTAACCTTAGGCGTGCCCTAGCCTAAGCCGAGAGGTGCCCTACCCTAAGCCTTGGGGTGCCCTAGCCTAAGCCTAGGCTTGCCCTAGCCGTAGGCAAGCTGAGCCCTAGCCTAAGCCTAAGCCTAGGGGTGCCCTAGCCTAAGCCTTGGGGTGCCCTAGCCTAAGCCTAGGGTTGCTCTAGCCTAAGCCTAGGGGTGCCCTAGCCTAAGCCTAGGGGTGCCCTAGCCTAAGCCTAGGGGTGCCCTAGACTTAGGCTAGGGGAGCCCTAGCCTTAGCCTAAGCCTAGGGGTGCCCTAGCCTAAGCCAAGTGGTGCCCTATCCTAAGCCTAGGGGTGCCCTAGCCTAAGCCTAGGGGTGCCCTAGCCATAGGCTAGGGGAGCCCTAGCCTTAGCCTAAGCCTAGGGGTGCCCTAGCCCAAGCCTAGGGGTGCCCTAGCCTAAGCCTAGGGGTGCCCTAGCCTAAGGCTAGGGGTGCCCAAGCCTTAGTCTAGTGGAGCCCTTGCCTTAGCCTAAGACTAGGGGTGCCCTAGCCTAAGCCTAGATGTGCCCTAGCCTAAGCCGAGGGGTGCCCTACCCGACGCCTAGGGGTGCCCTACCCTAAGCCTAGGGGTGCCCTAGCCTAAGCCTAGGGTGCCCTAGCCTAAGCCTAGGGGTGCCATAGCCTTACGCTAGACGAGCCCTAGCCTTAGCCTAAGCCTAGGAGTGCCCTAGCCTAAGACTAGGGGTGCCCTAGCCTAAGCTAGGGGTGCCCTAGCCTAAGCCTTGGGGTGCCCTAGCCTAAGCCTAGGGGTGCCCTAGGGTTAGTCAAGGGGAGCCCTAGCCTTAGCCTAAGCCTAGGGGTGCCCTAGCCTAAGCCTTGGGGTGCCCTACCCTAAGCCTAGGGATGCCCTAGCCTAAGCCTAGGGGTGCCCTAGCCTAAGCCTAGGGGTGCCCTAGCCTAAGCCTAGGGGTGCCCTAGCCTTAGGCTAGAGGAGCCCTAGCCTTAGCCTAAGCCTAGGCGTGCCCTAGCCTAAGACTAGGGGTGCCCTAGCCTAAGCTTAGGGGTGCCCTTGACTAAGCCTTGGGGTGCCCTAGCCTAAGCCTAGGGGTGCCCTCTGGTTAGGCTTAGGGAGCCCTAGCCTTAGCCTAAGCCTAGGGATGCCCTAGCCTAAGCTTTGCTGCCCTATCCTAAGCCTAGGGGTGCCCTAGCCTAAGCCTAGGGGTGCCCTAGCCTTAGGCTAGGAGAGCCCTAACCTTAGCCTAAGCCTAGGGGTGCCCTATCCCAAGCCTTGGTGTGCCTAGCCTAAGCCTAGGGGTGCCCTAGCCTAAGCCTAGTGGTGCCCTAGCCTAAGGCTAGGGGTGCCCTAGCCTTAGGCTAGCTGAGCCCTAGCCTTAGCCTAAGCCTAGGGGTGCCCTAGCCTAAGCCTATGGGTGCCCAGCTTAAGCCAAGGGGTGCCCTAACCTAAGTTTAGGGTGCCTTAGCCTAAGGCTAGCTAAGCCCTAGCCTTAGCCTAAGCCTAGGGGTTCCCTAGTCTAAGCCTAGGCGTGCCCTAGCCTTAGCCGAGGGGTGCCCTACCCTAAGACTGTGGGTGCCCTAGCCTAAGCCTAGGCTTGCCCTAGCCTTAGGCTAGCTGAGCCCTAGCCTAGCCTAAGCCTAGGGGTGCCCTAACCTAAGCTTAGGGGTGCCCTAGCCTAATCCTAGTGGTGGCCTATCCTAAGCCTAGGGGTGCCCTAGCCTAAGCCAAGGGGTGCCCTAGCCTAAGCCTAGGGGTGCCCTAGCGTTAGTCTAGTGGAGCCCTAGCCATAGCTTAAATCTAGGGGTGCCCTAGCCTAAGCCTAGATGTGCCCTAGCCTAAGCCTAGGTGTGCCCTACCCTAAGCCTAGGGGTGCCATAGCCTAAGCCTAGGGGTGCCCTAGCCTAAGCTTAGGGGTGCCCTAGCCTAAGCCTAGGGGTGCCCTAGCCTAAGCCTAGTTGTGCCCTAGCCTAAGCCGAGGGGTGCCCTACCCTAAGCCTAGGGGTGCCCTAGCCTAAGCCTAGGCTTGCCATAGCCTTAGGCTAGCTGAACCTTAGCCTAAGCCTAAGCCTAGGGGTGCCCTAGCCTAAGCTTTGGGGTGCCCTAGCCTAAGCCTTGGGGTGCCCTAGCCAAAGACTAGGGGTGCCCTAGGGTTAGTCTAGGGGAGCCCTAGCCTTAGCCTAAGCCTAGAGGTGCCCTAGCCTAAGCCTCGGGGTGCCCTAGCCTAAGCCTAGGGTTGCCATAGCCTTAGGCTAGAGGAGCCGTAGCCTTAGCCTAAGCCTAGGGGTGTCCTAGCCTAAGACTAGGGGTGCACTAACCTAAGCTTAGGGGTGCCCTAGCCTAAGCCTTGGGGTGACCTAGCCTAACCCTAGGGGTTCCCTAGGGTTAGGCTAGGGGAGCCCGAGCCTTAGACTAAGCCTAGTGGTGCTCTAGCCTAAGCCTAGGGGTGCCCTATCCTAAGCCTAGGGGTGCCCAAGCCTAAGCCTAGGGGTGCCATAGTCTGAGCCTAGGGGTGCCCTAGCCTAAGTCTAGGGGTGCCCTAGCCTTAGTCTAGTGGAGCCCTAGCCTTAGCCTAAGCCTAAATGTGCCCTAGCCTAAGCCTAGATGTGCCCTAGCCTAAGCCGAGGGGTGCCCTACCCTACGCCTAGGGGTGCCCTACCCTAAGCCTAGGGGTGCCGTAGCCTAAGCTTAGGTTTGCCCGAACCTTAGGCTAGCTGAGCCCTAGCCTAAGCCAAAGCCTAGGGGTGCCCTAGCCTAAGCATAGTGGTGCCATAGCCTTAGGCTAGACGAGCCCTAGCCTTAGCTTAAGCCTACGGGTGCCCTAGCCTAAGACTAGGGGTGCCCTAGACTAAGCTTAGGGGTGCCCTCGCCTAAGCCTTGGGGTGCCCTAGCCTAAGCCTAGGGGTGCCCTAGGGTTAGTCTATGGGAGCCCTAGCCTTAGCCTAAGCCTAGGAGTGCCCTAGCCTAAGCCTAGGGGTGCGCTAGCCTAAGCCTAGGATTGCCCTAGCCTTAGGCTAGCTGAGCCCTGGCCTAAGCCTAAGCCTAGAAGTGCACTAGCCTAAGCCTAATGGTGAACTAGCCTAAGCCTATGGGTGCCATATCCTTAGGCTAGAGGAGCCCTAGCCTTAGCCTAAGCCTAGGGGTGCCCCAGCCTAAGACTTGGGGTGACCTAGCCTAAGCCTAGGATTGCCCTAGCCTTAGGCTAGCTGAGCCCTAGCCTAAGCCTAAGCCTAGCGGTGCCCTAGCCTAAGCCTAGGGGTGCCCTAGCCTAACCCTAGTGGTGCCCTAGCCTTAGGCTAGGGGAACACTAGCCTTAGCCTAAGCCTTGTGGTGCCTTGGCCTAACCCTAGGCGTGCCCTAGTCTAAGCCGAGGGGTGTCCTACCCTAAGCCTAGGGGTGCCCTGCCCTAAGCCTAGGGGTGCTCTAGCCCAAGCCTAGGCTTGCCCTAGCCTTAGGCTAGCTGAGCCCTAGCCTAAGCCTAAGCCTAGGGGTGCCCTAGCCTAAGCCTAGGGGTGCCCTAGCCTAAGCCTAGGGATGTCATAGCCTTAGGGTAGAGGAGCCCTAGCCTTAGCCTAAGCCTAGGGGTGTCCTAGCCTAAGACTAGGGGTCCCCTAGCCTAAGCTTAGGGGTGCCCTAGCCTAAGCCTTGGGGTGACCTTGCCTAAGCCTAGGGGTGCCCTAGGGTTAGGCTAGGAGAGCCCTAGCCTTAGCCTAAGCCTAGGGGTGCCCTAGACTTAGTCTAGGGGTGCCCTAGCCTAAGCCTAGGGGTGCCCTAGCCTTAGGCTAGCGGAGCCCTAGCCTTAGCCTAAGCCTAGGGATGCCCTAGCCTAAGCCTAGTGGTGCCCTATCCTAAGACTAGGGGTGCCCTAACCTAAGCCTAGGGGTGTCCTAGCCTTAGGCTAGGGGAGCCCTAACCTTAGCCTAAGCCTAGGGGTGCCCTAGCCCAAGCCTAGGGGTGCCCTAGCCTAAGCCTAGGGGTACCCTAGCTTAACCTAGGGGTGCCCTAGCCTAAGCCTAGGGGTGCCCTAGCCTTAGTCTAGTGGAGCCCTAGACTTAGCCTAAGCCTAGGGGTGACCTAGCCTAAGCCTAGATGTGCACTAGCCTAAGCCGAGGGGTGCCCTACCCTAAGCCTAGGGGTGCCCTAGCCTAAGCCTAGGGGTGCCCTAGCCTAAGCCTAGGCTTGCCCTAGCCTTAGGCTAGCTGAGCCCTAGCCTAAGCCTAAGCCTAGGGGTGCCCAAGCCTAAGCCTAGAGGTGCCCTAGCCTAAGCCTAGGGGTGCCGTAGCCTTAGGCTAGATGAGCCCTAGCCTTAGCCTAAGCCTAGGGGTGCTCTAGCCTAAGACAAGGGGTGCCCTAGCCTAAGCTTAAGGGTGCCCTAGCCTAACCCTTGGGGTGCCGTAGCCTAAGCCTAGGGGTGCCCTACGGTTAGGCTAGGGGAGCCCTAGCCTTAGCCTAAGCCTAGGGGTGCCCTAGCCTAAGCCTTGGGGTGCCCTAGCCTAAGCCTAGGGGTGCCCTAGCCTAAGCCTATGGGTGCCCTAGCCTAAGCCGAGGGGTGCCCTAACCTAAGCCTAGTTATGCCCTAGCCTAAGCCGAGGGGTGCCCTACCCTAAGCCTAGGGGTGCCCTACCCTAAGCCTTGGGGTGCCCTAGCCTAAACCTAGGCTTGCCCTAGCCTTAGGCTAGCTGAGCCCTAGCCTAAGCCTAAGCCTAGGGATGCCCTAGCCTAAGCCTATGGGTACCCTAGCCTAACCCTAGTGGTGCCCTAGCCTTAGGCTAGGGGAACACTAGCCTTAGCCTAAGCCTAGTGGTGCCTTGGCCTAACCCTAGGCATGCCCTAGCCTAAGCCGAGGGGTGTCTTACCCTAAGCCTAGGGGTGCCCTGCCCTAAGCCTAGGGGTGCTCTAGCCCAAGCCTAGGCTTGCCCTAGCCTTAGGCTAGCTGAGCCCTAGACTAAGCCTAAGCCTAGCGGTGCCCTAGCCTAAGCCTAGGGGTGCCCTAGCCTAAGCCTAGGGATGCCATAGCCTTAGGGTAGAGGAGCCCTAGCCTTAGCCTAAGCCTAGGGGTGTCCTAGCCTAAGACTAGGGGTCCCCTAGCCTAAGCTTAGGGGTGCCCTAGCCTAAGCCTTGGGGTGACCTTGCCTAAGCCTAGGGGTGCCCTAGGGTTAGGCTAGGAGAGCCCTAGCCTTAGCCTAAGCCTAGGGGTGCCCTAGCCTTAGCCTAGGGGTGCCCTAGCCTAAGCCTAGGGGTGCCCTAGCCTTAGGCTAGCGGAGCCCTAGCCTTAGCCTAAGCCTAGGGATGCCCTAGCCTAAGCCTAGTGGTGCCCTATCCTAAGACTAGGGGTGCCCTAACCTAAGCCTAGGGGTGTCCTAGCCTTAGGCTAGGGGAGCCCTAACCTTAGCCTAAGCCTAGGGGTGCCCTAGCCCAAGCCTAGGGGTGCCCTAGCCTAAGCCTAGGGGTGCCCTAGCCTAAGCCTAGGCTTGCCCTAGCCTTAGGCTAGCTGAGCCCTAGCCTAAGCCTAAGACTAGGGGTGCCCAAGCCTAAGCCTAGGGGTGCCCTAGCCTAAGCCTAGGGGTGCTCTAGCCTAAGACAAGGGGTGCCCTAGCCTAAGCTTAAGGGTGCCCTAGCCTAACCCTTGGGGTGCCGTAGCCTAAGCCTAGGGGTGCCCTACGGTTAGGCTAGGGGAGCCCTAGCCTTAGCCTAAGCCTAGGGGTGCCCTAGCCTAAGCCTTGGGGTGCCCTAGCCTAAGCCAAGGGGTGCCCTAGCCTAAGCCTATGGGTGCCCTAGCCTAAGCCTAGGGGTGCCCTAACCTAAGCCTAGTTGTGCCCTAGCCTAAGCCGAGGGGTGCCCTACCCTAAGCCTAGGGGTGCCCTACCCTAAGCCTTGGGGTGCCCTAGCCTAAACCTAGGCTTGCCCTAGCCTTAGGCTAGCTGAGCCCTAGCCTAAGCCTAAGCCTAGGGATGCCCTAGCCTAAGCCTATGGGTACCCTAGCCTAACCCTAGTGGTGCCCTAGCCTTAGGCTAGGGGAACACTAGCCTTAGCCTAAGCCTAGCGGTGCCTTGGCCTAACCCTAGGCGTGCCCTAGCCTAAGCCGAGGGGTGTCTTACCCTAAGCCTAGGGGTGCCCTGCCCTAAGCCTAGGGGTGCTCTAGCCCAAGCCTAGGCTTGCCCTAGCCTTAGGCTAGCTGAGCCCTAGACTAAGCCTAAGCCTAGCGGTGCCCTAGCCTAAGCCTAGGGGTGCCCTAGCCTAAGCCTAGGGATGCCATAGCCTTAGGGTAGAGGAGCCCTAGCCTTAGCCTAAGCCTAGGGGTGTCCTAGCCTAAGACTAGGGGTCCCCTAGCCTAAGCTTAGGGGTGCCCTAGCCTAAGCCTTGGGGTGACCTTGCCTAAGCCTAGGGGTGCCCTAGGGTTAGGCTAGGGGAGCCCTAGCCTTAGCCTAAGCATAGGGGTGCCCTAGCCTTAGCCTAGGGGTGCCCTAGCCTAAGCCTAGGGGTGCCCTAGCCTTAGGCTAGCGGAGCCCTAGCCTTAGCCTAAGCCTAGGGATGCCCTAGCCTAAGCCTAGTGGTGCCCTATCCTAAGACTAGGGGTGCCCTAACCTAAGCCTAGGGGTGTCCTAGCCTTAGGCTAGGGGAGCCGTAACCTTAGCCTAAGCCTAGGGGTGCCCTAGCCCAAGCCTATGGGTGCCCTAGCCTAAGCCTAGGGGTACCCTAGCTTAACCTAGGGGTGCCCTAGCCTAAGCCTAGGGGTGCCCTAGCCTTAGTCTAGTGGAGCCCTAGACTTAGCCTAAGCCTAGGGGTGACCTAGCCTAAGCCTAGATGTGCACTAGCCTAAGCCGAGGGGTGCCCTACCCTAAGCCTAGGGGTGCCCTAGCCTAAGCCTAGGGGTGCCCTAGCCTAAGCCTAGGCTTGCCCTAGCCTTAGGCTAGCTGAGCCCTAGCCTAAGCCTAAGCCTAGGGGTGCCCAAGCCTAAGCCTAGATGTGCACTAGCCTAAGCCGAGGGGTGCCCTAGCCTAACCCTTGGGGTGCCGTAGCCTAAGCCTAGGGGTGCCCTACGGTTAGGCTAGGGGAGCCCTAGCCTTAGCCTAAGCCTAGGGGTGCCCTAGACTAAGCCTATGGGTGCCCTAGCCTAAGCCTAGGGGTGCCCTAACCTAAGCCTAGTTGTGCCCTAGCATAAGCTGAGGGGTGCCCTACCCTAAGCCTAGGGGTGCCCTACCCTAAGCCTTGGGGTGCCCTAGCCTAAACCTAGGCTTGCCCTAGCCTTAGGCTAGCTGAGCCCTAGCCTAAGCCTAAGCCTAGGGATGCCCTAGCCTAAGCCTAGGGGTACCCTAGCCTAAGCCTACGGGTGCCATAGCCTTACGCTAGAGGAGCCCTAGCCTTAGCCTAAGCCTAGGGGTGCCCTAGCCTAAGACTAGGGGTGCCCTAGCCTAAGATTAGGGGTGCCGTATCCTAAGCCTTGGGGTGCCCTAGCCTAAGCTTAGGGGTGCCCTAGGGTTAGTCTAGGGGAGCCCTAGCCTAAGCCTAAGCCTAGAGGTGCCCTAGCCTAAGCCTATGGGTGCCCTAGCCTAAGCCTAGGGGTGCCATAGCCTTAGGCTAGAGGAGCCCTAGCCTTAGCCTAAGCCTAGGGGTGACCCAGCCTAAGACTAGGGGTGACCTAGCCTAAGCCTAGGCTTACCCTAGCCTTAGGCTAGCTGAGCCCTAGCCTAAGCCTAAGCCTAGGGGTGCCCTAGCCTCAGCCTAGGGGTGCCCTAGCTAACCCTAGTGGTGCCCTAGCCTTAGGCTAGGGGAACACTAGCCTTAGCCTAAGCCTAGGGGTGCCCTAGCCTAAGCTTAGGCGTGCCCTAGCCAAAGCCGAGGGGTGCCCTACCCTAAGACTAGGGGTGCCCTGCCCTAAGCCAAGGGGTGCCCTAGCCTAAGCCTAGGCTTGCCTTAGTCTTAGGCTAGCTAAGCCCTAGCCTAAGCCTAAGCCTAGGGGTGCCCTAGCCTAAGCCTAAGGGTGCCCTAGCGTAAGCCTAGGGGTGCCACAGCCTTAGGCTATAGGAGCCCTAGCCTTAGCCTAAGCTAGGGGTGCCCTAGCCTAAGACTAGGGGTGCCCTAGCCTAAACTTAGGGGTGTCCTAGACTAAGCCTTGGGGTGCCCTAGCCTAAGCCTAGGGGTGCCCTAGGGTTAGTCTAGGAGAGCCCTAGCCTTAGCCTAAGTCTAGGCGTGCCCTACCTTAAGTCTAGGGGTGCCCTAGCCTAAGCCTAGGGGTGCCCTAGCCTAAGCCTAAGGGTGCCCTAGCCTAAGCCTAGGGGTGCCCTAGTCTTAGGCTAGAGGAACCCTAGCCTTAGCCTAAGCTTAGGCGTGCCCTAGCCTAAGACTAGGGGTGCCCTAGCCTAAGCTTAGGGGTGCCCTAGCCTAAGCCTAGGGGTGCCCTACCCTAAGCCTATGGGTGCCCTAGCGTAAGCCTAGGGGTGCCCTAGCCTTAGGCTAGAGGAGCCCTAGCCTTAGCCTAAGCTTAGGGGTGCCCCAGCCTAAGATAGGGGTGACCTAGCCTAAGCCTAGGCTTACCCTAGCCTTAGGCTAGCTGAGCCCTAGCCTAAGCCTTAGCCTAGGGGTTCCCTAGCCTCAGCCTAGGCGTGCCCTAGCCTAACCCTAGTGGTGCCCTAGCCTTAGGCTAGGGGAACACTAGCCTTAGCCTAAGCCGAGGGGTGCCCTAGCCTAAGCTTAGGCGTGCCCTAGCCTAAGCCGAGGGGTGCCCTACCCTAAGCCTAGGGGTGCCCTGCCCTAAGCCTACGGGTGCCCTAGCCTAAGCCTAGGCTTGCCCTAGCCTTAGGCTAGCTGAGCCCTAGCCTAAGCCTAAGCTTAGGGGTGCCCTAGCCTAAGCCTTGCGGTGACCTAGCCTAAGCCTTGGGGTGCCCTAGGGTTAGGCTAGGGGAGCCCTAGCCTTAGCCTAAGCCGAGGGGTTCCCTAGCCTAAGCCTAGGGGTGCCCTAGCCTAAGCCTAGGGGTGCCCTAGCCTAAGCCTAGGGGTACCCTAGCCTTAGGCTAGGCGAGCCCTAGCCTTAGCCTAAGCCTAGGGGTGCCCTAGCGTAAGCCTAGTGGTGCCCTATCCTAAGCCTAGGGGTGCCCTAGCCCAAGCCTGAGGGTGCCCTATCCTTAGGCTAGGGGAGCCCTAACCTTAGCCTAAGCCTAGGGGTGCCCTAGCCCAAGCCTAGGGGTGCCCTAGCCTAAGCCTAAGGGTGCCCTAGCCTAAGCCTAGGGGTGCCCTAGCCTAAGCCTAGGGGTGCCCTAGCCTAAGGCTAGGGGTGCCCTAGCCTTAGGCTAGTGGAGCCCTAGCCTTAGCCTAAGCCTAGGGGTGCCCTAGCCTAAGCCTAGATGTGCCCTAGCCTAAGCCGAGGGGTGCCCTACCCTAAGCCTAGGGGTGCCCTACCTTAAGCCTTGGGGTGCCCTAGCCTAAACCTAGGCTTGCCCTAGCCTTAGGCTAGCTGAGCCCTAGCCTAAGCCTAAGCCTAGGGATGCCCTAGCCTAAGCCTATGGGTACCCTAGCCTAACCCTAGTGGTGCCCTAGCCTTAGGCTAGGGGAACACTAGCCTTAGCCTAAGCCTAGCGGTGCCTTGGCCTAACCCTAGGCGTGCCCTAGCCTAAGCCGAGGGGTGTCTTACCCTAAGCCTAGGGGTGCCCTGCCCTAAGCCTAGGGGTGCTCTAGCCCAAGCCTAGGCTTGCCCTAGCCTTAGGCTAGCTGAGCCGTAGACTAAGCCTAAGCCTAGCTGTGCCCTAGCCTAAGCCTAGGGGTGCCCTAGCCTAAGCCTAGGGATGCCATAGCCTTAGGGTAGAGGAGCCCTAGCCTTAGCCTAAGCCTAGGGGTGTCCTAGCCTAAGACTAGGGGTCCCCTAGCCTAAGCTTAGGGGTGCCCTAGCCTAAGCCTTGGGGTGACCTTGCCTAAGCCTAGGGGTGCCCTAGGGTTAGGCTAGGGGAGCCCTAGCCTTAGCCTAAGCATAGGGGTGCCCTAGCCTTAGCCTAGGGGTGCCCTAGCCTAAGCCTAGGGGTGCCCTAGCCTTAGGCTAGCGGAGCCCTAGCCTTAGCCTAAGCCTAGGGATGCCCTAGCCTAAGCCTAGTGGTGCCCTATCCTAAGACTAGGGGTGCCCTAACCTAAGCCTAGGGGTGTCCTAGCCTTAGGCTAGGGGAGCCCTAACCTTAGCCTAAGCCTAGGGGTGCCCTAGCCCAAGCCTAGGGGTGCCCTAGCCTAAGCCTAGGGGTACCCTAGCTTAACCTAGGGGTGCCCTAGCCTAAGCCTAGGGGTGCCCTAGCCTTAGTCTAGTGGAGCCCTAGACTTAGCCTAAGCCTAGGGGTGACCTAGCCTAAGCCTAGATGTGCACTAGCCTAAGCCGAGGGGTGCCCTACCCTAAGCCTAGGGGTGCCCTAGCCTAAGCCTAGGGGTGCCCTAGCCTAAGCCTAGGCTTGCCCTAGCCTTAGGCTAGCTGAGCCCTAGCCTAAGCCTAAGCCTAGGGGTGCCCAAGCCTAAGCCTAGATGTGCACTAGCCTAAGCCGAGGGGTGCCCTAGCCTAACCCTTGGGGTGCCGTAGCCTAAGCCTAGGGGTGCCCTACGGTTAGGCTAGGGGAGCCCTAGCCTTAGCCTAAGCCTAGGGGTGCCCTAGACTAAGCCTATGGGTGCCCTAGCCTAAGCCTAGGGGTGCCCTAACCTAAGCCTAGTTGTGCCCTAGCATAAGCTGAGGGGTGCCCTACCCTAAGCCTAGGGGTGCCCTACCCTAAGCCTTGGGGTGCCCTAGCCTAAACCTAGGCTTGCCCTAGCCTTAGGCTAGCTGAGCCCTAGCCTAAGCCTAAGCCTAGGGATGCCCTAGCCTAAGCCTAGGGGTACCCTAGCCTAAGCCTACGGGTGCCATAGCCTTACGCTAGAGGAGCCCTAGCCTTAGCCTAAGCCTAGGGGTGCCCTAGCCTAAGACTAGGGGTGCCCTAGCCTAAGATTAGGGGTGCCGTATCCTAAGCCTTGGGGTGCCCTAGCCTAAGCTTAGGGGTGCCCTAGGGTTAGTCTAGGGGAGCCCTAGCCTAAGCCTAAGCCTAGAGGTGCCCTAGCCTAAGCCTATGGGTGCCCTAGCCTAAGCCTAGGGGTGCCATAGCCTTAGGCTAGAGGAGCCCTAGCCTTAGCCTAAGCCTAGGGGTGACCCAGCCTAAGACTAGGGGTGACCTAGCCTAAGCCTAGGCTTACCCTAGCCTTAGGCTAGCTGAGCCCTAGCCTAAGCCTAAGCCTAGGGGTGCCCTAGCCTCAGCCTAGGGGTGCCCTAGCTAACCCTAGTGGTGCCCTAGCCTTAGGCTAGGGGAACACTAGCCTTAGCCTAAGCCTAGGGGTGCCCTAGCCTAAGCTTAGGCGTGCCCTAGCCAAAGCCGAGGGGTGCCCTACCCTAAGACTAGGGGTGCCCTGCCCTAAGCCAAGGGGTGCCCTAGCCTAAGCCTAGGCTTGCCTTAGTCTTAGGCTAGCTAAGCCCTAGCCTAAGCCTAAGCCTAGGGGTGCCCTAGCCTAAGCCTAAGGGTGCCCTAGCGTAAGCCTAGGGGTGCCACAGCCTTAGGCTATAGGAGCCCTAGCCTTAGCCTAAGCTAGGGGTGCCCTAGCCTAAGACTAGGGGTGCCCTAGCCTAAACTTAGGGGTGTCCTAGACTAAGCCTTGGGGTGCCCTAGCCTAAGCCTAGGGGTGCCCTAGGGTTAGTCTAGGAGAGCCCTAGCCTTAGCCTAAGTCTAGGCGTGCCCTACCTTAAGCCTAGGGGTGCCCTAGCCTAAGCCTAGGGGTGCCCTAGCCTAAGCCTAAGGGTGCCCTAGCCTAAGCCTAGGGGTGCCCTAGTCTTAGGCTAGAGGAACCCTAGCCTTAGCCTAAGCTTAGGCGTGCCCTAGCCTAAGACTAGGGGTGCCCTAGCCTAAGCTTAGGGGTGCCCTAGCCTAAGCCTAGGGGTGCCCTACCCTAAGCCTATGGGTGCCCTAGCGTAAGCCTAGGGGTGCCATAGCCTTAGGCTAGAGGAGCCCTAGCCTTAGCCTAAGCTTAGGGGTGCCCCAGCCTAAGATAGGGGTGACCTAGCCTAAGCCTAGGCTTACCCTAGCCTTAGGCTAGCTGAGCCCTAGCCTAAGCCTTAGCCTAGGGGTTCCCTAGCCTCAGCCTAGGCGTGCCCTAGCCTAACCCTAGTGGTGCCCTAGCCTTAGGCTAGGGGAACACTAGCCTTAGCCTAAGCCGAGGGGTGCCCTAGCCTAAGCTTAGGCGTGCCCTAGCCTAAGCCGAGGGGTGCCCTACCCTAAGCCTAGGGGTGCCCTGCCCTAAGCCTACGGGTGCCCTAGCCTAAGCCTAGGCTTGCCCTAGCCTTAGGCTAGCTGAGCCCTAGCCTAAGCCTAAGCTTAGGGGTGCCCTAGCCTAAGCCTTGCGGTGACCTAGCCTAAGCCTTGGGGTGCCCTAGGGTTAGGCTAGGGGAGCCCTAGCCTTAGCCTAAGCCGAGGGGTTCCCTAGCCTAAGCCTAGGGGTGCCCTAGCCTAAGCCTAGGGGTGCCCTAGCCTAAGCCTAGGGGTACCCTAGCCTTAGGCTAGGCGAGCCCTAGCCTTAGCCTAAGCCTAGGGGTGCCCTAGCGTAAGCCTAGTGGTGCCCTATCCTAAGCCTAGGGGTGCCCTAGCCCAAGCCTGAGGGTGCCCTATCCTTAGGCTAGGGGAGCCCTAACCTTAGCCTAAGCCTAGGGGTGCCCTAGCCCAAGCCTAGGGGTGCCCTAGCCTAAGCCTAAGGGTGCCCTAGCCTAAGCCTAGGGGTGCCCTAGCCTAAGCCTAGGGGTGCCCTAGCCTAAGGCTAGGGGTGCCCTAGCCTTAGGCTAGTGGAGCCCTAGCCTTAGCCTAAGCCTAGGGGTGCCCTAGCCTAAGCCTAGATGTGCCCTAGCCTAAGCCGAGGGGTGCCCTACCCTACGCCTAGGGGTGCCCTACCCTAAGTCTAGGGGTGCCCTAGCCTAAGCCTAGGCTTGCCCTAGTCTTAGGCTAGCTGAGCCCTAGCCTAAGCCTAAGCCTTGGGGTGCCCTATCCTAAGCCTAAGGGTGCCCTAGCGTAAGCCTAGGGGTGCCAAAGCCTTAGGCTATAGGAGCCCTAGCCTTAGCCTAAGCCTACAGGTGCCCTAGCCTAAAACTAGGGGTGCCCTAGCCTAAGCTTAGGGGTGCCCTAGGCTAAGCCTTGGGGTGCCCTAGCCTAAGCCTAGGGGTGCCCTAGGGTTAGTCTAGGAGAGCCCTAGCCTTAGCCTAAGTCTAGGCGTGCCCTAGCTTAAGCCTAGGGGTGCCCTAGCCTAAGCCTAGGGGTGCCCTAGCCTAAGCCTAAGGGTGCACTAGCCTAAGCCTAGGGGTGCCCTAGGGTTAGTCTAGGAGAGCCCTAGCCTTAGCCTAAGTCTAGGCGTGCCCTACCTTAAGCCTAGGGGTGCCCTAGCCTAAGCCTAGGGGTGCCCTAGCCTAAGCCTAAGGGTGCCCTAGCCTAAGCCTAGGGGTGCCCTAGCCTTAGGCTAGAGGAGCACTAGCCTTAGCCTAAGCCTAGGCGTGCCCTAACCTAAGAGTAGGGGTGCCCTAGCCTAAGCTTATGGGTGCCCTAGCCTAAGCCTTGGGGTGCCCTAGCCTAAGCCTAGGGGTGCCCTAGTGTTAGGCTAGGGGAGCCCTAGCCTTCGCCTAAGCCTAGGGGTGCCCTAGCCTAAGCCTAGGGGTGCCCTAGCTTAAGTCTAGGGGTGCCTTAACCTTAGGCTAGGGGAGCCCTAGCCTTCGCCTAAGCCTAGGGGTGCCCTAGCTAAAGCTTTGGTGCCCTATCCTAAGCCTAGTGGTGCCCTAGCCTAAGCCTAGGGGTGCCCTAGCCTTGGGCTAGGAGAGCCCTAGCTTTAGCCTAAGCCTAGGGGTGCCCTAGCCTAAGCCTATGGGTGCCCAGGATAAGCCAAGGGGTGCCCTAGCCTAAGCCTAGGGGTGCCTTAGCCTTAGACTAGCTGAGCCCTAGCCTTAGCCTAAGCCTATGGGTGCCCTAGCCTAAGACTAGGGGTGCCCTAGCCTAAGCTTAGGGGTGCCCTAGCATAAGACTAGGGGTGCCCTAGCCTAAGCCTAGGAGTGCCCTAGCCTAAGCCTAGGGGTACCCGAGCCTACGCCTAGGGGTGCCCTAGCCTAAGCCTAGGGGTGTCCTAACCTTAGTCTAGTGGAGCCCTAGCCTTAGCCTAAGCCTAGGGGTGCCCTAGCCTAAGCCTAGGGGTGCCCTAGCCTACGCCTAGGGGTGCCCTATCCTAAGCCATGGGGTGCCCTAGCTGAAGCCTAGGGGTGCCCTAGCCTAAACCTAGGGGTGCCCTAGCCTTAGGCTAGGGGAGCCCTAGCCTTAGCCTAAGCCTAGGGGTGCCCAAGCCTAAGACTAGAGGTGCCTTAGCCTAAGCCAACGGGTGTCCTAGCCTAAGCCTAGGGGTGCCCTAGCCTAAGCCTAGGGGTGCCCTAGCCTAAGCCTACGGGTGCCCTAACCTTAGGCTAGGGGAGCGCTAGCCTTAGAGTAAGCCTTGGGGCGCCCTAGCCTAAACCTAGGGGTTCCCTAGCCTAAGCCTAGGGGTGACCTAGCCTTAGGCTAGGGGAGCCCTAGCTTTAGTCTAAGCCTAGAGGTGCCCTAGCCTAAGCCTAGGGGTGCCCTAGCCCATGCCTAGGGATGCACTAGCGTTAGGCTACAGGAGCCCTAGCCTTAGCCTAAGCGTAGGGGTGCCCTAGCCTAAGCCTAGGGGTGCCCTAACCTATGCCTAGGGGTGCCCTAGCCTAAGGCTAGCTGAGCCCTAGCCTAAGCCTAGGGGTGCCCTAGCCTTAGGGTAGCTGAGCCCTAGCCTAAGCCTAAGCCTAGGGGTGCCCTAGCCTAAGCCTAGGGGTGCCCTAGCCTGAGCCTTGGGGTGCGCTAGCCTTAGCCTAGGCTTGCCCTAGCCTTAGGCTAGCTGAGCCCTAGCCTAAGCCTAAGCCTAGGGGTGCCCTAGCGTAAGCCTAGGGGTGCCCTAGCCTAAGCCTAGGGGTGCCCTAGCCTAAGCCAAGGGGTGTCTTAGCCTAAGCCTTGCGGTGCCCTAACCTAAGCTTAGTGGTGCCCTATCCTAAGCCTAGGTGTGCCCTAGCCTAAGTCTAGGGGTGCGCTAGTCTTAGGCTAGGAGAGCCCAAACCTTAGCCTAAGCCTAGGGGTGCCCTAGACCAAGCCTAGGGGTGCCCTAGCCTAAGCCTAGGGGTGCCCTAGCCTAAGCCTAGGGGTGCCCTAGCCTAAGCCTAGGGGTGCCCTAACCTAAGCTAAGGGATGCCCTAGCCTAAGCCTAGGGGTGCCCTAGCCTTAGGCTAGGGGAGCCCTAGCCTTAGCCTAAGCCTAGGGGTGCCCTAGCCTAAGAATAGGGGTGCCCTAGCCTAACCTTAGGGGTGCCCTAGCGTAAGCCTAGGGGTGCCCTAGCCTAAGCCTAGGGGTGCCCTAGCCTAAGCCTAGGGGTGCCCTACCCTAAGCCTAGAGCTGCCATAGCCTAAGCCTAGGGGTGCCCTAGCCTTAGGCTACCTGAGCCCTTGCCTTAGCCTAAGCCTAGGAGTGCCCTAGGGTAAGCCTAGGGGTGCCCTAGCCTAAGGCTAGGGGTGCCCTAACCTTAGTCTAGTGGAGCCCTAGCCTTAGCCTACGCCTAGGGGTGCCCTAACCTAAGCCATGGGGTGCCCTAGCCTAAGCCTAGGCGTGCCCTAGCCTAAGCCTAGGGGTGCCCTAGCCTTAGCCTAGGGGAGCCCTAGCCTTAGCTTAAGCCTAGGGATGCCCAAGCCTAAGACTAGAGGTGCCCTAGCCTAAGCCTATGGGTGTCCTAGCCTAAACCTAGGGGTGCCCTAGCCTAAGCCTAGGGGTGCCCTAGCCTAAGCCTAGGGGTGCCCTAACCTTAGGCTAGGGGAGCGCTAGCCTTAGCGCAAGCCTTGTGGCACCCTAGCCTAAACCTAGGGGTTCCCTAGCCTAAGCCTATGGGTGTCCTAGCCTAAACCTAGGGGTGCCCTAGCCTAAGCCTAGGGGTGCCCTAGCCTAAGCCTAGGGGTACGCTAGCCTTAGGCTAGTGGAGGCCTAACCTTAGCCTACGCCTAGGGGTGCCCTAGCCCAAGACTAGGCGTGCCCTAACCTAAGCTTAGGGGTGCCCTAGCCTAAGCCTTGGGGTGCCCTAGCCTAAGCTTAGGGGTGCCCTAGGGTTAGTCTAGGGGAGCCCTAGCCTAAGCCTAATCCTAGAGGTGCCCTATCCTAAGCCTATGGGTGCCCTAGCCTAAGCCTAGGGGTGCCATAGCCTTAGGCTAGAGGAGCCCTAGCCTTAGCCTAAGCCTAGGGGTGCCCCAGCCTAAGACTAGGGGTGACCTAGCCTAAGCCTAGGCGTGCCCTAGTCTTAGGCTAGCTGAGCCCTAGCCTAAGCCTAAGCCTAGGGGTGCGCTAGCCTAAGCCAAGGGGTGCCCTACCCTAAGCCTAGGGGTGCCCTGCCCGAAGCCTAGGGGTGCCCTAGCCTAAGCCTAGGCTTGCCCTAGCCTTAGGCTAGCTGAGCCCTAGCCTAAGCCTAAGCTTAGTGGTTTCCTAGTCTAAGCCTTGCGGTGACCTAGCCTAAGCCTAGGGGTGCCCTAGGGTTAGGCTAGGGGAGCCCTAGCCTTAGCCTAAGCCTAGGGGTGCCCTAGCCTAAGCCTAGGGGTGCCCTAGCCTAAGCCTAGGGGTGCCCTAGCCTAAGCCTAGGGGTACCCTATCCTTAGGCTTGGGGAACCCTTTCCTTAGCCTAAGCCTAGGGGTTCCCTAGCCTAAGCCTAGTGGTGCCCTATCCTAAGCCTAGGGGTGCCCTAGCCTAAGCCTAGGGGTGCCCTAGCCTTAGGCTAGGGGTGCCCTAACCTTAGCCTAAGCCTAGGGGTGCCCTAGCCCAAGCCTAGGGGTGCCGTAGCCTAAGCCTAAGGGTGCCCTAGCCTAAGCCTAGGGGTGCCCTAGCCTTAGGCTAGTGGAGCCCTAGCCTTAGCCTAAGCCTAGGGGTGCCCTAGCGTAAGCCTAGGGGTGCCATAGCCTTAGGCTTGAGGAGCCCTAGCCTTAGCCTAAGCCTAGGGGTGCCCTAGCCTAAGACTAGGGGTGCCCTAGCCTAAGCCTTGGGGTGCCCTAGCCTAAGCCTAGGGGTGCCCTAGGGTTAGTCTAGGGGAGCCCTAGCCTTAGCCTAAGTCTAGGCGTGCCCTACCTTAAGCCTAGGGGTGCCCTAGACTAAGCCTAGGGGTGCCCTAGCCTAAGCCTAAGGGTGCCCTAGCCTAAGCCTAGGGGTGCCCTAGCCTTAGGCTAGAGGAGCCCTAGCCTTAGCCTAAGCCTAGGCGAGCCCTAGCCTAAGCATAGGGGTGCCCTAGCCTAAGCCTTGGGGTGCCCTAGCCTAAGCCTAGGGGTGCCCTAGTGTTAGGCTAGGGGAGTCCTAGCCTTAGCCTAAGCTTTGGGCTGCCCTAACCTTAGCCTAGGGGTGCCCTAGCCTAAGCCTAGGCTTGCCCTAGCCTTAGGCTATCTGAGCCGTAGCCTAAGCCTAAGCCTAGGAGTGCCCTAGCCTAAGCCTAGGGGTGCCCCATCCTAAGCCTAGGGGTGCCATAGCCTTAGGCTAGAGGAGCCCTAGCCTTAGCCTAAGCCTAGGGGTGCCCTAGCCTAAGACTAGGGGTGCCCTAGCCTAAGCTTAGGGGTGCCCTAGCCTAAGCCTTGGGGTGCCCTATCCTAAACCTAGAGGTGCCCTAGGGTTAGGCTAGTAGAGCCCTAACCTTAGCCTAAGCCTAGGTGTGCCCTAGCCCAAGCCTAGGGTTGCCCTAGCCTAAGCCCAGGGGTGCCCTAGCCTTAGTCTAGTGGAGCCCTAGCCTAAGCCTAACCTAGGGGTGCCCTAGCCTAAGCCTAGGGGTGCCCTAGCCTAAGACTAGGGGTGCCCTAGCCAAATCTTAGGGGTGCCCTAGCCTAAGCCTTGGGTGCTCTAGCCTAATCCTAGGGGTGCCCTAGAGTTAGGCTAGGGGAGCCCTATCCTTAGCCTAAGCCTAGGGGTGCCCTAGTCTAAGACTAGGGGTGCCCTAGCCTAACCTTAGGGGTGCCCTAGCGTAAGCCTAGGGGTGCCCTAGCCTAAGCCTAGGGGTGCCCTACCCTAAGCCTAGGGCTGCCATAGCCTAAGCCTAGGGGTGCCCTAGCCTTAGGCTAGCTGAGCCCTTGCCTTAGCCTAAGCCTAGGAGTGCCCTAGGGTAAGCCTAGGGGTGCCCTAGCCTAAGGTTAGGGGTGCCCTAGCCTTATTCTAGTGGAGCCCTAGCCTTAGCCTATGCCTAGGGGTGCCCTATCCTAAGCCATGGGGTGCCCTAGCCTAAGCCTAGGGGTGCCCTAGCCTAAGCCTAGGTGTGCCCTAGCCTAAGCCTAGGGGTGCCCTATTCTAAGCCTAGGGGTGCCCTAACCTTAGGCTAGGGGAGCGCTAGCCTTAGCGTAAGCCTTGGTGCGCCCTAGCCTAAACCTAGGGGTTCCCTAGCCTAGGCCTAGGGGTGACCTAGCCTTAGGCTAGGGGAGTCCTAGCTTTAGTCTAAGCCTAGGGGTGCCCTAGCCTAAGCCTAGGGGTGCCCTAGCCCAAGCCTAGGGATGCTGTAGCGTTAGGCTAGAGGAGCCCTAGCCTTAGCCTAAGCCTAGGGGTGCCCTAGCCTAAGCCTAGGGGTGCCCTAGCCTAAGTCTAGGGGTTCCCTACCTAAGCCTACGGGTGCCATAGTCTAAGCCTAGGGGTGCCCTAGCCCAAGCCTAGGGATGCCCTAGCGTTAGGCTAGAGGAGCCCTAGCCTTAGCCTAAGCCTAAGGGTGCCCTAGCCTAAGCCTAGGGTTGCCCTAGCCTAAGTCTGGGGGTGCCTTAGCCTAAGCTTAGGGGTACCATAGCCTTAGGCCAGGGGAGTCCTCGCCTTAGCCGAAGCCTTGGGGTGCCCTAGCCTAAGACTAGGGGTGCCCTTGCCTAAGCCTAGGGGTGCCCTAGCACAGGCTAGGGATGCCCTAGCATTAGGCTCCAGGAGCCCTAGCCTTAGCCTAAGCCTAGGGGTGCATCAGCCTAAGCCAAGGGGTGCCCTATCCTAAGCCATGGGGTGCCCTAGCCTAAGCCTAGAGGTGCCCTAGCCTAAGCCTAGCGGTGCCCTAGCCTTAGGTTAGGGAAGCCCTAGCCTTAGCCTAAGACTAGGGGTGCCATATCCTAAGACTAGGGGTGCCCTAAACTAAGCCTACGCGTGTCCTAACCTAAGCCTAGGGGTACCGTAGCCCAAGCCTAGGGATGCCCTAGCGTTAGGCTAGAGGAGCCCTATCCTTAGCCTAAGCCTAGGGGTACCCTAGCCTAAGCCTAGGGGTGCCCTAGCCTAAGCCTAGGGGTGTCCTAGCCTAAGTCTAGGGGTGCCCTAGCCTGAGCCTAGGGGTACCCTAGCCTTAGGCTAGAGGAGCCCTATCCTTAGCCTAAGCCATGGGGTGCCCTAGCCTAAGCCTAGGCGTGCCCTAGCCTAAGCCTAGGGGTGCCCTAGCCTTAGCCTAGGGGAGCCCTAGCCTTAGCTTAAGCCTAGGGATGCCCAAGCCTAAGACTAGAGGTGCCCTAGCCTAAGCCTATGGGTGTCCTAGCCTAAACATAGGGGTGCCCTAGCCTAAGCCTAAGGGTGCCCTAGCCTAAGCCTAGGGGTGCCCTAACCTTAGGCTAGGGGAGCGCTAGCCTTAGCGCAAGCCTTGGGGCACCCTAGCCTAAACCTAGGGGTTCCCTAGCCTAAGCCTAGGGGTGACCTAGCCTTAGGCTAGGGGAGCCCTAGCTTTAGTCTAAGCCTAGGGGTGCCCTAGCCTAAGCCTAGGGGTGCCCTGGCCCAAGCCTAGGGATGCCGTAGCGTTAGGCTAGAGGAGCCCTAGCCTTAGCCTAAGCCTACTGGTGCCCTAGCCTAAGCCTAGGGGTACCCTAGCTTAATTCTAGGGGTGCCCTAGCCTAAGCCTAGGGGTACGCTAGCCTTAGGCTAGTGGAAGCCTAGCCTTAGCCTACGCCTAGGGGTGCCCTAGCCCAAGACTTGGCGTGCCCTAACCTAAGCTTAGGGGTGCCCTAGCCTATGCCTTGGGGTGCCCTAGCCTAAGCTTAGGGGTGCCCTAGGGTTAGTCTAGGGGAGCCCTAGCCTAAGCCTAAGCCTAGAGGTGCCCTATCCTAAGCCTATGGGTGCCCTAGCCTAAGCCTAGGGGTGCCATAGCCTTAGGCTAGAGGAGCCCTAGCCTTAGCCTAAGCCTAGGGGTGCCCCAGCCTAAGACTAGGGGTGACCTAGCCTAAGCCTAGGCGTGCCCTAGCCTTAGGCTAGCTGAGCCCTAGCCTAAGCCTAAGCCTAGGGGTGCGCTAGCCTAAGCCAAGGGGTGCCCTACCCTAAGCCTAGGGGTGCCCTGCCCGAAGCCTAGGGGTGCCCTAGCCTAAGCCTAGGCTTGCCCTAGCCTTAGGCTAGCTGAGCCCTAGCCTAAGCCTAAGCTTAGTGGTTTCCTAGTCTAAGCCTTGCGGTGACCTAGCCTAAGCCTAGGGGTGCCCTAGGGTTAGGCTAGGGGAGCCCTAGCCTTAGCCTAAGCCTAGGGGTGCCCTAGCCTAAGCCTAGGGGTGCCCTAGCCTAAGCCTAGGGGTGCCCTAGCCTAAGCCTAGGGGTACCCTATCCTTAGGCTTAGGGAACCCTAGCCTTAGCCTAAGCCTAGGGGTTCCCTAGCCTAAGCCTAGTGGTGCCCTATCCTAAGCCTAGGGGTGCCCTAGCCTAAGCCTAGGGGTGCCCTAGCCTTAGGCTAGGGGTGCCCTAACCTTAGCCTAAGCCTAGGTGTGCCCTAGCCCAAGCCTAGGGTTGCCCTAGCCTAAGCCCAGAGGTGCCCTAGCCTTAGTCTAGTGGAGCCCTAGCCTAAGCCTAACCTAGGGGTGCCCTAGCCTAAGCCTAGGGGTGCCCTAGCCTAAGACTAGGGGTGCCCTAGCCAAATCTTAGGGGTGCCCTAGCCTAAGCCTTGGGTGCTCTAGCCTAATCCTAGGGGTGCCCTAGAGTTAGGCTAGGGGAGCCCTATCCTTAGCCTAAGCCTATGGGTGCCCTAGCCTAAGCCTAGCGGTGCCCTAACCTAAGCTTAGTGGTGCCCTATTCTAAGCCTAGGGGTGCCCTAGCCTAAGCTTAGGGGTGCCCTATCCTAAGCCTAGGGGTGCCCTAGCCCAAGCCTAGGGGTGCCCTAGCCTAAGCCAAGGGGTGCCCTAGCCTAAGCCTAGGGGTGCCCTAGCCTTAGGCTAGGGGAGCCCTAGCCTTAGCCTAAGCCTAGGGGTGCCCTAGTCTAAGACTAGGGGTGCCCTAGCCTAACCTTAGGGGTGCCCTAGCGTAAGCCTAGGGGTGCCCTAGCCTAAGCCTAGGGGTGCCCTACCCTAAGCCTAGGGCTGCCATAGCCTAAGCCTAGGGGTGCCCTAGCCTTAGGCTATCTGAGCCCTTGCCTTAGCCTAAGCCTAGGAGTGCCCTAGGGTAAGCCTAGGGGTGCCCTAGCCTAAGGTTAGGGGTGCCCTAGCCTTAGTCTAGTGGAGCCCTAGCCTTAGCCTATGCCTAGGAGTGCCCTATCCTAAGCCATGGGGTGCCCTAGCCTAAGCTTAGGGGTGCCCCAGCCTAAGCCATGGGGTGCCTTAGCCTAAGCCTAGGGGTGCCCTATTCTAAGCCTAGGGGTGCCCTAACCTTAGGCTAGGGGAGCGCTAGCCTTAGCGTAAGCCTTGGTTCGCCCTAGCCTAAACCTAGGGGTTCCCTAGCCTAGGCCTAGGGGTGACCTAGCCTTAGGCTAGGGGAGTCCTAGCTTTAGTCTAAGCCTAGGGGTGCCCTAGCCTAAGCCTAGGGGTGCCCTAGCCCAAGCCTAGGGATGCTGTAGCGTTAGGCTAGAGGAGCCCTAGCCTTAGCCTAAGCCTAGGGGTGCCCTAGCCTAAGCCTAGGGGTGCCCTAGCCTAAGTCTAGGGGTTCCCTACCTAAGCCTACGGGTGCCCTAGTCTAAGCCTAGGGGTGCCCTAGCCCAAGCCTAGGGATGCCCTAGCGTTAGGCTAGAGGAGCCCTAGCCTTAGCCTAAGCCTAAGGGTGCCCTAGCCTAAGCCTAGGGTTGCCCTAGCCTAAGTCTAGGGGTGCCTTAGCCTAAGCTTAGGGGTACCCTAGCCTTAGGCCAGGGGAGTCCTCGCCTTACCCGAAGCCTTGGGGTGCCCTAGCCTAAGACTAGGGGTGCCCTTGCCTAAGCCTATGGGTGCCCTACCACAGGCTAGGGATGCCCTAGCATTAGGCTCCAGGAGCCCTAGCCTTAGCCTAAGCCTAGGGGTGCATCAGCCTAAGCCAAGGGGTGCCCTATCCTAAGCCATGGGGTGCCCTAGCCTAAGCCTAGAGGTGCCCTAGCCTAAGCCTAGCGGTGCCCTAGCCTTAGGTTAGGGAAGCCCTAGCCTTAGCCTAAGACTAGGGGTGCCCTATCCTAAGACTAGGGGTGCCCTAGCCTAAGCCTACGCGTGTCCTAACCTAAGCCTAGGGGTACCGTAGCCCAAGCCTAGGGATGCCCTAGCGTTAGGCTAGAGGAGCCCTATCCTTAGCCTAAGCCTAGGGGTACCCTAGCCTAAGCCTAGGGGTGCCCTAGCCTAAGCCTAGGGGTGTCCTAGCCTAAGTCTAGGGGTGCCCTAGCCTGAGCCTAGGGGTACCCTAGCCTTAGTCTAGGGGAGCCCTAGCGTTAGCCTAAGCCTAGGGGTGCCCCAGCCTAAGCCTAGGGGTGCCCTAGCCTAAGTCTAGGGGTGCCTAGCCTAAGCATAGAGGTGCCCTAACCTAAGCCTAGGGAGATCCCTACCTAATCCTAGGGGTGCCGTAGCCTAAGCCTACGGGTGCCCTAGCCTAAGCCTAGGTGTGCCCTAGCCTAAGCCAAGGGGTACCCTAGTCCAGGCTAGGGATGCCCTAGCGTTAGGCTAGAGGAGCCCTAGCCTTAGCCTAAGCCTAGGGGTGCCCTAGCCTAAGCCAAGGGGTACGCTAGCCTAAGTTTAGGGGTGCCCTAGCCTAAGCCTAATTGTGCCCTAGCCTAAGTCTAGGGGTGCCTAGCGTAAGCATAGGGGTGCCCTAACCTATGCCTAGGGGTTCTATACCTAAGCATAGGGGTGCCCTAGCCTAAGCCTACGGGTGCCCTAGCCTAAGCCTAGGGCTGCCCTAGCCTTAGGCTAGGGAAGCCCTAGCCTAAGCCTAGGGGTGCCCTAGCCTAAGCCTAGGGGTGCCCTAGCCTAAGCCTAGGGGTGCCCTAGCCTAAGCCTAGGGGTGCCCTAGCCTAAGCCTAGGGGTGCCCTAACCTAAGCCTAGGTGTGACCTAGCCTTAAGCTAGGGGAGCCCTAGCCTTACTTTAAGACTAGGGGTGCCCTAGCCTAAGCCTAGGGGTGCCCTAGTCTAAGCCTAATGGTGCTCTAACCTTAGACTAGGGGAGCCCTAGCCTTAGCCTAAGCCTAGGGGTGCCGTAGCCTAAGCCTAGGGGTGCCCAAGCCCAAGCCTAGGGATGCCGTAGCGTTAGGCTAGTGGAGCCCTAGCCTTAGCCTAAGCCTAGGGGTGCCACAGCCTAAGCCTAGGGGTGCCCTAGCCTAAGTCTAGGGGTGCCTAGACTAAGCATAGAGGTGCCCTAACCTAAGCCTAGGGGTTCCCTACCTAAGCCGAGGGGTGCCCTAGCCTAAGCCTAGGGGTGCTCTAGCTTAAGGCTAGGGGAGCCCTAGCCTTAGCCTAAGCCTAGGGGTGCCCTATCCTAAGACTAGGGGTGCTCTAGCCTAAGTCTACGGGTGTCCTAGCCTAAGCCGAGGGGTGCCCTAGCCTAAGCCTAGGGGTGCCCTAACCTTAGGCTAGGGGAGCCCTAGCCTTAGCCTAAGCCTTGGGGCGCCCTAGCCTAAACCTAGTGGTTCCCTAGCCTAAGCCTAGGGGTGACCTAGCCTTAGGCTAGGGGAGCCCTAGCCTTAGTCTAAGCCTAGGGGTGCCCTAGCCTAAGCCTCGGGGTGCCGTAGCCCAAGCCTAGGCATGCCCTAGCGTTAGGCTAGAGGAGCCCTATCCTTAGCCTAAGCCTAGGGGTGCCCTAGCCAAAGCCTAGGGTTGCCCTAGCCTAAGCCTAGGGGTGCCCCAGCCTAAGCCTAGGGGTGCCGTAGCCTAAGTCTAGGGGTGCCTAGCCTAAGCATAGAGGTGCCCTAACCTAAGCCTAGGGCGATCCCTACCTAATCCGAGGGGTGCCCTAGCCTAAGCCTACAGGTGCCCTAGCCTAAGCCTAGGGGTGCCCTAGCCTAAACCTAGGGGTGCCCTAGCCCAGGCTAGGGATGCCCTAGCGTTAGCTAGAGGAGCCCTAGCCTTAGCCTAAGCCTAGGGGTGCCCTAGCCTAAGCCAAGGGGTGCGCTAGCCTAAGTAGAGGCGTGCCCTAGCCTAAGCCTAAGGGTGCCCTAGCCTAAGTTTAGGGGTGCCTAGCCTAAGCATAGGGGTGCCCTAACCTAAGCCTAGGTGTTCCCTACCTAAGCCTAGGGGTGCCCTAGCCTAAACCTACGGGTGCCCTAACCTAAGCCTAAGGGTGCCCTAGCCTAAGCCTACGGGTGCCCTAGCCTAAGCCTAGGGGTGCCCTAGCCTAAGCATAGGGGTGCCCTAGCCTAAGCCTAGGGGTGCACTAAACTAAGCCTAGGGGTGCCCAAGCCTAAGCCTAGGGGTGCCCTATCCTTAGGCTGGGGGAGCCCTAGCCTTAGCCTAAGCCTAGGGGTGCCCTAGCCTAAACCTAGGGGTGCCCTAGCCTAAGCGTAGGGGTGCCCTAGCCCAAGCCTTGGGGTGCCTTAGCGTAAGCCTAGGGATACCCTAGCCTAAGCGTAGGGGTGCCCTAGCCTAAGCTAGGGGTGCCCTAGCCTTAGTCTAGTAGAGCCCTAGCCTTAGCCTAAGCCTAGGGGTGCCCTAGCCTAAGCCTAGGGGTGCCCCAACCTAAGCCTAGGGGAGCCCTAGCCTAAGCCTAGGGGTGCCCTAGCCTAAGCCTAGGGGTGCCCTAGCCTTAGGCTAGGGAAGCCCTAGCCTTAGCCTAAGCCTACAGGTGCCCTAGCCTAAGCCTAGGGGTGCCCTAGCCTAATACTAGGGGTGCCCTAGCCTAAGCCTAGGGGTGCCCTAGCCTTAGGCTAGGGGAGCCCTAGCTTTAGCCTAAGCCTAGGGGTGCCCTACCCAAAGCCTAGGGGTGCCCTAGCCTAAGCCTAGGGGTGCCTTAGCCTTAAGCTAGGGGATCCATAGCCTTAGCCTAAGCCGAGGGGAGCCTTAGCCTAAGCCTAGGTGTGCCCAAGCCTAAGCCTAAGGGAGCCCTAGCCTAAGCCTAGGGGTGCCCAAGCCTAAGACTAGAGGTGCCCTAGCCTAAGCCTACGGGTGTCCTAGCCTAAGCCTAGGTGTGCCCTAGCCTAAGCCTAGGGGTGCCCTAGTCTAAGCCTAGGGGTGCCCTAACCTTAGGCTAGGGGAGCGCTAGCCTTAGCGTAAGCCTTGGTGCGCCCTAGCCTAAACCTAGGGGTTCCCTAGCCTAGGCCTAGGGGTGACCTAGCCTTAGGCTAGGGGAGTCCTAGCTTTAGTCTAAGCCTAGGGGTGCCCTAGCCAAAGCCTAGGGTTGCCCTAGCCTAAGCCTAGGGGTGCCCCAGCCTAAGCCTAGGGGTGCCGTAGCCTAAGTCTAGGGGTGCCTAGCCTAAGCATAGAGGTCCCCTAACCTAAGCCTAGGGCGATCCCTACCTAATCCGAGGGGTGCCCTAGCCTAAGCCTACGGGTGCCCTAGCCTAAGCCTAGGGGTGCCCTAGCCTAAACCTAGGGGTGCCCTAGCCCAGGCTAGGGATGCCCTAGCGTTAGCTAGAGGAGCCCTAGCCTTAGCCTAAGCCTAGGGGTGCCCTAGCCTAAGCCAAGGGGTGCGCTAGCCTAAGTAGAGGGGTGCCCTAGCCTAAGCCTAAGGGTGCCCTAGCCTAAGTTTAGGGGTGCCTAGCCTAAGCATAGGGGTGCCCTAACCTAAGCCTAGGTGTTCCCTACCTAAGCCTAGGGGTGCCCTAGCCTAAACCTACGGGTGCCCTAACCTAAGCCTAAGGGTGCCCTAGCCTAAGCCTACGGGTGCCCTAGCCTAAGCCTAGGGGTGCCCTAGCCTAAGCATAGGGGTGCCCTAGCCTAAGCCTAGGGGTGCACTAAACTAAGCCTAGGGGTGCCCAAGCCTAAGCCTAGGGGTGCCCTATCCTTAGGCTGGGGGAGCCCTAGCCTTAGCCTAAGCCTAGGGGTGCCCTAGCTTAAGCCTAGGGGTGCCCTAGCCTAAACCTAGGGGTGCCCTAGCCTAAGCGTAGGGGTGCCCTAACCCAAGCCTTGGGGTGCCTTAGCGTAAGCCTAGGGATACCCTAGCCTAAGCGTAGGGGTGCCCTAGCCTAAGGCTAGGGGTGCCCTAGCCTTAGTCTAGTAGAGCCCTAGCCTTAGCCTAAGCCTAGGGGTGCCCTAGCCTAAGCCTAGGGGTGCCCCAACCTAAGCCTAGGGGAGCCCTAGCCTAAGCCTAGGGGTGCCCTAGCCTAAGCCTAGGGGTGCCCTAGCCTTAGGCTAGGGAAGCCCTAGCCTTAGCCTAAGCCTACGGGTGCACTAGCCTAAGCCTAGGGGTGCCCTAGCCTAATACTAGGGGTGCCCTAGCCTAAGCCTAGGGGTGCCCTAGCCTTAGGCTAGGGGAGCCCTAGCTTTAGCCTAAGCCTAGGGGTGCCCTACCCAAAGCCTAGGGGTGCCCTAGCCTAAGCCTAGGGGTGCCTTAGCCTTAAGCTAGGGGATCCATAGCCTTAGCCTAAGCCGAGGGGAGCCTTAGCCTAAGCCTAGGTGTGCCCAAGCCTAAGCCTAGGGGTGCCCTAGCCTAAGCCTAGGGGTGCCCTAGCCCAAGCCTAGGGATGCTGTAGCGTTAGGCTAGAGGAGCCCTAGCCTTAGCCTAAGCCTATGGGGTGCCCTAACCTAAGCCTAGGGGTGCCCTAGCCTAAGTCTAGGGGTTCCCTACCTAAGCCTACGGGTGCCCTAGTCTAAGCCTAGGGGTGCCCTAGCCCAAGCCTAGGGTTGCCTAAGCCTAAGTCTAGGGGTGCCTTAGCCTAAGCTTATGGGTACCCTAGCCTTAGGCCAGGGGAGTCCTCGCCTTAGCCGAAGCCTTGGGGTGCCCTAGCCTAAGACTAGGGGTGCCCTTGCCTAAGCCTAGGGGTGCCCTAGCACAGGCTAGGGATGCCCTAGCATTAGGCTCCAGGAGCCCTAGCCTTAGCCTAAGCCAAGGGGTGCATCAGCCTAAGCCAAGGGGTGCCCTATCCTAAGCCATGGGGTGCCCTAGCCTAAGCCTAGGGGTGCCCTAGCCTAAGCCTAGGGGTGCCCTAACTTTAGCCTAGGCGAGCCCTAGCCTTATCCTAAGCCTAGGGGTGCCCAAGCCTAAGACTAGAGGTGCCCTAGCCTAAGCCTACGGGTGTCCTAGCCTAAGCCTAGGTGTGCCCTAGCCTAAGCCTAGGGGTGCCCTAGTCTAAGCCTAGGGGTGCCCTAACCTTAGGCTAGGGGAGCGCTAGCCTTAGCGTAAGCCTTGGTGCGCCCTAGCCTAAACCTAGGGGTTCCCTAGCCTAGGCCTAGGGGTGACCTAGCCTTAGGATAGAGGAGTCCTAGCTTTAGTCTAAGCCTAGGGGTGCCCTAGCCTAAGCCTAGGGGTGCCCTAGCCCAAGCCTAGGGATGCTGTAGCGTTAGGCTAGAGGAGCCCTAGCCTTAGCCTAAGCCTAGGGGTGCCCTAGCCTAAGCCTAGGGGTGCCCTAGCCTAAGTCTAGGGGTTCCCTACCTAAGCCTACGGGTGCCCTAGTCTAAGCCTAGGGGTGCCCTAGCCCAAGCCTAGGGATGCCCTAGCGTTAGGCTAGAGGAGCCCTAGCCTTAGCCTAAGCCTAAGGGTGCCCTAGCCTAAGCCTAGGGTTGCCCTAGCCTAAGTCTAGGGGTGCCTTAGCCTAAGCTTAGGGGTACCCTAGCCTTAGGCCAGGGGAGTCCTCGCCTTAGCCGAAGCCTTGGGGTGCCCTAGCCTAAGACTAGGGGTGCCCTTGCCTAAGCCTAGGGGTGCCCTAGCACAGGCTAGGGATGCCCTAGCATTAGGCTCCAGGAGCCCTAGCCTTAGCCTAAGCCTAGGGGTGCATCAGCCTAAGCCAAGGGGTGCCCTATCCTAAGCCATGGGGTGCCCTAGCCTAAGCCTAGAGGTGCCCTAGCCTAAGCCTAGCGGTGCCCTAGCCTTAGGTTAGGGAAGCCCTAGCCTTAGCCTAAGACTAGGGGTGCCCTATCCTAAGACTAGGGGTGCCCTAGCCTAAGCCTACGCGTGTCCTAACCTAAGCCTAGGGGTTCCGTAGCCCAAGCCTAGGGATGCCCTAGCGTTAGGCTAGAGGAGCCCTATCCTTAGCCTAAGCCTAGGGGTACACTAGCCTAAGCCTAGGGGTGCCCTAGCCTAAGCCTAGGAGTGTCCTAGCCTAAGTCTAGGGGTGCCCTAGCCTGAGCCTAGGGGTACCCTAGCCTTAGGCTAGGGGAGCCCTAGCGTTAGCCTAAGCCTAGGGGTGCCCCAGCCTAAGCCTAGGGGTGCCCTAGCCTAAGTCTAGGGGTGCCTAGCCTAAGCATAGTGGTGCCCTAACCTAAGCCTAGGGAGATCCCTACCTAATCCTAGGGGTGCCGTAGCCTAAGCCTACGGGTGCCCTAGACTAAGCCAAGGGGTACCCTAGCCCAGGCTAGGGATGCCCTAGCGTTAGGCTAGAGGAGCCCTAGCCTTAGCCTAAGCCTAGGGGTGCCCTAGCCTAAGCCAAGGGGCACGCTAGCCTAAGTTTAGGGGTGCCCTAGCCTAAGCCTAATTGTGCCCTAGCCTAAGTCTAGGGGTGCCTAGCATAAGCATAGGGGTGCCCTAACCTATGCCTAGGGGTTCTATACCTAAGCGTAGGGGTGCCCTAGCCTAAGCGTAGGGGTGCCCTAGCCTAAGCCTAGGGCTGCCCTAGCCTTAGGCTAGGGAAGCCCTAGCCTAAGCCTAGGGGTGCCCTAGCCTAAGCCTAGGGGTGCCCTAGCCTAAGCCTAGGGGTGCCCTAGCCTAAGCCTAGGGGTGCCCTAGCCTAAGCCTAGGGGTGCCCTAACCTAAGCCTAGGTGTGACCTAGCCTTAAGCTAGGGGAGCCCTAGCCTTAACCTAAGACTAGGGGTGCCCTAGCCTAAGCCTAGGGGTGCCCTAGTCTAAGCCTAATGGTGCTCTAACCTTAGACTAGGGGAGCCCTAGCCTTAGCCTAAGCCTAGGGGTGCCGTAGCCTAAGCCTAGGGGTGCCCAACCCAAGCCTAGGGATGCCGTAGCGTTAGGCTAGTGGAGCCCTAGCCTTAACCTAAGCCTAGGGGTGCCACAGCCTAAGCCTAGGGGTGCCCTAGCCTAAGTCTAGGGGTGCCTAGACTAAGCATAGAGGTGCCCTAACCTAAGCCTAGGGGTTCCCTACCTAAGCCTAGGGGTGCCCTTGCCTAAGCCTAGGGGTGCTCTAGCTTTAGGCTAGGGGAGCCCTAGCCTTAGCCTAAGCCTAGGGGTGCCCTATCCTAAGACTAGGGGTGCTCTAGCCTAAGTCTACGGGTGTCCTAGCCTAAGCCGAGGGGTGCCCTAGCCTAAGCCTAGGGGTGCCCTAGCCTTAGTCTAGTAGAGCCCTAGCCTTAGCCTAAGCCTAGGGGTGCCCTAGCCTAAGCCTAGGGGTGCCCTAACCTAAGCCTAGGGGAGCCCTAGCCTAAGCCTAGGGGTGCCCTAGTCTAAGCCTAGTGGTGCCCTAGCCTTAGGCTAGGGAAGCCCTAGCCTTAGCCTAAGCCTACGGGTGCCCTAGCCTAAGCCTAGGGGTGCCCTAGCCTAATACTAGGGGTGCCCTAGCCTAAGCCTAGGGGTGCCCTAGCCTTAGGCTAGGGGAGCCCTAGCTTTAGCCTAAGCCTAGGGGTGCCCTACCCAAAGCCTAGGGGTGCCCTAGCCTAAGCCTAGGGGTGCCTTAGCCTTAAGCTAGGGGATCCATAGCCTTAGCCTAAGCCTAGGGGAGCCTTAGCCTAAGCCTAGGGGTGCCCAAGCCTAAGCCTAAGGGAGCCCTAGCCTAAGCCTAGGGGTGCCCAAGCCTAGGACTAGAGGTGCCCTAGCCTAAGCCTACGGGTGTCCTAGCCTAAGCCTAGGTGTGCCCTAGCCTAAGCCTAGGGGTGCCCTAGTCTAAGCCTAGGGGTGCCCTAACCTTAGGCTAGGGGAG
Source organism: Tenrec ecaudatus (assembly GCF_050624435.1). Lineage (NCBI taxonomy): Eukaryota > Metazoa > Chordata > Mammalia > Afrosoricida > Tenrecidae > Tenrec > Tenrec ecaudatus. The sequence continues at coordinate 1,428,582 of NW_027459462.1, forward strand.
CGCTAGCCTTAGCGTAAGCCTTGGTGCGCCCTAGCCTAAACCTAGGGGTTCCCTAGCCTAGGCCTAGGGGTGACCTAGCCTTAGGCTAGGGGAGTCCTAGCTTTAGTCTAAGCCTAGGGGTGCCCTAGCCTAAGCCTAGGGGTGCCCTAGCCCAAGCCTAGGGATGCTGTAGCGTTAGGCTAGAGGAGCCCTAGCCTTAGCCTAAGCCTATGGGGTGCGCTAGCCTAAGCCTAGGGGTGCCCTAACCTAAGTCTAGGGGTTCCCTACCTAAGCCTACGGGTGCCCTAGTCTAAGCCTAGGGGTGCCCTAGCCCAAGCCTAGGGATGCCCTAGCGTTAGGCTAGAGGAGCCCTAGCCTTAGCCTAAGCCTAAAGGTGCCCTAGCCTAAGCCTAGGGTTGCCCTAGCCTAAGTCTAGGGGTGCCTTAGCCTAAGCTTATGGGTACCCTAGCCTTAGGCCAGGGGAGTCCTCGCCTTAGCCGAAGCCTTGGGGTGCCCTAGCCTAAGACTAGAGGTGCCCTTGCCTAAGCCTAGGGGTGCCCTAGCACAGGCTAGGGATGCCCTAGCATTAGGCTCCAGGAGGCCTAGCCTTAGCCTAAGCCTAGGGGTGCATCAGCCTAAGCCAAGGGGTGCCCTATCCTAAGCCATGGGGTGCCCTAGCCTAAGCCTAGGGGTGCCCTAGCCAAAGCCTAGGGGTGCCCTAACCTTAGCCTAGGCGAGCCCTAGCCTTATCCTAAGCCTAGGGGTGCCCAAGCCTAAGACTAGAGGTGCCCTAGCCTAAGCCTACGGGTGTCCTAGCCTAAGCCTAGGTGTGCCCTAGCCTAAGCCTAGGGGTGCCCTAGTCTAAGCCTAGGGGTGCCCTAACCTTAGGCTAGGGGAGCGCTAGCCTTAGCGTAAGCCTTGGTGCGCCCTAGCCTAAACCTAGGGGTTCCCTAGCCTAGGCCTAGGGGTGACCTAGCCTTAGGATAGGGGAGTCCTAGCTTTAGTTTAAGCCTTGGGGTGCCCTAGCCTAAGCCTAGGGGTGCCCTAGCCCAAGCCTAGGGATGCTGTAGCGTTAGGCTAGAGGAGCCCTAGCCTTAGCCTAAGCCTAGGGGTGCCCTAGCCTAAGCCTAGGGGTGCCCTAGCCTAAGTCTAGGGGTTCCCTACCTAAGCCTACAGGTGCCCTAGTCTAAGCCTAGGGGTGCCCTAGCCCAAGCCTAGGGATGCCCTAGCGTTAGGCTAGAGGAGCCCTAGCCTTAGCCTAAGCCTAAGGGTGCCCTAGCCTAAGCCTAGGGTTGCCCTAGCCTAAGTCTAGGGGTGCCTTAGCCTAAGCTTAGGGGTACCCTAGCCTTAGGCCAGGGGAGTCCTCGCCTTAGCCGAAGCCTTGGGGTGCCCTAGCCTAAGACTAGGGGTGCCCTTGCCTAAGCCTAGGGGTGCCTTAGCACAGGCTAGGGATGCCCTAGCATTAGGCTCCAGGAGCCCTAGCCTTAGCCTAAGCCTAGGGGTGCATCAGCCTAAGCCAAGGGGTGCCCTATCCTAAGCCATGGGGTACCCTAGCCTAAGCCTAGAGGTGCCCTAGCCTAAGCCTAGCGGTGCCCTAGCCTTAGGTTAGGGAAGCCCTAGCCTTAGCCTAAGACTAGGGGTGCCCTATCCTAAGACTAGGGGTGCCCTAGCCTAAGCCTACGCGTGTCCTAACCTAAGCCTAGGGGTACCGTAGCCCAAGCCTAGGGATGCCCTAGCGTTAGGCTAGAGGAGCCCTATCCTTAGCCTAAGCCTAGGGGTACCCTAGCCTAAGCCTAGGGGTGCCCTAGCCTAAGCCTAGGGGTGTCCTAGCCTAAGTCTAGGGGTGCCCTAGCCTGAGCCTAGGGGTACCCTAGCCTTAGTCTAGGGGAGCCCTAGCGTTAGCCTAAGCCTAGGGGTGCCCCAGCCTAAGCCTAGGGGTGCCCTAGCCTAAGTCTAGGGGTGCCTAGCCTAAGCATAGAGGTGCCCTAACCTAAGCCTAGGGAGATCCCTACCTAATCCTAGGGGTGCTGTAGCCTAAGCCTACGGGTGCCCTAGCCTAAGCCTAGGTGTGCCCTAGCCTAAGCCAAGGGGTACCCTAGCCCAGGCTAGGGATGCACTAGCGTTAGGCTAGAGGAGCCCTAGCCTTAGCCTAAGCCTAGGGGTGCCCTAGCCTAAGCCAAGGGGTACGCTAGCCTAAGTTTAGGGGTGCCCTAGCCTAAGCCTAATTGTGCCCTAGTCTAAGTCTAGGGGTGCCTAGCATAAGCATAGGGGTGCCCTAACCTATGCCTAGGGGTTCTATACCTAAGCGTAGGGGTGCCCTAGCCTAAGCGTAGGGGTGCCCTAGCCTAAGCCTAGGGCTGCCCTAGCCTTAGGCTAGGGAAGCCATAGCCTAAGCCTAGGGGTGCCCTAGCCTAAGCCTAGGGGTGCCCTAGCCTAAGCCTAGGGGTGCCCTAGCCTAAGCCTAGGGGTGCCCTAACCTAAGCCTAGGTGTGACCTAGCCTTAAGCTAGGGTAGCCCTAGCCTTAACCTAAGACTAGGGGTGCCCTAGCCTAAGCCTAGGGGTGCCCTAGTCTAAGCCTAATGGTGCTCTAACCTTAGACTAGGGGAGCACTAGCCTTAGCCTTAGCCTAGGGGTGCCGTAGCCTAAGCCTAGGGGTGCCCAAGCCCAAGCCTAGGGATGCCGTAGCGTTAGGCTAGTGGAGCCCTAGCCTTAGCCTAAGCCTAGGGGTGCCACAGCCTAAGCCTAGGGGTGCCCTAGCCTAAGTCTAGGGGTGCCTAGCCTAAGCATAGAGGTGCCCTAACCTAAGCCTAGGGGTTCCCTACCTAAGCCTAGGGGTGCCCTAGCCTAAGCCTAGGGGTGCTCTAGCTTTAGGCTAGGGGTGCCCTAGCCTTAGCCTAAGCCTAGGGGTGCCCTATCCTAAGACTAGGGATGCTCTAGCCTAAGTCTACGGGTGTCCTAGCCTAAGCTGAGGGGTGCCCTAGCCTAAGCCTAGGGGTGCCCTAACCTTAGGCTAGGGGAGCCCTAGCCTTAGCCTAAGCCTTGGGGCGCCCTAGCCTAAACCTAGTGGTTCCCTAGCCTAAGCCTGGGGGTGACCTAGCCTTAGGCTAGGGGAGCCCTAGCCTTAGTCTAAGCCTAGGGGTGCCCTAGCCTAAGCCTCGGGGTGCCGTAACCCAAGCCTAGGCATGCCTCAGCGTTAGGCTAGAGGAGCCCTATCCTTAGCCTAAGCCTAGGGGTGCCCTAGCCTAAGCCTAGGGTTGCCCTAGCCTAAGCCTAGGGGTGCCCCAGCCTAAGCCTAGGGGTGCCCCAGCCTAAGCCTAGGGGTGCCTAGCCTAAGCATAGAGGTGCCCTAACCTAAGCCTAGGGCGATCCCTACCTAATCCGAGGGGTGCCCTAGCCTAAGCCTACGGGTGCCCTAGCCTAAGCCTAGGGGTGCCCTAGCCTAAACCTAGGGGTGCCCTAGCCCAGGCTAGGGATGCCCTAGCGTTAGCTAGAGGAGCCCTAGCCTTAGCCTAAGCCTAGTGGTGCCCTAGCCTAAGCCAAGGGGTGCGCTAGCCTAAGTAGAGGGGTGCCCTAGCCTAAGCCTAAGGGTGCCCTAGCCTAAGTTTAGGGGTGCCTAGCCTAAGCATAGGGGTGCCCTAACCTAAGCCTAGTAGTTCCCTACCTAAGCCTAGGGGTGCCCTAGCCTAAACCTACGGGTGCCATAACCTAAGCCTAGGGGTGCCCTAGCCTAAGCCTACGGGTGCCCTAGCCTAAGCCTAGGGGTGCCCTAGCCTAAGCCTAGGGGTGCCCAAGCCTAAGCCTAGGGGTGCCCTATCCTTAGGCTGGGGGAGCCCTAACCTTAGCCTAAGCCTAGGGGTGCCCTAGCCTAAACCTAGGGGTGCCCTAGCCTAAGCGTAGGGGTGCCCTAGCCCAAGCCTAGGGGTGCCTTAGCGTAAGCCTAGGGATACCCTAGCCTAAGCGTAGGGGTGCCCTAGCCTAAGGCTCGGGGTGCCCTAGCCTTAGTCTAGTAGAGCCCTAGCCTTAGCCTAAGCCTAGGGGTGCCCTAGCCTAAGCCTAGGGGTGCCCTAACCTAAGCCTAGGGGAGCCCTAGCCTAAGCCTAGGGGTGCCCTAGCCTAAGCCTAGGGGTGCCCTAGCCTTAGGCTAGGGAAGCCCTAGCCTTAGCCTAAGCCTACGGGTGCCCTAGCCTAAGCCTAGGGGTGCCCTAGCCTAATACTAGGGGTGCCCTAGCCTAAGCCTAGGGGTGCCCTAGCCTTAGGCTAGGGGAGCCCTAGCTTTAGCCTAAGCCTAGGGGTGCCCTACCCAAAGCCTAGGGGTGCCCTAGCCTAAGCCTAGGGGTGCCTTAGCCTAAGCCTAGGGGTGCCCAAGCCTAAGCCTAAGGGAGCCCTAGCCTAAGCCTAGGGGTGCCCAAGCCTAATCCTAGGGGTGCCCTACACTAAGCCTAGGGGTACCCTAGCCTAAGCCTAGGGCTGCCCTAGCCTAAGCCTAGGGGTGCCCTAGCCTACGCCTAGGACTGCCCTAGCCTGCGCCTAGGGGTCCCCTAGCCTAAGCCTAGCGGTGCCCTAGCCTAAGCCTAGGGGTGCCCTAGCCTGAGGCTAGGGGAGCCCTAGCCTTAGCCTAAACCTAGGGGTGCCCTAGCCTAAGCATAGGGGTGCCCTAGCCTTAGGCTAGGAGAGCCCTAGCCTTAGCCTAAGCCTAGGGGTGCCCTAGCCTAAGCCTAGGGGTACCCTAGCCTAAGCCTAGGGGTGCTCTAGCCTAAGCCTAGCGGTGCCCTAGCCTAAGCCTAGGGGTGCCCTAGCCTGAGGCTAGGGGAGCCCTAGCCTTAGCCTAAACCTAGGGTGCCCTAGCCCAAGCCTAGGGGTGCCCTAGCCTGAGCCTAAGGGTGCCATAGCCTGAGCATACGGGTGCCCTAGCCTGAGGCTAGGGGAGCCCTAGCGTTATTCTAGCCTAGGATTGCCCTAGACTAGCCTAGGAGTGTCATAGCCTGAGTCTAGAGGTGCACTAGCCTGAGGATAGGGGAGCCCAAGCCTTAGCCTAAGCCTATGGGGCCCTAGCCAAAGCCTATGGGTGCCCTACCCTTAGGCTAGGGGAGCCCAAGCTTTAGCCTAAGCCTAAGGGTGCACTAGCCAAAGCCTAGGGGTGCCCGAGCCTAAGCCTAGGGGTGCCTTAGCCTTAGGCTAGGGGATCCTTAGCGTTACCCTAAGCCTAGGGGAGCCCTAGCCTAAGCCTAGGGGTGCCCTAGCCTAAGCCTATGGGTGCCCTAGCCTTAGGCTAGGGGAGCCCTAGCTTTAGCCTAAACCTAGGGGTGCCGTAGCCAAAGCCTATGGGTGCCCTAGCCTAAGCTTAGGGGTGCCTTAGCCTTAGGCTAGGGGATCCTTAGCCTTACCCTAAGCCTAGTGGAGCCCTAGCCTAAGCCTAGGGGTGCCCTAGCCTAAGCCTAGGGCTGCCCTAGCCTGAGCCTAGGGGTGCCATAGCCTTAGGCTAGGGGAGCCGAAGCCTTAGCCTAAGCCTAGGGGTGCCCTAGTCTAAGCCTAGGGGTGCCCTAGTCTGAGGCTAGGGGAGCCCTAGCCTTAGCCTAAGCCTACGATTGCCCCAGCCTGAGCTTAGGGGTGCCCTATCCTGAGCCTAGGGGTGCCCTAGCTTGAGGCTAGGGGAGCCGTAGCCTTAGCCTAAGCCTAGGGGATCCCTATCTAAAGCCTAGGGGTGCCCTAGCCTAAGCCTAGGGGTGCCGTAGCCTAAGCCTAGGAGTGCCCTAGCCTTTGGGTAGGGGAGCCCTAGCCTTTTCCTAAGCCTAGGGGTGCCCTAGCCTAAGCCTAGGGGTGCCCTAGCCTGAGCCTAGGGGTGCCGTAGCCTTAGGCTAGGGGAGCCCTAGCCTTAGCCTAAGCCTAGGGGTGACCTAGTCTAAGCCTAGGGGTGCCCTATCCTGAGCCTAGGGGTGCCATAGTCTGAGGCTAGGGGAGCCATTGCCTTAGCCTAAGACTAGGGGTGCCCTAGCCTAAGCCTATGGGTGCCCTACCCTAAGGCTAGGGGTGCCCTAGCCTAAGCCTAGGGGTGCCCTAGCTTTATGCTAGCTGAGCCCTAGCCTTAGCCTAAGCCTAGGGGTGCCCTACCTAAGCCTTGGGGTGCCCTAGCCTAAGCCTAGGGGTGCCCTAGCCTAAGCCTAGGGGTGCCCTAGCCTAAGCTTAGGGGTGCCCTAGCCTAAGCCTAGTGGTGCCCTAGCCTTAGGCTAGGGGAGACTTAGCCTTAGCCTAAGCCTAGGGGTGCCCTAGTCTAAGCTTAGGGGTGCCCTATCCTAAGCCTAGGGGTGCCCTAGCCTAAGCCTAGGGGTGCCATAGCCTAAGCCTTGGGGTGCCCAAGGGTTAGGCTAGGGGAGCCCTAGCCTTAGCCTCAGCCTAGGGGTGCCCTAGCCTAAGACTAGGGGTGCCCTAGCCTTAGGCTAGGGGAGCCCTAGCCTTAGTCTAAGCCTAGGGGTGCCATATCCTAAGCCTAGGGGTTCCCTAGCCTAAGCCTAGGGGTGCCCTAGCCTAAGCTTAGGGGTGCCCTAGCCTAAGCCTAGGGGTGCCCTAGCCTTAGGCTAGGGGAGTCCTAGCCTTAGCCTAAGCCTAGGGGTGCCCTAGTCGAATCTTAGGGGTGCCCTATCCTAAGCCTAGGGGTGCCCTAGCCTAAGCCTAGGGGTGCCCAAGCCTAAGCCTAGGGGTACCCTAGGCTTAGGCTATGGGAGCCCTAGCCTTAGCCTAAGCCTAGGGACACCCTAGCCTAAATCTAGGTGTGCCCTAGCCTAAGCTTAGGGGTTCCCTAGCCTTAGGCTAGGGGAGCCCTAGCCTTAGTCTAAGACTAGTGGTGCCCTCACCTAAGCATAGGGGTGCCCTATCCTTAGGCTAAGGGAGTCCTCCCCTTACCCGAAACCTAGGGGTGCCCTAGGGTAAGCCTAGGGGTGCCCTAGCCTAAGCCTAGTGATGCCCTAGCCTAAGCCTAGGGGTACCCTAGCCTAAGCATAGGGCTGCCTAGCCTAAGCCTAGGGGTACCCTAGCCTACGCCTAGGTGTGCCCTAGCCTAAGCTTAGGGGTGCCCTAGCCTAAGTCTAGGGGTGTCCCTATCCTAAGCCTAGGGGTGCCCTAGCCTAAGCATAGGGCTGCCTAGCCTAAGCCTAGGGGTACCCTAGCCTACGCCTAGGTGTGCCCTAGCCTAAGCTTAGGGGTGCCCTAGCCTAAGCCTAGGGGTGCCCTAGCCTAAGCCTAGTGGTGTCCTAGCCTAAGCCTAGGGAAGCCCTAGCCTTAGCCTAAGCCTAGGGGTGCCCTAGCCTAAGACTAGGGGTGCCCTAGCCTAAGGCTAGGTGTGCCCTAGCCTTAGTCTAGTGGATCCCTAGCCTTAGCCTAAGCCTAGGGGTGCCCTTACCTAAGCCATAGGGTGCCCTTGCCTAAGCCTAGGGGTGCCCTAGCCTAAGCCTAGGGGTGCCCTAGCCTTAGGCTACGGGAGCCCTAGCCTTAGCCTAAGCCTAGGGGTGTCCTAGCCTAAGCCTAGGGTTGCCCTAGCCTAAGCCTACGGGTGTCCTAGCCTAAGACTAGGGGTGCATTACCCTAAGCCTAGGGGTGCCCTAGCCTTAGGCTAGGGGAGCCCTAGCCTTAGCCTAAGCCTTGGGGTGCCCTAGCCTAAGCCAAGGGGTGCCCTAGCCTAAGCTTAGGGGTGCACTAGCCCAAGTAGGGATGCCCTAGCGTTACGCTAGAGGAGCCCTAGCCTTAGCCTAAGCCTAGGGGTGCCCTAGCCTAAGTCTAGGGGTGCCCTAGCCTAAGCCTAGGGGTGCCCTAGCCTAAGCCGAGGGGTGCCCTAGCCTAAGCCTAGGGGTGCCCTAGCCTAAGCCTGGGGGTGCCCTAGCCTAAGCCTAGGGGTGCCCTAGTCTTAGGCTAGGGGAGCCCCAGCCTTAGCCTAAGCCTAGGGGTGCCCTAGCCTAAGCCTAGGGGTGCCCTAGCCTAAGCCTAGGGGTGCCCTAGCCTAAACCTAGGGGTGCCCTAACCCAAGCCTAGGGATGCCCTAGCGTTAGGCTAGAGGAGCCCTAGCCTTAGCCTAAGCCTAGGGGTGCCCTAGCCTAAGCCTAGGGGTGCCCTAGCCTAAGCCTACGGGTGTCCTAGCTTAAGACTAGGGGTGCTTTACCCTAAGCCTACGGGTGCCCTAGCCTTAGGCTAGGGGAGCCCTACCCTTAGCCTAAGCCTTGGGGCGCCCTAGCCTAAGCCTAGGGGTTTCCTAGCCTAAGCCTAGGGGTGCCCTAGGCTAAGGCTAGGGGTGCCCTAGCCTTAGTCTAGTGGAGCCCTAGCATTAGCCTAAGCTTAGGTGTGCCCTATCTTAAGCCTAAGGGTGTCCTAGCCTAAGTCTAAAGGTGCCCTAGCCTAAGGCTAGTTGTGCCCTAGCCTTAGGCTAGGGGAACCCTAGCCTTAGTTTAAGCCTAGGGGTGCCCTAGCCCAAGCCTAGGGATGCCCTAGCGTTAGGCTAGAGGAGCCCTAGCCTTATCCTAAGCCTAGGGGTGCCCTAGCCTAAGCCAAGGGGTGCCCTAGCCTAAGTCTAGGGGTGCCCTAGCCTAAGCCTAGGTGTACCCTAGCCTTAGGCTAGGGGAGTCCTCGCCATAGCCAAAGCCTTGGGGTGCCCTAGCCTAAGCCTAGGGGTAGCCTAAGCTTAGGGGTGGCCTAGCCCAAGTAGGGATGCCCTAGCGTTAGGCTAGAGGAGCCCTAGCCTTAGCCTAAGACTTGGGTGCCCTAGCCTAAGCCTAGGGGTGCCCTAGCCTAAGCCTAGAGGTGCCCTAGACTAAGTCTAGGCGTGCCCTAGCGGAAGCCTAGGGGTACCATAGCCTTAAGCTAGGGGAGTCCTCGCCTTAGCCGAAACCTTGGGGTGCCCTAGCCTAATCCTAGGGGTACCCTAGCCTAAGGCTAGGGGTGCCCTATGCTAAGCTTAGGGGTACACTAGCCTTAGGCTAGGGGAGCCCTAGCCTTAGCCTAAGCCTAGGGGTGCCCCAGCCTAAACCTAGGGGTGCCCTAGCTTAAGCCTAGGGGTGCCCTAGCCTAAGCCTAGGGGTGCCCTAGCATAAGCCTGGGGGTGCCCTAGCCACAGCCTGGCGGTGCCCTTGCGTAAGCCTAGAGGTTCCCTAGCCTTAGGCTTGGGGAGCCCCAGCCTTAGTCTAAGCCTAGGTGTGCCCGAGCCTAAGTCTAGGGGTGCCCTTGCCTAAGTTTAGGGGTACCATAGCCTTAGGTTAGGGGAGTCCTCGCCTTAGCCGAAGCCTTGGGGTGCCCTAGCCTAAGCCTAGGGGTGCCCTAGCCCAAGCCTAGGGATGCCCTAGCGTTAGGCTAGAGGAGCCCTAGCCTTAGCCTAAGCCTAGGGGTGCCCTAGCCTAAGCCTAGGGGTGCCCTAGCATTAGCCTAGGATTGCCCTAGCCTAAGCCTAGGGGTGCCTTAGCCTAAGCCTAGGGGTGCCCTAGCGTAAGCCTAGGGGTGCCCTAGCCTAAGCCTATGGGTGTCCTAGCCTAAGCCTAGGGGTGCCCTAGCCTAAGCCTAGGGGTGCCCTAGCCTAAGCCTAGGGGTGCCCTAGCCCAGGCTAGGGATGCCCGAGCGTTAGGCTAGAGGAACCCTAGCATTAGCCTAAGCCTAGGGGTGCCCTAGCCTAGGCCAAGGGGTGCGCTAGCCTAAGTATAGGGGAGCCCTAGCCTTAGCCTAAGCCTTGGGGCGCCCTAGCCTAAGCCTAGGGGTTCCCTAGCCTAAGCCTAGGGGTGCCATAGGCTAAGGCTAGGGGTGCCCTAGCCTTAGTCTAGTGGAGCCCTAGCCTTAGCCTAAGCCTAGGGGTGCACTATCCTAAGCCATGGGGTGCCCTAGCCTACGCCTAGAGGTGCCCTAGCCTAAGCCTAGGGTTGCCCTAGCCTAAGCCTATGGGTGTCCTAGCCTAAGCCTAGGGGTGCCCAGGCCTAAGCCTAGGGGTGCCCTAGCCTAAGCCTAGGGGTGCCCTCCCCTAAGCCTAGGGGTGCCCTAGCCTAAGCCTAGAGGTGCCCTAGCCTTAGGCTAGCTGAGCCCTTGCCTTAGCCTAAGCCTAGGGGTGCCCTAGCCTAAGCCTAGTGGTGCCCTAGCCTAAGCCTAGTGGTGCCCTAGCCTTAGGCTAGGGGAGCCCTAGCGTGAGCCTAAGCCTAGGGGTCCCCAAGCCTAAGCCTATGGGTGCCCTAGCGTAAAACTAGGGGTGCCCTAGCCTAAGCTTAGGGGTGCCCTAGCGTAAGCCTAGGGGTGCCCTACCTTAAGCCTAGGGGTGCCCTAGCCTAAGCCTAGGGGTGCCCTACCCTAAGCCTAGGGGTGCCCTAGCCTTAGGTTTGCTGAGCCCTTGCCTTAGCCTAAGCCTAGGGGTGCCCTAGCCTAAGCCTAGGGGTGCCCTAGCCTAAGCTTAGTGGTGCCCTAGCCTTAGGCTAGGGGAGCCCTAGCGTTAGCCTAAGCCTAGGGGTCCCCTAGCCTAAGGCTAGGGGTGCCCTAGCCTAAGTCTAGGGGTGCCCTAGCCTAAGCCTATGGGTGTCCTAGCCTAAGCCTAGGGGTGCCCTAGCCTAAGCCTAGGGGTGCCCTAGCCTTAGGCTAGGGGAGCCCTAGCCTTAGCCTAAGCTTAGGGGTGCCCTAGCCTAAACCTAGGGGTTCCCTAGACTAAACCTAGGGGTGTCCTAGCCTAAGCCTAGGGGTGCTGTAGCCTAAGCCTAGGGGTGCCCTAGCCTAAGTCTAGGGGTGCCGTAGCCTAAGCCTAGGGGTGCACTAGCCTAAGCCAAGGGGTGCCCTAGGATAAGCCTAGTGGTGCCCTTGCCTAAGCCGAGGGGTGCCCTACCCTAAGACTAGGGGTGCCCTAGCCTAAGACTAGGGGTGCCTGAGCCTAAGCCTAGGGGTGTCCTAGCCTTCGGCTAGGGGAGCCCTAGTCTTATCCTAAGTCTAGGGGTGCCCAAACCTAAGCCTAGGGGTGCCCTAGCCTAAGCCTAGGGGTGCCCTAGCCTAAGCCTAGAGGTGGCCTAGCCTAAGTCTAGGGGTGCCCTAGCCTAAGCCCAGGGATGCCCAAGCCTAAGTCTAGGGGTGCCCTAGCCTAAGCCTAGGGGTACACTAGCCTTAGGCTAGGGGAGCCCTAGCCTTAGCCTAAGCCTTGGGGTGCCCCAGCCTAAGCCTAGGGGTGCCCTAGCCTAAGCTTAGGGGTGCCCTAGCCTAAGCCTAGGGGTGCCCTAAGCTAAGGCTAGGGGTGCCCTAGCCTTAGTCTATTGGAGGCCTAGCATTAGCCTAAGCTTAGGTGTGCCCTATCTTAAGCCTACGGGTGCCCTAGCCTAAGCCTAAAGGTGCCCTAGCCTAAGGCTAGGGGTGCCCTAGCCTTAGGCTAGGGGAACCCTAGCCTTAGTCTAAGCCTAGGGGTGGCCTAGCCCAAGCCTAGGGATGCCCTAGCGTTAGGCTAGAGGTGCCCTAGCCTTAGCCTAAGACTTGGGTGCCCTAGCCTAATCCTAGGGGTGCCCTAGCCTAAGCCTAGGGGTGCCCTAGCCTAAGCCTAGGGGTGCCCTAGCCTAAACCTAGGGGTGCCCTAGCCTAAGTCTAGGCGTGCCCTAGCCGAAGCCTAGGGGTGCCCTAGCCTTAAGCTAGGGGAGTCCTCGCCTTAGCCGAAACCTTGGGGTGCCCTAGCCTAAGCCTAGGGGTGCCCTAGCCTAAGTCTAGGGGTGCCCTATGCTAAGCCTAGGGGTACACTAGCCTTAGGCTAGGGGAGCCCTAGCCTTAGCCTAAGCCTAGGGGTGCCCCAGCCTAAGCCTAGGGGTGCCCTAGCCTAAGCCTAGGGGTGCCCTAGCCTAAGCCTGGGGGTGCCCTAGCCACAGCCTGGCGGTGCCCTTGCGTAAGCCTAGAGGTTCCCTAGCCTTAGGCTTGGGGAGCCCCAGCCTTAGTCTAATCCTAGGTGTGCCCGAGCCTAAGTCTAGGGGTGCCCTCGCCTAAGCTTAGGGGTACCATAGCCTTAGGTTAGGGGAGTCCTCGCCTTAGCCGAAGCCTTGGGGTGCCCTAGCCTAAGCCTAGGGGTACCCTAGCCCAAGCCTAGGGATGCCCTAGCGTTAGGCTAGAGGAGCCCTAGCCTTACCCTAAGCCTAGGGGTGCCCTAGACTAAGCCTAGGGGTGCCCTAGCATTAGCCTAGGGTTGCCCTAGCCTAAGCCTAGGGGTGCCTTAGCCTAAGCCTAGGGGTACCCTAGCGTAAGCCTAGGGGTGCCCTAGCCTAAGCCTATGGGTGTCCTAGCCTAAGCCTAGGGGTGCCCTAGCCTAAGCCTAGGGGTGACCTAGCCTAAGCCTAGAGGTTCCCTAGCCTAAGCCTAGGGGTGCCCAAGCCTAAGGCTATGGGTACCCTAGCCTTAGTCTAGTGGAGCCCTAGCCTTAGCCTAAGCCTAGGGGTGCACTAGCCTAAGCGTAGATGTGCCCTAGCCTAAGCCTAGGGTTGACCTACCCTAAGCCTAGGGGTACCCTAGCCTTAGGCTAGCTGAGCCCTATCCTTAGCCTAAGCCTAGGGGTGCCCTAGCCTAAGACTAGGGGTGCCCTAGCCTAAGACTTGGGGTGCCCTAGCCTAAGCCTAGGTGTGCCCTAGCCTAAGCCTAGGGGTGCCCTAACCTAAGCCTTGGGGTGCCCTCCCCTAAGCCTAGGGGTGCCCTAGCCTAAGCCTAGGGGTGCCCTAGCCTAAGCCTAGGGGTGCCCTCCCGTAAGCCTAGGGGTGCCCTAGCCTAAGCCTAGGGTTGCCCTAGCCTTAGGCTAGCTGAGCCCTTGCCTTAGCCTAAGCCTAGGGGTGCCCTAGCCTAAGCCTTGGGGTGCCCTAGCCTAAACCTAGTGGTGCCCTAGCCTTAGGCTACGGGAGCCCTATCGTGAGCCTAAGCCTAGGGGTGCCCAAGCCTAAGCCTATGGGTGCCCTAGCCTAAACCTAGGGGTGCCCTAGCCTAAGCTTAGGGGTGCCCAAGCGTAAGCCTTGGGGTGCCCTAGCCTAAGCCTAGGGGTGCCCTAGCCTAAGCCTAGGGGTGCCTTAGCCTAAGCCTAGGGGTGCCCTAGCCTAAGCCTAGGGGTGCCCTAGCCTAAGCTTAGTGGTGCCCTAGCCTTAGGCTAGGGGAGCCCTAGCCGTAGCCTAAGCCTAGGGGTGCCCTAGTCTAAGCCTAGGGGTGCCCTAGCCTAAGCCTAGGGGTGCACTAGCCTAAGCCTAGGGTTGCCCTACCCTAAGCCTAGGGTTGCCCTTGCCTAGGCCTAGGGGTGCCCTAGCCTTAGGCTAGGGGAGCCTTAGCGTAGCCTAAGCCTAGGGGTGCCCTAGCCTAAGCCTAGGGGTCCCCTAGCCTACGCCTAGGAGTGCCCTAGCCTAAGCCTAGGGGTGCCCTAGCCTTAGGCTAGAGGAGCCCTAGTCTTAGCCTAAGCCTAGGGGTGCCCTAGCCTAAGACTATGGGTGCCCTAGCCTAAGCTTAGGGGTGCCATAGTCTAAGCCTACGGGTGCCCTAGCCCAAGCCTAGGGGTTCCCTAGGGTTAGGCAATGGGAGCCCTAGCCTTAGCCTAAGCCTAGCGGTGCCCTAGCCTAAGCTTAGGGGTGCCCTAGCGTTAGGCAAGGGGAGCCCTAGCCTTAGCCTAAGCTTAGGGGTGGCCTAGCCTAAGCCTAGGGGTGCCCTTGCCTAAGGCTAGGGGAGCCCTAACCTTAGGCTAGGGGAGACCTAACCTTAGCCTAAGCCTAGGGGTGCCCTAGCCCAAGCCTTGGGGTGCCCTAGCCTAATCCTAGGGGTGCCCTAGCCTAAGCCTAGGGGTGCCCTAGGCTAAGCCAAGGGGTGCCCTAGGCTAAGCCTAGTGGTGCCCTTGCGTAAGCCTAGGGGTGCCCTAGCCTAAGCCTAGGGGTGCCCTAGCCTAAGCCTAGGGGTGCCTGAGCCTAAGCCTAGGGGTGCCCTAGCCTTAGTCTAGTGGAGCCCTAGCATTAGCCTAAGCTTAGGTGTTCCCTATCTTAAGCCTACGGGTGCCCTAGCCTAAACCTAAAGGTGCCCTAGCCTAAGGGTAGGGGTGCCCTAGCCTTAGGCTAGGGGAACCCTAGCCTTAGTCTAAGCCTAGGTGTGCCCTAGCCCAAGCCTAGGGATGCCCTAGCGTTAGGCTAGAGCAGCCCTAGCCTTAGCCTAAGCCTAGGGGTGCGCTAGCCTAAGACTAGGGGTGCCCTAGCCTAATCCTAGGGGTGCCCTAGCCTAAGCCTAGGGGTGCCCTAGCCTAAGCCTAGGGGTGCCCTAGCCTAAGCCTAGGGGTGCGCTAGCCTAAGTCTAGGGGTGCCCTAGCCTAAGCCTAGGGGTACCCTAGCCTTAGGCTAGGGGAGTCCTCGCCTTAGCCGAAGCCTTGGGGAGCCCTAGCCTAAGCCTAGGGGTGCCCTAGCCTAAGTCTAGGGGTGCCCTAGACCAAGTAGGGATGCCCTAGCGTTAGGCTAGAGGAGCCCTAGCCTTAGCCTAAACCTAGGGGTGCCCTAGCCTAAGCCTTGGGGTGCCCTAGCCTAAGTCTCGGGGTGCCCTATCCTAAGCCTAGGGGTACACTAGCCTTAGGCTAGGGGAGCCCTAGCCTTAGCCTAAGCCTAGGGGTGCCCCAGCCTAAGCCTAGGGGTGCCCTAGCCTAAGTCTAGGGGTGCCCTAACCTAAGCCTAGGGGTGCCCTAGCCTTAGCCTTGGGGTGCCCTAGCCAAAGCCTGGGGGTGCCCTTGCGTAAGCCTAGGGGTGCCCTAGCCTTAGGCTAGGGGAGCCCCAGCCTTAGTCTAAGCCTAGGGGTGCCCTAGCCTAAACCTACGGGTGCCCTAGCCCAAGCCTAGGGATGCCCTAGCGTTAGGCTGGAGGAGCCCTAGCCTTAGCCTAAGCCTAGGGGTGCCCTAGCATAAGCCTAGGGGTGCCCTAGCCTAAGTCTAGGGGTGCCCTAGCCTAAGCCTAGGGGTACCATAGCCTTAGGTTAGGGGAGTCCTCGCCTTAGCCGAAGCCTTGGGGTGCCCTAGCCTAAGTCTAGGGGTGTCTTAGCCTAAGCCTTGGGATACACAAGCCTTAGGCTAGGGGAGCCCTAGCCTTAGCCTAAGCCCAGGGGTGCCCTAGCCTAAGCCTAGGGGTGCCCTAGCAATAGCCTAGGGTTGCCCTAGCCTAAGCCTAGGGGTACCTTAGCCTAAGCCTAGGGGTGCCCTAGCGTAAGCCTAGGGGTGCCCTAGCCTAAGCCTATGGGTGTCCTAGCCTAAGCCTAGGGGTGCCCTAGCCTAAGCCTAGGAGTGCCCTAGCCTTAGGCTAGGGGAGCCCTAGCCTTAGCCTAAGCCTTGGGGCACCCTAGCCTAAACCTAGGTTTTCCCTAACCTAAGCCTAGGGGTGACCTAGCCTAAGCCTAAGGGTGCCATAGGCTAAGGCTAGGGGTGCCCTAGCCTTAGTTTAGTGGAGCCCTATCCTTAACCTACGCTTAGGCGTGCCCTATTCTAAGCCTAGGGGTGCCCTAGCCTAAGCCTTGGGGTTACCTAGCCTAAGCAGAGGTGTGCCCTAGGCTAAGCCTAGGGGTGCCCTAGGCTAAGCTTAGGGGTGCCCGAGGGTTAGGCAAGGGGAGCCCTAGCCTTAGCCTAAGCCTAGGGGTGCCCTAGCCTAAGCTTAGGTGTGCCCTAGGGTTAGGCAAGGGGAGCCCTAGCCTTAGCCTAAGCCTAGGGGTGGCCTAGCCTAAGCCTAGGGGTGCCATAGCCTAAGGCTAGGGGTGCCCTAACCTTAGGCTAGGGGAGCCCTAACCTTAGCCTAAGCCTAGGGGTGCCCCAGCCCAAGCCTAGGGGTGCCCTAGCCTAAGCATAGGGGTGCCCTAGCCTAAGCCTAGGGGTGACCTAGCCTAAGCCTAGGGGTGCTGTAGCCTAAGCCTAGGGGTGCCCTAGCCTAAGTTGAGGGGTGCCCTAGCCTAAGCCTAGGGGTGCCCTAGCCTAAGGCTAGGGGTGTCCTAGCCTTAGTCTAGTGGAGCCCTTGCCTTAGCCTAAACCTAGGGGTGACCTAGCCTAAGCCTAGGGGTGCTGTAGCCTTAGCCTAGGGGTGCCCTAGCCTAAGTCGAGGGGTGCCGTAGCCTAAGCCTAGGGGTGCCCTAGCCTAAGCCTAGCGGTGCACTAGCCTAAGCCTAGGGGTGCCTGAGCCTAAGCCTAGGGGTGTCCTAGCCTTAGGCTAGGGAAACCCTAGCCTTATCCTAAGCCTAGGGGTGCCCTAGCCTTAGCCTAGGGGTTCCCTAGCCTAAACCTAGGGGTTCCCTAGCCTAAGCCTAGGTGTTCCCTAGCCTAAGCCTAGGGGTGCCCTAGCCTACGCCTAGGCTTACCCTAGCCTTAGGCTAGCTGAGCCCAAGCCTAAGTCTAAGCCTAGGGGTGCCCTAGCCTAAGCCTAGGGGTGCCCTAGCCTAAGCCCACGGGTGCCATAGCCTTAGGCTAGAGGAGCCCTAGCCTTAGCCTAAGCATAGGGGTGCCCTAGCCTTATGCTAGCTGAGCCCTAGCCTTAGCCTAAGCCTAGGGGTGCCCTAGCCTAAGCCTTGGGGTGCCCTAGCCTAAGCTTAGGGGAGCCCTAGGGTTAGTCTAGGGGAGCCCTACCCTTACCCTAAGCCTAGGGGTGCCCTAGCCTAAGCCTAGGATTGCCCTAGCCTTAGGCTAGCTGAGCCCTAGCTTAAGCCTAAGCCTCGAGGTGCCCTAGCCTAAGCCTAGGGGTGCCATAGCCTTAGCCTAGAGGAGCCCTAGCTTTAGCCTAAGCCTAGGGGTGTCCTAGCCTAAGAATACGGGTGCCCTAGCCTAAGCTTAGGGGTGCACTAGCCTAAGCCTTGCGGTGACCTAGCCTAAGCTTAGGGGTGCCCTAGGGTTAGGCTAGGGGAGCCCTAGCCTTAGCCTAAGCCTAGGGGTGCCCTAGCCCAAGCCTAGGGGTGCCCTAGCCTAAGCCTAGGGGTGCCCTAGCCTAAGCCTAGGGGTGCCTTAGCCTAAGCCTAGGGGTGCCCTGGCCTAAGGCTAGGGGTGCCCTAGCCTTAGTCTAGTGGAGCCCTAGCCTTCGCCTAAGCCTAGGGTTGCCCTAGCCTAAGCCTAGATGTGCCCTAGCCTAAGCCAAAGGTGCACTACCCTTCGCCTAGGGGTGCCCTAGCCTAAGCCTAGGGGTGCCCTAGCCTAAGCCTAGGCTTGCTCTAGCCTTAGGGTAGCTGAGCCCTAGCCTAAGCCTAAGACTTGGGGTGCCCTAGCCTAAGCCTAGGGGTGCCCTAGCCTAAGCCTAGGGGTGCCATAGCCTTAGGCTAGAGGAGCCCTAGCCTTAGCCTAAGCCTAGGGGTGCCCTAGCCTAAGAATAGGGGTGCCCTAGCCTAAGCTTACGGGTGCCCTAGACTAAGCCTTGGGGTGCCCTAGCCTAAGCCTAGGGGTGCCCAATTATTAAGCTAGGGGAGCCCTAGCCTTAGCCTAAGCCTAGGGGTGCCCTAGCCAAAGCCTAGGGGTGCCCTAGCCTAAGCCTAGGGGTGCCCTAGCCTAAGCCTAGGGGTGCCATAGCCTAAGCCTTGGGGTGCCCTAGTCTAAGCCTAGGCGTGCCCTAGCCTAAGCCTAGTGGTGCCCTATCCTAAGCCTAGGGGTGCCCTAGCCTAAGCCTATGAGTGTCCTAGCGTTAGGCTAGGGGAGCCCTAACATTAGCCTACGCCTAGGGGTGCCCTAGCCTAAGCCTAGGCTTGCCCTAGCCATAGGCTAGCTGAGCCCTACCCTAATCCTAAGCCTAGGGGTGCCCTAGCCTAAGCCTAGGGGTGCCCTAGCCTAAGCCTAGGGGTGCCATAGCCTTAGGCTAAAGGAGCCCTAGCCTTAGCCTAAGCCTAGGGGTTCCCTAGCCTAAGCTTAGGGGTGCCCTAGCCTAAGCCTTGGGGTGCCCTAGCCTAAGCCTAGGGGTGCCCTAGGGTTAGGCTAGGGGAGCCCTAGCCTTCGCCTAAGCCTAGGGGTGCCCTAGCCTAAGCCTAGGGGTGCCCTAGCCTAAGATTAGTGGTGCCGTAGCCTAAGCCTAGGGGTGTCTTAGCCTAAGCTTAGGGGTTCCCTAGTCTAAGCCTAGGGGTGCCTTCGCCTTAGGCTAGGGAAGCCCTAGCCTGAGCCTAGGTGTGCCCTAGCCTGAGCCTACGGGTGTCCTATACTGAGGTTAGGGGAGCCCTAGCCGTAGTCTAGCCTAGGATTGCCCTAGCCTAAGCCTAGGGGTGCCATATCCTGAGTCTAGTGGTGCACTAGCCTGAGGCTAGGGGAGCCATAGCCTTAGCCTAAGCCTAGGGGTGCCCTAGCCTAAGCCTAGGGGTGCCCTAGCCTAAGTCTAGGATTGCCCTAGCCTTAGGCTTACTGAGCCCTAGCCTAAGCCTAAGCCTAGGGGTGCCGTAGCCTAAGAATAGGGGTGCCCTAGCTTAAGCCTAGGGGAGCCCTAGCCTAAGCCTAGAGGTGCCCTAGCCTAAGCTTAGGGGTGCCCTAGCCTTAGGCTAGGGGAGCCCTAGCCTTAGCCTAAGCCTAGGGGTGCCCTACCCTAAGACTACGGGTGCCCTAGCCTAAGACTAGGGGTCCCCTAGCCTAACCCTAGGGGTGCCCTAGCTTTAGGCTACGGGAGCCCTAGCCTTAGCCTAATCCTAGGGGTGCCCTAGCCTATGCCTAGGAGTGCCCTAGCCTAAGCCTAGGGGTGCCCTAGCCTAAACCTAGGAGTGCCCTAGCCTAAGCCTAGGGGTGCCCTAGCCTTAGCCTAAGCCTAGGGGTGCCCTAGCCTAAGCCTAGGGGTGCCCTAGCCTAAGCCTAGTGGTGCGTTAGCCTAAGCCTAGGGGTGACCTAGCCTTAGCCTAAGCCTAGAGGTGCCTTAGCCTAATCCTAGGGGTCCCCAAGCCTTAGCCTAAGCCTAGGGGTGCCCTAGCCTTAGCCTAAGCCTAGGGGTGCCCTAGCCTAAGCCTAGGGGTGCCCTAGCCTAAGCTTAGTGGTGCGTTAGCCTAAGCCTAGGGGTGACCTAGCCTTAGCCTAAGCCTAGAGGTGCCTTAGCCTAATCCTAGGGGTCCCCTAGCCTTAGCCTAAGCCTAGGGGTGCCCTAGCCTAAGCCTAGGGGTGCCCTAGCCTAAGCCTAGGGGTGCCCTAGCCTAAGCCTAGGGGTGCCCTAGCCTAAGCCTAGGGGTGCCCTAGCCTAACGCTAGGGGTGCCATAGCCTTAGGCTAGGGGTGTCCTAGCCATAGGCTAGGGGAGCCGTAACCTTAGCCTAAGCCTAGGGGTGCCCTAGCCCAAGCCTAAGGGTGCCCTAGCCTAAGCCTAGGGGTGCCCTAGCCTAAGCCAAGTGGTGCCTTAGCCTAAGCTTAGGGGTGCCCTAGCCTAAGGCTAGGGCTGCCTAGGGTTAGTCTAGTGGAGCCCTAGCCTTAGGCTAGCTGAGCCCTAACCTAAGCCTAAGACTTGGGGTGCCCTAGCCTAAGCATACGGGTGCCCTAGCCTAAGCCTAGCGGTGCCATAGCCTTAGGCTAGAGGTGCCCTAGCCTTAGCATAAGCCTAGGGGTGCCCTAGCCTAAGAATAGGGGTGCCCTAGCCTAAGCTTACGGGTGCCCTAGCCTAAGCCTTGGGGTGCCCTAGCCTAAGCCTAGGGGTGCCCTAGCCTAAGCCTAGGGGTGCCCTAGCCCAAGCCTAGTTGTGCCCTAGGCTAAGCCGAGGGGTGCCGTACCCTAAGCCTAGGGGTTCCCTACCCTAGGCCTAGGGGTGCCCTAGCCTACGCCTAGCCTTGCCCTAGCCTTGGGCTAGCTGAGCTCTAGCCTAAGTCTAAGCCTAGGGGTGCCCTAGCCTAAGCCTAGGGGTGCCCTAGCCTAAGCCCACGGGTGCCATAGCCTTAGGCTAGAGGTGCCCTAGCCTTAGCCTAAACCTAGGGGTGCCCTAGCCTAAGACTAGGGGTGCCCAGCCTAAGCTTAGGGGTGCCCTAGCCTAAACCTAGGAGTGCCCTAGCCTAAGCCTAGGGGTGCCCTAGCCTTAGCCTAAGCCTAGGGGTGCCCTAGCCTAAGCCTAGGGGTGCCCTAGCCTAAGCCTAGTGGTGCGTTAGCCTAAGCCTAGGGGTGACCTAGCCTTAGCCTAAGCCTAGAGGTGCCTTAGCCTAATCCTAGGGGTCCCCAAGCCTTAGCCTAAGCCTAGGGGTGCCCTAGCCTTAGCCTAAGCCTAGGGGTGCCCTAGCCTAAGCCTAGGGGTGCCCTAGCCTAAGCCTAGTGGTGCGTTAGCTTAAGCCTAGGGGTGACCTAGCCTTAGCCTAAGCCTAGAGGTGCCTTAGCCTAATCCTAGGGGTCCCCTAGCCTTAGCCTAAGCCTAGGGGTGCCCTAGCCTAAGCCTAGGGGTGCCCTAGCCTAAGCCTAGGGGTGCCCTAGCCTAAGCCTAGGGGTGCCCTAGCCTAAGCCTAGGGGTGCCCTAGCCTAACGCTAGGGGTGCCATAGCCTTAGGCTAGGGGTGTCCTAGCCATAGGCTAGGGGAGCCGTAACCTTAGCCTAAGCCTAGGGGTGCCCTAGCCCAAGCCTAAGGGTGCCCTAGCCTAAGCCTAGGGGTGCCCTAGCCTAAGCCAAGTGGTGCCTTAGCCTAAGCTTAGGGGTGCCCTAGCCTAAGGCTAGGGCTGCCTAGGGTTAGTCTAGTGGAGCCCTAGCCTTAGGCTAGCTGAGCCCTAGCCTAAGCCTAAGACTTGGGGTGCCCTAGCCTAAGCATACGGGTGCCCTAGCCTAAGCCTAGCGGTGCCATAGCCTTAGGCTAGAGGAGCCCTAGCCTTAGCATAAGCCTAGGGGTGCCCTAGCCTAAGAATAGGGGTGCCCTAGCCTAAGCTTACGGGTGCCCTAGCCTAAGCCTTGGGGTGCCCTAGCCTAAGCCTAGGGGTGCCCTAGCCTACGCCTAGGCTTGCCCTAGCCTTGGGCTAGCTGAGCTCTAGCCTAAGTCTAAGCCTAGGGGTGCCCTAGCCTAAGCCTAGGGGTGCCCTAGCCTAAGCCCACGGGTGCCATAGCCTTAGGCTAGAGGTGCCCTAGCCTTAGCCTAAACCTAGGGGTGCCCTAGCCTAAGACTAGGGGTGCCCTAGCCTAAGCTTAGGGGTGCCCTAGCCTTAGCCTTGGGGTGCCCTAGCCTAAGCTTAGGGGTGCCCTGGGGTTAGTCTAGGGGAGCCCTATCCTTAGCCTAAGCCTAGGGGTGCCCTAGCCTAAGCCTAGGGGTGCCCTAGCCTAAGCCTAGGATTGCCCTAGCCTTAGGCTAGCTGAGCCCTAGCCTAAGCTTAAGCCTCGAGGTGCCCTAGCCTAAGCCTATGGGTGCCCTAGCCTAAGCCTAGGGGTGCCATAGCCTTAGGCTAGAGGAGCCCTAGCCTTAGCCTAAGCCTAGGGGTGTCCTAGCATAAGACTAGGGGTGCCCTAGCCTAAGCTTAGGGGTGCCCTAGCCTAAGCCTTGCGGAGACCTAGCCTAAGCCTTGTGGTGCCCTAGGTTTAGGCTAGGGGGGCCCTAGCCTTAGCCTAAGCCTAGGGGTGCCCTAGCCCAATCCTAGGGGTGCCCTAGCCCAAGCCTAGGGGTGCCCTAGCCTAAGCCTAGGGGTGCCTTAGCGTAAGCCTAGGGGTGCCTTAGCCTAAGCCTAGGGGTGCCCTAGCTTAAGGCTAGGGGTGCCCTAGCCTTAGTCTAGTGGAGCCCTAGCCTTCGCCTAAGCCTAGGGGTGCCCTAGCCTAAGCCTAGATGTGCCCTAGCCTAAGCCGATGGTGCCCTACCCTTCGCCTAGGGGTGCCCTAGCCTAAGCCTAAGGGTGCCCTAGCCTAAGCCAAGGCTTGCCCTAGCCTTAGGCTAACTGAGCCCTAGCCTAAGCCTAAGACTTGGGGTGCCCTAGCCTAAGCCTAGGGGTGCCCTAGCTTAAGCCTAGGGGTGCCCTAGCCCAAGCCTAGTTGTGCCCTAGCCTATGCCGCGGGGTGCCCTACCCTAAGCCTAGGGGTACCCTAGCCTAAGACTAGGGGTGCCCTAGCCTAAGCTTAGGGGTGCCCTAGCCTAAGCCTTGGGGTGCCCTAGCCTAAGCTTAGGGGTGCCCTAGGGTTAGTCTAGGGGAGCCCTAGCTTTAGCCTAAGCCTAGGGGTGCCCTAGCCTAAGCCTAGGGGTGCCCTAGCCTAAGCCTAGGATTGCCCTTGCCTTAGGCTAGCTGAGCCCTTGCCTAAGCCTAAGCCTAGAGGTGCCCTAGCCTAAGCCTAGGGGTGCCATAGCCTTAGGCTAGAGGAGCCCTAGCCTTAGCCTAAGCCTATGGGTGTCCTAGCCTAAGACTAGGCGTGCCCTAGCCTAAGCTTAGGGGTGCCCTAGCCTAAGCCTTGCGGTGACCTAGCCTAAGCCTAGGGGTGCCCTAGGGTTAGGCTAGGGGAGCCCTAGCATTAGCCTTAGCCTAGGGGTGCCCTAGCCTAAGCGTAGGGGTGCCCTAGCCTAAGCCTAGGGGTGCACTAGCCTAAGCCTAGGGGTGCCCTAGCCTATGCCTAGGGGTGCCCAAGCCTTAGGCTAGGGGAGCCCTAACCATAGCTTAAGCCTAGGGGTGCCCTAGCACAAGCCTAGGGGTGCCCTAGCCTAAGCCTAAGGTAGCCCTAGCCTAAGCCTAGGGGTGCCCTAGACTAAGCCTAGGGGTGCCCTAGCCTAAGGCTAGGGGTGCCCAAGCCTTAGTCTAGTGGAGCCCTAGCCTTAGGCTAGATGAGCCCTAGCCTAAGCCTAAGCCTAGGGGTGCCCTAGCCTAAGCCTAGGGGTGCCCTAGCCTAATCCTAGGGGTGCCATAGCCTTAGGCTAGAGGAGCCCTAGCCTTAACCTAAGCCTAGGAGTGCCATAGCCTAAGACTAGGGGTGCCCTAGCCTAAGTTTAGGGGTGCCCTAGCCTAAGCCTTGGGATGCCCTAAACTAAGCCTAGGGGTGCCCTAGCGTTACTCTAGGGGAGCCCTAGCCTTAGCCTAAGCCTAGGGGTGCCCTAGCCTAAGCCTAGGCGTGCCCTACCCTAAGCCTAGGGATGCCCTTGCCTAAGCCTAGGGGTGCCCTAGCCTAAGCCTAGGGGTGCCCTAGCCTTTGGGTAGAGGAGCCCTAGCCTTAGCCTAAGCCTAGGCCTGCCCTAGCCTAAGACTAGGGGTGCCCTAGCCTAAGCTTAGGGGTGCCCTAGACTAAGCCTTGGGGTGCCCTAGCCTAAGCCTAGAGGTTCCCTAGGGTTAGGCTAGGGGAGCCCTAGCCTTAGCCTATGCCTAGGGGTGCCCTAACCTAAGCCTAGGGGTGCCCTAGCCTAAGCCTAGTGGTGCCCTAGCCTAAGCTTAGGGGTGCCTTAGCCTTAGGCTAGGGGAGCCCTAGCCTTAGCCTAAGCCTAGTGGTTCCCTAGCCTAAGCCTAGGGGTGCCTTAGCCTTAGGCTAGCTGAACCCTAGCCTTAGCCTAAGCCTAGGGGTGCCCTAGCCTAAGCCTATGGGTGCCCAGCCTAAGCCAAGGGGTGCCCTAACCTCAGCTTAGGGGTGCCTTAGCCTTAGGCTTGCTGAGCCCTAGCCTTAGCCTAAGCCTAGGGGTGCCCTAGCCTAAGCCTGGGCTTGCCCTAGCCTAAGCCGAGGGGTGCCCTTCCCTAAGCCTGGGGGTGCCCTAGCCTAAGCCTAGGCTTGCCCTAGCCTTAGGCTAGCTTAGCCCTAGTCTAGCCTAATCCTAGCGGTGCCCTAGCCTAAGCCTAGGGGTGCCCTAGCCTAAGCCTAGGGGTGCTCTAGCCTAAGCCTAGGGGTGCCCTAGCCTTAGGCTAGGGGAGCCCTAGCCTTAGCATAAGCCTAGGGGTGCCCTAGCCTAATCCTAGTGGTGCCCTGTCCTAAGCATAGGGGTGCCCTAGCCTAAGTCTAGGGGTGCCCTAGCCTAAGCCTAGGGGTGCACTAGCCTAAGCCTAGGGGTGCCCTAGCCTTAGCCTAAGACTAGGGGTACCCTAGCCTAAGCCTAGATGTGCCCTAGCCTAAGCCTAGGGGTGCCCTACCCTAAGCCTAGGCGTGCCATAGCCTAAGCATAGGGGTGCCCTATCCTAAGCTTAGGGGTGCCTTAGCCTAAGCCTAGGGGTGCCCTAACCTAAGCCTAGTTGTGCCCTAGCCTAAGCCGAGGGGTGCCCTAGCCTAAGCCTAGGGGTGCCCTAGCCTAAGCCTAGGCTTGCCCTAGCCTTAAGCTAGCTGAGCCCTAGCCTAAGGCTAGCTGAACCCTAGCCTTAGCTTAAGCCTAGGGGTGCCCTAGCCTAAGCCTATGGGTGCCCAGCCTAAGCCAAGGGGTGCCCTAACCTAAGCTTAGGGGTGCCTTAGCCTTAGGCTAGCTGAGCCCTAGCCTTACCCTAAGCCTAGGGGTGCCCTAGCCTAAGCCTAGGCGTGCCCTAGCCTAAGCCGATGGCTGCCCTACCCTAAGCCTGGGGGTGCCCTAGCCTAAGCCTAGTGGTGCCCTATCCTAAGCCTAGGGGTGCCCTAGCCTTAGGCTAGGGGAGCCCTAGCCTTAGCATAAGCCTAGGGGTGCCCTAGCCTAATCCTAGTGGTGCCCTATCCTAAGCATAGGGGTGCCCTAGCCTAAGCCTAGGGGTGCCCTAGCCTAAGCCTAGGGGTGCACTAGCCTAAGCCTAGGGGTGCCCTAGCCTTAGTCTAGTGGAGCCCTAGCCTTAGCCTAAGACTAGGGGTGCCCTAGCCTAAGCCTAGATGTGCCCTAGCCTAAGCCTAGGGGTGCCCTACCCTAAACCTAGGGGTGCCATAGCCTAAGCCTAGGGGTGCCCTAGCCTAAGCTTAGGGGTGCCCTAGCCTAAGCCTAGGGGTGCCCTAGCCTAAGCCTAGTTGTGCCCTAGCCTAAGCCGAGGGGTGCCCTACCCTAAGCCTAGGGGTGCCCTAGCCTAAGCCTAGGGGTGCCATACCCTTAGGCTAGAGGAGCCCTAGCCTTAGCCTAACCCTAGGGGTGCCCTAGCCTAAGCCTAGGGGTGCCCTAGCCTAAGCCTAGGGGAGCCTTAGCCTAAGCCTAGTTGTGCCCTAGCCTAAGCCGAGGGGTGCCCTACCCTAAGCCTAGGGGTGCCCTAGCCTAAGCCTAGGCTTGCCCTAGCCTTAGGCTAGCTGAGCCCTAGCCTAAGGCTAAGCCTAGGGGTGCCCTAGCCTAAGCCTTGGGGTGCCCTAGCCTAAACCTAGGGGTGCCGTAGGGTTTGTCTAGGGGAGCCCTAGCTTTAGCCTAAGCCTAGGGGTGCCCTAGAATAAGCCTAGGGGTTCCCTAGCCTAAGCCTAGGATTGCCCTAGCCTTAGGCTAGCTGAGCCCTAGCCTAAGCCTAAGCCTAGAGGTGCCCTAGCCTAAGCCTATGGGTGCCCTAGCCTAAGGCTAGGGGTGCCATAGCCTTAGGCTAGAGGAGCCGTAGCCTTAGCCTAAGCCTAGGGGTGTCCTAGCCTAAGCCTAGGGGTGCCCTAGCCTAAGCCTAGGGTTGCCCTAGCCTAAGCCTAGGATTGCCCTAGCTTTAGGCCAGCTGAGCCCTAGCCTAAGCCTGAGCCTAGAGGTGCCCTAGCCTAAGCCTATGGGTGCCCTAGCCTAAGCCTAGGGGTGCCATAGCCTTAGGCTAGAGGAGCCCTAGCCTTAGCTTAAGCCTAGGGGTGTCCTAGCCTAAGACTAGGGGTGCCCTAGCCTAAGCTTAGGGGTGCCCTAGCCTAATCCTTGCGGTGACCTAGCCTAGCCTAGGGTTGCCCAGGGTTAGGCTAGGGGAGCCCTAGCCTTAGCCTAAGCCTAAGGGTGCCCTAGCCTAAGCCTAGGGGTGCCATAGCCTAAGCCAGGGGTGCCCTAGCCTAAGCCTAGGGGTGCCCTAGCCTTAGGCTAGGGGAACCCTAACCTTAGCCTAAGCCTAGGGGTGCCCTAGCCCAAGCCTAGGGGTGGCCTAGCCTAAGCCTAATGGTGCCCTAGCCTAAGCCTAGGGGTGCCCTAGCCTAAGCCTAGGGGTGCCCTAGCCTAAGGCTAGGGGTGCCCAAGCCTTAGTCTAGTGGAGCCCTAGCCTTAGCCTAAGCCTAGGGGTGCCCTAGCCTAAGCCAAGATGTGCCCTAGCCTAAGCCGAGGGGTGCCCTACCCTACGCCTAGGGGTGCCCTACCCTAAACCTAGGGGTGCCCTAGCCTAAGCCTAGGCTTGCCCTAGCCTTAGGCTAGCTGAGCCCTAGCCTAAGCCTAAGCGTAGGGTTGCCCTAGCCTAAGGCTAGGGGTGCCCTAGCCTAAGCCTAGGGGTGCCATAGCCTTAGGATAGAGGAGCCATAGCCTTAGCCTAAGCCTAGGAGTGCCCTAGCCTAAGACTAGGGGTGCCCTAGCCTAAGCTTAGGGGTGCCCTAGACTAAGCATTGGGGTGCCCTAGCCTAAGCCTAGGGGTGCCCTAGGGTTAGGCTAGGGGAGCCCTAGCCTTAGCCTAAGCCTAGTGGTGCCCTAGCCTAAGCCTTGGGGTGCCCTAGCCTAAGCCTAGTGGTGCCCTAGTCTAAGCCTATGGGTTTCGTAGCCTTAGGCTAGGGGAGCCCTAGCCTTAGCCTAAGCCTAGGTGTGCCCTAGCCTAAGCTTTGGTGCCCTATCTTAAGCCTAGGGGTACCCTAGCCTAAGCCTAGGGGTGCCCTAGCCTTAGGCTAGGAGAGCCCTAACCTTAGCCTAAGCCTACGGGTGCACTATCACAAGCCTTGGGGTGCCCTAGCCTAAACCTAGGGGTGCCCTAGCCTAAGCTTAGGGGTGCCCTAGCCTAAGGCTAGGGGTGCCCTAGCCTAAGCCTAGAGGTGCCCTACCCTAAGCCTAGGGGTGCCCTAGACTAAGCCTAGGGGTGCCCTAGCCTTAGGCTAGCTGAACCCTAGCCTTAGCTTAAGCCTAGGGGTGCCCTAGCCTAAGCCTATGGGTGCCCAGCCTAAGCCAAGGGGTGCCCTAACCTAAGCGTAGTGGTGCCTTAGCCTTAGGCTAGCTGAGCCCTAGCCTTACCCTAAGCCTAGGGTGCCCTAGCCTAAGCCTAGGCGTGCCCTAGCCTAAGCCGATGGGTGCCCTAACCTAAGCCTGGGGGTGCCCTAGCCTAAGCCTAGGCTTGCCCTAGCCTTAGGCTAGCTGAGCCCTAGCCTAGCCTAAGCCTAGGGGTGTCCTAGCCTTAGGTTAGGGGTGCCCTAGCCTAAGCCTAGTGGTGCCCTATCCTAAGCCTAGGGGTGCCCTAGCCTTAGGCTAGGGGAGCCCTAGCCTAAGGCTAAGACTAGGGGTGCCCTAGCCTAAGCCTAGGGGTGCCCTAGCCTAATCCTAGTGGTGCCCTATCCTAAGCATAGGGGTGCCCTAGCCTAAGCCTAGGGGTGCCCTAGCCTAAGCCTAGGGGTGCACTAGCCTAAGCCTAGGGGTGCCCTAGCCTAAGCCTAGTTGTGCCCTAGCCTAAGCCGAGGGGTGCCCTAGCCTAAGCCTAGGGGTGCCCTAGCCTAAGCCTAGGGGTGCCCTAGCCTAAGGCTAGGGGTGCCCAAGCCTTAGTCTAGTGGAGCCCTAGCCTTAGCCTAAGCCAGGGGTGCCCTAGCCTAAGCCAAGATGTGCCCTAGCCTAAGCCGAGGGGTGCCCTACCCTACGCCTAGGGGTGCCCTACCCTAAGCCTAGGGGTGCCCTAGCCTAAGCCTAGGGGTGCCCTAGCCTAAGCCTAGGGGTGCCATAGCCTTAGGATAGAGGAGCCCTAGCCTTAGCCTAAGCCTAGGAGTGCCCTAGCCTAAGACTAGGGGTGCCTTAGCCTAAGCTTAGGGGTGCCCTAGACTAAGCATTGGGGTGCCTTAGCCTAAGCCTAGGGGTGCCCTAGGGTTAGGCTAGGGGAGCCCAAGCCTTAGCCTAAGCCTAGTGGTGCCCTAGCCTAAGCCTTGGGATGCCCTAGCCTAAGCCTAGGGGTGCCCTAGCCTAAGCTTTGGTGCCCTATCCTAAGCCTAGGGGTGCCCTAGCCTAAGCCTAGGGGTGCCCTAGCCTTAGGCTAGGAGAGCCCTAACCTTAGCCTAAGCCTACGGGTGCACTATCCCAAGCCTTGGGGTGCCCTAGCCTAAACCTAGGGGTGCCCTAGCGTAAGCCTATGGGTGTCCTAGCCTAAGGCTAGGGGTGCCCTAGCCTTAGCCTAGAGGTGCCCTACCCTAAGCCTAGGGGTGCCCTAAACTAAGCCTAGGGGTGCCCTAGCCTTAGGCTAGCTGAACCCTAGCCTTAGCTTAAGCCTAGGGGTGCCCTAGCCTAAGCCTATGGGTGCCCAGCCTAAGCCAAGGGGTGCCCTAACCTAAGCTTAGGGGTGCCTTAGCCTTAGGCTAGCTGAGCCCTAGCCTTACCCTAAGCCTAGGCGTGCCCTAGCCTAAGCCTAGGCGTGCCCTAGACTAAACCGATGGGTGCCCTACCCTAAGCCTGGGGGTGCCCTACCCTAAGCCTAGGCTTGCCCTAGCCTTAGGCTAGCTGAGCCCTAGCCTAGCCTAAGCCTAGGGATGCCCTAGCCTAAGTCTAGGGGTGCCGTAGCCTAAGCCGAGGGGTGCCCTACCCTAAGCCTAGGCTTGCCCTAGCCTTAGTCTAGCTGAGCCCTAGCCTAAGGCTAAGACTAGGGGTGCCCTAGCCTAAGCCTAGATGTGCCCTAGCCTAAGCCGAAGGTGCCCTACCCTTCGCCTAGGGGTGCCCTAGCCTAAGCCTAGGGGTGCCCTAGCCTAAGCCTAGGCTTGCCCTAGCCTTAGCCTAGCTGAGCCGTAGCCTAAGCCTAAGACTTGGGGTGCCCTAGCCTAAGCCTAGGGGTCCCCTTGCCTAAGACTAGGGGTGCGCTAGCCCAAGCCTAGTTGTGCCCTAGCCTATGCCGCGGGGTGCCCTACCCTAAGCCTAGGGGTGCCCTACCCTAGGCCTAGGGGTGCCCTAGCCTAAGCCTAGGCTTGCCCTAGCCTTAGGCTAGCTGACCCTAACCAAGTCTAAGCCTAGGGATGCCCTAGGCTAAGCCTAGGGGTGCCCTAGCCTAAGCCTACGGGTGCCATAACCTTAGGCTAGAGGAGCCCTAGCCTTAGCCTAAGCCTCGGGGTACCCTAGCCTAAGATGAGGGGTGCCCTAGCCTAAGCTTAGGGGTGCCCTAGCCTAAGCCTTGGGGTGCCCTAGCCTAAGCTTAGGGGTGCACTAGGGTTAGTCTAGGGGAGCCCTAGCCTTAGCCTAAGCCTAGGGGTGCCCTAGCCTAAGCCTAGGATTGCCCTAGCCTAGGCTGAGCCCTTGCCTAAGCCTAAGCCTAGAGGTGCCTTAGCCTAAGCCTATGGGTGCCCTAGCCTAAGCCTAGGGGTGCCATAGCCTTAGGCTAGAGGAGCCCTAGCCTTAGCCTAAGCCTATGGGTGTCCTAGCCTAAGACTAGGGGTGCCCTAGCCTAAGCTTAGGGGTGCCCTAGCCTAAGCCTTGCGGTGACCTAGCCTAAGCCTAGGGGTGCCCTAGGGTTAGGCTAGGGGAGCCCTAGCATTAGCCTAAGCCTAGGGGTGCCCTAGCCTAAGTGTAGGGGTGCCCTAGCCTAAGCGTAGGGGTGCACTAGCCTAAGCCTAGCGGTGCCCTAGCGTATGCCTAGGGGTGCCCTAGCCTTAGGCTAGGGGAGCCCTAACCTTAGCTTAAGCCTAGGGGTGCCCTAGCCCAAGCCTAGGGGTGCCCTAGCCTAAGCCTAAGCGTGCCCTAGCCTAAGCCTAGGGGTGCCCTAGACTAAGCCTAGGGGTGCCCTAGCCTTAGTCTAGTGGAGCCCCAGCCTTAGGCTAGCTGAGCCCTAGCCTAAGCCTAAGCCTAGGGGTGCCCTAGCCTAAGCCTAGGGGTGCCCTAGCCTAAGCCTAGGGGTGCCATAGCCTTAGGCTAGAGGAGCTCTAGCCTTAACCTAAGCCTAGGAGTGCCCTAGCCTAAGACTAGGGGTGCCCTAGCCTCAGCTTAGGGGTGCCCTAGCCTAAGCCTTGGGGTGCCCTAAACTAAGCCTAGGGGTGCCCTAGGGTTACTCTACGGGAGCCCTAGCCTTAGCCTAAGCCTAGGGGTGCCCTAGCCTAAGCCTAGGGGTGCCCTACCCTAAGTCTAGGGATGCCCTTGCCTAAGCCTAGGGGTGCCCTAGCCTAAGCCTAGGGGTGCCCTAGCCTTTGGCTAGAGGAGCCCTAGCCTTAGCCTAAGCCTAGGCCTGCCCTAGCCTAAGACTAGGGGTGACCTAGCCTAAGCCTAGGCTTGCCCTAGCCTTAGGCTAGCTGATCCCTAGCCTAAGCCTAAGCCTAGGGGTGCCCTAGCCTAAGCCTAGGGGTGCCCTAACCTAACCCTAGTGGTGCCCTAGCCTTAGGCTAGGGGAACACTAGCCTTAGCCTAAGCCTAGGGGTGCCCTAGCCTAAGCTTAGGCGTGCCCTAGCCTAAGACGAGGGGTGCCCGAGCCTAAGCCTAAGGTTGCCCTTCCCTAAGCCTAGGGGTGCCCTAGCCTAAGCCTAGGCTTGCCCTAGCCTTAGGCTAGCTGATCCCTAGCCTAAGCCTAAGCCTGGGGGTGCCCTAGCCTAAGCCTTGGGGTGCCCTAGCCTAAGCCTAGGGGTGCCATAGCATTAGGCTAGAGGAGCCCTAGCCTTAGCTTAAGGCTAGGGGTGTCCTAGCCTAAGACTAGGGGGGCCCTAGCCTAAGCTTAGGGGTGCCCTAGCCTAAGCCTTGCGGTGACCTAGCCTAGCCTAGGGGTGCCCTAGGGTTAGGCTAGGGGAGCCCTAGCCTTAGCCTAAGCCTAGGGGTGCCCTAGCCTAAGCCTAGGGGTGCCCTAGCCTAAGCCTAGGGGTGCCCTAGCCTTAGGCTAGGGGAACCCTAACCTTAGCCTAAGCCTAGGGGTGCCCTAGCCCAAGCCTAGGGGTGGCCTAGCCTAAGCCTAATGGTGCCCTAGCCTAAGCCTAGGGGTGCCCTAGCCTAAGCCTAGGGGTGCCCTAGCCTAAGGCTAGGGGTGCCCAAGCCTTAGTCTAGTGGAGCCCTAGCCTTAGCCTAAGCCAGGGGTGCCCTAGCCTAAGCCAAGATGTGCCCTAGCCTAAGCCGAGGGGTGCCCTACCCTACGCCTAGGGGTGCCCTACCCTAAGACTAGGGGTGCCCTAGCCTAAGCCTAGGCTTGTCCTAGCCTTAGGCTAGCTGAGCCCTAGCCTAAGCCTAAGCCTAGGGGTGCCCTAGCCTAAGCCTAGGGGTGCCCTATGCTAACACTAGTGGTGCCCTAACCTTAGGCTAGGGGAACACTAGCCTTAGCCTAAGCCTAGGGGTGCCATAGCCTTAGGATAGAGGAGCCCTAGCCTTAGCCTAAGCCTAGGAGTGCCCTAGCCTAAGACTAGGGGTGCCCTAGCCTAAGCCTAGGGGTGCACTAGCCTAAGCCTAGGGGTGCCCTAGCCTTAGCCTAAGACTAGGGGTGCCCTAGCCTAAGCCTAAATGTGCCCTAGCCTAAGCCTAGGGGTGCCATAGCCTTAGGCTAGAGGAACCCTAGCCTTAGCCTAACCCTAGGGGTGCCCCAGCCTAAGACTAGGGGTGACCTAGCCTAAGCCTAGGCTTCCCTAGCCTTAGGCTAGCTGATCCCTAGCCTAAGCCTAAGCCTAGGGGTGCCCTAGCCTAAGCCTAGGGGTGCCCTAACCTAACCCTAGTGGTGCCCTAGCTTTAGGCTAGGGGAACACTAGCCTTAGCCTAAGCCTAGGGGTGCCCTAGCCTAAGCTTAGGCGTGCCCTAGCCTAAGCCGAGGGTGCCCGAGCCTAAGCCTAGGGTTGCCCTTCCCTAAGCCTAGGGGTGCCCTAGCCTAAGCCTAGGCTTGCCCTAGCCTTAGG
This sequence comes from Tenrec ecaudatus, assembly GCF_050624435.1. Lineage (NCBI taxonomy): Eukaryota > Metazoa > Chordata > Mammalia > Afrosoricida > Tenrecidae > Tenrec > Tenrec ecaudatus. Next base: position 1,460,236 of record NW_027459462.1, read on the forward strand.
CTAGCTGATCCCTAGCCTAAGCCTAAGCCTGGGGGTGCCCTAGCCTAAGCCTTGGGGTGCCCTAGCCTAAGCCTAGGGGTGCCATAGCATTAGGCTAGAGGAGCCCTAGCCTTAGCTTAAGGCTAGGGGTGTCCTAGCCTAAGACTAGGGGGGCCCTAGCCTAAGCTTAGGGGTGCCCTAGCCTAAGCCTTGCGGTGACCTAGCCTAGCCTAGGGGTGCCCTAGGGTTAGGCTAGGGGAGCCCTAGCCTTAGCCTAAGCCTAGGGGTGCCCTAGCCTAAGCCTAGGGGTGCCCTAGCCTAAGCCTAGGGGTGCCCTAGCCTTAGGCTAGGGGAACCCTAACCTTAGCCTAAGCCTCGGGGTGCCCTAGCCCAAGCCTAGGGGTGGCCTAGCCTAAGCCTAATGGTGCCCTAGCCTAAGCCTAGGGGTGCCCTAGCCTAAGCCTAGGGGTGCCCTAGCCTAAGGCTAGGGGTGCCCAAGCCTTAGTCTAGTGGAGCCCTAGCCTTAGCCTAAGCCAGGGGTGCCCTAGCCTAAGCCAAGATGTGCCCTAGCCTAAGCCGAGGGGTGCCCTACCCTACGCCTAGGGGTGCCCTACCCTAAGCCTAGGGGTGACCTAGCCTAAGCCTAGGCTTGTCCTAGCCTTAGGCTAGCTGAGCCCTAGCCTAAGCCTAAGCCTAGGGTGCCCTAGCTTAAGCCTAGGGGTGCCCTAGCCTAAGCCTAGGGGTGCCATAGCCTTAGGATAGAGGAGCCCTAGCCTTAGCCTAAGCCTAGGAGTGCCCTAGCCTAAGACTAGGGGTCCCCTAGCCTAAGCTTAGGGGTGCCCTAGACTAAGCATTGGGGTGCCTTAGCCTAAGCCTAGGGGTGCCCTAGGGTTAGGCTAGGGGAGCCCAAGCCTTAGCCTAAGCCTAGTGGTGCCCTAGCCTAAGCCTTGGGGTGCCCTAGCCTAAGCCTAGGGGTGCCCTAGCCTAAGCTTTGGTGCCCTATCCTAAGCCTAGGGGTGCCCTAGCCTAAGCCTAGGGGTGCCCTAGCCTTAGGCTAGGAGAGCCCTAACCTTAGCCTAAGCCTACGGGTGCACTATCCCAATCCTTGGGGTGCCCTAGCCTAAACCTAGGGGTGCCCTAGCGTAAGCCTATGGGTGCCCTAGCCTAAGGCTAGGGGTGCCCTAGCCTAAGCCTAGAGGTGCCCTACCCTAAGTCTAGGGGTGCCCTAAACTAAGCCTAGGGGTGCCCTAGCCTTAGGCTAGCTGAACCCTAGCCTTAGCTTAAGCCTAGGGGTGCCCTAGCCTAAGCCTATGGGTGCCCAGCCTAAGCCAAGGGGTGCCCTAACCTAAGCTTAGGGGTGCCTTAGCCTTAGGCTAGCTGAGCCCTAGCCTTACCCTAAGCCTAGGGGTGCCCTAGCCTAAGCCTAGGCGTGCCCTAGACTAAGCCGATGGGTGCCCTACCCTAAGCCTGGGGGTGCCCTACCCTAAGCCTAGGCTTGCCCTAGCCTTAGGCTAGCTGAGCCCTAGCCTAGCCTAAGCCTAGGGATGCCCTAGCCTAAGTCTAGGGGTGCCCTAGCCTAAGCCGAGGGGTGCCCTACCCTAAGCCTAGGGGTGCCCTAGCCTAAGCCTAGGCTTGCCCTAGCCTTAGGCTAGCTGAGCCCTAGCCTAAGGCTAAGACTAGGGGTGCCCTAGCCTAAGCCTAAATGTGCCCTAGCCTAAGCCGAAGGTGCCCTACCCTTCGCCTAGGGGTGCCCTAGCCTAAGCCTAGGGGTGCCTTAGCCTAAGCCTAGGCTTGCCCTAGCCTTAGGCTAGCTGAGCCGTAGCCTAAGCCTAAGACTTGGGCTGCCCTAGCCTAAGCCTAGGGGTGCCCTTGCCTAAGACTAGGGGTGCGCTAGCCCAAGCCTAGTTGTGCCCTAGCCTATGCCGCGGGGTGCCCTACCCTAAGCCTAGGGGTGCCCTACCCTAGGCCTAGGGGTGCCCTAGCCTAAGCCTAGTCTTGCCCTAGCCTTAGGCTAGCTGACCCTAGCCAAGTCTAAGCCTAGGGATGCCCTAGCCTAAGCCTAGGGGTGCCCTAGCCTAAGACTAGGGGTGCCCTAGCCTAAGCTTAGGGGTGCCCTAGCCTAAGCCTTGGGGTGCCCTAGCCTAAGCTTAGGGGTGCACTAGGGTTAGTCTAGGGGTGCCCTAGCCTAAGCCTAGGGGTGCCCTAGCCTAAGCCTAGGATTGCCCTAGCCTAGGCTGAGCCCTTGCCTAAGCCTAAGCCTAGAGGTGCCCTAGCCTAAGCCTATGGGTGCCCTATCCTAAGCCTAGGGGTGCCATAGCCTTAGGCTAGAGGAGCCCTAGCCTTAGCCTAAGCCTATGGGTGTCCTAGCCTAAGACTAGGGGTGCCCTAGCCTAAGCCTTGCGGTGACCTAGCCTAAGCCTAGGGGTGCCCTAGGGTTAGGCTAGGGGAGCCCTAGCATTAGCCTAAGCCTAGGGGTGCCCTAGCCTAAGCGTAGGGGTGCCCTAGCCTAAGCGTAGGGGTGCACTAGCCTAAGCCTAGTGGTGCCCTAGCCTATGCCTAGGGGTGCCCTAGCCTTAGGCTAGGGGAGCCCAAACCTTAGCTTAAGCCTAGGGGTGCCCTAGCCCAAGCCTAGGGGTGCCCTAGCCTAAGCCTAAGCGTGCCCTAGCCTAAGCCTAGGGGTGCCCTAGACTAAGCCTAGGGGTGCCCTAGCCTTAGTCTAGTGGAGCCCCAGCCTTAGGCTAGCTGAGCCCTAGCCTAAGCCTAAGCCTAGGGGTGCCCTAGCCTAAGCCTAGGGGTGCCCTAGCCTAAGCCTAGGGGTGCCATAGCCTTAGGCTAGAGGAGCCCTAGCCTTAACCTAAGCCTAGGAGTGCCCTAGCCTAAGACTAGGGGTGCCCTAGCCTAAGCTTAGGGGTGCCCTAGCCTAAGCCTTGGGGTGCCCTAAACTAAGCCTAGGGGTGCCCTAGGGTTACTCTAGGGGAGCCCTAGCCTTAGCCTAAGCCTAGGGGTGCCCTAGCCTAAGCCTAGGGGTGCCCTACCCTAAGCCTAGGGATGCCCTTGCCTAAGCCTAGGGGTGCCCTAGCCTTTGGCTAGAGGAGCCCTAGCCTTAGCCTAAGCCTAGGCCTGCCCTAGCCTAAGACTAGGGGTGCCCTAGCCTAAGCTTAGGGGTGCCCTAGACTAAGCCTTGGGGTGCCCTAGCCTAAGCCTAGGGGTTCCCTAGGGTTAGGCTTGGGGAGCCCTAGCCTTAGCCTATGCCTAGGGGTGCCCTAACCTAAGCTTAGGGGTGCCCTAGCCTAAGCCTAGTGGTGCCCTAGCCTAAGCCTAAGGGTGCCTTAGCCTTAGGCTAGGGGAGCCCTAGCCTTAGCCTAAGCCTAGTGGTTCCCTAGCCTAAGCCTAGGAGTGCCTTAGCCTTAGGCTAGCTGAACCCTATCCTTAGCCTAAGCCTGGGGGTGCCCTAGCCTAAGCCTATGGGTGCCCAGCCTAAGCCAAGGGGTGCCCTAACCTCAGCTTAGGGGTGCCTTAGCCTTAGGCTTGCTGAGCCCTAGCCTTAGCCTAAGCCTAGGGGTGCCCTAGCCTAAGCCTAGGCTTGCCCTAGCCTAAGCCGAGGGGTGCCCTACCCTAAGCCTGGGGGTGCCCTAGCCTAAGCCTAGGTGTGCCCTAGCCTAATCCTAGGGGTGCTCTAGCCTAAGCCTAGGGGTGCCCTAGCCTTAGGCTAGGGGAGCCCTAGCCTTAGCATAAGCCTAGGGGTGCCCTAGCCTAATCCTAGTGGTGCCCTGTCCTAAGCATAGTGGTGCCCTAGCCTAAGCCTAGGGGTGCCCTAGCCTAAGCCTAGGGGTGCCCTAGCCTTAGGCTAGGGGAACCCTAACCTTAGCCTAAGAATAGGGGTGCCCTAGCCTAAGCCTAGATGTGCCCTAGCCTAAGCCTAGGGGTGCCCTAGAATAAGCCTAGGGGTTCCCTAGCCTAAGCCTAGGATTGCCCTAGCCTTAGGCTAGCTGAGCCCTAGCCTAAACCTAAGCCTAGAGGTGCCCTAGCCTAAGCCTATGGGTGCCCTAGCCTAAGCCTAGGGGTGCCATAGCCTTAGGCTAGAGGAGCTGTAGCCTTAGCCTAAGCCTAGGGGTGTCCTAGGCTAAGCCTAGGGGTGCCCTAGCCTAAGCCTAGGGTTGCCCTAGCCTAAGCCTAGGATTGCCCTAGCCTTAGGCCAGCTGAGCCCTAGCCTAAGCATGAGCCTAGAGGTGCCCTAGCCTAAGCCTATGGGTGCCCTAGCCTAAGCCTATGGGTGCCATAGTCTTAGGCTAGAGGAGCCCTAGCCTTAGCTTAAGCCTTGGGGTGTCCTAGCCTAAGACTAGGAGTGCCCTAGCCTAAGCTTAGGGGTGCCCTAGCCTAATCCTTGCGGTGACCTAGCCTAGCCTAGGGGTGCCCTAGGGTTAGTCTAGGGGAGCCCTAGCCTTAGCCTAAGCCTAAGGGTGCCCTAGCCTAAGCCTAGGGGTGCCATAGCCTAAGCCTAGGGGTGCCCTAGCCTAAGCCTAGGGGTGCCCTAGCCTTAGGCTAGGGGAACCCTAACCTTAGCCTAAGCCTAGGGGTGCCCTAGCCCAAGCCTAGGGTGGCCTAGCCTAAGCCTAATGGTGCCCTAGCCTAAGCTTAGGGGTGCCCTAGCCTAAGCCTAGGGCTGCCCTAGCCTAAGGCTAGGGGTGCCCAAGCCTTAGTCTAGTGGAGCCCTATCCTTAGCCTAAGCCTAGGGGTGCCCTAGCCTAAGCCAAGATGTGCCCTAGCCTATGCCGAGGGGTGCCCTACCCTACGCCTAGGGGTGCCCTACCCTAAGCCTAGGGTGCCCTAGCCTAAGCATAGGCTTGCCCTAGCCTTAGGCTAGCTGAGCCCTAGCCTAAGCCTAAGCCTAGGGGTGCCCTAGCCTAAGCCTAGGGGTGCCCTAGCCTAAGCCTAGGGGTGCCATAGCCTTAGGATAGAGGAGCCCTAGCCTTAGCCTAAGCCTAGGAGTGACCTAGCCTAAGACTAGGGATGCCCTAGCCTAAGCTTAGGGGTGCCCTAGACTAAGCATTGGGTGCCCTAGCCTAAGCCTAGGGGTGCCCTAGGGTTAGGCTATGGGAGCCCTAGCCTTAGCCTAAGCCTAGTGGTGCCATAGCCTTAGGATAGAGGAGCCCTAGCCTTAGCCTAAGCCTAGGAGTGCCCTAGCCTAAGCCTAGGGGTGCCCTAGCCTTATCCTAGTGGTGCCCTATCCTAAGCATAGGGGTGCCTTAGCCTAAGCCTAGGGGTGCCCTAGCCTAAGCCTAGGGGTGCACTAGCCTAAGCCTAGGGGTGCCCTAGCCTTAGTCTAGTGGAGCCCTAGCCTTAGCCTAAGACTAGGGGTGCCCTAGCCTAAGCCTAGATGTGCCCTAGCCTAAGCCTAGGGGTGCCCTACCCTAAGCCTAGGGGTGCCATAGCCTAAGCCTAGGGGTGCCCTAGCCTAAGCTTAGGGGTGCCCTAGCCTAAGCCTAGGCGTGCCCTAGCCTAAGCCTAGTTTTGCCCTAGCCTAAGCCGAGGGGTGCCCTACCCTAAGCCTAGGGGTGCCCTAGCCTAAGCCTAGGCTTGCCCTAGCCTTAGGCTAGCTGAGCCCTAGCCTAAGGCTAAGACTAGGGGTGCCCTAGCCTAAGCTTAGGGGTGCCCTAGGGTTAGTCTAGGGGAGCCCTAGCCTTAGCCTAAGCCTAGGGGTGCCCTAGCCTAAGCCTAGGGGGGCCCTAGCCTAAGACTAGGATTGCCCTAGCCTTAGGCTAGCTGAGCCCTAGCCTAAGCCTAAGCCTAGAGGTGCCCTAGCCTAAGCCTATGGGTGCCCTAGCCTAAGCCTAGGGGTGCCATAGCCTTAGGCTAGAGGAGCCCTAGCCTTAGCCTAACCCTAGGGGTGCCCCAGCCTAAGACTAGGGGTGACCTAGCCTAAGCCTAGGCTTGCCCTAGCCTTAGGCTAGGTGAGCCCTAGCCTAAGCCTAAGCCTAGGGGTGCCCTAGCCTAAGCCTAGGGGTGCCCTAACCTAACCCTAGTGGTGCCCTAGCCTTAGGCTAGGGGAACACTAGCCTTAGCCTAAGCCTAGGGGTGCCATAGCCTTAGGATAGAGGAGCCCTAGCCATAGCCTAAGCCTAGGAGTGCCCTAGCCTAAGACTAGGGGTGTCCTAGCCTAAGCCTAGGGGTGCACTAGCCTAAGCCTAGGGGTGCCCTAGCCTTAGCCTAAGACTAGGGGTGCCCTAGCCTAAGCCGAGATGTGCCCTAGCCTAAGCCTAGGGGTGCCCTACCCTAAGCCTAGGGGTGCCATAGCCTAAGCATAGGGGTGCCCTATCCTAAGCTTAGGGGTGCCCTAGCCTAAGCCTAGGGGTGCTCTAGCCTAAGCCTAGTTGTGCCCTACCCTAAGCCGAGGGGTGCCCTACCCTAAGCCTAGGGGTGCCCTAGCCTAAGCCTAGGCTTGCCCTAGCCTTAGGCTAGCTGAGCCCTAGCCTAAGGCTAAGCCTAGGGGTGCCCTAGCCTAAGCCTTGGGGTGCCCGATCCTAAACCTAGGGGTGCCGTAGGGTTTGTCTAGGGGAGCCCTAGCTTTAGCCTAAGCCTAGGGGTGCCCTAGCCTAAGCCTAGGTGTTCCCTAGCCTAAGCCTAGGTGTTCCCTAGCCTAAGCCTAGGATTGCCCTAGCCTTAGGCTAGCTGAGCCCTAGCCTAAGCCTAAGCCTAGAGGTGCCCTAGCCTAAGCCTATGGGTGCCCTAGCCTAAGCCTAGGGGTGCCATAGCCTTAGGCTAGAGGAGCCCTAGCCATAGCCTAACCCTAGGGGTGCCCCAGCCGAAGACTAGGGGTGACCTAGCCTAAGCCTAGGGGTGCCCTAACCTAACCCTAGTGGTGCCCTAACCTTAGGCTAGGGGAACACTAGCCTTAGCCTAAGCCTAGGGGTGCCCTAGCCTAAGCTTAGGCGTGCCCTAGCCTAAGCCGAGGGGTGCCCTAGCCTAAGCCTTGGGTTGCCCTTCCCTAAGCCTAGGGGTGCCCTAGCCTAAGCCTAGGCTTGCCCTAGCCTTAGGCTAGCTGATCCCTAGCCTAAGCCTAAGCCTAGGGGTGCCCTAGCCTAAGCCTTGGGGTGCCCTAGCCTAAGCCTAGGGGTGCCATAGTATTAGGCTAGAGGAGCCCTAGCCTTAGCTTAAGCCTAGGGGTGTCCTAGCCTAAGACTAGGGGGGCCCTAGCCTAAGCTTAGGGGTGCCCTAGCCTAAGCCTTGCGGTGACCTAGCCTAGCCTAGGGGTGCACTAGGGTTAGGCTAGGGGAGCCCTAGCCTTAGCCTAAGCCTAGGGGTGCCCTAGCTTAAGCCTAGGGGTGCCCTAGCCTAAGCCTAGGGGTGCCCTAGCCTAAGCCGAGGGGTGCCCTAGCCTTAGGCTAGGGGAACCCTAACCTTAGCCTAAGCCTAGGGGTGCCCAAGCCTTAGTCTAGTGGAGCCCTAGCCTTAGCCTAAGCCTAGGGGTGCCCTAGCCTAAGCCAAGATGTGCCCTAGCCTAAGCCGAGGGGTGCCCTACCCTACGCCTACGGGTGCCCTACCCTAAGCCTAGGGGTGCCCTAGCCTAAGCCTAGGCTTGTCCTAGCCTTAGGTTAGCTGAGCCCTAGCCTAAGCCTAAGCCTAGGGGTGCCCTAGCCTAAGCCTAGGGGTGCCCTAGCCTAAGCCTAGGGGTGCCATAGCCTTAGGATAGAGGAGCCCTAGCCTTAGCCTAAGCCTAGGAGTGCCCTAGCCTAAGACTAGGGGTGCCTTAGCCTAAGCTTAGGGGTTCCCTAGACTAAGCATTGGGGTGCCCTAGGGTTAGGCTAGGGGAGCCCAAGCCTTAGCCTAAGCCTAGTGGTGCCCTAGCCTAACCCTTGGGGTGCCCTAGCCTAAGCCTAGTGGTGCCCTAGCCTAAGCCTATGGGTGCCTTAGCCTTAGGCTAGGGGAGCCCTAGCCTTAGCCTAAGCCTAGGGGTGCCCTAGCCTAAGCTTTGGTGCCCTATCCTAAGCCTAGGGGTGCCCTAGCCTAAGCCTAGGGGTGCCCTAGCCTAAGCCTAGGGGTGCCCTAGCCTAAGCCTAGGGGTGCCCTAGCCTTAGGCTAGGAGAGCCCTAACCTTAGCCTAAGCCTACGGGTGCACTATCCCAAGTCTTGGGGTGCCCTAGCCTAAACCTAGGGGTGCCCTAGCGTAAGCCTAGGGGTGCCCTAGCCTAAGGCTAGGGGTGCCCTAGCCTAAGCCTAGAGGTGCCCTACCCTAAGCCTAGGGGTGCCCTAAACTAAGCCTAGGGGTGCCCTAGCCTTAGGCTAGCTGAACCATAGCCTTAGCTTAAGCCTAGGGGTGCCCTAGCCTAAGCCTATGGGTGCCCAGCCTAAGCCAAGGGATGCCCTAACCTAAGCTTAGGGGTGCCTTAGCCTTAGGCTAGCTGAGCCCTAGCCTTACCCTAAGCCTAGGGGTGCCCTATCCTAAGCCTAGGCGTGCCCTAGACTAAGCCGATGGGTGCCCTACCCTAAGCCTGGGGGTGCCCTAGCCTAAGCCTAGGCTTGCCCTAGCCTTAGGCTAGCTGAGCCCTAGCCTAGCCTAAGCCTAGGGGTGCCCTAGCCTAAGCCTAGGGGTGCCCTACCCTAAGCCTAGGGGTGCCCTAGCCTAAGCCTAGGCTTGCCCTAGCCTTAGGCTAGCTGAGCCCTAGTCTAAGCCTAAGCCTAGAGGTGCCCTAGCCTAAGCCTAGGGGTGCCATAGCCTTAGGCTAGAGGAGCCCTAGCCTTAGCCTAACCCTAGGGGTGCCCCAGCCTAAGACTAGGGGTGACCTAGCCTAAGCCTAGGCTTGCCCTAGCCTTAGGCTAGCTGAGCCCTAGCCTAAGCCTAAGCCTAGGGGTGCCCTAGCCTAAGCCTAGGGGTGCCCTAACCTAACCCTAGTGGTGCCCTAGCCTTAGGCTTGGGGAACACTAGCCTTAGCCTAAGCCCAGGGGTGCCCTAGCCTAAGCTTAGGCGTGCCCTAACCTAAGCCTACGGGTGCCCTATCCCAAGCCTTGGGGTGCCCTAGCCTAAACCTAGGGGTGCCCTAGCCTAAGCCTAGGGGTGCCCTAGCCTAAGGCTAGGGGTGCCCTAGCCTAAGCTTAGGGGTGCCCTAGGGTTAGTCTAGAGGAGCCCTAGCCTTAGCCTAAGCCTAGGGGTGCCCTAGCCTAAGCCTAGGTGTGCCCTAGCCTAAGCCTAGGATTGCCCTAGCCTTAGGCTAGCTGAGCCCTAGCCTAAGCCTAAGCCTAGAGGTGCCCTAGCCTAAGCCTAGGGGTGCCATAGCCTTAGGCTAGAGGAGCCCTAGCCTTAGCCTAACCCTAGGGGTGCCCCAGCCTAAGACTAGGGGTGACCTAGCCTAAGCCTAGGCTTGCCCTAGCCTTAGGCTAGCTGAGCCCTAGCCTAAGCCTAAGCCTAGGGGTGCCCTAGCCTAAGCCTAGGGGTGCCCTAACCTAACCCTAGTGGTGCCCTAGCCTTAGGCTTGGGGAACACTAGCCTTAGCCTAAGCCCAGGGGTGCCCTAGCCTAAGCTTAGGCGTGCCCTAACCTAAACCTACGGGTGCCCTATCCCAAGCCTTGGGGTGCCCTAGCCTAAACCTAGGGGTGCCCTAGCCTAAGCCTAGGGGTGCCCTAGCCTAAGGCTAGGGGTTCCCTAGCCTAAGCCTAGAGGTGCCCTAGCCTAAGCCTAGGGGTGCCCTAGACTAAGCCTAGGGGTGCCCTAGCCTTAGGCTAGCTGAACCCTAGCCTTAGCCTAAGCCTAGGGGTGCCCTAGCCTAAGCCTATGGGTGCCCAGCCTAAGTCAAGGGGTGCCCTAACCTAAGCTTAGGGGTGCCTTAGCCTTAGGCTGGCTGAGCCCTAGCCTTAGCCTAAGCCTAGGGGTGCCCTAGCCTAAGCCTAGGCGTGCCCTAGCCTAAGCTGCTGGGTGCACTACCCTAAGCCTGGGGGTGCCCTAGACTAAGCCTAGGGGTGCCCTAGCCTTAGACTAGCTGAACCCTAGCCTTAGCCTAAGCCTAGGGGTGCCCTAGCCTAAGCCTATGGGTGCCCTACCCTAAGCCTAGGGGTGCCCTATCCTAAGCCTAGGGGTGCCCTAGCCTAAGTCTAGGATTGCCCTAGCCTTAGGCTAGCTGAGCCCTAGCCTAAGCCTAAGCCTAGAGGTGCCCTAGCCTAAGCCTAGAGGTGCCCTAGCCTAAGCCTAGGGGTGTCCTAGCCTAAGACTAGGGGTGCACTAGCCTAAGCTTAGGTGTGCCCTAGCCTAAGCCTTGGGGTGACCTAGCCTAAGCCTAGGGGTGCCCTAGAGTTAGGCTAGGGGAGCCCTAGCCTTAGACTAAGCCTAGGGGTGCCCTAGCCTAAGCCGAGGGGTGCCCTACCCTACGCCTAGGAGTGCCCTACCCTAAGCCTAGGGTTGCCCTAGGGTTAGTCTATGGGAGCCCTAGCCTTAGCCTAAGCCTAGGGGTGTCCTAGCCTAAGCCTAGGGGTGCGCTAGCCTAAGCCTAGGATTGCCCTAGCCTTATGCTAGCTGAGCCCTAGCCTAAGCCTAAGCCTAGAGGTGCCCTAGCCTAAGCCTATTGGTGAACTAGCGTAAGCCTAGGGGTGCCATAGCCTTAGGCTAGAGGAGACCTAGCCTTAGCCTAAGCCTAGGGGTGCCCTAGCCTAAGACTAGGGGTGACCTAGCCTAAGCTTAGGATTGCCCTAGCCTTAGGCTAGCTGAGCCCTAGCCTAAGCCTAAGCCTAGAGGTGCCCTAGCCTAAGCCTATGGGTGCCCTATCCTAAGCGTAGGAATGCCATAGCCTTAGGCTAGAGGAGCAGTAGCCTTAGCCTAAGCCTAGGGGTGCACTAGCCTAAGCCTAGGGGTGCCCTATCCTAAGCCTAGGGGTGCCTTAGCCTTAGGCTAGGGGAGCCCTAGCCTTAGCATAAGCCTAGGGGTGCCCTAGCCTAATCCTAGTGGTGCCCTATCCTAAGCATAGGGGTGCCCTAGCCTAAGCCTAGGGGTGCCCTAGTCTAAGCCTAGGGGTGCACTAGCCTAAGCCTAGGGGTGCCCTAGCCTTAGTCTAGTGGAGCCCTAGCCTTAGCCTAAGACTAGGGGTGCCCTAGCCTAAGCCTAGATGTGCCCTAGCCTAAGCCTAGGGGTGCCCTACCCTAAGCCTAGGGGTGCCCTAGCCTAAGCTTAGGGGTGCCCTAGCCTAAGCCTAGGGGTGCCCTAGCCTAAGCCTAGTTGTGCCCTAGCCTAAGCCGAGCGGTGCCCGACCCTAAGCCTAGGGGTGCCCTAGCCTAAGCTTAGGCTTGCCCTAGCCTTAGGCTAGCTGAGCCCTAGCCTAAGGCTAAGACTAGGGGTGCCCTAGCCTAAGCTTAGGGGTGCCCTAGGGTTAGTCTAGGGGAGCCCTAGCCTTAGCCTAAGCCTAGGGGTGCCCTAGCCGAAGCCTAGGGGTGCCCTAGCCTAAGTCTAGGATTGCCCTAGCCTTAGGCTAGCTGAGCCCTAGCCTAAGTCTAAGCCTAGAGGTGCCCTAGCCTAAGCCTATGGGTGCCCTAGCCTAAGCCTAGGGGTGCCATAGCCTTAGGCTAGAGGAGCCGTAGCCTTAGCCTAAGCCTAGGGGTGTCCTAGCCTAAGACTAGGGGTGCACTAGCCTAAGCTTAGGTGTGCCCTAGCCTAAGCCTTGGGGTGACCTAGCCTAAGCCTAGTGGTGCCCTAGAGTTAGGCTAGGGGAGGCCTAGCCTTAGACTAAGCCTAGGGGTGCCCTAGCCTAAGCCTAGGGGTGCCCTATCCTAAGCCTAGGGGTGCCCTAGCCTAAGTCTAGGGGTGCCCTAGCCTTAGTCTAGTGGAGCCCTAGCCTTAGCCTAAGCCTAGGGGTGCCCTAGCCTAAGCCGAGGGGTGCCCTACCCTACGCCTAGGGGTGCCCTACCCTAAGCCTAGGGGTGCCCTAGCATAAGCCTAGGCTTGCCCTAGCCTTAGGCTAGCTGAGCCCTAGCCTAAGGCTAAGACTACGGTTGCCCTAGCCTAAGCTTAGGGGTGCCCTAGGGTTAATCTAGGGGAGCCCTAGCCTTAGCCTAAGCCTAGGGGTGCCCTAGCCTAAGCCTAGGGGTGCCCTAGCCTAAGTTTAGGGGTGCCATAGCCTTAGGCTAGACGAGCCCTAGCCTTAGCTTAAGCCTAGAGGTGCCCTAGCCTAAAACTAGGGGTGCCCTAGCCTAAGCTTAAGGGTGCCCTAGCCTAAGCCTTGGGGTGCCCTAGCCTAAGCCTAGGGTTGCCCTAGGGTTAGTCTATGGGAGCCCTAGCCTTAGCCTAAGCCTAGGGGTGTCCTAGCCTAAGCCTAGGGGTGCGCTAGCCTAAGCGTAGGATTGCCCTAGCCTTATGCTAGCTGAGCCCTAGCCTAAGCCTAAGCCTAGAGGTGCCCTAGCCTAAGCCTATTGGTGAACTAGCCTAAGCCTAGGGGTGCCATAGCCTTAGGCTAGAGGAGCCCTAGCCTTAGCCTGAGCCTAGGGGTGCCCTAGCCTAAGACTATGGGTGACCTAGCCTAAGCCTAGGATTGCCCTAGCCTTAGGCTAGTTGAGCCCTAGCCTAAGCCTAAGCCTAGAGGTGCCCTAGCCTAAGCCTATTGGTGAACTAGCCTAAGCCTAGGGGTGCCATAGCCTTAGGCTAGAGGAGCCCTAGCCTTAGCCTGAGCCTAGGGGTGCCCTAGCCTAAGACTATGGGTGACCTAGCCTAAGCCTAGGATTGCCCTAGCCTTAGGCTAGCTGAGCCCTAGCCTAAGCCTAAGCCTAGAGGTGCCCTAGCCTAAGCCTATGGGTGCCCTAGCCTAAGCCTAGGGGTGCCATAGCCTTAGGCTAGAGGAGCAGTAGCCTTAGCCTAAGCCTAGGGGTGTCCTAGCCTAAGCCTAGGGGTGCCCTAGCCTAAGCCTAGGGTTGCCCTAGCCTAAGCCTAGGATTGCCCTAGCCTTATGCCAGCTGAGCCCTAGCCTAAGCCTGAGCCTAGAGGTGCCCTAGCCTAAGCCTATGGGTGCCCTAGCCTAAGGCTAGGGGTGCCATAACCTTAGGCTAGAGGAGCCCTAGCCTTAGCCTAACCCTAGGGGTGCCCCAGCCTAAGACTAGGGGTGACCTTTCCTAAGCCTAGGCTTGCCCTAGCCTTAGGCTAGCTGAGCCCTAGCCTAAGCCTAAGCCTAGGGGTGCCCTAGCCTAAGCCTAGGGGTGCCCTAACCTAACCCTAGTGGTGCCCTAGCCTTAGGCTAGGGGAACACTAGCCTTAGCCTAAGGCTAGGGGTGACCTAGCCTAAGCTTAGGCGTGCCCTAGCCTAAGCCGAGGGGTGCCCTAGCCTAAGCCTAGGGTTGCCCTTCCCTAAGCCTAGGGGTGCCCTAGCCTAAGCCTAGGCTTGCCCTAGCCTTAGGCTAGCTGATCCCTAGCCTAAGCCTAAGCCTAGGGGTGCCCTAGCCTAAGCCTTGGGGTGCCCTAGCCTAAGCCTAGGGGTGCCATAGCCTTAGGCTAGAGGAGCCCTAGCCTTAGCTTAAGCCTAGGGGTGTCCTAGCCTAAGACTAGGGGGGCCCTAGCCTAAGCTTAGGTGTGCCCTAGCCTAAGACTTGCGGTGACCTAGCCTAGCCTAGGGGTGCCCTAGGTTTAGACAAGGGGAGCCCTAGCCTTAGCCTAAGCCTAGGGGTGCCCTAACCTAAGCCTAGGGGTGCCCTAGCCTAAGCCTAGGGGTGCCCTAGCCTAAGCCTAGGGGTGCCCTAGCCTTAGGCTAGGGGAACCCTAACCTTAGCCTAAGCCTAGGGGTGCCGTAGCCCAAGCCTAGGGGTGGCCTAGCCTAAGCCTAATGGTGCCTTTGCCTAAGCCTAGGGGTGCCCTATCCTAAGCCAAGATGTGCCCTAGCCTAAGCCAAGGGGTGCCCTACCCTACGCCTAGGGGTGCCCTACCCTAAGCCTAGGGGTGCCCTAGCCTAAGCCTAGGCTTGCCCTAGCCTTAGGCTAGCTGAGCCCTAGCTTAAGCCTAAGCCTAGGGGTGCCCTAGCCTAAGCCTAGGGGTGCCCTAGCCTTAGGATAGAGGAGCCCTAGCCTTAGCCTAAGCCTAGGAGTGCCCTAGCCTAAGACTAGGGGTGCCCTAGCCTAAGCTTAGGGGTGCCCTAGACTAAGCATTGGGGTGCCCTAGCCTAAGCCTAGGGGTGCCCTAGGGTTAGGCTAGGGGAGCCCTAGCCTTAGCCTAAGCCTAGTGGTGCCCTAGGCTAAGCCATGGGGTGCCCTAGCCTAAGCCTAGTGGTGCCCTAGCCTAAGCCTATGGGTGCCTTAGCCTTAGGCTAGGGGAGCCCTAGCCTTAGCCTAAGCCTAGGGGTGCCCTAGCCTAAGCTTTGGTGCCCTATCCTAAGCCTAGGGGTGCCCTAGCCGAAGCCTAGGGGTGCCCTAGCCTTAGGCTAGGAGAGCCCTAACTTAGCCTAAGCCTACGGGTGCCCTATCCCAAGCCTTGGGGTGCCCTAGCCTAAACCTAGGGGTGCCCTAGCCTAAGCCAAGGGGTGCCCTAGCCTAAGGCTAGGGGTGCCCTAGCCTAAGCCTAGAGGTGCCCTACCCTAAGCCTAGGGGTGCCCTAGCCTAAGACTAGGGGTGCCCTAGCCTAAGCTTAGGGGTGCCCTAGACTAAGCATTGGGGTGCCCTAGCCTAAGCCTCGGGGTGCCCTAGGGTTAGGCTAGGGGAGCCCTAGCCTTAGCCTAAGCCTAGTGGTGCCGTAGCCTAAGCCATGGGGTGCCCTAGCCTAAGCCTAGTGGTGCCCTAGCCTAAGCCTATGGGTGCCTTAGCCTTAGGCTAGGGGAGCCCTAGCCTTAGCCTAAGCCTAGGGGTGCCTTAGCCTAAGCTTTGGTGCCCTATCCTAAGCCTAGGGGTGCCCTAGCCTAAGCCTATGGGTGCCCTAGGCTTAGGCTAGGGGAGCCCTAACTTAGCCTAAGCCTACGGGTGCCCTATCCCAAGCCTTGGGGTGCCTTAGCCTAAACCTAGGGGTGCCCTAGCCTAAGCCAAGGGGTGCCCTAGCCTAAGGCTAGGGGTGCCCTAGCCTAAGCCTAGGGTGCCCTACCCTAAGCCTAGGGGTGCCCTAGACTAAGCCTAGGGGTGCCCTAGCCTTAGGCTAGCTGAACCCTAGCCTTAGCCTAAGCCTAGGGGTGCCCTAGCCTAAGCCTATGGGTGCCCAGCCTAAGCCAAGGGGTGCCCTAACCTAAGTTTAGGGGTGCCTTAACCTTAGGCTGGCTGAGCCCTAGCGTTAGCCTAAGCCTAGTGGTGCCCTAGCCTAAGCTAGGTGTGCCCTAGCCTAAGCCGATGGGTGCCCTACCCTAAGCCTGGGGGTGCCCTAGCCTAAGCCTAGGCTTGCCCTAGCCTTAGGCTAGCTGAGCCCTAGCCTAGCCTAAGCCTAGCGGTGCCCTAGCCTAAGCCTAGTGGTGCCCTATCCTAAGCCTAGGGGTGCCCTATCCTAAGCCTAGGGGTGCTCTAGCCTTAGGCTAGCGGAGCCCTAGCCTTAGCTTAAGCCTAGGGGTGCCCTAGCCTAATCCTAGTGGTGCCCTATCCTACGCATAGGGGTGCCCTAGCCTAAGCCTAGGGGTGCCCTAGCCTAAGCCTAGGGGTGCACTAGCCTAAGCCTAGGGGTGCCCTAGCCTTAGTCTAGTGGAGCCCTATCCTTAGCCTAAGACTAGGGGTGCCCTAGCCTAAGCCTAGATGTGCCCTAGCCTAAGCCTAGGGGTGCCCTACCCTAAGCCTAGGGGTGCCATAGCCTAAGCCTAGGGGTGCCCTAGCCTAAGCTTAGGGGTGCCCTAGCCTAAGCCTGGGGGTGCCCTAGCCTAAGCCTAGTTGTGCCCTAGCCTAAGCCGAGGGGTGCCCTACCCTAAGCCTAGGGGTGCCCTAGCCTAAGCCTAGGCTTGCCCTAGCCTTAGGCTAGCTGAGCCCTAGCCTAAGGCTAAGACTAGGGGTGCCCTAGCCTAAGCTTAGGGGTGCCCTAGGATTAGTCTAGGGGAGCCCTAGCCTTAGCCTAAGCCTAGGGGTGCCCTAGCCTAAGCCTAGGGGTTGCCCTAGCCTAAGTCTAGGATTGCCCTAGCCTTAGGCTAGCTGAGCCCTAGCCTAAGCCTAAGCCTAGAGGTGCCCTAGCCTAAGCCTATGGGTGCCCTAGCCTAAGCCTAGGGGTGCCATAGCCTTAGGCTAGAGGAGCCGTAGCCTTAGCCTAAGCCTAGGGGTGTCCTAGCCTAAGACTAGGGGTGCACTAGCCTAAGCTTAGGTGTGCCCTACCCTAAGCCTTGGGGTGACCTAGCCTAAGCCTAGGGGTGCCCTAGAGTTAGGCTAGGGGAGCCCTAGCCTTAGACTAAGCCTAGGGGTGCCCTAGCCTAAGCCTAGGGGTGCCCTAGCCTAAGCCTAGGGGTGCCCTAGCCTAAGTCTAGGGGTGCCCTAGCCTTAGTCTAGTGGAGCCCTAGCCTTAGCCTAAGCCTAGGGATGCCCTAGCCTAAGCCGAGGGGTGCCCTACCCTACGCCTAGGGGTGCCCTACCCTAAGCCTAGGGGTGCCCTAGCCTAAGCTTAGGTTTGCCCGAGCCTTAGGCTAGCTGAGCCCTAGACTAAGCCTAAGCCTAGGGGTGCCCTAGCCTAAGCTTAGGTTTGCCTGAGCCTTAGGCTAGCTGAGCCCTAGCCTAAGCCTAAGCCTAGGGGTGCCCTAGCCTAAGCCTAGGGGTGCCCTAGCTTAAGTTTAGGGGTGCCATAGCCTTAGACTAGACGAGCCCTAGCCTTAGCTTAAGCCTAGAGGTGCCCTAGCCTAAAACTAGGGGTGCCCTAGCCTAAGCTTAAGGGTGCCCTAGCCTAAGCCTTGGGGTGCCCTAGCCTAAGCCTAGGGTTGCCCTAGGGTTAGTCTATGGGAGCCCTAGCCTTAGCCTAAGCCTAGGGGTGCCCTAGCCTAAGCCTAGGGGTGCGCTAGCCTAAGCCTAGGATTGCCGTAGCCTTATGCTAGCTGAGCCCTAGCCTAAGCCTAAGCCTAGAGGTGCCCTAGCCTAAGCCTATTGGTGAACTAGCCTAAGCCTAGGGGTGCCATAGCCTTAGGCTAGAGGAGCCCTAGCCTTAGCCTAAGCCTAGGGGTGCCCTAGCCTAAGACTAGGGGTGACCTAGCCTAAGCCTAGGCTTGCCCTAGCCTTAGGCTAGCTGAGCCCTAGCCTAAGCCTAAGCCTAGGGGTGCCCTAGCCTAAGCCTAGGGGTGCCCTAGCCTAACCCTAGTGGTGCCCAAGCCTTAGGCTAGGGGAACACTAGCCTTAGCCTAAGCTTAGGGGTGCCCTAGCGCAAGCCTAGGCGTGCCCTAGCCTAAGCCGAGGGGTGCCCTACCCTAAGCCTAGGGGTGCCCTGCCCTAAGCCTAGGGGTGCCAGAGCCTAAGCCTAGGCTTGCCCTAGCCTTTAGCTAGCTGAGCCCTAGCCTAAGCATAAGCCTAGCGTTGCCCTAGCCTAAGCCTAGGCGTGCCCTAGCCTAAGCCTAGGGGTGCCATAGCCTTAGGCTAGAGGAGCCCAAGCCTTAGCCTAAGCCTAGGGTGTCCTAGCCTAAGACTAGGGGTGCCCTAGCCTAAGCTTAGGGGTGCCCTAGCCAAAGCCTTGGGGTGACCTAGCCTAAGCCTAGGGGTGCCCTCGGGTTAGGCTAGAGGAGCCCTAGCCTTAGCCTAAGCCTAGGGGTGCCCTAGCCTAAGCCTAGGGGTGCCCTTGCCTAAGCCTAGGGGTGCCCTAGCCTAAGCCTAGGGGTGCTCTAACCTTAGGCTAGCGGAGCCCTAGCCTTAGCCTAAGCCTCGGGGTGCCCTAGCCTAAGCCTAGTGGTGCCCTATCCTAAGCCTAGGGGTGCCCTAGCCTAACCTAGGGGTGTCCTAGCCTTAGGCTTGGGGAGCCCTAACCTTAGCCTAAGCCTAGGGGTGCCCTAGCCCAAGCCTAGGGGTGCCCTAACCTAAGCCTTGGGGTACCTTAGCCTAAGCCTAGGGGTGCCCTAGCCTAAGCCTAGGGGTGCCATAGCCTTAGTCTACTGGAGGCCTAGCCTTAGCCTAAGCCTAGGGGTGACCTAGCCTAAGCCTAGATGTGCCCTAGCCTAAGCCGAGAGGTGCCCTACCCTACGCCTAGGGGTACCCTAGCCTAAGCCTAGGGGTGCCCTAGCCTAAGCCTAGGCTTGCCCTAGCCTTAGGCTAGCTGAGCCCTAGCCTAAGCCTAAGCCTAGGGGTGCCCTAGCCTAAGCCTAGGGGTGCCCTAGCCTAAGCCTAGGGGTGCCATATCCTTAGGCTAGAGGAGCCCTAGCCTTAGCCTAAGCCTAGGGGAGCCCTAGCCTAAGCCTTGGGGTGCCCTAGCCTAAGCCTAGGGGTGCCCTACCGTTAGGCTAGGGGAGCCCTAGCCTTAGCCTAAGCCTAGGGGTGCCCTAGCCTAAGCCTAGTTGTGCCCTAGCATAAGCCGAGGGGTGCCCTACCCTAAGCCTAGGGGTGCCCTACCCTAAGCCTAGGGGTGCCCTAGCCTAAGCCTAGGCTTGCCCTAGCCTTAGGCTAGCTGAGCCCTAACCTAAGCCTAAGCTTAGGGGTGCCCTAGCCTAAGCCTAGGGGTGCCCTAGCCTAAGCCTACGGGTGCCATAGCCTTAAGCTAGAGGAGCCCTAGCCTTAGCCTAAGCCTAGGGGTGCCCTAGCCTAAGACTAGGGGTGCCCTAGCCTAAGCTTAGGGGTGCCCTAGCCTAAGCCTTGGGGTGCCCTAGCCTAAGCTTAGGGGTTCCCTAGAGTTAGTCTAGGGGAGCCCTAGCCTAAGCCTAAGCCTAGAGGTGCCCTAGCCTAAGCCTTTGGGTGCCCTAGCTTAAGCCTAGGGGTGCCATAGCCTTAGGCTAGAGGAGCCCTCGCCTTAGCCTAAGCCTAGGGGTGCCCCAGCCTAAGACTAGGGGTGACCTAACCTAAGCCTAGACTTGCCCTAGCCTTAGGCTAGCTGAGCCCTAGCCTAAGCCTAAGCCTAGGGGTGCCCTAGCCTAAGCCTAGGGGTGCCCTAGCCTAACCCTAGTGGTGCCCTAGACTTAGGCTAGGGGAACACTAGCCTTACCCTAAGCCTAAGGGTTCCCTAGCCTAACCTTAGGCGTGCCCTAGCCTAAGCCGAGAGGTGCCCTACCCTAAGCCTTGGGGTGCCCCAGCCTAAGCCTAGGCTTGCCCTAGCCGTAGGCTAGCTGAGCCCTAGCCTAAGCCTAAGCCTAGGGGTGCCCTAGCCTAAGCCTTGGGGTGCCCTAGCCTAAGCCTAGGGGTGCTCTAGCCTAAGCCTAGGGGTGCCCTAGCCTAAGCCTAGGGGTGCCCTAGCCTAAGCCTAGGGGTGCCCTAGTGTTAGTCTAGGGGAGCCCTAGCCTTAGCCTAAGCCTAGGGGTGCCCTAGCCTAAGCCTAGGGGTGCCCTACCCTAAGCCTAGGGATGCCCTAGCCTAAGCCTAGGGGTGCCCTAGCCTAAGCCTAGGGGTGCCCTAGCCTAAGCCTAGGGGTGCCCTAGCCTTAGGCTAGAGGAGCCCTAGCCTTAGCCTAAGCCTAGGCGTGCCCTAGCCTAAGACTAGGGGTGCCCTAGCCTAAGCTTAGGGGTGCCCTTGACTAAGCCTTGGGGTGCCCTAGCCTAAGCCTAGGGGTGCCCTATGGTTAGGCTTGGGGAGCCCTAGCCTTAGCCTAAGCCTAGGGATGCCCTAGCCTAAGCTTTGCTGCCCTATCCTAAGCCTAGGTGTGCCCTAGCCTAAGCCTAGGGGTGACCTAGCCTTAGGCTAGGAGAGCCCTAACCTTAGCCTAAGCCTAGGGGTGCCCTATCCCAAGCCTTGGGGTGCCCTAGCCTAAGCCTAGGGGTGCCCTAGCCTAAGCCTAGGGGTGCCCTAGCCTAAGGGTAGGGGTGCCCTAGCCTAAGCCTAGGGGTGCCCTAACCTAAGCCTAGGGGTGCCCTAGCCTAAGCCTAGGGGTGCCCTAGCCTTAGGCTAGCTGAGCCCTAGCCTTAGCCTAAGCCTAGGGGTGCCCTAGCCTAAGCCTATGGGTGCCCAGCTTAAGCCAAGGGGTGCCCTAACCTAAGTTTAGGGTGCCTTAGCCTTAGGCTAGCTGAGCCCTAGCCTTAGCCAAAGCCTAGGGGTGCCCTAGCCTAAGCCTAGGCGTGCCCTAGCCTAAGCCGAGGGGTGCCCTACCCTAAGCCTGGGGGTGCCCTAGCCTAAGCCTAGGCTTGCCCTAGCCTTAGGCTAGCTGAGCCCTAGCCTAAGCCTAAGCCTAGGGGTGCCCTAGCCTAAGCCTAGGGGTGCCCTAACCTAACCCTAGTGGTGCCCTAGCCTTAGGCTAGGGGAACACTAGCCTTAGCCTAAGGCTAGGGGTGCCCTAGCCTAAGCTTAGGCGTGCCCTAGCCTAAGCCGAGGGGTGCCCTAGCCTAAGCCTAGGGTTGCCCTTCCCTAAGCCTAGGGGTGCCCTAGCCTAAGCCTAGGCTTGCCCTAGCCTTAGGCTAGCTGATCCCTAGCCTAAGCCTAAGCCTAGGGGTGCCCTAGCCTAAGCCTTGGGGTGCCCTAGCCTAAGCCTAGGGGTGCCATAGCCTTAGGCTAGAGGAGCCCTAGCCTTAGCTTAAGCCTAGGGGTGTCCTAGCCTAAGACTAGGGGGGCCCTAGCCTAAGCTTAGGTGTGCCCTAGCCTAAGACTTGCGGTGACCTAGCCTAGCCTAGGGGTGCCCTAGGTTTAGACAAGGGGAGCCCTAGCCTTAGCCTAAGCCTAGGGGTGCCCTAACCTAAGCCTAGGGGTGCCCTAGCCTAAGCCTAGGGGTGCCCTAGCCTAAGCCTAGGGGTGCCCTAGCCTTAGGCTAGGGGAACCCTAACCTTAGCCTAAGCCTAGGGGTGCCGTAGCCCAAGCCTAGGGGTGGCCTAGCCTAAGCCTAATGGTGCCTTTGCCTAAGCCTAGGGGTGCCCTATCCTAAGCCAAGATGTGCCCTAGCCTAAGCCAAGGGGTGCCCTACCCTACGCCTAGGGGTGCCCTACCCTAAGCCTAGGGGTGCCCTAGCCTAAGCCTAGGCTTGCCCTAGCCTTAGGCTAGCTGAGCCCTAGCTTAAGCCTAAGCCTAGGGGTGCCCTAGCCTAAGCCTAGGGGTGCCCTAGCCTTAGCCTAGGGGTGCCATAGCCTTAGGATAGAGGAGCCCTAGCCTTAGCCTAAGCCTAGGAGTGCCCTAGCCTAAGACTAGGGGTGCCCTAGCCTAAGCTTAGGGGTGCCCTAGACTAAGCATTGGGGTGCCCTAGCCTAAGCCTAGGGGTGCCCTAGGGTTAGGCTAGGGGAGCCCTAGCCTTAGCCTAAGCCTAGTGGTGCCCTAGGCTAAGCCATGGGGTGCCCTAGCCTAAGCCTAGTGGTGCCCTAGCCTAAGCCTATGGGTGCCTTAGCCTTAGGCTAGGGGAGCCCTAGCCTTAGCCTAAGCCTAGGGGTGCCCTAGCCTAAGCTTTGGTGCCCTATCCTAAGCCTAGGGGTGCCCTAGCCTAAGCCTAGGGGTGCCCTAGCCTTAGGCTAGGAGAGCCCTAACTTAGCCTAAGCCTACGGGTGCCCTATCCCAAGCCTTGGGGTGCCTTAGCCTAAACCTAGGGGTGCCCTAGCCTAAGCCAAGGGGTGCCCTAGCCTAAGGCTAGGGGTGCCCTAGCCTAAGCCTAGGGTGCCCTACCCTAAGCCTAGGGGTGCTCTAGACTAAGCCTAGGGGTGCCCTAGCCTTAGGCTAGATGAACCCTAGCCTTAGCCTAAGCCTAGGGGTGCCCTAGCCTAAGCCTATGGGTGCCCAGCCTAAGCCAAGGGGTGCCCTAACCTAAGTTTAGGGGTGCCTTAACCTTAGGCTGGCTGAGCCCTAGCGTTAGCCTAAGCCTAGTGGTGCCCTAGCCTAAGCTAGGTGTGCCCTAGCCTAAGCCGATGGGTGCCCTACCCTAAGCCTGGGGGTGCCCTAGCCTAAGCCTAGGCTTGCCCTAGCCTTAGGCTAGCTGAGCCCTAGCCTAGCCTAAGCCTAGCGGTGCCCTAGCCTAAGCCTAGTGGTGCCCTATCCTAAGCCTAGGGGTGCCCTATCCTAAGCCTAGGGGTGCTCTAGCCTTAGGCTAGCGGAGCCCTAGCCTTAGCTTAAGCCTAGGGGTGCCCTAGCCTAATCCTAGTGGTGCCCTATCCTACGCATAGGGGTGCCCTAGCCTAAGCCTAGGGGTGCCCTAGCCTAAGCCTAGGGGTGCACTAGCCTAAGCCTAGGGGTGCCCTAGCCTTAGTCTAGTGGAGCCCTATCCTTAGCCTAAGACTAGGGGTGCCCTAGCCTAAGCCTAGATGTGCCCTAGCCTAAGCCTAGGGGTGCCCTACCCTAAGCCTAGGGGTGCCATAGCCTAAGCCTAGGGGTGCCCTAGCCTAAGCTTAGGGGTGCCCTAGCCTAAGCCTGGGGGTGCCCTAGCCTAAGCCTAGTTGTGCCCTAGCCTAAGCCGAGGGGTGCCCTACCCTAAGCCTAGGGGTGCCCTAGCCTAAGCCTAGGCTTGCCCTAGCCTTAGGCTAGCTGAGCCCTAGCCTAAGGCTAAGACTAGGGGTGCCCTAGCCTAAGCTTAGGGGTGCCCTAGGATTAGTCTAGGGGAGCCCTAGCCTTAGCCTAAGCCTAGGGGTGCCCTAGCCTAAGCCTAGGGGTTGCCCTAGCCTAAGTCTAGGATTGCCCTAGCCTTAGGCTAGCTGAGCCCTAGCCTAAGCCTAAGCCTAGAGGTGCCCTAGCCTAAGCCTATGGGTGCCCTAGCCTAAGCCTAGGGGTGCCATAGCCTTAGGCTAGAGGAGCCGTAGCCTTAGCCTAAGCCTAGGGGTGTCCTAGCCTAAGACTAGGGGTGCACTAGCCTAAGCTTAGGTGTGCCCTACCCTAAGCCTTGGGGTGACCTAGCCTAAGCCTAGGGGTGCCCTAGAGTTAGGCTAGGGGAGCCCTAGCCTTAGACTAAGCCTAGGGGTGCCCTAGCCTAAGCCTAGGGGTGCCCTAGCCTAAGCCTAGGGGTGCCCTAGCCTAAGTCTAGGGGTGCCCTAGCCTTAGTCTAGTGGAGCCCTAGCCTTAGCCTAAGCCTAGGGATGCCCTAGCCTAAGCCGAGGGGTGCCCTACCCTACGCCTAGGGGTGCCCTACCCTAAGCCTAGGGGTGCCCTAGCCTAAGCTTAGGTTTGCCCGAGCCTTAGGCTAGCTGAGCCCTAGACTAAGCCTAAGCCTAGGGGTGCCCTAGCCTAAGCTTAGGTTTGCCTGAGCCTTAGGCTAGCTGAGCCCTAGCCTAAGCCTAAGCCTAGGGGTGCCCTAGCCTAAGCCTAGGGGTGCCCTAGCTTAAGTTTAGGGGTGCCATAGCCTTAGACTAGACGAGCCCTAGCCTTAGCTTAAGCCTAGAGGTGCCCTAGCCTAAAACTAGGGGTGCCCTAGCCTAAGCTTAAGGGTGCCCTAGCCTAAGCCTTGGGGTGCCCTAGCCTAAGCCTAGGGTTGCCCTAGGGTTAGTCTATGGGAGCCCTAGCCTTAGCCTAAGCCTAGGGGTGCCCTAGCCTAAGCCTAGGGGTGCGCTAGCCTAAGCCTAGGATTGCCGTAGCCTTATGCTAGCTGAGCCCTAGCCTAAGCCTAAGCCTAGAGGTGCCCTAGCCTAAGCCTATTGGTGAACTAGCCTAAGCCTAGGGGTGCCATAGCCTTAGGCTAGAGGAGCCCTAGCCTTAGCCTAAGCCTAGGGGTGCCCTAGCCTAAGACTAGGGGTGACCTAGCCTAAGCCTAGGCTTGCCCTAGCCTTAGGCTAGCTGAGCCCTAGCCTAAGCCTAAGCCTAGGGGTGCCCTAGCCTAAGCCTAGGGGTGCCCTAGCCTAACCCTAGTGGTGCCCAAGCCTTAGGCTAGGGGAACACTAGCCTTAGCCTAAGCTTAGGGGTGCCCTAGCGCAAGCCTAGGCGTGCCCTAGCCTAAGCCGAGGGGTGCCCTACCCTAAGCCTAGGGGTGCCCTGCCCTAAGCCTAGGGGTGCCAGAGCCTAAGCCTAGGCTTGCCCTAGCCTTTAGCTAGCTGAGCCCTAGCCTAAGCATAAGCCTAGCGTTGCCCTAGCCTAAGCCTAGGCGTGCCCTAGCCTAAGCCTAGGGGTGCCATAGCCTTAGGCTAGAGGAGCCCAAGCCTTAGCCTAAGCCTAGGGTGTCCTAGCCTAAGACTAGGGGTGCCCTAGCCTAAGCTTAGGGGTGCCCTAGCCAAAGCCTTGGGGTGACCTAGCCTAAGCCTAGGGGTGCCCTCGGGTTAGGCTAGAGGAGCCCTAGCCTTAGCCTAAGCCTAGGGGTGCCCTAGCCTAAGCCTAGGGGTGCCCTTGCCTAAGCCTAGGGGTGCCCTATCCTAAGCCTAGGGGTGCTCTAACCTTAGGCTAGCGGAGCCCTAGCCTTAGCCTAAGCCTCGGGGTGCCCTAGCCTAAGCCTAGTGGTGCCCTATCCTAAGCCTAGGGGTGCCCTAGCCTAACCTAGGGGTGTCCTAGCCTTAGGCTTGGGGAGCCCTAACCTTAGCCTAAGCCTAGGGGTGCCCTAGCCCAAGCCTAGGGGTGCCCTAACCTAAGCCTTGGGGTACCTTAGCCTAAGCCTAGGGGTGCCCTAGCCTAAGCCTAGGGGTGCCATAGCCTTAGTCTACTGGAGGCCTAGCCTTAGCCTAAGCCTAGGGGTGACCTAGCCTAAGCCTAGATGTGCCCTAGCCTAAGCCGAGAGGTGCCCTACCCTACGCCTAGGGGTACCCTAGCCTAAGCCTAGGGGTGCCCTAGCCTAAGCCTAGGCTTGCCCTAGCCTTAGGCTAGCTGAGCCCTAGCCTAAGCCTAAGCCTAGGGGTGCCCTAGCCTAAGCCTAGGGGTGCCCTAGCCTAAGCCTAGGGGTGCCATATCCTTAGGCTAGAGGAGCCCTAGCCTTAGCCTAAGCCTAGGGGAGCCCTAGCCTAAGCCTTGGGGTGCCCTAGCCTAAGCCTAGGGGTGCCCTACGGTTAGGCTAGGGGAGCCCTAGCCTTAGCCTAAGCCTAGGGGTGCCCTAGCCTAAGCCTAGTTGTGCCCTAGCATAAGCCGAGGGGTGCCCTACCCTAAGCCTAGGGGTGCCCTACCCTAAGCCTAGGGGTGCCCTAGCCTAAGCCTAGGCTTGCCCTAGCCTTAGGCTAGCTGAGCCCTAACCTAAGCCTAAGCTTAGGGGTGCCCTAGCCTAAGCCTAGGGGTGCCCTAGCCTAAGCCTACGGGTGCCATAGCCTTAGGCTAGAGGAGCCCTAGCCTTAGCCTAAGCCTAGGGGTGCCCTAGCCTAAGACTAGGGGTGCCCTAGCCTAAGCTTAGGGGTGCCCTAGCCTAAGCCTTGGGGTGCCCTAGCCTAAGCTTAGGGGTTCCCTAGAGTTAGTCTAGGGGAGCCCTAGCCTAAGCCTAAGCCTAGAGGTGCCCTAGCCTAAGCCTTTGGGTGCCCTAGCTTAAGCCTAGGGGTGCCATAGCCTTAGGCTAGAGGAGCCCTCGCCTTAGCCTAAGCCTAGGGGTGCCCCAGCCTAAGACTAGGGGTGACCTAACCTAAGCCTAGGCTTGCCCTAGCCTTAGGCTAGCTGAGCCCTAGCCTAAGCCTAAGCCTAGGGGTGCCCTAGCCTAAGCCTAGGGGTGCCCTAGCCTAACCCTAGTGGTGCCCTAGACTTAGGCTAGGGGAACACTAGCCTTACCCTAAGCCTAAGGGTTCCCTAGCCTAACCTTAGGCGTGCCCTAGCCTAAGCCGAGAGGTGCCCTACCCTAAGCCTTGGGGTGCCCCAGCCTAAGCCTAGGCTTGCCCTAGCCATAGGCTAGCTGAGCCCTAGCCTAAGCCTAAGCCTAGGGGTGCCCTAGCCTAAGCCTTGGGGTGCCCTAGCCTAAGCCTAGGGGTGCTCTAGCCTAAGCCTAGGGGTGCCCTAGCCTAAGCCTAGGGGTGCCCTAGCCTAAGCCTAGGGGTGCCCTAGTGTTAGTCTAGGGGAGCCCTAGCCTTAGCCTAAGCCTAGGGGTGCCCTAGCCTAAGCCTAGGGGTGCCCTACCCTAAGCCTAGGGATGCCCTAGCCTAAGCCTAGGGGTGCCCTAGCCTAAGCCTAGGGGTGCCCTAGCCTAAGCCTAGGGGTGCCCTAGCCTTAGGCTAGAGGAGCCCTAGCCTTAGCCTAAGCCTAGGCGTGCCCTAGCCTAAGACTAGGGGTGCCCTAGCCTAAGCTTAGGGGTGCCCTTGACTAAGCCTTGGGGTGCCCTAGCCTAAGCCTAGGGGTGCCCTATGGTTAGGCTTGGGGAGCCCTAGCCTTAGCCTAAGCCTAGGGATGCCCTAGCCTAAGCTTTGCTGCCCTATCCTAAGCCTAGGGGTGCCCTAGCCTAAGCCTAGGGGTGCCCTAGCCTTAGGCTAGGAGAGCCCTAACCTTAGCCTAAGCCTAGGGGTGCCCTATCCCAAGCCTTGGGGTGCCCTAGCCTAAGCCTAGGGGTGCCCTAGCCTAAGCCTAGGGGTGCCCTAGCCTAAGGGTAGGGGTGCCCTAGCCTAAGCCTAGGGGTGCCCTAACCTAAGCCTAGGGGTGCCCTAGCCTAAGCCTAGGGGTGCCCTAGCCTTAGGCTAGCTGAGCCCTAGCCTTAGCCTAAGCCTAGGGGTGCCCTAGCCTAAGCCTATGGGTGCCCAGCTTAAGCCAAGGGGTGCCCTAACCTAAGTTTAGGGTGCCTTAGCCTTAGGCTAGCTGAGCCCTAGCCTTAGCCAAAGCCTAGGGGTGCCCTAGCCTAAGCCTAGGCGTGCCCTAGCCTAAGCCGAGGGGTGCCCTACCCTAAGCCTGGGGGTGCCCTAGCCTAAGCCTAGGCTTGCCCTAGCCTTAGTCTAGCTGAGCCCTAGCCTAGCCTAAGCCTAGGGGTGCCCTAACCTAAGCCTAGGGGTGCCCTAGCCTTAGGCTAGGGGATCCCTAGCCTTAGCCTAAGCTTAGGGGTGCCCTAGCCTAATCCTAGTGGTGGCCTATCCTAAGCCTAGGGGTGCCCTAGCCTAAGCCAAGGAATGCCCTAGCCTAAGCCTAGGGGTGCCCTAGCGTTACTCTAGTGGAGCCCTAGCCTTAGCTTAAATCTAGGGGTGCCCTAGCCTAAGCCTAGATGTGCCCTAGCCTAAGCCTAGGTGTGCCCTACCCTAAGCTTAGGGGTGCCATAGCCTAAGCCTAGGGGTGCCCTAGCCTAAGCTTAGGGGTGCCCTAGCCTAAGCCTAGGGGTGCCCTAGCCTAAGCCTAGTTGTGCCCTAGCCTAAGCCGAGGGGTGCCCTACCCTAAGCCTAGGGGTGCCCTAGCCTAAGCCTAGGCTTGCCATAGCCTTAGGCTAGCTGAACCCTAGCCTAAGCCTAAGCCTAGGGGTGCCCTAGCCTAAGCTTAGGGGTGCCCTAGCCTTAGCCTTGGGGTGCCCTAGCCAAACCCTAGGGGTGCCCTAGGGTTAGTCTAGGGGAGCCCTAACCTTAGCCTAAGCCTAGAGGTGCCCTAGCCTAAGCTTCGGGGTGCCCTAGCCTAAGCCTAGGGTTGCCATAGCCTTAGGCTAGAGGAGCCATAGCCTTAGCCTAAGCCTAGGGGTGTCCTAGCCTAAGACTAGGGGTGCACTAACCTAAGCTTAGGGGTGCCCTAGCCTAAGCCTAGGGGTGCCCTAGCCTTAGTCTACTGGATCCCTAGCCTTAGCCTAAGCCTAGGGGTGACCTAGCCTAAGCCTAGATGTGCCCTAGCCTAAGCCGAGGGGTGCCCTACCCTACGCCTAGGGGTGCCCTAGCCTAAGCCCTGGGGTGCCCTAGCCTAAGCCTAGGCTTGCCCTAGCCTTAGGCTAGCTGAGCCCTAGCCTAAGCCTAAGCCTAGGGGTGCCCTAGCCTAAGTCTAGGGGTGCCCTAACCTAAGCCTAGGGGTGCCATATCCCTAGGCTAGAGGAGCCCTAGCCTTAGCCTAAGCCTAGGGGAGCCCTAGCCTAAGACTAGGGGTGCCCTAGCCTAAGCTTAGGGGTGCCCTAGCCTAAGCCTTGGGGTGCCCTAGCCTAAGCTTAGGGGTTCCCTAGAGTTAGTCTAGGGGAGCCCTAGCCTAAGCCTAAGCCTAGAGGTGGCCTAGCCTAAGCCTTTGGGTGCCCTAGCTTAAGCCTAGGGGTGCCATAGCCTTAGGCTAGAGGAGCCCTAGCCTTAGCCTAAGCCTACGGAAGCCCCAGCCTAAGACTAGGGGTGACCTAACCTAAGCCTAGGCTTGCCCTAGCCTTAGGCTAGCTGAGCCCTAGCCTAAGCCTAAGCCTAGGGGTGCCCTAGCCTAAGCCTAGGGGTGCCCTAGCCTAACCCTAGTGGTGCCCTAGCCTTAGGCTAGGGGAACACTAGCCTTACCCTTAGCCTAGGGGTTCCCTAGCCTAACCTTAGGCGTGCCCTAGCCTAAGCCGAGAGGTACCCAACCCTAAGCCTTGGGGTGCCCTAGCCTAAGCCTAGGCTTGCCCTAGCCGTAGGCTAGCTTAGCCCTAGCCTAAGCCTAAGCCTAGGGGTGCCCTAGCCTAAGCCTTGGGGTGCCCTAGCCTAAGCCTAGGGGTGCCCTAGCCTAAGCCTAGGGGTGCCCTAGCCTAAGCCTAGGGGTGCCCTAGCCTTAGGCTAGTGGAGCCCTAGCCTTAGCCTAAGCCTAGGGGTGCCCTAGCCTAAGCCAAGTGGTGCCCTATCCTAAGCCTAGGGGTGCCCTATCCTAAGCCTAGGGGTGCCCTAGCCATAGGCTAGGGGAGCCCTAGTCTTAGCCTAAGCCTAGGGTTGCCCTAGCCCAAGCCTAGGGGTGCCCTAGCCTAAGCCTAGGGGTGCCCTAGCCTAAGCCTAGGCGTGCCCTAGCCTAAGCCGAGGGGTGCCCTACCCTTAGCCTGGGGGTGCCCTAGCCTAAGCCTAGGCTTGCCCTAGCCTTAGGCTAGCAGAGCCCTAGCCTAGCCTAAGCCTAGGGGTGCCCTAACCTAAGCCTAGGGGTGCCCTAGCCTTAGGCTAGGGGATCCCTAGCCTTAGCCTAAGCTTAGGTGTGCCCTAGCCTAATCCTAGTGGTGGCCTATCCTAAGCCTAGGGGTGCCCTAGCCTAAGCAAGGGGTGCCCTAGCCTAAGTCTAGGGGTGCCCTAGTGTTAGTCTAGTGGAGCCCTAGCCTTAGCTTAAATCTAGGGGTGCCCTAGCCTAAGCCTAGATGTGCCCTAGCCTAAGCCTAGGTGTGCCCTACCCTAAGCCTAGGGGTGCCATAGCCTAAGCCTAGGGGTGCCCTAGCCTAAGCTTAGGGGTGCCCTAGCCTAAGCCTAGGGGTGCCCTAGCCTAAGCCTAGGCTTGCCATAGCCTTAGGCTAGCTGAACCCTAGCCTAAGCCTAAGCCTAGGAGTGCCCTAGCCTAAGCTTTGGGGTGCCCTAGCCTAAGCCTTGGGGTGCCCTAGCCAAAGCCTAGGGGTGCCCTAAGGTTAGTCTAGGGGAGCCCTAGCCTTAGCCTAAGCCTAGAGTTGCCCTAGCCTAAGCCTCGGGGTGCCCTAGCCTAAGCCTAGGGTTGCCATAGCCTTAGGCTAGAGGAGCCGTAGCCTTAGCCTAAGCCTAGGGGTGTCCTAGCCTAAGACTAGGGGTGCACTAACCTAAGCTTAGGGGTGCCCTAGCCTAAGCCTTGGGGTGACCTAGCCTAACCCTAGGGGTGCCCTAGGGTTAGGCTAGGGGAGCCCGAACCTTAGACTAAGCCTAGGGGTGCTCTAGCCTAAGCCTAGGGGTGCCCTATCCTACGCCTAGGGGTGCCCAAGCCTAAGCCTAGGGGTGCCCTAGCCTTAGGCTAGGGGAGCCCAAACCTTAGCCTAAGCCTAGGGGTGCCCTAGCCCTAACCTAGGTGTGCCCTAGCCTAAGCCAAGGGGTGCCCTAGCCTAAGCCTAGGGGTGCCATAGTCTGAGCCTAGGGGTGCCCTATCCTAAGTCTAGGGGTGCCCTAGCCTTAGTCTAGTGGAGCCCTAGCCTTAGCCTAAGCCTAAGGGTGCCCTAGCCTAAGCCTAGATGTGCCCTAGCCTAAGCCGAGGGGTGCCCTACCCTACGCCTAGGGGTGCCCTACCCTAAGCCTAGGGGTGCCCTAGCCTAAGCTTAGGTTTGCCCGAGCCTTAAGCTAGCTGAGCCCTAGCCTAAGCCTAAGCCTAGGGGTGCCCTAGCCTAAGCATAGGGGTGCCATAGCCTTAGGCTAGACGAGCCCTAGCCTTAGCTTAAGCCTATGGGTGCCCTAGCCTAAGACTAGGGGTGCCCTAGACTAAGCTTAGGGGTGCCCTCGCCTAAGCCTTGGGGTGCCCTAGCCTAAGCCTAGGGGTGCCCTAGGGTTAGTCTATGGGAGCCCTAGCCTTAGCCTAAGCCTAGGAGTGCCCTAGCCTAAGCCTAGGGGTGCGATAGCCTAAGCCTAGGATTGCCCTAGCCTTAGGCTAGCTGAGCCCTGGCCTAAGCCTAAGCCTAGAAGTGCACTAGCCTAAGCCTAATGGTGAACTAGCCTAAGCCTATGGGTGCCATATCCTTAGGCTAGAGGAGCCCTAGCCTTAGCCTAAGCCTAGGGGTGCCCCAGCCTAAGACTAGGGGTGACCTAGCCTAAGCCTAGGATTGCCCTAGCCTTAGGCTAGCTGAGCCCTAGCCTAAGCCTAAGCCTAGGGGTGCCCTAGCCTAAGCCTAGGGGTGCCCTAGCCTAACCATAGTGGTGCCCTAGCCTTAGGCTAGGGGAACACTAGCCTTAGCCTAAGCCTAGTGGTGCCTTGGCCTAACCCTAGGCGTGCCCTAGCCTAAGCCGAGGGGTGTCCTACCCTAAGCCTAGGGGTGCCCTGCCCTAAGCCTAGGGGTGCTCTAACCCAAGCCTAGGCTTGCCCTAGCCTTAGGCTAGCTGAGCCCTAGCCTAAGCCTAAGACTAGCGGTGCCCTAGCCTAAGCCTAGGGGTGCCCTAGCCTAAGCCTAGGGATGCCATAGCCTTAGGGTAGAGGAGCCCTAGCCTTAGCCTAAGCCTAGTGGTGTCCTAGCCTAAGACTAGGGGTCCCCTTGCCTAAGCTTAGGGGTGCCCTAGCCTAAGCCTTGGGGTGCCCTAGCCTTAGGCTAGCGGAGCCCTAGCCTTAGCCTAAGCCTAGGGATGCCCTAGCCTAAGCCTAGTGGTGCCCTATCCTAAGACTAGGGGTGCCCTAACCTAAGCCTAGGGGTGTCCTAGCCTTAGGCTAGGGGAGCCGTAACCTTAGCCTAAGCCTAGGGGTGCCCTAGCCCAAGCCTAGGGGTGCCCTAGCCTAAGCCTAGGGGTACCCTAGCTTAACCTAGGGGTGCCCTAGCCTAAGCCTAGGGGTGCCCTAGCCTTAGTCTAGTGGAGCCCTAGACTTAGCCTAAGCCTAGGGGTGACCTAGCCTAAGCCTAGATGTGCACTAGCCTAAGCCGAGGGGTGCCCTACCCAAGCCTAGGGGTGCCCTAGCCTAAGCCTAGGGGTGCCCTAGCCTAAGCCTAGGCTTGCCCTAGCCTTAGGCTAGCTGAGCCCTAGCCTAAGCCTAAACCTAGGGGTGCCCAAGCCTAAGCCTAGGGGTGCCCTAGCCTAAGCCTAGGGGTGCCGTAGCCTTAGGCTAGAGGAGCCCTAGCCTTAGCCTAAGCCTAGGGGTGCTCTAGCCTAAGACAAGGGGTGCCCTAGCATAAGCTTAAGGGTGCCCTAACCTAACCCTTGGGGTGCCGTAGCCTAAACCTAGGGGTGCCCTACGGTTAGGCTAGGGGAGCCCTAGCCTTAGCCTAAGCCTAGGGGTGCCCTAGCCTAAGCCTTGGGGTGCCCTAGCCTAAGCCTAGGGGTGCCCTAGCCTAAGCCTATGGGTGCCCTAGCCTAAGCCTAGGGGTGCACTAACCTAAGCCTAGTTGTGCCCTAGCCTAAGCCGAGGGGTGCCCTACCCTAAGCCTAGGGGTGCCCTACCCTAAGCCTTGGGGTGCCCTAGCCTAAACCTAGGCTTGCCCTTGCCTTAGGCTAGCTGAGCCCTAGCCTAAGCCTAAGCCTAGGGATGCCCTAGCCTAAGCCTAGGGGTACGCTAGCCTAACCCTAGTGGTGCCCTAGCCTTAGGCTAGGGGAACACTAGCCTTAGCCTAAGCCTAGTGGTGCCTTGGCCTAACCCTAGGCGTGCCCTAGCCTAAGCCAAGGGGTGTCCTAGCCTAAGCCTTGCGGTGCCCTAACCTAAGCTTAGTGGTGCCCTATCCTAAGCCTAGGGGTGCCCTAGCCTAAGTCTAGGGGTGCGCTAGCATTAGGCTAGGAGAGCCCAAACCTTAGCCTAAGCCTAGGGGTGCCCTAGCCCAAGCCTAGGGGTGCCCTAGCCTAAGCCTAGGGGTGCCCTAGCCTAAGCCTTGGGGTGCCCTAGCCTAAGCCTAGGGGTGCCCTAACCTAAGCCAAGGGATGCCCTAGCCTAAGCCTAGGGGTGCCCTAGACTTAGGCTAGGGGAGCCCTAGCCTTAGCCTAAGCCTAGGGGTGCCCTTGCCTAAGACTAGGGGTGCCCAAGCCTAAGCCTATGGGTGCCCTAGCCTAAGCCTAGGGGTGCCCTACCCTAAGCCTAGAGCTGCCATAGCCTAAGCCTAGGGGTGCCCTAGCCTTAGGCTATCTGAGCCCTTGCCTTAGCCTAAGCCTAGGAGTGCCCTAGGGTAAGCCTAGGGGTGCCCTAGCCTAAGGCTAGGGGTGCCCTAGCCTTAGTCTAGTGGAGCCCTAGCCTTAGCCTACGCCTAGGGGTGCCCTAACCTAAGCCATGGGGTGCCCTAGCCTAAGCCTAGGCGTGCCCTAGCCTAAGCCTAGGGGTGCCCTAGCCTTAGCCTAGGGGAGCCCTAGCCTTAGCTTAAGCCTAGGGATGCCCAAGCCTAAGACTAGAGGTGCCCTAGCCTAAGCCTATGGGTGTCCTAGCCTAAACCTAGGGGTGCCCTAGCCTAAGCCTAGGGGTGCCCTAACGTTAGGCTAGGGGAGCGCTAGCCTTAGCGTAAGCCTTGGGGCGCCCTAGCCTAAAGCTAGGGGTTCCCTAGCCTAAGCCTAGGGGTGACCTAGCCTTAGGCTAGGGGAGCCCTAGCTTTAGTCTAAGCCTAGGGGTGCCCTAGCCTAAGCCTAGGGGTGCCCTAGCCCAAGCCTAGGGATGCCGTAGCGTTAGGCTATAGGAGCCCTAGCATTAGCCTAAGCCTACTGGTGCCCTAGCCTAAGCCTAGGGGTGCCCTAGCTTAAGTCTAGGAGTGCCCTAGCCTAAGCCTAGGGGTACGCTAGCCGTAGGCTAGTGGAGGCCTAGCCTTAGCCTACGCCTAGGGGTGCCCTAGCCTAAGACTAGGGGTGCCCTAACCTAAGCTTAGTGGTGCCCTAGCCTAAGATGGGGGTGCCCTAGCCTAAGCTTAGGGGTGCCCTAGGGTTAGTCTAGGGGAGCCCTAGCCTAAGCCTAAGCCTAGAGGTGCCCTAGCCTAAGCCTATGGGTGCCCTAGCCTAAGCCTAGGGGTGCCATAGCCTTAGGCTAGAGGAGCCCTAGCCTTAGCCTAAGCCTAGGGGTGCCCCAGCCTAAGTCTAGGGGTGACCTAGCCTAAGCCTAGGCGTGCCTTAGCCTTAGGCTAGCTGAGCCCTAGCCTAAGCCTAAGCCTAGGGGTGCCCTAGCCTAAGCCTATGGGTGCCCTACCCTAAGCCTAGGGGTGCCCTGCCCAAAGCCTAGGGGTGCCCTAGCCTAAGCCTAGGCTTGCCCTAGCCTTAGGCTAGCTGAGCCCTAGCCTAAGCCTAAGCTTAGTGGTGCCCTAGCCTAAGCCTTGCGGTGACCTAGCCTAAGCCTAGGGGTGCCCTAGGGTTAGGCTAGGGGAGCTCTAGCCTTAGCCTAAGCCTAGGGGTGCCCTAGCCTAAGCCTAGGGGTGTCCTAGCCTAAGCCTAGGGGTACCCTATCCTTAGGCTTGGGGAGCCCTAGCCTTAGCCTAAGCCTAGGGGTTCCCTAGCCTAAGCCTAGTGGTGCCCTATCCTAAGCCTAGGGGTGCCCTAGCCTAAGCCTAGGGGTGCCCTAGCCTTAGGCTAGGGGTGCCCTAACCTTAGCCTAAGCCTAGGGGTGCCCTAGCCCAAGCCTAGGGGTGCCCTAGCCTAAGCCTAAGGGTGCCCTAGCCTAAGCCTAGGGGTGCCCTAGCCTTAGGCTAGTGGAGCCCTAGCCTTAGCCTAAGCCTAGGGGTGCCCTAGCGTAAGCCTAGGGGTGCCATAGCCTTAGGCTTGAGGAGCCCTAGCCTTAGCCTAAGCCTAGGGGTGCCCTAGCCTAAGCCTTGGGGTGCCCTAGCCTAAGCCTAGGGGTGCCCTAGGGTTAGTCTAGGGGAGCCCTAGCCTTAGCCTAAGTCTAGGCGTGCCCTACCTTAAGCCTAGGGGTGCCCTAAACTAAGCCTAGGGGTGCCCTAGCCTAAGCCTAAGGGTCCCCTAGCCTAAGCCTAGGGGTGCCCTAGCCTTAGGCTAGAGGAGCCCTAGCCTTAGCCTAAGCCTAGGCGAGCCCTAGCCTAAGCATAGGGGTGCCCTAGCCTAAGACTTGGGGTACCCTAGCCTAAGCCTAGGGGTGCCCTAGGGTTAGGCTAGGGGAGCCCTAGCCTTAGCCTAAGCTTTGGGGTGCCCTAGCCTTAGCCTAGGGGTGCCCTAGCCTAAGCCTAGGCTTGCCCTAGCCTTAGGCTATCTGAGCCATAGCCTAAGCCTAAGCCTAGGGGTGCCCTAGCCTAAGCCTAGGGGTGCCCCAGCCTAAGCCTAGGGGTGCCATAGCCTTAGGCTATAGGAGCCCTAGCCTTAGCCTAAGCCTAGGGGTGCCCTAGCCTAAGATTAGGGGTGCCCTAGCCTAAGCTTAGGGGTGCCCTAGCCTAAGCCTTGGGGTGCCCTATTCTAAGCCTAGGGGTGCCCTAGGGTTAGGCTAGGAGAGCCCTAACCTTAGCCTAAGCCTAGGTGTGCCCTAGCCCAAGCCTAGGGGTGCCCTAGCCTAAGCCCAGGGGTGCCCTAGCCTTAGTCTAGTGGAGCCCTAGCCTTAGCCTAAGCCTAGGGGTGCCCTAGCCTAAGCCTAGGGGTGCCCTAGCCTAAGCCTAGGCTTGCCCTAGCCTTAGGCTAGCTAAGCCCTAGCCTAAGCCTAACCTAGGGGTGCCCTAGCCTAAGCCTAGGGGTGCCCTAGCCTAAGACTAGGGGTGCCCTAGCCAAATCTTAGGGGTGCCCTAGCCTAAGCATTGGGTGCTCTAGCCTAAGCCTAGGGGTGCCCTAGAGTTAGGCTAGGGGAGCCCTATCCTTAGCCTAAGCCTATGGGTGCCCTAGCCTAAGACTAGCGGTGCCCTAACCTAAGCTTTGTGGTGCCCTATCCTAAGCCTAGGGGTGCCCTAGCCTAAATCTAGGGGTGCCCTAGCCTAAGCCTAGGGGTGCCCTAGCCTAAGCCTAGGGGTGCCCTAGCCTAAGCCTAGGGGTGCCCTATCCTAAGCCTAGGGGTGCCCTAGCCCAAGCCTAGGGGTGCCCTAGCCTAAGCCTAGGGGTGCCCTAGCCTAAGCCTAGGGGTGCCCTAAACTAAGCCTAGGGGTGCCCTAGCCTAAGCCAAGGGGTGCCCTAGCCTAAGCCTAGGGGTGCCCTAGCCTTAGGCTAGGGGAGCCCTAGCCTTAGCCTAAGCCTAGGGGTTCCCTAGCCTAAGACTAGTGGTGCCCTAGCCTAACCTTAGGGGTGCCCTAGCGTAAGCCTAGCGGTGCCCTAGTCTAAGCCTAGGGGTGCCCTACCCTAAGCCTAGGGCTGCCATAGCCTAAGCCTAGGGGTGCCCTAGCCTTAGGCTAGCTGAGCCCTTGCCTTAGCCTAAGCCTAGGAGTGCCCTAGTGTAAGCCTAGGGGTGCCCTTGCCTAAGGTTAGGGGTGCCCTAGCCTTAGTCTAGTGGAGCCCTAGCCTTAGCCTATGTCTAGGGGTGCGCTATCCTAAGCCATGTGGTGCCCTAGCATAAGCCTAGGGGTGCCCTAGCCTAAGCCTAGGGGTGCACTAACCTTAGCCTAGGGGAGCCCTAGCCTTATCCTAAGCCTAGGGGTGCCCAAGCCTAAGACTAGAGGTGCCCTAGCCTAAGCCTACGGGTGTCCTAGCCTAAGCCTAGGTGTGCCCTAGCCTAAGCCTAGGGGTGCCCTAATCTAAGCCTAGGGGTGCCCTAACCTTAGGCTAGGGGAGCGCTAGCCTTAGCGTAAGCCTTGGTGCGCCCTAGCCTAAACCTAGGGGTTCCCTAGCCTAAGCCTAGGGGTGACCTAGCCTAAGCCTAGGGGTGCCCTAGCCCAAGCCTAGGGATGCTGTAGCGTTAGGCTAGAGGAGCCCTAGCCTTAGCTTAAGCCTAGGGGTGCCCTAGCCTAAGCCTAGGGGTGCCCTAGCCTAAGTCTAGGGGTTCCCTACCTAAGCCTACGGGTGCCCTAGTCTAAGCCTAGGGGTGCCCTAGCCCAAGCCTAGGGATGCCCTAGCGTTAGGCTAGAGGAGCCCTAGCCTTAGCCTAAGCCTAAGGGTGCCCTAGCCTAAGCCTAGGGTTGCCCTAGCCTAAGTCTAGGGGTGCCCTAGCCTAAGCTTAGGGGTACCCTAGCCTTAGGCCAGGGGAGTCCTCGCCTTAGCCGAAGCCTTGGGGTGCCCTAGCCTAAGACTAGGGGTGCCCTAGCCTAAGCCTAGGGGTGCCCTAGCACAGGCTAGGGATGCCCTAGCGTTAGGCTTCAGGAGCCCTAGCCTTAGCCTAAGCCTAGGGGTGCATCAGCCTAAGCCAAGGGGTGCCCTATCCTAAGCCATGGGGTGCCCTAGCCTAAGCCTAGAGGTGCCCTAGCCTAAGCCTAGCGGTGCCCTAGCCTTAGGTTAGGGAAGCCCTAGCCTTAGCCTAAGACTAGGGGTGCCCTATCCTAAGACTAGGGGTGCCCTAGCCTAAGCCTACGCGTGTCCTAACCTAAGCCTAGGGGTACCGTAGCCCAAGCCTAGGGATGCCCTAGCGTTAGGCTAGAGGAGCCCTATCCTTAGCCTAAGCCTAGGGGTACCCTAGCCTAAGCCTAGGGGTGCCCTAGCCTAAGCCTAGGGGTGTCCTAGCCTAAGTCTAGGGGTGCCCTAGCCTGAGCCTTGGGGTACCCTAGCCTTAGGCTAGGGGAGCCCTAGCGTTAGCCTAAGCCTAGGGGTGCCCCAGCCTAAGCCTAGGGGTGCCCTAGCCTAAGTCTAGGGGTGCCTAGCCTAAGCATAGAGGTGCCCTAACCTAAGCCTAGGGAGATCCCTACCTAATCCTAGGGGTGCCGTAGCCTAAGCCTACGGGTGCCCTAGCCTAAGCCTAGGTGTGCCCTAGCCTAAGCCAAGGGGTACCCTAGCCCAGGCTAGGGATGCCCTAGCCTAAGTCTAGGGGTGCCTAGCCTAAGCATAGAGGTGCCCTAACCTAAGCCTAGGGGTTCCCTACCTAAGCCTAGGGGTGCCCTAGCCTAAGCCTAGGGGTGCTCTAGCTTTAGGCTAGGGGAGCCCTAGCCTTAGCCTAAGCCTAGGGGTGCCCTATCCTAAGACTAGGGGTGCTCTAGCCTAAGTCTACGGGTGTCCTAGCCTAAGCCGAGGGGTGCCCTAGCCTAAGCCTAGGGGTGCCCTAACCTTAGGCTAGGGGAGCCCTAGCCTAAGCCTAAGCCTTGGGGCGCCCTAGCATAAACCTAGTGGTTCCCTAGCCTAAGGCTAGGGGTGACCTAACGTTAGGCTAGGGGAGCCCTAGCCTTAGTCTAAGCCTAGGGGTGCCCTAGCCTAAGCCTCGGGGTGCCGTAGCCCAAGCCTAGGCATGCCCTAGCGTTAGGCTAGAGGAGCCCTATCCTTAGCCTAAGCCTAGGGGTGCCCTAGCCTAAGCCTAGGGTTGCCCTAGCCTAAGCCTAGGGGTGCCCCAGCCTAAGCCTAGGGGTGCCGTAGCCTAAGTCTAGGGGTGCCTAGCCTAAGCATAGAGGTGCCCTAACCTAAGCCTAGGGCGATCCCTACCTAATCCGAGGGGTGCCCTAGCCTAAGCCTACGGGTGCCCTAGCCTAAGCCTAGGGGTGCCCTAGGCTAAACCTAGGGGTGCTCTAGCCCAGGCTAGGGATGCCCTAGCGTTAGGCTAGAGGAGCCCTAGCCTTAGCCTAAGCCTAGGGGTGCCCTAACCTAAGCAAAGGGGTGCGCTAGCCTAAGTAGAGGGGTGCCCTAGCCTAAGCCTAAGGGTGCCCTAGCCTAAGTCTAGGGGTGCCTAGCCTAAGCATAGGGGTGCCCTAACCTAAGCCTAGGGGTTCCCTACCTAAGCCTAGGGGTGCCCTAGCCTAAACCTACGGGTGCCCTAACCTAAGCCTAGGGGTGCCCTAGCCTAAGCCTAGGGGTGCCCTAGCCTAAGCATAGGGGTGCCCTAGCCTAAGCCTAGGGGTGCCCTAGCCTAAGCCTAGGGGTGCCCAAGCCTAAGCCTAGGGGTGCCCTATCCTTAGGCTGGGGGAGCCTTAGCCTTAGCCTAAGCCTAGGGGTGCCCTACCCTAAACCTAGGGGTGCCCTAGCCTAAGCGTAGGGGTGCCCAAGCCCAAGCCTAGGGGTGCCTTAGCGTAAGCCTAGGGATACCCTAGCCTAAGCCTAGGGGTGCCCTAGCCTAAGGCTAGGGGTGCCCTAGCCTTTGTCTAGTAGAGCCCTAGTCTTAGCCTAAGCCTAGGGGTGCCCTAGCCTAAGTCTAGGCGTGCCCTAGCCGAAGCCTAGGGGTACCCTAGCCTTAAGCTAGGGGAGTCCTCGCCTTAGCTGAAACCTTGGGGTGCCCTAGCCTAAGCCTAGGGGTGCCCTAGCCTAAGCCTAGGGGTGCCCTAGACCAAGTAGGGATGCCCTAGCGTTAGGCTAGAGGAGCCCTAGCCTAAGCCTAAATCTAGGGGTGCCCTAGCCTAAGCCTTGGGGTGCCCTAGCTTAAGTCTAGGGGTGCCCTATCCTAAGCCTAGGGGTACACTAGCCTTAGGCTAGGGGAGCCCTAGCCTTAGCCTAAGCCTAGGGGTGCCCCAGCCTAAGCCAAGGGGTGCCCTAGCCTAAACCTAGGGGTGCCCTAGCCTAAGCCTAGGGGTGCCCTAGCCTAAGCCTGGGGGTGCCCTAGCCAAAGCCTGGGGGTGCCCTTGCGTAAGCCTAGAGGTTCCCTAGCCTTAGGCTTGGGGAGCCCCAGCCTTAGTCTAAGCCTAGGTGTGCCCGAGCCTAAGTCTAGGGGTGCCCTCGCCTAAGCTTAGGGGTACCATAGCCTTAGGTTAGGGTAGTCCTCGCCTTAGCCGAAACCTTGGGGTGCCCTAGCCTAAGCCTAGGGGTGCCCTAGCCTAAGCCTAGGGGTGCCCTAGCCCAAGCCTAGGGGTGCCCTAGCGTTAGGCTAGAGGAGGCCTAGCCTTAGCCTAAGCCTAGGGGTGCCCTAGCCTAAGCCTAGGGGTGCCCTAGCATTAGCCTAGGGTTGCCCTAGCCTAAGCCTAGGGGTGCCTTAGCCTAAGCCTAGGGGTGCCCTAGCGTAAGCCTAGGGGTGCCCTAGCCTAAGCCTATGGGTGTCCTAACCTAAGCCTAGGGGTGCCCTAGCCTAAGCCTAGGGGTGCCCTAGCCTTAGCCTAAGCCTAGGGATGCCCAAGCCTAAGACTAGAGGTGCCCTAGCCTAAGCCTATGGGTGTCCTAGCCTAAACCTAGGGGTGCCCTAGCCTAAGCCTAGGGGTGCCCTAACGTTAGGCTAGGGGAGCGCTAGCCTTAGCGTAAGCCTTGGGGCGCCCTAGCCTAAAGCTAGGGGTTCCCTAGCCTAAGCCTAGGGGTGACCTAGCCTTAGGCTAGGGGAGCCCTAGCTTTAGTCTAAGCCTAGGGGTGCCCTAGCCTAAGCCTAGGGGTGCCCTAGCCCAAGCCTAGGGATGCCGTAGCGTTAGGCTAGAGGAGCCCTAGCCTTAGCCTAAGCCTACTGGTGCCCTAGCCTAAGCCTAGGGGTGCCCTAGCTTAAGTCTAGGGGTGCCCTAGCTTAAGCCTAGGGGTACGCTAGCCGTAGGCTAGTGGAGGCCTAGCCTTAGCCTACGCCTAGGGGTGCCCTAGCCTAAGACTAGGGGTGCCCTAACCTAAGCTTAGTGGTGCCCTAGCCTATGCCTTGGGGTGCCCTAGCCTAAGCTTAGGGGTGCCCTAGGGTTAGTCTAGGGGAGCCCTAGCCTAAGCCTAAGCCTAGAGGTGCCCTAGCCTAAGCCTATGGGTGCCCTAGCCTAAGCCTAGGGGTGCCATAGCCTTAGGCTAGAGGAGCCCTAGCCTTAGCCTAAGCCTAGGGGTGCCCCAGCCTAAGACTAGGGGTGACCTAGCCTAAGCCTAGGCGTGCCCTAGCCTTAGGCTAGCTGAGCCCTAGCCTAAGCCTAAGCCTAGGGGTGCCCTAGCCTAAGCCTATGGGTGCCCTACCCTAAGCCTAGGGGTGCCCTGCCCAAAGCCTAGGGGTGCCCTAGCCTAAGCCTAGGCTTGCCCTAGCCTTAGGCTAGCTGAGCCCTAGCCTAAGCCTAAGCTTAATGGTGCCCTAGCCTAAGCCTTGCGGTGACCTAGCCTAAGCCTAGGGGTGCCCTAGGGTTAGGCTAGGGGAGCTCTAGCCTTAGCCTAAGCCTAGGGGTGCCGTAGCCTAAGCCTAGGGGTGCCCTAGCCTAAGCCTAGGGGTGTCCTAGCCTAAGCCTAGGGGTACCCTATCCTTAGGCTTGGGGAGCCCTAGCCTTAGCCTAAGCCTAGGGGTTCCCTAGCCTAAGCCTAGTGGTGCCCTATCCTAAGCCTAGGGGTGCCCTAGCCTAAGCCTAGGGGTGCCCTAGCCTTAGGCTAGGGGTGCCCTAACCTTAGCCTAAGCCTAGGAGTGCCCTAGCCCAAGCCTAGGGGTGCCCTAGCCTAAGCCTAAGGGTGCCCTAGCCTAAGCCTAGGGGTGCCCTAGCCTTAGGCTAGTGGAGCCCTAGCCTTAGCCTAAGCCTAGGGGTGCCCTAGCGTAAGCCTAGGGGTGCCATAGCCTTAGGCTTGAGGAGCCCTAGCCTTAGCCTAAGCCTAGGGGTGCCCTAGCCTAAGACTAGGGGTGCCCTAGCCTAAGACTTGGGGTGCCCTAGCCTAAGCCTAGGGGTTCCCTAGGGTTAGTCTAGGGGAGCCCTAGCCTTAGCCTAAGTCTAGGCGTGCCCTACCTTAAGCCTAGGGGTGCCCTAGACTAAGCCTAGGGGTGCCCTAGCCTAAGCCTAAGGGTCCCCTAGCCTAAGCCTAGGGGTGCCCTAGCCTTAGGCTAGGGGAGCCTATAGCCTTAGCCTAAGCCTAGGTGAGCCCTAGCCTAAGCATAGGGGTGCCCTAGCCTAAGACTTGGGGTGCCCTAGCCTAAGCCTAGGGGTGCCCTAGGGTTAGGCTAGGGGAGCCCTAGCCTTAGCCTAAGCTTTGGGGTGCCCTAGCCTTAGCCTAGGGGTGCCCTAGCCTAAGCCTAGGCTTGCCCTAGCCTTAGGCTATCTGAGCCCTAGCCTAAGCCTAAGCCTAGGGGTGCCCTAGCCTAAGCCTAGGGGTGCCCCAGCCTAAGCCTAGGGGTGCCATAGCCTTAGGCTATAGGAGCCCTAGCCTTAGCCTAAGCCTAGGGGTGCCCTAGCCTAAGACTAGGGGTGCCCTAGCCTAAGCTTAGGTGTGCCCTAGCCTAAGCCTTGGGGTGCCCTATTCTAAGCCTAGGGGTGCCCTAGGGTTAGGCTAGGAGAGCCCTAACCTTAGCCTAAGCCTAGGTGTGCCCTAGCCCAAGCCTAGGGGTGCCCTAGCCTAAGCCCAGGGGTGCCCTAGCCTTAGTCTAGTGGAGCCCTAGCCTTAGCCTAAGCCTAGGGGTGCCCTAGCCTAAGCCTAGGGGTGCCCTAGCCTAAGCCTAGGCTTGCCCTAGCCTTAGGCTAGCTAAGCCCTAGCCTAAGCCTAACCTAGGGGTGCCCTAGCCTAAGCCTAGGGGTGCCCTAGCCTAAGACTAGGGGTGCCCTAGCCAAATCTTAGGGGTGCCCTAGCCTAAGCATTGGGTGCTCTAGCCTAAGCCTAGGGGTGCCCTAGAGTTAGGCTAGGGGAGCCCTATCCTTAGCCTAAGCCTATGGGTGCCCTAGCCTAAGACTAGCGGTGCCCTAACCTAAGCTTAGTGGTGCCCTATCCTAAGCCTAGGGGTGCCCTAGCCTAAATCTAGGGGTGCCCTAGCCTAAGCCTAGGGGTGCCCTAGCCTAAGCCTAGGGGTGCCCTAGCCTAAGCCTAGGGGTGCCCTATCCTAAGCCTAGGGGTGCCCTAGCCCAAGCCTAGGGGTGCCCTAGCCTAAGCCTAGGGGTGCCCTAGCCTAAGCCTAGGGGTGCCCTAAACTAAGCCTAGGGGTGCCCTAGCCTAAGCCAAGGGGTGCCCTAGCCTAAGCCTAGGGGTGCCCTAGCCTTAGGCTAGGGGAGCCCTAGCCTTAGCCTAAGCCTAGGGGTTCCCTAGCCTAAGACTAGTGGTGCCCTAGCCTAACCTTAGGGGTGCCCTAGCGTAAGCCTAGCGGTGCCCTAGTCTAAGCCTAGGGGTGCCCTACCCTAAGCCTAGGGCTGCCATAGCCTAAGCCTAGGGGTGCCCTAGCCTTAGGCTAGCTGAGCCCTTGCCTTAGCCTAAGCCTAGGAGTGCCCTAGTGTAAGCCTAGGGGTGCCCTTGCCTAAGGTTAGGGGTGCCCTAGCCTTAGTCTAGTGGAGCCCTAGCCTTAGCCTATGTCTAGGGGTGCGCTATCCTAAGCCATGTGGTGCCCTAGCATAAGCCTAGGGGTGCCCTAGCCTAAGCCTAGGGGTGCACTAACCTTAGCCTAGGGGAGCCCTAGCCTTATCCTAAGCCTAGGGGTGCCCAAGCCTAAGACTAGAGGTGCCCTAGCCTAAGCCTACGGGTGTCCTAGCCTAAGCCTAGGTGTGCCCTAGCCTAAGCCTAGGGGTGCCCTAATCTAAGCCTAGGGGTGCCCTAACCTTAGGCTAGGGGAGCGCTAGCCTTAGCGTAAGCCTTGGTGCGCCCTAGCCTAAACCTAGGGGTTCCCTAGCCTAAGCCTAGGGGTGACCTAGCCTTAGGCTAGGGGAGTCCTAGCTTTAGTCTAAGCCTAGGGGTGCCCTAGCCTAAGCCTAGGGGTGCCCTAGCCCAAGCCTAGGGATGCTGTAGCGTT
The DNA here is from genome assembly GCF_050624435.1 of Tenrec ecaudatus. Taxonomy (NCBI): domain Eukaryota; kingdom Metazoa; phylum Chordata; class Mammalia; order Afrosoricida; family Tenrecidae; genus Tenrec; species Tenrec ecaudatus. The sequence continues at coordinate 1,503,115 of NW_027459462.1, forward strand.
AGGCTAGAGGAGCCCTAGCCTTAGCTTAAGCCTAGGGGTGCCCTAGCCTAAGCCTAGGGGTGCCCTAGCCTAAGTCTAGGGGTTCCCTACCTAAGCCTACGGGTGCCCTAGTCTAAGCCTAGGGGTGCCCTAGCCCAAGCCTAGGGATGCCCTAGCGTTAGGCTAGAGGAGCCCTAGCCTTAGCCTAAGCCTAAGGGTGCCCTAGCCTAAGCCTAGGGTTGCCCTAGCCTAAGTCTAGGGGTGCCCTAGCCTAAGCTTAGGGGTACCCTAGCCTTAGGCCAGGGGAGTCCTCGCCTTAGCCGAAGCCTTGGGGTGCCCTAGCCTAAGACTAGGGGTGCCCTAGCCTAAGCCTAGGGGTGCCCTAGCACAGGCTAGGGATGCCCTAGCGTTAGGCTTCAGGAGCCCTAGCCTTAGCCTAAGCCTAGGGGTGCATCAGCCTAAGCCAAGGGGTGCCCTATCCTAAGCCATGGGGTGCCCTAGCCTAAGCCTAGAGGTGCCCTAGCCTAAGCCTAGCGGTGCCCTAGCCTTAGGTTAGGGAAGCCCTAGCCTTAGCCTAAGACTAGGGGTGCCCTATCCTAAGACTAGGGGTGCCCTAGCCTAAGCCTACGCGTGTCCTAACCTAAGCCTAGGGGTACCGTAGCCCAAGCCTAGGGATGCCCTAGCGTTAGGCTAGAGGAGCCCTATCCTTAGCCTAAGCCTAGGGGTACCCTAGCCTAAGCCTAGGGGTGCCCTAGCCTAAGCCTAGGGGTGTCCTAGCCTAAGTCTAGGGGTGCCCTAGCCTGAGCCTTGGGGTACCCTAGCCTTAGGCTAGGGGAGCCCTAGCGTTAGCCTAAGCCTAGGGGTGCCCCAGCCTAAGCCTAGGGGTGCCCTAGCCTAAGTCTAGGGGTGCCTAGCCTAAGCATAGAGGTGCCCTAACCTAACCCTAGGGAGATCCCTACCTAATCCTAGGGGTGCCGTAGCCTAAGCCTACGGGTGCCCTAGCCTAAGCCTAGGTGTGCCCTAGCCTAAGCCAAGGGGTACCCTAGCCCAGGCTAGGGATGCCCTAGCCTAAGTCTAGGGGTGCCTAGCCTAAGCATAGAGGTGCCCTAATCTAAGCCTAGGGGTTCCCTACCTAAGCCTAGGGGTGCCCTAGCCTAAGCCTAGGGGTGCTCTAGCTTTAGGCTAGGGGAGCCCTAGCCTTAGCCTAAGCCTAGGGGTGCCCTATCCTAAGACTAGGGGTGCTCTAGCCTAAGTCTACGGGTGTCCTAGCCTAAGCCGAGGGGTGCCCTAGCCTAAGCCTAGGGGTGCCCTAACCTTAGGCTAGGGGAGCCCTAGCCTAAGCCTAAGCCTTGGGGCGCCCTAGCATAAACCTAGTGGTTCCCTAGCCTAAGGCTAGGGGTGACCTAACGTTAGGCTAGGGGAGCCCTAGCCTTAGTCTAAGCCTAGGGGTGCCCTAGCCTAAGCCTCGGGGTGCCGTAGCCCAAGCCTAGGCATGCCCTAGCGTTAGGCTAGAGGAGCCCTATCCTTAGCCTAAGCCTAGGGGTGCCCTAGCCTAAGCCTAGGGTTGCCCTAGCCTAAGCCTAGGGGTGCCCCAGCCTAAGCCTAGGGGTGCCGTAGCCTAAGTCTAGGGGTGCCTAGCCTAAGCATAGAGGTGCCCTAACCTAAGCCTAGGGCGATCCCTACCTAATCCGAGGGGTGCCCTAGCCTAAGCCTACGGGTGCCCTAGCCTAAGCCTAGGGGTGCCCTAGGCTAAACCTAGGGGTGCTCTAGCCCAGGCTAGGGATGCCCTAGCGTTAGGCTAGAGGAGCCCTAGCCTTAGCCTAAGCCTAGGGGTGCCCTAACCTAAGCAAAGGGGTGCGCTAGCCTAAGTAGAGGGGTGCCCTAGCCTAAGCCTAAGGGTGCCCTAGCCTAAGTCTAGGGGTGCCTAGCCTAAGCATAGGGGTGCCCTAACCTAAGCCTAGGGGTTCCCTACCTAAGCCTAGGGGTGCCCTAGCCTAAACCTACGGGTGCCCTAACCTAAGCCTAGGGGTGCCCTAGCCTAAGCCTAGGGGTGCCCTAGCCTAAGCATAGGGGTGCCCTAGCCTAAGCCTAGGGGTGCCCTAGCCTAAGCCTAGGGGTGCCCAAGCCTAAGCCTAGGGGTGCCCTATCCTTAGGCTGGGGGAGCCTTAGCCTTAGCCTAAGCCTAGGGGTGCCCTACCCTAAACCTAGGGGTGCCCTAGCCTAAGCGTAGGGGTGCCCAAGCCCAAGCCTAGGGGTGCCTTAGCGTAAGCCTAGGGATACCCTAGCCTAAGCCTAGGGGTGCCCTAGCCTAAGGCTAGGGGTGCCCTAGCTTTTGTCTAGTAGAGCCCTAGTCTTAGCCTAAGCCTAGGGGTGCCCTAGCCTAAGCCTAGGGGTGCCCTAACCTAAGCCTAGGGGAGCCCTAGCCTAAGCCTAGGGGTGCCCTAGCGTAAGCCTAGGGGTGCCCTAGCCTTAGGCTAGGGAAGCCCTAGCCTTAGCCTAAGCCTACGGGTGCCCTAGCCTAAGCCTAGGGGTGCCCTAGCCTAATACTAGGGGTGCCCTAGCCTAAGCCTAGGGGTGCCCTAGCCTTAGGCTAGGGGAGCCCTAGCTTTAGCCTAAGCCTAGGGGTGCCCTACCCAAAGCCTAGGGGTGCCCTAGCCTAAGCCTAGGGGTGCCTTAGCCTTAAGCTAGGGGATCCTTAGCCTTAGCCTAAGCCTAGGGGAGCCTTAGCCTAAGACTAGGGGTGCCCAAGCCTAAGCCTAAGGGAGCCCTAGCCTAAGCCTAGGGGTGCCCAAGCCTAATCCTAGGGGTGCCCTACCCTAAGCCTAGGGGTGCCCTAGCCTAAGCTTAGGGCTGCCCTAGCCTAAGCCTAGGGGTGCCCTAGCCTACGCCTAGGGCTGCCCTAGCCTGCGCCTAGGGGTCCCCTAGCCTAAGCCTAGCGGTGCCCTAGCCTAAGCATAGGGTGCCCTAGCCTTAGGCTAGGAGAGCCCTAGCCATAGCCTAAGCCTAGGGGTGCCCTAGCCTAAGCCTAGGGGTACCCTAGCCTAAGCCTAGGGGTGCTCTAGCCTAAGCCTAGCGGTGCCCTAGCCTAAGCCTAGGGGTGCCCTAGCCTGAGACTAGGGGAGCCCTAGCCTTAGCCTAAACCTAGGGGTGCCCTAGCCTAAGCCTAGGGGTGCCGTAGCCTGAGCCTACAGGTGCCATAGCCTGAGCATACGGGTGCCCTAGCCTGAGGCTAGGGGAGCCCTAGCGTTATTCTAGCCTAGGATTGCCCTAGCCTAGTCTAGGGGTGTCATAGCCTGAGTCTAGAGGTGCACTAGCCTGAGGATAGGGGAGCCCAAGCCTTAGCCTAAGCCTATGGGGCCCTAGCCTAAGCCTATGGGTGCCCTAGCCTTAGGCTAGGGGAGCCCAAGCTTTAGCTTAAGCCTAAGGGTGCACTAGCCAAAGCCTAGGGGTGCCCGAGCCTAAGCCTAGGGGTGCCTTAGCCTTAGTCTAGGGGATCCTAGCGTTACCCTAAGCCTAGGGGAGCCCTAGCCTAAGCCTAGGGGTGCCCTAGCCTAAGCCTATGGGTGCCCTAGCCTTAGGCTAGGGGAGCCCTAGCTTTAGCCTATGCCTAGGGGTGCCGTAGCCAAAGCCTATGGGTGCCCTAGCCTAAGCTTAGGGGTGCCTTAGCCTTAGGCTAGGGGATCCTTAGCCTTACCCTAAGCCTAGTGGAGCCCTAGCCTAAGCCTAGGGGTGCCCTAGCCTAAGCCTATGGGTGCCCTAGCCTAAGCATAGGGATGCTCTAGCCTAAGCCTAGGGGTGCCCTAGCCTAAGCCTAGGGCTGCCCTAGCCTGAGCCTAGGGGTGCCGTAGCCTTAGGCTAGGGGAGCCGTAGCCTTAGCCTAAGCCTAGGGGTGCCCTAGTCTAAGCCTAGGGGTGCCCTATCCTGAGCCTAGGGGTGCCCTAGTCTGAGGCTAGGGGAGCCCTAGCCTTAGCCTAAGCCTACGATTGCCCCAGCCTGAGCTTAGGGGTGCCCTATCCTAAGCCTAGGGGTGCCCTAGCTTGAGGCTAGAGGAGCCGTAGCCTTAACCTAAGCCTAGGGGATCCCTATCTAAAGCCTAGGGGTGCCCTAGCCTAAGCCTCGGGGTGCCGTAGCCTAAGCCTAGGAGTGCCCTAGTCTGAGGCTAGGGGAGCCCTAGCCTTTTCCTAAGCCTAGGGGTGCCCTAGCCTAAGCCTAGGGGTGCCCTAGCCTGAGCCTAGTGGTGCCGTAGCCTTAGGCTAGGGGAGCCCTAGCCTTAGCCTAAGCCTAGGGGTGCCCTAGTCTAAGCCTAGGGGTGCCTATCCTGAGCCTAGGGGTGCCCTAGTCTGAGGCTAGGGGAGCCATTGCCTTAGCCTAAGACTAGGGGTGCCCTAGCCTAAGCCTATGGGTGCCCTACCCTAAGGCTCGGGGTGCCCTAGCCTAAGCCTAGGGGTGCCCTAGCCTTATGCTAGCTGAGCCCTAGCCTTAGCCTAAGCCTAGGGGTGCCCTAGCCTAAGCCTTGGGGTGCCCTAGCCTAAGCCTAGGGGTGCCCTAGCCTTAGGCTAGGGGAGCCCTAACCTTAGCCTAAGCCTAGCGGTGCCCTAGCTTAAGACTAGGGGTGCCCTAGCCTAAGCTTAGGGGTGCCGTAGCCTAAGCCTAGGGGTGCCCTAGCCTAAGACTAGGGGTGCCCTAGCCTTAGGCTAGGGGAGACCTAGCCTTAGCCTAAGCCTAGGGGTGTCCTAGTCTAAGCTTAGGGGTGCCCTATCCTAAGCCTAGGGGTGCCCTACCCAAAGCCTAGGGGTGCCCTAGCCTAAGCCTAGGGGTGCCTTAGCCTTAAGCTAGGGGATCCTTAGCCTTAGCCTAAGCCTAGGGGAGCCTTAGCCTAAGACTAGGGGTGCCCAAGCCTAAGCCTAAGGGAGCCCTAGCCTAAGCCTAGGGGTGCCCAAGCCTAATCCTAGGGGTGCCCTACCCTAAGCCTAGGGGTGCCCTAGCCTAAGCTTAGGGCTGCCCTAGCCTAAGCCTAGGGGTGCCCTAGCCTATGCCTAGGGCTGCCCTAGCCTGCGCCTAGGGGTCCCCTAGCCTAAGCCTAGCGGTGCCCTAGCCTAAGCATAGGGTGCCCTAGCCTTAGGCTAGGAGAGCCCTAGCCATAGCCTAAGCCTAGGGGTGCCCTAGCCTAAGCCTAGGGGTACCCTAGCCTAAGCCTAGGGGTGCTCTAGCCTAAGCCTAGCGGTGCCCTAGCCTAAGCCTAGGGGTGCCCTAGCCTGAGACTAGGGGAGCCCTAGCCTTAGCCTAAACCTAGGGGTGCCCTAGCCTAAGCCTAGGGGTGCCGTAGCCTGAGCCTACGGGTGCCATAGTCTGAGCATACGGGTGCCCTAGCCTGAGGCTAGGGGAGCCCTAGCGTTATTCTAGCCTAGGATTGCCCTAGCCTAGTCTAGGGGTGTCATAGCCTGAGTCTAGAGGTGCACTAGCCTGAGGATAGGGGAGCCCAAGCCTTAGCCTAAGCCTATGGGGCCCTAGCCTAAGCCTATGGGTGCCCTAGCCTTAGGCTAGGGGAGCCCAAGCTTTAGCTTAAGCCTAAGGGTGCACTAGCCAAAGCCTAGGGGTGCCCGAGCCTAAGCCTAGGGGTGCCTTAGCCTTAGTCTAGGGGATCCTAGCGTTACCCTAAGCCTAGGGGAGCCCTAGCCTAAGCCTAGGGGTGCCCTAGCCTAAGCCTATGGGTACCCTAGCCTTAGGCTAGGGGAGCCCTAGCTTTAGCCTATGCCTAGGGGTGCCGTAGCCAAAGCCTATGGGTGCCCTAGCCTAAGCTTAGGGGTGCCTTAGCCTTAGGCTAGGGGATCCTTAGCCTTACCCTAAGCCTAGTGGAGCCCTAGCCTAAGCCTAGGGGTGCCCTAGCCTAAGCCTATGGGTGCCCTAGCCTAAGCATAGGGATGCTCTAGCCTAAGCCTAGGGGTGCCCTAGCCTAAGCCTAGGGCTGCCCTAGCCTGAGCCTAGGGGTGCCGTAGCCTTAGGCTAGGGGAGCCGTAGCCTTAGCCTAAGCCTAGGGGTGCCCTAGTCTAAGCCTAGGGGTGCCCTATCCTGAGCCTAGGGGTGCCCTAGTCTGAGGCTAGGGGAGCCCTAGCCTTAGCCTAAGCCTACGATTGCCCCAGCCTGAGCTTAGGGGTGCCCTATCCTAAGCCTAGGGGTGCCCTAGCTTGAGGCTAGAGGAGCCGTAGCCTTAACCTAAGCCTAGGGGATCCCTATCTAAAGCCTAGGGGTGCCCTAGCCTAAGCCTCGGGGTGCCGTAGCCTAAGCCTAGGAGTGCCCTAGTCTGAGGCTAGGGGAGCCCTAGCCTTTTCCTAAGCCTAGGGGTGCCCTAGCCTAAGCCTAGGGGTGCCCTAGCCTGAGCCTAGTGGTGCCGTAGCCTTAGGCTAGGGGAGCCCTAGCCTTAGCCTAAGCCTAGGGGTGCCCTAGTCTAAGCCTAGGGGTGCCTATCCTGAGCCTAGGGGTGCCCTAGTCTGAGGCTAGGGGAGCCATTGCCTTAGCCTAAGACTAGGGGTGCCCTAGCCTAAGCCTATGGGTGCCCTACCCTAAGGCTCGGGGTGCCCTAGCCTAAGCCTAGGGGTGCCCTAGCCTTATGCTAGCTGAGCCCTAGCCTTAGCCTAAGCCTAGGGGTGCCCTAGCCTAAGCCTTGGGGTGCCCTAGCCTAAGCCTAGGGGTGCCCTAGCCTTAGGCTAGGGGAGCCCTAACCTTAGCCTAAGCCTAGCGGTGCCCTAGCTTAAGACTAGGGGTGCCCTAGCCTAAGCTTAGGGGTGCCGTAGCCTAAGCCTAGGGGTGCCCTAGCCTAAGACTAGGGGTGCCCTAGCCTTAGGCTAGGGGAGACCTAGCCTTAGCCTAAGCCTAGGGGTGTCCTAGTCTAAGCTTAGGGGTGCCCTATCCTAAGCCTAGGGGTGCCCTAGCCTAAGCCTAGGGGTGCCCTAGCCTAAGCCTAGGGGTACCCTAGGCTTAGGCTAGGGGAGCCCTAGCCTTAGCCTAAGCCTAGGGACACCCTAGCCTAAATCTAGGGGTGCCCTAGCCTAAGCTTAGGGGTTCACTAGCCTTAGGCTAGGGGAGCCCTAGCCTTAGTCTAAGACTAGTGGTGCCCTCGCCTAAGCATAGGGGTGCCCTATCCTTAGGCTAGGGGAGTCCTCCCCTTATCCGAAGTCTAGGGCTGCCCTAGCCTAAGCCTAGGGGTGCCCTAGCCTTAGGCTAGGGGAGCCCTAGCCTTAGCCTAAGCCTAGAGCTGCCCCAGCCTAAGCCTAAGGGTGCCCTAGCCTACGTCTAGGGGTTCCCTAGCCTAAGCATAGGGATGCTCTAACTTAAGCCAAGGGTTCCCTACCTAAGCCTAGGGGTGCTCTAGCCTAAGCCTAGTCGTGCCCTCGCCTTAGGCTAGGGAAGCCCTAGCCTTAGCCTAAGTCTAGGGGTGCACTAGCCTAAGCCTAGGGGTGCCCTAGCCTAAGCCTAGGGGTTCCCTCAACTAAGCCTACGGGTGCCCTAGCCTAAGGCTAGGGGTGCCCTAGCCTAAGTCTAGGGGTGTCCCTAGCCTAAGCCTAGGGGTGCACTAGCCTAAGCCTAAACCTAGGGGTGCCCTAGCCTAAGCCTGGGGGTGCCCTAGCCTAAGCCTACGGGTGTCCTAACCCAAGCCTAGGGATGCCCTAGCGTTAGGCTAGAGGAGCCCTAGCTTTAGCCTAAGCCTAGGGGTGCCCTAGCCTAAGCCTAGGGGTGCCCTAGCCTAAGCCTACGGGTGTCCTAGCTTAAGACTAGGGGTGCTTTACCCTAAGCCTACGGGTGCCCTAGCCTTAGGCTAGGGGAGCCCTAGCCTTAGCCTAAGCCTTGGAGCGCCCTAGCCTAAGCCTAGGGGTTACCTAGCCTAAGCCTAGGGGTGCCCTAGGCTAAGGCTAGGCGTGCCCTAGCCTTAGTCTAGTGGAGCCCTAGCATTAGCCTAAGCTTAGGTGTGCCCTATCTTAAGCCTAAGGGTGTCCTAGCCTAAGTCTAAAGGTGCCCTAGCCTAAGGCTAGTTGTGCCCTAGCCTTAGGCTAGGGGAACCCTAGCCTTAGTTTAAGCCTAGGGGTGCCCTAGCCCAAGACTAGGGATGCCCTAGCGTTAGGCTAGAGGAGCCCTAGCCTTATCCTAAGCCTAGGGGTGCCCTAGCCTAAGCCAAGTTGTGCCCTAGCCTAAGTCTAGGGGTGCCCTAGCCTAAGCCTAGGTGTACCCTAGCCTTAGGCTAGGGGAGTCCTCGCCATAGACAAAGCCTTGGGGTGCCCTAGCCTAAGCCTAGGGGTGCCCTAACCTAAGCTTAGGGGTGGCCTAGCCCAAGTAGGGATGCCCTAGCGTTAGGCTAGAGGAGCCCTAGCCTTAGCCTAAGCCAAGGGGTGCCCTAGCCTAAGCCTAGGGGTGCCCTAGCCTAAGCCTAGGGGTGCCCTAGCCCAGGCTAGGGATGCCCGATCGTTAGGCTAGAGGAACCCTAGCATTAGCCTAAGCCTAGGGGTGCCCTAGCCTAGGCCAAGGGGTGCGCTAGCCTAAGTATAGGGGAGCCCTAGCCTTAGCCTAAGCCTTGGGGCGCCCTAGCCTAAGCCTAGGGGTTCCCTAGCCTAAGCCTAGGGGTGCCCTAGGCTAAGGCAAGGGGTGCCCTAGCCTTAGTCTAGTGGAGCCCTAGCCTTAGCCTAAGCCTAGGGGTGCACTATCCTAAGCCATGGGGTGCCCTAGCCTACGCCTAGAGGTGCCCTAGCCTAAGCCTAGGGTTGCCCTAGCCTAAGCCTATGGGTGTCCTAGCCTAAGCCTAGGGGTGTCCAGGCCTAAGCCTAGGGGTGCCCTAGCCTAAGCCTAGGGGTGCCCTCCCCTAAGCCTAGGGATGCCCTAGCCTAAGCCTAGGGGTGCCCTAGCCTTAGGCTAGCTGAGCCCTTGCCTTAGCCTAAGCCTAGGGGTGCCCTAGCCTAAGCCTAGGGGTGCCCTAGCCTAAGCCTAGTGGTGCCCTAGCCGTAGGCTAGGGGAGCCCTAGCGTGAGCCTAAGCCTAGGGGTCCCCAAGCCTAAGCCTATGGGTGCCCTAGCCTAAACCTAGGGGTGCCCTAGCCTAAGCTTAGGGGTGCCCTAGCGTAAGCCTAGGGGTGCTCTAGCCTAAGCCTAGGGGTGCCCTAGCCTAAGCCTAGGGGTGCCCTAGCCTAAGCCTAGGGGTGCCCTAGCCTAAGCATATGGGTGCCCTAGCCTAAGCCTAGGGGTGCCCTAGCCTTAGGCTAGCTGAGCCCTTGCCTTAGCCTAAGCCTAGGGGTGCCCTAGCCTAAGCCTAGGGGTGCCCTAGCCTAAGCTTAGTGGTGCCCTAGCCTTAGGCTAGGGGAGCCCTAGCGTTAGCCTAAGCCTAGGGGTCCCCTAGCCTAAGGGTAGGGGTGCCCTAGCCTAAGCCTAGGGGTGCCCTAGCCAAAGCCTATGGGTGTCCTAGCCTAAGCCTATGGGTGCCCTAGCCTAAGCCTAGGGGTGCCCTAGCCTAAGGCTAGGGGAGCCCTAGCCTTAGCCTAAGCTTAGGGGTGCAGTAGCCTAAACCTAGGGGTTCCCTAGAATAAACATAGGGGTGTCCTAGCCTAAGCCTAGGGGTCCTGTAGCCTAAGCCTAGGGGTGCCCTAGCCTAAGTCTAGGGGTGCCGTAGCCTAACCCTAGGGGTGCCCTAGCCTAAGCCAAGGGGTGACCTAGGCTAAGCCTAGTGGTGCCCTTGCCTAAGCCTAGGGGTGCCCTACCCTAAGCCTAGGGGTGCCCTAGCCTAAGCCTAGGGGTGCCTGAGCCTAAGCCTAGGGGTGTCCTAGCCTTAGGCTAGGGGAGTCCTAGTCTTATCCTAAGTCTAGGAGTGCCCAAACCTAAGCCTAGGGGTGCCCTAGCCTAAGCCTAGGGGTGCCCTATCCTAAGCCTAGGGGTACACTAGCCTTAGGCTAGGGGAGCCCTAGTCTTATCCTAAGTCTAGGAGTGCCCAAACCTAAGCCTAGGTGTGCCCTAGCCTAAGTCTACGGGTGCCCTAGCCTAAGCCCAGGGATGCCCTAGCCTAAGTCTAGGGGTGCCCTATCCTAAGCCTAGGGGTACACTAGCCTTAGGCTAGGGGAGCCCTAGCCTTAGCCTAAGCCTAGGGGTGCACCAGCCTAAGCCTAGGGGTGCCCTAAGCTAAGGCTAGGGGTGCCAACGCTTTAGGCTAGGGGAACCCTAGCCTTAGTCTAAGCCTAGGGGTGCCCTAGCCCAAGCCTAGGGATGCCCTAGCGTTAGGCTAGAGGAGCCCTAGCCTTAGCCTCAGCCTTGGGTGCCCTAGCCTAAGCCTAGGGGTGCCCTAAGCTAAGGCTAGGGGTGCCAACGCTTTAGGCTAGGGGAACCCTAGCCTTAGTCTAAGCCTAGGGGTGCCCTAGCCCAAGCCTAGGGATGCCCTAGCGTTAGGCTAGAGGAGCCCTAGCCTTAGCCTCAGCCTTGGGTGCCCTAGCCTAAGCCTAGGGGTGCCCTAGCCTAAGCCTAGAGGTGCCCTAGCCTAAGTCTAGGCGTGCCCTAGCCGAAGCCTAGGGGTACCCTAGCCTTAAGCTAGGGGATTCCTCGCCTTAGCCGAAACCTTGGGGTGCCCTAGCCTAAGCCTAGGGGTGCCCTAGCCTAAGCCTAGGGGTGCCCTAGACCAAGTAGGGATGCCCTAGCGTTAGGCTAGAGGAGCCCTAGCCTAAGCCTAAATCTAGGGGTGCCCTAGCCTAAGCCTTTGGGTGCCCTAGCCTAAGTCTAGGGGTGCCCTATCCTAAGCCTAGGGGTACACTAGCCTTAGGCTAGGGGAGCCCTAGCCTTAGCCTAAGCCTAGGGGTGCCCCAGCCTAAGCCAAGGGGTGCCCTAGCCTAATCCTAGGGGTGCCCTAGCCTAAGCCTAGGGGTGCCCTAGCCTAAGCCTGGGGGTGCCCTAGCCAAAGCCTGGGGGTGCCCTTGCGTAAGCCTAGAGGTTCCCTAGCCTTAGGCTTGGGGAGCCCCAGCCTTAGTCTAAGCCTAGGTGTGCCCGAGCCTAAGTCTAGGGGTGCCCTCGCCTAAGCTTAGGGGTACCGTAGCCTTAGGTTAGGGTAGTCCTCGCCTTAGCCGAAACCTTGGGGTGCCCTAGCCTAAGCCTAGGGGTGCCCTAGCCTAAGCCTAGGGGTGCCCTAGCCAAAGCCTAGGGATGCCCTAGCGTTAGGCTAGAGGAGCCCTAGCCTTAGCCTAAGCCTAGGGGTGCCCTAGCCTAAGCCTAGGGGTGCCCTAGCATTAGCCTAGGGTTGCCCTAGCCTAAGCCTAGGGGTGCCTTAGCCTAAGCCTAGGGGTGCCCTAGCGTAAGCCGAGGGGTGCCCTAGCCTAAGACTATGGGTGTCCTAGCCTAAGCCTAGGGGTGCCCTAGCCTAAGCCTAGGGGTGCCCTAGCCTTAGGCTAGGGGAGCCCTAGCCTTAGCCTAAGCCTAGGGATGCCCAAGCCTAAGACTAGAGGTGCCCTAGCCTAAGCCTATGGGTGTCCTAGCCTAAACCTAGGGGTGCCCTAGCCTAAGCCTAGGGGTGCCCTAACGTTAGGCTAGGGGAGCGCTAGCCTTAGCGTAAGCCTTGGGGCGCCCTAGCCTAAAGCTAGGGGTTCCCTAGCCTAAGCCTAGGGGTGACCTAGCCTTAGGCTAGGGGAGCCCTAGCTTTAGTCTAAGCCTAGGGGTGCCCTAGCCTAAGCCTAGGGGTGCCCTAGCCCAAGCCTAGGGATGCCGTAGCGTTAGGCTAGAGGAGCCCTAGCCTTAGCCTAAGCCTACTGGTGCCCTAGCCTAAGCCTAGGGGTGCCCTAGCTTAAGTCTAGGGGTGCCCTAGCCTAAGCCTAGGGGTACGCTAGCCGTAGGCTAGTGGAGGCCTAGCCTTAGCCTACGCCTAGGGGTGCCCTAGCCTAAGACTAGGGGTGCCCTAACCTAAGCTTAGTGGTGCCCTAGCCTAAGCCTTGGGGTGCCCTAGCCTAAGCTTAGGGGTGCCCTAGGGTTAGTCTAGGGGAGCCCTAGCCTAAGCCTAAGCCTAGAGGTGCCCTAGCCTAAGCCTATGGGTGCCCTAGCCTAAGACTAGGGGTGACCTAGCCTAAGCCTAGGCGTGCCCTAGCCTTAGGCTAGCTGAGCCCTAGCCTAAGCCTAAGCCTAGGGGTGCCCTAGCCTAAGCCGAGGGGTGCCCTACCCTAAGCCTAGGGGTGCCCTAGCCTAAGCCTTGGGGTGCCCTAGCCTAAGCCTAGGGGTGCCCTAGGGTTAGTCTAGGGGAGCCCTAGCCTTAGCCTAAGTCTAGGCGTGCCCTACCTTAAGCCTAGGGGTGCCCTAGACTAAGCCTAGGGGTGCCCTAGCCTAAGCCTAAGGGTCCCCTAGCCTAAGCCTAGGGGTGCCCTAGCCTTAGGCTAGAGGAGCCCTAGCCTTAGCCTAAGCCTAGGCGAGCCCTAGCCTAAGCATAGGGGTGCCCTAGCCTAAGACTTGGGGTGCCCTAGCCTAAGCCTAGGGGTGCCCTAGGGTTAGGCTAGGGGAGCCCTAGCCTTAGCCTAAGCTTTGGGGTGCCCTAGCCTTAGCCTAGGGGTGCCCTAGCCTAAGCCTAGGCTTGCCCTAGCCTTAGGCTATCTGAGCCCTAGCCTAAGCCTAAGCCTAGGGGTGCCCTAGCCTAAGCCAAGGGGCGCCCCAGCCTAAGCCTAGGGGTGCCATAGCCTTAGGCTATAGGAGCCCTAGCCTTAGCCTAAGCCTAGGGGTGCCCTAGCCTAAGACTAGGGGTGCCCTAGCCTAAGCTTAGGGGTGCCCTAGCCTAAGCCTTGGGGTGCCCTATTCTAAGCCTAGGGGTGCCCTAGGGTTAGGCTAGGAGAGCCCTAACCTTAGCCTAAGCCTAGGTGTGCCCTAGCCCAAGCCTAGGGGTGCCCTAGCCTAAGCCCAGGGGTGCCCTAGCCTTAGTCTAGTGGAGCCCTAGCCTTAGCCTAAGCCTAGGGGTGCCCTAGCCTAAGCCTAGGGGTGCCCTAGCCTAAGCCTAGGCTTGCCCTAGCCTTAGGCTAGCTAAGCCCTAGCCTAAGCCTAACCTAGGGGTGCCCTAGCCTAATCCTAGGGGTGCCCTAGCCTAAGACTAGGGGTGCCCTAGCCAAATCTTAGGGGTGCCCTAGCCTAAGCATTGGGTGCTCTAGCCTAAGCCTAGGGGTGCCCTAGAGTTAGGCTAGGGGAGCCCTATCCTTAGCCTAAGCCTATGGGTGCCCTAGCCTAAGACTAGCGGTGCCCTAACCTAAGCTTAGTGGTGCCCTATCCTAAGCCTAGGGGTGCCCTAGCCTAAATCTAGGGGTGCCCTAGCCTAAGCCTAGGGGTGCCCTAGCCTAAGCCTAGGGGTGCCCTAGCCTAAGCCTAGGGGTGCCCTATCCTAAGCCTAGGGGTGCCCTAGCCCAAGCCTAGGGGTGCCCTAGCCTAAGCCTAGGGGTGCCCTAGCCTAAGCCTAGGGGTGCCCTAAACTAAGCCTAGGGGTGCCCTAGCCTAAGCCAAGGGGTGCCCTAGCCTAAGCCTAGGGGTGCCCTAGCCTTAGGCTAGGGGAGCCCTAGCCTTAGCCTAAGCCTAGGGGTGCCCTAGCCTAAGACTAGGGGTGCCCTAGCCTAACCTTAGAGGTGCCCTAGCGTAAGCCTAGGGGTGCCCTAGTCTAAGCCTAGGGGTGCCCTACCCTAAGCCTAGGGCTGCCATAGCCTAAGCCTAGGGGTGCCCTAGCCTTAGGCTAGCTGAGCCCTTGCCTTAGCCTAAGCCTAGGAGTGCCCTAGTGTAAACCTAGGGGTGCCCTTGCCTAAGGTTAGGGGTGCCCTAGCCTTAGTCTAGTGGAGCCCTAGCCTTAGCCTATGCCTAGGGGTGCGCTATCCTAAGCCATGTGGTGCCCTAGCATAAGCCTAGGGGTGCCCTAGCCTAAGCCTAGGGGTGCCCTAACCTTAGCCTAGGGGAGCCCTAGCCTTATCCTAAGCCTAGGGGTGCCCAAGCCTAAGACTAGAGGTGCCCTAGCCTAAGCCTACGGGTGTCCTAGCCTAAGCCTAGGTGTGCCCTAGCCTAAGCCTAGGGGTGCCCTAGTCTAAGCCTAGGGGTGCCCTAACCTTAGGCTAGGGGAGCGCTAGCCTTAGCGTAAGCCTTGGTGCGCCCTAGCCTAAACCTAGGGGTTCCCTAGCCTAAGCCTAGGGGTGACCTAGCCTTAGGCTAGGGGAGTCCTAGCTTTAGTCTAAGCCTAGGGGTGCCCTAGCCTAAGCCTAGGGGTGCCCTAGCCCAAGCCTAGGGATGCTGTAGCGTTAGGCTAGAGGAGCCCTAGCCTTAGCCTAAGCCTAGGGGTGCCCTAGCCTAAGCCTAGGGGTGCCCTAGCCTAAGTCTAGGGGTTCCCTACCTAAGCCTACGGGTGCCCTAGTCTAAGCCTAGGGGTGCCCTAGCCCAAGCCTAGGGATGCCCTAGCGTTAGGCTAGAGGAGCCCTAGCCTTAGCCTAAGCCTAAGGGTGCCCTAGCCTAAGCCTAGGGTTGCCCTACCCTAAGCCTAGGGCTGCCATAGCCTAAGCCTAGGGGTGCCCTAGCCTTAGGCTAGCTGAGCCCTTGCCTTAGCCTAAGCCTAGGAGTGCCCTAGTGTAAACCTAGGGGTGCCCTTGCCTAAGGTTAGGGGTGCCCTAGCCTTAGTCTAGTGGAGCCCTAGCCTTACCTATGCCTAGGGGTGCGCTATCCTAAGCCATGTGGTGCCCTAGCATAAGCCTAGGGGTGCCCTAGCCTAAGCCTAGGGGTGCCCTAACCTTAACCTAGGGGAGCCCTAGCCTTATCCTAAGCCTAGGGGTGCCCAAGCCTAAGACTAGAGGTGCCCTAGCCTAAGCCTACGGGTGTCCTAGCCTAAGCCTAGGTGTGCCCTAGCCTAAGCCTAGGGGTGCCCTAGTCTAAGCCTAGGGGTGCCCTAACCTTAGGCTAGGGGAGCGCTAGCCTTAGCGTAAGCCTTGGTGCGCCCTAGCCTAAACCTAGGGGTTCCCTAGCCTAAGCCTAGGGGTGACCTAGCCTTAGGCTAGGGGAGTCCTAGCTTTAGTCTAAGCCTAGGGGTGCCCTAGCCTAAGCCTAGGGGTGCCCTAGCCCAAGCCTAGGGATGCTGTAGCGTTAGGCTAGAGGAGCCCTAGCCTTAGCCTAAGCCTAGGGGTGCCCTAGCCTAAGCCTAGGGGTGCCCTAGCCTAAGTCTAGGGGTTCCCTACCTAAGCCTACGGGTGCCCTAGTCTAAGCCTAGGGGTGCCCTAGCCCAAGCCTAGGGATGCCCTAGCGTTAGGCTAGAGGAGCCCTAGCCTTAGCCTAAGCCTAAGGGTGCCCTAGCCTAAGCCTAGGGTTGCCCTAGCCTAAGTCTAGGGGTGCCCTAGCCTAAGCTTAGGGGTACCCTAGCCTTAGGCCAGGGGAGTCCTCGCCTTAGCCGAAGCCTTGGGGTGCCCTAGCCTAAGACTAGGGGTGCCCTAGCCTAAGCCTAGGGGTGCCCTAGCACAGGCTAGGGATGCCCTAGCGTTAGGCTTCAGGAGCCCTAGCCTTAGCCTAAGCCTAGGGGTGCATCAGCCTAAGCCAAGGGGTGCCCTATCCTAAGCCATGGGGTGCCCTAGCCTAAGCCTAGAGGTGCCCTAGCCTAAGCCTAGCGGTGCCCTAGCCTTAGGTTAGCGAAGCCCTAGCCTTAGCCTAAGACTAGGGGTGCCCTATACTAAGACTAGGGGTGCCCTAGCCTAAGCCTACGCGTGTCCTAACTTAAGCCTAGGGGTACCGTAGCCCAAGCCTAGGGATGCCCTAGCGTTAGGCTAGAGGAGCCCTATCCTTAGCCTAAGCCTAGGGGTACCCTAGCCTAAGCCTAGGGGTGCCCTAGCCTAAGCCTAGGGGTGTCCTAGCCTAAGTCTAGGGGTGCCCTAGCCTGAGCCTTGGGGTACCCTAGCCTTAGGCTAGGGGAGCCCTAGCGTTAGCCTAAGCCTAGGGGTGCCCCAGCCTAAGCCTAGGGGTGCCCTAGCCTAAGTCTAGGGGTGCCTAGCCTAAGCATAGAGGTGCCCTAACCTAAGCCTAGGGAGATCCCTACCTAATCCTAGGGGTGCCGTAGCCTAAGCCTACGGGTGCCCTAGCCTAAGCCTAGGTGTGCCCTAGCCTAAGCCAAGGGGTACCCTAGCCCAGGCTAGGGATGCCCTAGCCTAAGTCTAGGGGTGCCTAGCATAAGCATAGAGGTGCCCTAACCTAAGCCTAGGGGTTCCCTACCTAAGCCTAGGGGTGCCCTAGCCTAAGCCTAGGGGTGCTCTAGCTTTAGGCTAGGGGAGCCCTAGCCTTAGCCTAAGCCTAGGGGTGCCCTATCCTAAGACTAGGGGTGCTCTAGCCTAAGTCTACGGGTGTCCTAGCCTAAGCCGAGGGGTGCCCTAGCCTAAGCCTAGGGGTGCCCTAACCTTAGGCTAGGGGAGCCCTAGCCTAAGCCTAAGCCTTGGGGCGCCCTAGCATAAACCTAGTGGTTCCCTAGCCTAAGCCTAGGGGTGACCTAGCGTTAGGCTAGGGGAGCCCTAGCCTTAGTCTAAGCCTAGGGGTGCCCTAGCCTAAGCCTCGGGGTGCCGTAGCCCAAGCCTAGGCATGCCCTAGCGTTAGGCTAGAGGAGCCCTATCCTTAGCCTAAGCCTAGGGGTGCCCTAGCCTAAGCCTAGGGTTGCCCTAGCCTAAGCCTAGGGGTGCCCCAAACTAAGCCTAGGGGTGCCGTAGCCTAAGTCTAGGGGTGCCTAGCCTAAGCATAGAGGTGCCCTAACCTAAGCCTAGGGCGATCCCTACCTAATCCGAGGGGTGCCCTAGCCTAAGCCTACGGGTGCCCTAGCCTAAGCCTAGGGGTGCCCTAGGCTAAACCTAGGGGTGCTCTAGCCCAGGCTAGGGATGCCCTAGCGTTAGGCTAGAGGAGCCCTAGCCTTAGCCTAAGCCTAGGGGTGCCCTAGCCTAAGCAAAGGGGTGCGCTAGCCTAAGTAGAGGGGTGCCCTAGCCTAAGCCTAAGGGTGCCCTAGCCTAAGTCTAGGGGTGCCTAGCCTAAGCATAGGGGTGCCCTAACCTAAGCCTAGGGGTTCCCTACCTAAGCCTAGGGGTGCCCTAGCCTAAACCTACGGGTGCCCTAACCTAAGCCTAGGGGTGCCCTAGCCTAAGCCTAGGGGTGCCCTAGCCTAAGCCTAGGGGTGCCCTAGCCTAAGCATAGGGGTGCCCTAGCCTAAGCCTAGGGGTGCCCTAGCCTAAGCCTAGGGGTGCCCAAGCCTAAGCCTAGGGGAGCCCTATCCTTAGGCTGGGGGAGCCTTAGCCTTAGCCTAAGCCTAGGGGTGCCCTACCCTAAACCTAGGGGTGCCCTAGCGTAAGCGTAGGGGTGCCCAAGCCCAAGCCTAGCGGTGCCTTAGCGTAAGCCTAGGGATACCCTAGCCTAAGCCTAGGTGTGCCCTAGCCTAAGGCTAGGGGTGCCCTAGCCTTAGTCTAGTAGAGCCCTAGCCTTAGCCTAAGCCTAGGGGTGCCCTAGCCTAAGCCTAGGGGTGCCCTAACCTAAGCCTAGGGGAGCCCTAGCCTAAGCCTAGGGGTGCCCTAGCGTAAGCCTAGGGGTGCCCTAGCCTTAGGCTAGGGAAGCCCTAGCCTTAGCCTAAGCCTACGGGTGCCCTAGCCTAAGCCTAGGGGTGCCCTAGCCTAATACTAGGGGTGCCCTAGCCTAAGCCTAGGGGTGCCCTAGCCTTAGGCTAGGGGAGCCCTAGCTTTAGCCTAAGCCTAGGGGTGCCCTACCCAAAGCCTAGGGGTGCCCTAGCCTAAGCCTAGGGGTGCCTTAGCCTAAACCTAGGGGATCCTTAGCCTTAGCCAAGCCTAGGGGAGCCTTAGCCTAAGACTAGGGGTGCCCAAGCCTAAGCCTAAGGGAGCCCTAGCCTAAGCCTAGGGGTGCCCAAGCCTAATCCTAGGGGTGCCCTACCCTAAGCCTAGGGGTGCCCTAGCCTAAGCCTAGGGCTGCCCTAGCCTAAGCCTAGGGGTGCCCTAGCCTACGCCTAGGGCTGCCCTAGCCTGCGCCTAGGCGTCCCCTAGCCTAAGCCTAGCGGTGCCCTAGCCTAAGCATAGGGTGCCCTAGCCTTAGGCTAGGAGAGCCCTAGCCATAGCCTAAACCTAGGGGTGCCCTAGCCTAAGCCTAGGGGTGCCGTAGCCTGAGCCTACGGGTGCCATAGCCTGAGCATACGGGTGCCCTAGCCTGAGGCTAGGGGAGCCCTAGCGTTATTCTAGCCTAGGATTGCCCTAGCCTAGTCTAGGGGTGTCATAGCCTGAGTCTAGAGGTGCACTAGCCTGAGGATAGGGGAGCCCAAGCCTTAGCCTAAGCCTATGGGGCCCTAGCCTAAGCCTATGGGTGCCCTAGCCTTAGGCTAGGGGAGCCCAAGCTTTAGCTTAAGCCTAAGGGTGCACTAGCCAAAGCCTAGGGGTGCCCGAGCCTAAGCCTAGGGGTGCCTTAGCCTTAGTCTAGGGGATCCTAGCGTTACCCTAAGCCAAGGGGAGCCCTAGCCTAAGCCTAGGGGTGCCCTAGCCTAAGCCTATGGGTACCCTAGCCTTAGGCTAGGGGAGCCCTAGCTTTAGCCTATGCCTAGGGGTGCCGTAGCCAAAGCCTATGGGTGCCCTAGCCTAAGCTTAGGGGTGCCTTAGCCTTAGGCTAGGGGATCCTTAGCCTTACCCTAAGCCTAGTGGAGCCCTAGCCTAAGCCTAGGGGTGCCCTAGCCTAAGCCTATGGGTGCCCTAGCCTAAGCATAGGGATGCTCTAGCCTAAGCCTAGGGGTGCCCTAGCCTAAGCCTAGGGCTGCCCTAGCCTGAGCCTAGGAGTGCCGTAGCCTTAGGCTAGGGGAGCCGTAGCCTTAGCCTAAGCCTAGGTGTGCCCTAGTCTAAGCCTAGGGGTGCCCTATCCTGAGCCTAGGGGTGCCCTAGTCTGAGGCTAGGGGAGCCCTAGCCTTAGCCTAAGCCTACGATTGCCCCAGCCTGAGCTTAGGGGTGCCCTATCCTAAGCCTAGGGGTGCCCTAGCTTGAGGCTAGGGGAGCCGTAGCCTTAACCTAAGCCTAGGGGATCCCTATCTAAAGCCTAGGGGTGCCCTAGCCTAAGCCTCGGGGTGCCGTAGCCTAAGCCTAGGAGTGCCCTAGCCTTTGGCTAGGGGAGCCCTAGCCTTTTCCTAAGCCTAGGGGTGCCCTAGCCTAAGCCTAGGGGTGCCCTAGCCTGAGCCTAGTGGTGCCGTAGCCTTAGGCTAGGGGAGCCCTAGCCTTAGCCTAAGCCTAGGGGTGCCCTAGTCTAAGCCTAGGGGTGCCTATCCTGAGCCTAGGGGTGCCCTAGTCTGAGGCTAGGGGAGCCATTGCCTTAGCCTAAGACTAGGGGTGCCCTAGCCTAAGCCTATGGGTGCCCTACCCTAAGGCTAGGGGTGCCCTAGCCTAAGCCTAGGGGTGCCCTAGCCTTATGCTAGCTGAGCCCTAGCCTTAGCCTAAGCCTAGGGGTGCCCTAGCCTAAGCCTTGGGGTGCCCTAGCCTAAGCCTAGGGGTGCCCTAGCCTTAGGCTAGGGGAGCCCTAACCTTAGCCTAAGCCTAGCGGTGCCCTAGCTTAAGACTAGGGGTGCCCTAGCCTAAGCTTAGGGGTGCCGTAGCCTAAGCCTAGGGGTGCCCTAGCCTAAGACTAGGGGTGCCCTAGCCTTAGGCTAGGGGAGACCTAGCCTTAGCCTAAGCCTAGGGGTGTCCTAGTCTAAGCTTAGGGGTGCCCTATCCTAAGCCTAGGGGTGCCCTAGCCTAAGCCTAGGGGTGCCCTAGCCTAAGCCTAGGGGTACCCTAGGCTTAGGCTAGGGGAGCCCTAGCCTTAGCCTAAGCCTAGGGACACCCTAGCCTAAATCTAGGGGTGCCCTAGCCTAAGCTTAGGGGTTCACTAGCCTTAAGCTAGGGGAGCCCTAGCCTTAGTCTTAGACTAGTGGTGCCCTCGCCTAAGCATAGGTGTGCCCTATCCTTAGGCTAGGGGAGTCCTCCCCTTATCCGAAGCCTAGGCGTGCCCTAGGGTAAGCCTAGGGGTGCCCTAGCCTAAGCCTAGTGATGCCCTAGCCCAAGCCTAAGGATGCCCTAGCGTTAGGCTAGAGGAACCCTAGCCCTAACCTAAGTCTAGGGCTGCCCTAGCCTAAGCCTAGGGGTGCCCTAGCCTTAGGCTAGGGGAGCCCTAGCCTTAGCCTAAGCCTAGAGCTGCCCCAGCCTAAGCCTATGGGTGCCCTAGCCTACGTCTAGGGGTTCCCTAGCCTAAGCATAGGGATGCTCTAACTTAAGCCACGGGTTCCCTACCTAAGCCTAGGGGTGCTCTAGCCTAAGCCTAGTCGTGCCCTCGCCTTAGGCTAGGGAAGCCCTAGCCTTAGCCTAAGTCTAGGGGTGCACTAGCCTAAGCCTAGGGGTGCCCTAGCCTAAGCCTAGGGGTTCCCTCGACTAAGCCTACGGGTGCCCTAGCCTAAGGCTAGGGGTGCCCTAGCCTAAGTCTAGGGGTGTCCCTAGCCTAAGCCTAGGGGTGCACTAGCCTAAGCCTAAACCTAGGCCTGCCCTAGCCTAAGCCTGGGGGTGCCCTAGCCTAAGCCTACGGGTGTCCTAACCCAAGCCTAGGGATGCCCTAGCGTTAGGCTAGAGGAGCCCTAGCCTTAGCCTAAGCCTAGGGGTGCCCTAGCCTAAGCCTAGGGGTGCCCTAGCCTAAGCCTACGGTTGTCCTAGCTTAAGACTAGGGGTGCTTTACCCTAAGCCTACGGGTGCCCTAGCCTTAGGCTAGGGGAGCCCCAGCCTTAGCCTAAGCCTTGCAGCGCCCTAGCCTAAGCCTAGGGGTTACCTAGCCTAAGCCTAGGGGTGCCCTAGGCTAAGGCTAGGCGTGCCCTAGCCTTAGTCTAGTGGAGCCCTAGCATTAGCCTAAGCTTAGGTGTGCCCTATCTTAAGCCTAAGGGTGTACTAGCCTAAGTCTAAAGGTGCCCTAGCCTAAGGCTAGTTGTGCCCTAGCCTTAGGCTAGGGGAACCCTAGCCTTAGTTTAAGCCTAGGGGTGCCCTAGCCCAAGACTAGGGATGCCCTAGCGTTAGGCTAGAGGAGCCCTAGCCTTATCCTAAGCCTAGGGGTGCCCTAGCCTAAGCCAAGTTGTGCCCTAGCCTAAGTCTAGGGGTGCCCTAGCCTAAGCCTAGGTGTACCCTAGCCTTAGGCTAGGGGAGTCCTCGCCATAGACAAAGCCTTGGGGTGCCCTAGCCTAAGCCTAGGGGTGCCCTAGCCTAAGCTTAGGGGTGGCCTAGCCCAAGTAGGGATGCCCTAGCGTTAGGCTAGAGGAGCCCTAGCCTTAGCCTAAGCCTAGGGGTGCCCTAGCCTAAGCCTAGGGGTGCCCTAGCCTAAGCCTAGGGGTGCCCTAGCCCAGGCTTGGGATGCCCGATCGTTAGGCTAGAGGAACCCTAGCATTAGCCTAAGCCTAGGGGTGCCCTAGCCTAGGCCAAGGGGTGCGCTAGCCTAAGTATAGGGGTGCCCTAGCCTTAGCCTAAGCCTTGGGGCGCCCTAGCCTAAGCCTAGGGGTTCCCTAGCCTAAGCCTAGGGGTGCCCTAGGCTAAGGCAAGGGGTGCCCTAGCCTTAGTCTAGTGGAGCCCTAGCCTTAGCCTAAGCCTAGGGGTGCACTATCCTAAGCCATGGGGTGCCCTAGCCTACGCCTAGAGGTGCCCTAGCCTAAGCCTAGGGTTGCCCTAGCCTAAGCCTATGGGTGTCCTAGCCTAAGCCTAGGGGTGCCCAGGCCTAAGCCTAGGGGTGCCCTAGCCTAAGCCTAGGGGTGCCCTCCCCTAAGCCTAGGGATGCCCTAGCCTAAGCCTAGGGGTGCCCTAGCCTTAGGCTAGCTGAGCCCTTGCCTTAGCCTAAGCCTAGGGGTGCCCTAGCCTAAGCCTAGGGGTGCCCTAGCCTAAGCCTAGTGGTGCCCTAGCCGTAGGCTAGGGGAGCCCTAGCGTGAGCCTAAGCCTAGGGGTCCCCAAGCCTAAGCCTATGGGTGCCCTAGCCTAAACCTAGGGGTGCCCTAGCCTAAGTTTAGGGGTGCCCTAGCGTAAGCCTAGGGGTGCTCTAGCCTAAGCCTAGGGGTGCCCTAGCCTAAGCCTAGGGGTGCCCTAGCCTAAGCCTAGGGGTGCCCTACCCTAAGCCTAGGGGTGCCCTAGCCTAAGCCTAGGGGTGCCCTAGCCTTAGGCTAGCTGAGCCCTTGCCTTAGCCTAAGCCTAGGGGTGCCCTAGCCTAAGCCTAGGGGTGCCCTAGCCTAAGCTTAGTGGTGCCCTAGCCTTAGGCTAGGGGAGCCCTAGCGTTAGCCTAAGCCTAGGGGTCCCCTAGCCTAAGGCTAGGGGTGCCCTAGCCTAAGCCTAGGGGTGGCCTAGCCAAAGCCTATGGGTGTCCTAGCCTAAGCCTAGGGGTGCCCTAGCCTAAGCCTAGGGGTGCCCTAGCCTAAGGCTAGGGGAGCCCTAGCCTTAGCCTAAGCTTAGGGGTGCCGTAGCCTAAACCTAGGGGTTCCCTAGACTAAACATAGGGGTGTCCTAGCCTAAGCCTAGGGGTCCTGTAGCCTAAGCCTAGGGGTGCCCTAGCCTAAGTCTAGGGGTGCCGTAGCCTAACCCTAGGGGTGCCCTAGCCTAAGCCAAGGGGTGACCTAGGCTAAGCCTAGTGGTGCCCTTGCCTAAGCCTAGGGGTGCCCTACCCTAAGCCTAGGGGTGCCCTAGCCTAAGCCTAG
This sequence comes from Tenrec ecaudatus, assembly GCF_050624435.1. NCBI lineage: Eukaryota > Metazoa > Chordata > Mammalia > Afrosoricida > Tenrecidae > Tenrec > Tenrec ecaudatus. Next base: position 1,525,779 of record NW_027459462.1, read on the forward strand.
GGGTGCCTGAGCCTAAGCCTAGGGGTGTCCTAGCCTTAGGCTAGGGGAGCCCTAGTCTTATCCTAAGTCTAGGAGTGCCCAAACCTAAGCCTAGGGGTGCCCTAGCCTAAGCCTAGGGGTGCCCTATCCTAAGCCTAGGGGTACACTAGCCTTAGGCTAGGAGAGCCCTAGTCTTATCCTAAGTCTAGGAGTGCCCAAACCTAAGCCTAGGGGTGCCCTAGCCTAAGTCTACGGGTGCCCTAGCCTAAGCCCAGGGATGCCCTAGCCTAAGTCTAGGGGTGCCCTATCCTAAGCCTAGGGGTACACTAGCCTTAGGCTAGGGGAGCCCTAGCCTTAGCCTAAGCCTAGGGGTGCCCCAGCCTAAGCCTAGGGGTGCCCTAGCCTAAGCTTAGGGGTGCCCTAGCCTAAGCCTAGGGGGGCCCTAAGCTAAGGCTAGGGGTGCCAACGCTTTAGGCTAGGGGATCCCTAGCCTTAGTCTAAGCCTAGGGGTGCCCTAGCCCAAGCCTAGGGATGCCCTAGCGTTAGGCTAGAGGAGCCCTAGCCTTAGCCTCAGCCTTGGGTGCCCTAGCCTAAGCCTAGGGGTGCCCTAGCCTAAGCCTAGAGGTGCCCTAGCCTAAGTCTAGGCGTGCCCTAGCCGAAGCCTAGGGGTACCCTAGCCTTAAGCTAGGGGAGTCCTCGCCTTAGCCGAAACCTTGGGGTGCCCTAGCCTAAGCCTAGGGGTGCCCTAGCCTAAGCCTAGGGGTGCCCTAGACCAAGTAGGGATGCCCTAGCGTTAGGCTAGAGGAGCCCTAGCCTTAGCCTAAATCTAGGGGTGCCCTAGCCTAAGCCTTGGGGTGCCCTAGCCTAAGTCTAGGGGTGCCCTATCCTAAGCCTAGGGGTACACTAGCCTTAGGCTAGGGGAGCCCTAGCCTTAGCCTAAGCCTAGGGGTGCCCCAGCCTAAGCCAAGGGGTGCCCTAGCCTAATCCTAGGGGTGCCCTAGCCTAAGCCTAGGGGTGCCCTAGCCTAAGCCTGGGGGTGCCCTAGCCAAAGCCTGGGGGTGCCCTTGCGTAAGCCTAGAGGTTCCCTAGCCTTAGGCTTGGGGAGCCCCAGCCTTAGTCTAAGCCTAGGTGTGCCCGAGCCTAAGTCTAGGGGTGCCCTCGCCTAAGCTTAGGGGTACCATAGCCTTAGGTTAGGGTAGTCCTCGCCTTAGCCGAAACCTTGGGGTGCCCTAGCCTAAGCCTAGGGGTGCCCTAGCCTAAGCCTAGGGGTGCCCTAGCCCAAGCCTAGGGATGCCCTAGCGTTAGGCTAGAGGAGCCCTAGCCTTAGCCTAAGCCTAGGGGTGCCCTAGCCTAAGCCTAGGGGTGCCCTAGCATTAGCCTAGGGTTGCCCTAGCCTAAGCCTAGGGGTGCCTTAGCCTAAGCCTAGGGGTGCCCTAGCGTAAGCCTAGGGGTGCCCTAGCCTAAGCCTATGGGTGTCCTAGCCTAAGCCTAGGGGTGCCCTAGCCTAAGCCTAGGGGTGCCCTAGCCTTAGGCTAGGGGAGCCCTAGCCTTAGCCTAAGCCTTGGGGCGCCCTAGCCTAAACCTAGGGGATCCCTAACCTAAGCCTAGGGGTGACCTAGCCTAAGCCTAGGGGTGCCCTAGGCTAAGGTAGGGGTTCCCTAGCCTTAGTTTAGTGGAGCCCTATCCTTAGCCTACGCTTAGGCGTGCCCTATTCTAAGCCTAGGGGTGCCTTAGCCTAAGCCTAGGGGTGCCGTAGCCCAAGCCTAGGGAAGCCCTAGCGTTAGGCTAGAGGAGCCCTAGCTTAGCCTATGCCTAGATGTGCCCTAGCCTAAGCCTAGGGGTGCCCTAGCCCATGTCTAGCGGTGCCCTAGCCTAAGCCTAGGGGTTCCCTAGCCTAAGCCTAGGGGTGCCCTAGCCTAAGGCTAGGTGTACCCTAGCCTTAGTCTAGTGGAGCCCTAGCCTTAGCCTAAGCCTAGGGATGCACTAGCCTAAGCGTAGATGTGCCCTAGCCTAAGCCTACGGTTGACCTACCCTAAGACTAGGGGTACCCTAGCCTTAGGCTAGCTGAGCCCTATCCTTAGCCTAAGCCTAGGGGTGCCCTAGCCTAAGACTAGGGGTTCCCAACCTTAGCCTTTCGGTGCCCTAGCCTAAGCCTAGGGGTGCCCTAGCCTAAGCCTAGGGGTGCCCTAGCCTAAGCCTTGGGGTGCCCTCCCCTAAGCCTAGGGGTGCCCTAGCCTAAGCCTAGGGGTGCCCTAGCCTAAGCCTAGGGGTGCCCTCCCCTAAGCCTAGGGGTGCCCTAGCCTAAGCCTAGGGGTGCCCTAGCCTTAGGCTAGCTGAGCCCTTGCCTTACCCTAAGTCTAGGGGTGCCCTAGCCTAAGCCTAGGAGTGCCCTAGCCTAAGCCTAGTGGTGCCCTAGCCTTAGGCTAGGGGAGCCCTAGCGTGAGCCTAAGCCTAGGGGTCCCCAAGCCTAAGCATATGGGTGCCCTAGCCTAAACCTAGGGGTGCCCTAGCCTAAGCCTAGGGGTGCCCTAGCCTAAGCCTAGGGGTTCCCTACCCTAAGCCTAGGGGTGCCCTAGCCTAAGCCTAGGGGTGCCCTAGCATTAGGCTAGCTGAGCCCTTGCCTTAGCCTAAGCCTATGGGTGACCTAGCCTAAGCCTAGGGGTGCCCTAGCCTAAGCTTAGTGGTGCCCTAGCCTTAGGCTAGGGGAGCCCTAGCCGTAGCCTAAGCCTAGGGGTGCCTTAATCTAAGCCTAGGGGTGCCCTAGCCTAAGCCTAGGGGTGCACTAGCCTAAGCCTTGGGGTGCCCTACCCTAAGCCTAGGGTTGCCCTAGCCTAGGTCTAGGGGTGCCCTAGCCTTAGGCTAGGGGAGCCTTAGCCTTAGCCTAAGCCTAGGGGTGCCCTAGCCTAAGCCTAGGGGTCCCCTAGCCTACGCCTAGGAGTGCACTAGCCTAAGCCTAGGGGTGCCCTAGCCTTAGGCTAGGGGAGCCCTAGTCTTAGCCTAAGCCTAGGGGTGCCCTAGCCTAAGACTATGCGTGCCCTAGCCTAAGCTTAGGGGTGCCATAGTCTAAGCCTGCGGGTGCCCTAGCCCAAGCCTAGGGGTGCCCTAGGGTTAGGCAATGGGAGCCCTAGCCTTAGCCTAAGCCTAGCGGTGCCCTAGCCTAAGCTTAGGGGAGCCCTAGCCTTAGCCTAAGCTTAGGGGTGGCCTAGCCTAAGCCTAGGGGTGCCCTAGCCCAAGCCTAGGGGTGCCCTAGCCTAATCCTAGGGGTGCCCTAGCCTAAGCCTAGGGGTGCCCTAGCCTAAGCCAAGGGGTGCCCTAGGCTAAGCCTAGTGGTGCCCTTGCGTAAGCCTAGGGGTGCCCTAGCCTAAGCCTAGGGGTGCCCTAGCCTAAGCCTAGGGGTGCCTGAGCCTAAGCCTAGGGGTGCCCTCGCCTTAGTCTAGTGGAGCCCTAGCATTAGCCTAAGCTTAGGTGTTCCCTATCTTAAGCCTACGGGTGCCCTAGCCTAAACCTAAAGGTGCCCTAGCCTAAGGGTAGGGGTGCCCTAGCCTTAGGCTAGGGGAACCCTAGCCTTAGTCTAAGCCTAGGGGTGCCCTAGCCCAAGCCTAGGGATGCCCTAGCGTTAGGCTAGAGCAGCCCTAGCCTTAGCCTAAGCCTAGGGGTGCCCTAGCCTAAGCCTAGGGGTGCCCTAGCCTAAGCCTAGGGGTGCCCTAGCCTAAGCCTAGGGGTGCCCTAGCCTAAGCCTAGGGGTGCCCTAGCCTAAGTCTAGGGGTGCCCTAGCCTAAGCCTAGGGGTACCCTAACCTTAGGCTTGGGGAGTCCTCGCCTTAGCCGAAGCCTTGGGGTGCCCTAGCCTAAGCCTAGGGGTGCCCTAGCCTAAGACTAGGGGTGCCCTAGACCAAGTAGGGATGCCCTAGCGTTAGGCTAGAGGAGCCCTAGCCTTAGCCTAAACCTAGGGGTGCCCTACCCTAAGCCTTGGGGTGCCCTAGCCTAAGTCTCGGGCTGCCCTATCCTAAGCCTAGGGGTACACTAGCCTTAGGCTAGGGGAGCCCTAGCCTTAGCCTAAGCCTAGGGGTGCCCCAGCCTAAGCCTAGGAGTGCCCTAGCCTAAGTCTAGGGGTGCCCTATCCTAAGCCTAGGGGTGCCCTAGCCTAAGCCTTGGGGTGCCCTAGCCTTAGGCTAGGGGAGCCCCAGCCTTAGTCTAAGCCTAGGGGTGCCCTAGCCTAAACCTACGGGTGCCCTAGCCCAAGCCTATGGATGCCCTAGCGTTAGGCTGGAGGAGCCCTAACCTTAGCCTAAGCCTAGGGGTGCCCTAGCATAAGCCTAGGGGTGCCCTAGCCTAAGTCTAGGGGTGGCCTAGCCTAAGCCTAGGGGTACCATAGCCTTAGGTTAGGGGAGTCCTCGCCTTAGCCGAAGCCTTGGGGTGCCCTAGCCTAAGCCTAGGGCTGCCCTAGCCTAAGCCTAGGGGTGCCCTAGCCTAAGCGTAGGGGTGCCCTAGCCCAAGCCTAGCGATGCCCTAGCGTTAGGCTAGAGGAGCCCTAGCCTTAGCCTAAGCCTAGGGGTTCCCTAGCCTAAGTCTAGGGGTGTCCTAGCCTAAGTCTTGGGATACACAAGCCTTAGGCTAGGGGAGCCCTAGCCTTAGCCTAAGCCCAGGGGTGCCCTAGCCTAAGCCTAGGGGTGCCCTAGCAATAGCCTATGGTTGCCCTAGCCTAAGCCTAGGGGTGCCTTAGCCTAAGCCTAGGGGTGCCCTAGCGTAAGCCTAGGGGTGCCCTAGCCTAAGCTTACGGGTGTCCTAGCCTAAGCCTAGGGGTGCCCTAGCCTAAACCTAGGAGTGCCCTAGCCTTAGACTAGGGGAGCCCTAGCCTTAGCCTAAGCCTTGGGGCACCCTAGCCTAAACCTAGGGTTTCCCTAACCTAAGCCTAGGGGTGCCCTACCCTAAGCCTAGGGGTGCACTAGCCTAAGCCTAGGGGTGCCCTAGACTAGGCCTAGGGGTGCCCTAGCCTTAGGCTAGGGGAGCCTTAGCCTTAGCCTAAGCCTTGGGGTGCCCTAGCCTAAGCCTAGGGGTCCCCTAGCCTACGCCTAGGAGTGCCCTAGCCTAAGCCTAGGGGTGCCCTAGCCTAAGCCTAGGCTTGCCCTAGCCTTAGGCTAGCTGAGCCCTAGCCTAAGACTAAGCCTAGGGGTGCCCTAGCCTAAGCCTAGGGGTGCCCTAGCATTAGCCTAGGGTTGCCCTAGCCTAAGCCTAGGGGTGCCTTAGCCTAAGCCTAGGGGTGCCCTAGCGTAAGCCTAGGGGTGCCCTAGCCTAAGCCTATGGGTGTCCTAGCCTAAGCCTAGGGGTGCCCTAGCCTAAGCCTAGGGGTGTCCTAGCCTTAGGCTAGGGGAGCCCAAGCCTTAGCCTAAGCCTTGGGTCGCCCTAGCCTAAACCTAGGGGTTCCCTAACCTAAGCCTAGGGGTGACCTAGCCTAAGCCTAGGGGTGCCCTAGGCTAAGGTAGGGGTTCCCTAGCCTTAGTTTAGTGGAGCCCTATCCTTAGCCTACGCTTAGGCGTGCCCTATTCTAATCCTAGGGGTGCCTTAGCCTAAGCCTAGGGGTGCCGTAGCCCAAGCCTAGGGAAGCCCTAGCGTTAGGCTAGAGGAGCCCTAGCTTAGCCTAAGCCTAGATGTGCCCTAGCCTAAGCCTAGGGGTGCCCTAGCCCAAGTCTAGCGGTGCCCTAGCCTAAGCCTAGGGGTTCCCTAGCCTAAGCCTAGGGGTGCCCTAGCCTAAGGCTAGGGGTACCCTAGCCTCAGTCTAGTGGAGCCCTAGCCTTAGCCTAAGCCTAGGGGTGCACTAGCCTAAGCGTAGATGTGCCCTAGCCTAAGCCTACGGTTGACCTACCCTAAGCCTAGGGGTACCCTAGCCTTAGGCTAGCTGAGCCCTATCCTTAGCCTAAGCCTAGGGGTGCCCTAGCCTAAGACTAGGGGTGCCCTAGCCTAAGCCTTGGGGTGCCCTAGCCTAAGCCTAGGGGTGCCCTAGCCTAAGCCTAGGTGTGCCCTAGCCTAAGCCTTGGGGTGCCCTCCCCTAAGCCTAGGGGTGCCCTAGCCTAAGCCTAGGGGTGCCCTAGCCTAAGCCTAGGGGTGCCCTCCCCTAAGCCTAGGGGTGCCCTAGCCTAAGCCTAGGGGTGCCCTAGCCTTAGGCTAGCTGAGCCCTTGCCTTAGTCTAAGTCTAGGGGTGCCCTAGCCTAAGCCTAGGGGTGCCCTAGCCTAAGCCTAGTGGTGCCCTAGCCTTAGGCTAGGGGAGCCCTAGCGTGAGCCTAAGCCTAGGGGTCCCCAAGCCTAAGCCTATGGGTGCCCTAGCCTAAACCTAGGGGTGCCCTAACTTAAGCTTAGGGGTGCCCTAGTGTAATCCTTGGGGTGCCCTAGCCTAAGCCTAGGGGTGCCCTAGCCTAAGCCTAGGGGTGCCCTAGCCTAAGCCTAGGGGTTCCCTACCCTAAGCCTAGGTGTGCCCTAGCCTAAGCCTAGGGGTGCCCTAGCCTTAGGCTAGCTGAGCCCTTGCCTTAGCCTAAGCCTATGGGTGCCCTAGCCTAAGCCTAGGGGTGCCCTAGCCTAAGCTTAGTGGTGCCCTAGCCTTAGGCTACGGGAGCCCTAGCCGTAGCCTAAGCCTAGGGGTGCCCTAGTCTAAGCCTGGGGTGCCCTAGCCTAAGCCTAGGGGTGCACTAGCCTAAGCCTTGGGGTGCCCTACCCTAAGCCTAGGGTTGCCCTAGCCTAGGTCTAGGGGTGCCCTAGCCTTAGGCTAGGGGAGCCTTAGCCTTAGCCTAAGCCTAGGGGTGCCCTAGCCTAAGCCTAGGGGTCCCCTAGCCTACGCCTAGGGGTGCCCTAGCCTAAGCCTAGGGGTGCCCTAGCCTTAGGCTAGGGGAGCCCTAGTCTTAGCCTAAGCCTAGGGGTGCCCTAGCCTAAGACTATGGGTGCCCTAGCCTAAGCTTAGGGGTGCCATAGTCTAAGCCTACGGGTGCCCTAGCCCAAGCCTAGGGGTGCCCTAGGGTTAGGCAATGGGAGCCCTAGCCTTAGCCTAAGCCTAGCGGTGCCCTAGCCTAAGCTTAGGGGAGCCCTAGCCTTAGCCTAAGCTTAGGGGTGGCCTAGCCTAAGCCTAGGGGTGCCCTAGCAATATTCTAGGGTTGCCCTAGCATAAACCTAGGGGTGCCTTAGCCTAAGCCTAAGGGTGCCCTAGCGTAAGCCTAGGGGTGCCCTAGCCTAAGCCTACGGGTGTCCTAGCCTAAGCCTAGGGGTGCCCTAGCCTAAGCCTAGGAGTGCCCTAGCTTTAGGCTAGGGGAGCCCTAGCCTTAGCCTAAGCCTTGGGGCACCCTAGCCTAAACCTAGGGTTTCCCTAACCTAAGCCTAGGGGTGACCTAGCCTAAGCCTAAGGGTGCCCTAGGCTAAAGCTAGGGGTGCCCTAGCCTTAGTTTAGTGGAGCCCTATCCTTAACCTACGCTTAGGCGTGCCCTATTCTAAGCCTAGGGGTGCCCTAGCCTAAGCCTCGGGGTTACCTAGCCTAAGCAGAGGTGTGCCCTAGGCTAAGCCTAGGGGTGCCCTAGTCTAAGCCTAGGGGTGCCCTAAGCTAAGCCTAGATGTGCACTAGCCTAAGCCTAGGGGTGCCCTACCCTAAGCCTAGGGTTGCCCTAGCCTAGGCCTAGGGGTGCCCTAGCCTTAGGCTAGGGGAGCCTTAGCCTTAGCCTAAGCCTAGGGGTACCCTAGCCTAAGCCTACGGGTCCCCTAGCCTACGCCTAGGAGTGCCCTAGCCTAAGCCTAGGGGTGCCCAACCCTTAGGCTAGGGGAGCCCTAGTCTTAGCCTAAGCCTAGGTGTGCCCTAGCCTAAGACTATGGGTGCCCTAGCCTAAGCTTAGGGGTGCCATAGTCTAAGCCTACGGGTGCCCTAGCCCAAGCCTAGGGGTGCCCTAGGGTTAGGCAATGGGAGCCCTAGCCTTAGCCTAAGCCTAGCGGTGCCCTAGACTAAGCTTAAAGGAGCCCTAGCCTTAGCCTAAGCTTAGGCGTGGCCTAGCCTAAGCCTAGGGGTGCCCTAGCCTAAGGCTAGGGGAGCCCTAACCTTAGGCTAGGGGAGACCTAACCTTAGCCTAAGCCTAGGGGTGCCCTAGCCTAAGCGTAGGGGTGCCCTAGCCCAAGCCTAGCGATGCCCTAGCGTTAGGCTAGAGGAGCCCTAGCCTTAGCCTAAGCCTAGGGGTTCCCTAGCCTAAGTCTAGGGGTGTCCTAGCCTAAGTCTTGGGATACACAAGCCTTAGGCTAGGGGAGCCCTAGCCTTAGCCTAAGCCCAGGGGTGCCCTAGCCTAAGCCTAGGGGTGCCCTAGCAATAGCCTATGGTTGCCCTAGCCTAAGCCTAGGGGTGCCTTAGCCTAAGCCTAGGGGTGCCCTAGCGTAAGCCTAGGGGTGCCCTAGCCTAAGCTTACGGGTGTCCTAGCCTAAGCCTAGGGGTGCCCTAGCCTAAACCTAGGAGTGCCCTAGCCTTAGACTAGGGGAGCCCTAGCCTTAGCCTAAGCCTTGGGGCACCCTAGCCTAAACCTAGGGTTTCCCTAACCTAAGCCTAGGGGTGCCCTACCCTAAGCCTAGGGGTGCACTAGCCTAAGCCTAGGGGTGCCCTAGACTAGGCCTAGGGGTGCCCTAGCCTTAGGCTAGGGGAGCCTTAGCCTTAGCCTAAGCCTTGGGGTGCCCTAGCCTAAGCCTAGGGGTCCCCTAGCCTACGCCTAGGAGTGCCCTAGCCTAAGCCTAGGGGTGCCCTAGCCTAAGCCTAGGCTTGCCCTAGCCTTAGGCTAGCTGAGCCCTAGCCTAAGACTAAGCCTAGGGGTGCCCTAGCCTAAGCCTAGGGGTGCCCTAGCATTAGCCTAGGGTTGCCCTAGCCTAAGCCTAGGGGTGCCTTAGCCTAAGCCTAGGGGTGCCCTAGCGTAAGCCTAGGGGTGCCCTAGCCTAAGCCTATGGGTGTCCTAGCCTAAGCCTAGGGGTGCCCTAGCCTAAGCCTAGGGGTGTCCTAGCCTTAGGCTAGGGGAGCCCAAGCCTTAGCCTAAGCCTTGGGTCGCCCTAGCCTAAACCTAGGGGTTCCCTAACCTAAGCCTAGGGGTGACCTAGCCTAAGCCTAGGGGTGCCCTAGGCTAAGGTAGGGGTTCCCTAGCCTTAGTTTAGTGGAGCCCTATCCTTAGCCTACGCTTAGGCGTGCCCTATTCTAATCCTAGGGGTGCCTTAGCCTAAGCCTAGGGGTGCCGTAGCCCAAGCCTAGGGAAGCCCTAGCGTTAGGCTAGAGGAGCCCTAGCTTAGCCTAAGCCTAGATGTGCCCTAGCCTAAGCCTAGGGGTGCCCTAGCCCAAGTCTAGCGGTGCCCTAGCCTAAGCCTAGGGGTTCCCTAGCCTAAGCCTAGGGGTGCCCTAGCCTAAGGCTAGGGGTACCCTAGCCTCAGTCTAGTGGAGCCCTAGCCTTAGCCTAAGCCTAGGGGTGCACTAGCCTAAGCGTAGATGTGCCCTAGCCTAAGCCTACGGTTGACCTACCCTAAGCCTAGGGGTACCCTAGCCTTAGGCTAGCTGAGCCCTATCCTTAGCCTAAGCCTAGGGGTGCCCTAGCCTAAGACTAGGGGTGCCCTAGCCTAAGCCTTGGGGTGCCCTAGCCTAAGCCTAGGGGTGCCCTAGCCTAAGCCTAGGTGTGCCCTAGCCTAAGCCTTGGGGTGCCCTCCCCTAAGCCTAGGGGTGCCCTAGCCTAAGCCTAGGGGTGCCCTAGCCTAAGCCTAGGGGTGCCCTCCCCTAAGCCTAGGGGTGCCCTAGCCTAAGCCTAGGGGTGCCCTAGCCTTAGGCTAGCTGAGCCCTTGCCTTAGTCTAAGTCTAGGGGTGCCCTAGCCTAAGCCTAGGGGTGCCCTAGCCTAAGCCTAGTGGTGCCCTAGCCTTAGGCTAGGGGAGCCCTAGCGTGAGCCTAAGCCTAGGGGTCCCCAAGCCTAAGCCTATGGGTGCCCTAGCCTAAACCTAGGGGTGCCCTAACTTAAGCTTAGGGGTGCCCTAGTGTAATCCTTGGGGTGCCCTAGCCTAAGCCTAGGGGTGCCCTAGCCTAAGCCTAGGGGTGCCCTAGCCTAAGCCTAGGGGTTCCCTACCCTAAGCCTAGGTGTGCCCTAGCCTAAGCCTAGGGGTGCCCTAGCCTTAGGCTAGCTGAGCCCTTGCCTTAGCCTAAGCCTATGGGTGCCCTAGCCTAAGCCTAGGGGTGCCCTAGCCTAAGCTTAGTGGTGCCCTAGCCTTAGGCTACGGGAGCCCTAGCCGTAGCCTAAGCCTAGGGGTGCCCTAGTCTAAGCCTGGGGTGCCCTAGCCTAAGCCTAGGGGTGCACTAGCCTAAGCCTTGGGGTGCCCTACCCTAAGCCTAGGGTTGCCCTAGCCTAGGTCTAGGGGTGCCCTAGCCTTAGGCTAGGGGAGCCTTAGCCTTAGCCTAAGCCTAGGGGTGCCCTAGCCTAAGCCTAGGGGTCCCCTAGCCTACGCCTAGGGGTGCCCTAGCCTAAGCCTAGGGGTGCCCTAGCCTTAGGCTAGGGGAGCCCTAGTCTTAGCCTAAGCCTAGGGGTGCCCTAGCCTAAGACTATGGGTGCCCTAGCCTAAGCTTAGGGGTGCCATAGTCTAAGCCTACGGGTGCCCTAGCCCAAGCCTAGGGGTGCCCTAGGGTTAGGCAATGGGAGCCCTAGCCTTAGCCTAAGCCTAGCGGTGCCCTAGCCTAAGCTTAGGGGAGCCCTAGCCTTAGCCTAAGCTTAGGGGTGGCCTAGCCTAAGCCTAGGGGTGCCCTAGCAATATTCTAGGGTTGCCCTAGCATAAACCTAGGGGTGCCTTAGCCTAAGCCTAAGGGTGCCCTAGCGTAAGCCTAGGGGTGCCCTAGCCTAAGCCTACGGGTGTCCTAGCCTAAGCCTAGGGGTGCCCTAGCCTAAGCCTAGGAGTGCCCTAGCTTTAGGCTAGGGGAGCCCTAGCCTTAGCCTAAGCCTTGGGGCACCCTAGCCTAAACCTAGGGTTTCCCTAACCTAAGCCTAGGGGTGACCTAGCCTAAGCCTAAGGGTGCCCTAGGCTAAAGCTAGGGGTGCCCTAGCCTTAGTTTAGTGGAGCCCTATCCTTAACCTACGCTTAGGCGTGCCCTATTCTAAGCCTAGGGGTGCCCTAGCCTAAGCCTCGGGGTTACCTAGCCTAAGCAGAGGTGTGCCCTAGGCTAAGCCTAGGGGTGCCCTAGTCTAAGCCTAGGGGTGCCCTAAGCTAAGCCTAGATGTGCACTAGCCTAAGCCTAGGGGTGCCCTACCCTAAGCCTAGGGTTGCCCTAGCCTAGGCCTAGGGGTGCCCTAGCCTTAGGCTAGGGGAGCCTTAGCCTTAGCCTAAGCCTAGGGGTACCCTAGCCTAAGCCTACGGGTCCCCTAGCCTACGCCTAGGAGTGCCCTAGCCTAAGCCTAGGGGTGCCCAACCCTTAGGCTAGGGGAGCCCTAGTCTTAGCCTAAGCCTAGGTGTGCCCTAGCCTAAGACTATGGGTGCCCTAGCCTAAGCTTAGGGGTGCCATAGTCTAAGCCTACGGGTGCCCTAGCCCAAGCCTAGGGGTGCCCTAGGGTTAGGCAATGGGAGCCCTAGCCTTAGCCTAAGCCTAGCGGTGCCCTAGACTAAGCTTAAAGGAGCCCTAGCCTTAGCCTAAGCTTAGGCGTGGCCTAGCCTAAGCCTAGGGGTGCCCTAGCCTAAGGCTAGGGGAGCCCTAACCTTAGGCTAGGGGAGACCTAACCTTAGCCTAAGCCTAGGGGTGCCCTAGCCCAAGCCTAGGGGTGCCCTAGCCTAATCCTAGGGGTGCCCTAGCCTAAGCCTAGGGGTGCCCTAGCCTAAGCCAAGGGGTGCCCTAGGCTAAGCCTTGTGGTGCCCTTGCGTAAGCCTAGGGGTGCCCTAGCCTAAGCCTAGGGGTGCCCTAGCCTAAACCTAGAGGTGCCTGAGCCTAAGCCTAGGGGTGCCCTAGCCTTAGTCTAGTGGAGCCCTAGCATTAGCCTAAGCTTAGGTGTTCCCTATCTTAAGCCTACGGGTGCCCTAGCCTAAACCTAAAGGTGCCCTAGCCTAAGGGTAGGGGTGCCCTAGCCTTAGGCTAGGGGAACCCTAGCCTTAGTCTAAGCCTAGGGGTGCCCTAGCCCAAGCCTAGGGATGCCGTAGCGTTAGGCTAGAGCAGCCCTAGCCTTAGCCTAAGCCTAGGGGTGCCCTAGCCTAAGCCTAGGGGTGCCCTAGCATAAGCCTAGGGGTGCCCTAGCCTAAGCCTAGGGGTGCCCTAGCCTAAGCCTAGGGGTGCCCTAGCCTAAGTCTAGGGGTGCCCTAGCCTAAGCCTAGGGGTGCCCAAGCCTAAGTCTAGGGGTGCCCTAGACCAAGTAGGGATGCCCTAGCTTTAGGCTAGAGGAGCCCTAGCATTAGCCTAAACCTAGGGGTACCCTAGCCTAAGCCTTGGGGTGCCCTAGCCTAAGTCTCGGGGTGCCCTATCCTAAGCCTAGGGGTACACTAGCCTTAGGCTAGGGGAGCCCTAGCCTTAGCCTAAGCCTAGGGGTGCCCCAGCCTAAGCCTAGGGGTGCCCTAGCCTAAGTCTAGGGGTGCCCTAACCTAAGCCTAGGGGTGCCCTAGCCTAAGCCTTGGGGTGCCCTAGCCAAATCCTGGGGGTGCCCTTGCGTAAGCCTAGGGGTGCCCTAGCCTTAGGCTAGGGGAGCCCCAGCCTTAGTCTAAGCCTAGGGGTGCCCTAGCCTAAACCTACGGGTGCCCTTCCCCAAGCCTAGGGATGCCCTAGCGTTAGGGTGGAGGAGCCCTAGCCTTAGCCTAAGCCTAGGGGTGCCCTAGCGTAAGCCTAGGGGTGCCCTAGCCTAAGCCTAGGTGTGCCCTAGCCCAAGCCTAGGGATGCCCTAGCGTTAGGCTAGAGGAGCCCTAGCCTTAGTCTAAGCCTAGGGGTTCCCTAGCCTAAGTCTAGGGGTGTCCTAGCCTAAGCCTTGGGATACACAAGCCTTAGGCTAGGGGAGCCCTAGCCTTAGCCTAAGCCCAGGGGTGCCTTAGCCTAAGCCTAGGGGTGCCCTAGCAATAGCCTAGGGTTGCCCTAGCCTAAGCCTAGGGGTGCCTTAGCCTAAGCCTAAGGGTGCCCTAGCGTAAGCCTAGGGGTGCCCTAGCCTAAGCCTACGGGTGTCCTAGCCTAAGCCTAGGGGTGCCCTAGCCTAAGCCTAGGAGTGCCCTAGCCTTAGGCTAGGGGAGCCCTAGCCTTAGCCTAAGCCTTGGGGCACCCTAGCCTAAACCTAGGGTTTCCCTAACCTAAGCCTAGGGGTGACCTAGCCTAAGCCTAAGGGTGCCCTAGGCTAAGGCTAGGGGTGCCCTAGCCTTAGTTTAGTGGAGCCCTATCCTTAACCTACGCTTAGGCGTGCCCTATTCTAAGCCTAGGGGTGCCCTAGCCTAAGCCTCGGGGTTACCTAGCCTAAGCAGAGGTGTGCCCTAGGCTAAGCCTAGGGGTGCCCTAGGCTAAGGCTAGGGGTGCCCAAGCCTTAGTCTAGTGGAGCCCTACCCTTAGCCTAAGCCTAGGGGTGCCCCAGCCTACGCTTAGGGGTGCCCTAGCCTAAGCCTAGGGGTGCCCTACCCTAAGCCTAGGGTTGCCCTAGCCTAGACCTAGGGGTGCCCTAGCCTTAGGCTAGGGGAGCCTTAGCCTTAGCCTAAGCCTAGGGGTGCCCTAGCCTAAGCCTAGGGGTCCCCTAGCCTGTGCCTAGGATGGCCTAGCCTAAGCCTAGAGGGGCCCTAGTCTTAGGCTAGGGGAGCCCTAGTCTTAGCCTAAGCCTAGGGGTGCCCTAGCCTAAGACTATGGGTGCCCTAGCCTAAGCTTAGGGGTGCCCTAGGGTTAGGCAAGGGGAGCCCTAGCCTTATCCTAAGCTTAGGGGTGGCCTAGCCTAAGCCTAGGGGTGCCATAGCCTAAGGCTAGGGGAGCCCTAACTTTAGGCTAGGGGAGCCCTAACCTTAGCCTAAGCTTAGGGGTGCCCCAGCCCAAGCCTAGGAGTGCCCTAGCCTAAGCCTAGGGGTGCCCTAGCCTAAGCCTAGGGGTGACCTAGCCTAAGCCTAGGGGTGCTGTAGCCTAAGCCTAGGGGTGCCCTAGCCTAAGTCGAGGGGTGCCGTAGCCTAAGCCTAGGGGTGCCCTAGCCTAAGCCTAGGGGTACCCTAGCCTAAGCCTAGGTGTTCCCTAGCCTAAGCCTAGGGGTGACCTAGGCAAAGGCTAGGGGTGCCCTAGCCTTAGTCTAGTAGAGCCCTAGCAATGGCCTAAGCTTAGGTGTGCCCTATCTTAAGTCTACGGGTGCCCTAGCCTAAGCCTAAAGGTGCCCTAGCCTAAGGCTAGGGGTGCCGTAGCCTTAGGCTAGGGGAACCCTAGCCTTAGTCTAAGCCTAGGGGTGCCCTAGCCCAAGCCTAGGGATGCCCTAGCGTTAGGCTAGAGGAGCCCTAGCCTTATCCTAAGCCTAGGGGTGCCCTAGCCTAAGCCTAGGGGTGCCCTACCCTAAGCCTAGGGGTGTCCTACCCTAAGCCTAGGGGTGCCCTAGCCTAAGCCTAGGGGTGCCCTAGCCTAAGCCTAGGGGTGCCCTAGCCTTAGGCTAGGGGAGTCCTCGCCTTAGCCGAAGCCATGGGGTGTCCTAGCCTAAGCCTAGGGGTGCCCTAGCCTAAGCCTAGGGGTGCCCTAGCCTAAGCCTAGGGGTGCCCTAGCTTAAGCCTATGGGTGCCCTAGACCAAGTAGGGATGCCCTAGCGTTAGGCTAGAGGAGCCCTAGCCTTAGCCTAAACCTAGGGGTGCCCTAGCCTAAGCCTTGGGGTGCCCTAGCCTAAGTCTAGGGGTGCCCTATCCTAAGCCTAGGGGTACACTAGCCTTAGGCTAGGGGAGCCCTAGCCTTAGCCTAAGCCTAGGGGTGCCCCAGCCTAAGCCTAGGGGTGCCCTAACCTAAGCCTAGGGGTGCCCTAGCCTAAGCCTAGGGGTGCCCTATCCTAAGCCTGAGGGTGCCCTAGCCAAAGCCTGGGGGTGCCCTTGCATAAACCTAGGGGTGCCCTAGCCTTAGGCTGGAGGAGCCCTAGCCTTAGCCTAAGCCTAGGGGTGCCCTAGCAAGTATAGGGGTGCCCTAGCCTAAGCCTAGGGGTACCTTAGCCTTAGGTTAGGGGAGTCCTCGCCTTAGCCGAAGCCTTGGGGTGCCCTAGCCTAAGCCTAGGGGTGCCGTAGCCTAAGCCTAGGGGTGCCCTAGCCTTAGTCTAGTGGAGCACTAGCCTTAGCCTAAGCCTAGGGGTGCCCTAGCCTAAGTCAAGGGGTGCCGTAGCTTAAGCCTAGGGGTGCCCTAGCCTAAGCCTAGGGGTGCCCTAGCCTAAGCCTAGGGGAGCGTGAGCCTAAGCCTTGGGGTGTCCTAACCTTAGGCTAGGGAAGCCCTAGCCTTATCCTAAGCCTAGGGGTGCCCTAGCCTTAGCCTAGGGGTTCCCTAGCCTAAACCTAGGGGTTCCCTAGCCTAAGCCTAGGTGTTCCCTACCCTAAGCCTAGGGGTGTCTAGGCAAAGGCTAGGGGTGCCCTAGCCTTAGTCTAGTAGAGCCCTAGCATTGGCCTAAGCTTAGGTGTGCCCTATCTTAAGCCTACGGGTGCCCTAGCCTAAGCCTAAAGGTGCCCTAGCCTAAGTCTAGGGGTGCCCTATCCTAAGCCTAGGGGTACACTAGCCTTAGGCTAGGGGAGCCCTAAGCTTAGCCTAAGCCTAGGGGTGCCCCAGCCTAAGCCTAGGGGTGCCCTAGCCTAAACCTAGTGGTGCCCTAGCCTAAGCCTAGGGATGCCCTAGCCTAAGCCTGAGGGTGCCCTAGCCAAAGCCTGGGGGTACCTTAGCCTTAGGTTAGGGGAGTCCTCGCCTTAGCCGAAGCCTTGGGGTGCCCTAGCATAAGCCTAGGGGTGCCCTAGCGTAAGCCTAGGGGTGCCCTATCCTAAGCCATGGAGTGCCCAAGCCTACGCCTAGGGGTGCCCTAGCCTAAGCCTAGGGTTGCCCTAGCCTAAGACTAGGGGTTCCCTAGCCTTAGGCTAGGGGAGCCCTAGCCTTAGCCTAAGCCTAGGGGTGCCCTAGCGTAAGCCTAGGGGTGCCCTAGCCTAAGCCTATGGGTGTCCTAGCCTAAGCCTAGGGGTGCCCTATCCTAAGCCTAGGGGAGCCCTAGCCTTAGCCTAAGCTTAGGGGTGCCCTATCCTAAGCCTAGGGGTGCCCTATCCTAAGCCTAGGGGAGCCCTAGCCTTAGCCTAAGCCTAGGGGTGCCCCAGCGTAAGCCTAGGGGTGCCCTAGCCTAAGTGTAGGGGAGCCTAGACTAAGCATAGTTGTGCCTTAACCTAAGCCTAGTGGTTCCCTACCTAAGCCTAGGGGTGCCCTAGCCTAAGCCAACGGGTGCCCTAGCCTAAGCCTAGGAGTGCCCTAGCCTAAGTTTAGTGGTGCCCTAGCCTTAGGCTAGGGGAGCCCTAGCGTTAGCCTAAGCCTAGGGCTGCCCTAGCCTAAGCCTAGGGGTGCCCTAGCCTTAGGCTAGGGTAGACCTAGCCTTAGCCTAAGTCTAGGGGTGCCCTAGCCTAAGCCTCGGGGTTCCCTAGCCTAAGCATAGGTGTGCCCTAGGCTAAGCCTAGGGTTGCCCTAGCCTAAGCCTAGGGGTGCACTAGCCTTTGGCTAGGGGAGCCTTAGCCTTAGCCTAAGCCTAGGGGTGCCCTAGCCTAAGCCTAGGCGTCCCCTAGCCTACGCCTAGGAGTGCCCTAGCCTAAGCCTAGGGGTGCCCAAGCCTTAGGCTAGGGGTGCCCTAGGGTTAGGCAAGGGGAGCCCTAGCCTTAGCCTAAGCCTAGGGGTGCACTAGCCTAAGCCTAGGGGTGCCCTAGCCTAATGCTAGGGGAGCCCTAACTTTAGGCTAGGGGAGCCCTAACCTTAGCCTAAGCCTAGGGGTGCCCTAGCCCAAGCCTAGGGGTGCCCTAGCCTAAACCTAGGGGTGCACTAGCCTAAGCTTAGGGGTGCCCTAGCCTACGCATAGGGGTGCCCTAGCCTAAGCTTAGGGGTGCCCTAGCATTAGGCTAGGGGAGCCCAAGTCTTAGCCTAAGCCTAGGGGTGCCCAAGCCTAAGACTATGGGTGCCCTAGCCTAAGCTTAGGGGTGCCCTAGTCTAAGCCTAGGGGTGCCCTAGCCTAAGCCTAGGGGTGCTCTAGGGTTAGGAAAGGGGAGCCCTAGCCTTAGCCTAAGCATAGGGGTGCCCTAGCCTAAGCTTAGGGGTGCCCTAGCCTAAGCCTAGGGGTGCCCTAGCCTAAGCCTAGGGGTGTCCTAGCCTAAGCCAACGGGTGCCCTAGCCTAAGCCTAGGGGTGCCCTAGCCTAAGTTTAGTGGTGCCCTAGCCTTAGTCTAGTGGAGCCCTAGCGTTAGCCTAAGCTTAGGGGTGCCCTAACCTAAGCGTAGATGTGCCCTAGCCTAAGACTAGGGGTGCCCTAGCCTAAGCCTAGGGGTGCCCTAGCCTAAGCCTACGAGTGCCCTAGCCTAAGCCAAGGGGTGCCCTAGCCTAAGCCTATGGGTGCCCTAGCCTAAGCCTAGGGGTGCCCTAGCCTAAGCCTAGGGGTGCTCTAGCCTAAGCCTAGGGGTGTCCTAGCCTAAGGCTAGGGGAGCCCTAGCCATATCCTAAGCCTAGGGGTGCCCTAGCCTAAGCCTAAGGGTGCCGTAGCCTTAGGCTAGGGGAGCCCTAGCCTTATCATATGCCTTGGGGCGCCCTAGCCTAAACCTAGGAGTTCCCTAGCCTAAGCCTAGGGTTGAGCTAGCCTAAGCCTAGGGGTGCCCTAGGCTAAGGCTATGGGTGTCCTAGCCTTAGTCTAGTGGAGACCTAGCTTCAGCCTAAGCTTAGGGGTGCCCTATCCTAAGCCTAGGGGTGCCCTATCCTAAGCCTAGGGGAGCCCTAGCCTTAGCCTAAGCCTAGGGTTGCCCCAGCGTAAGCCTAGGGGGGCCCTAGCCTAAGTCTAGGGGAGCCTAGCCTAAGCATAGTGGTGCCCTAACCTAAGCCTAGGGGTCCCCTACCTAAGCCTAGGGGTGCCCTAGCCTAAGCCACGGGGGCCCTAGCCTAAGCCTAGCGGTGCCCTAGCCTAAGTTTAGTGGTGCCCTAGCCTTAGGCTAGGGGAGCCCTAGCGTTAGCCTAAGCCTAGGGGTGCCCTAGCCTAAGCCTAGGGGTGCCCTAGCCTTAGGCTAAGGGTGCCCTAGGGTTAGGCAAGGGGAACCCTAGACTTAGCCTAAGCCTAGGGGTGCACTAGCCTAAGCCTAGGAGTGCCCTAGCCTAAGGCTAAGGGCGCCCTAACCTTAGGCTAGGGGAGCCCTAACCTTAGTCTAAACCTAGGGGTACCCTAGCCCAAGCCTAGGGGTGCCCTAGCCTAAGCCTAGGGGTGCCCTAGCCTAAGCCTAGGGGTGCCTTAGCCTAAGCCTAGGGGTGTCCTAGCCTTAGGCTAGGGGAGCCCTAGCCTTATCCTAAGCCTAGGTGTGCCCTAACCTAAGCCTAGGGGTGCCCTAGCCTAAGCCTAGGGGTGCCCTAGCCTAAGCCTAGGGGTGCCCTAGCCTAAGCTTAGGGTTGCCCTAGCCTAAGCCTAGGGGTGCCCTAGCCTTAGGCTAGGGGAGCCTTAGCCTTAGCCTAAGCCTAGGGGTGCCCTAGCCTAAGCCTTGGGGTCCCCTAGCCTACGCCTAGGAGTGCCCTAGCCTAAGCCTAGGGGTGCCCTAGCCTAAGGCTAGGGGTGCCCTAGCCTTAGTCTAGTGGAGCCCTAGCCTTAGCTTAAGTCTAGGGGTACCCTAGCCTAAGACTAGGGTTGCCCTAGCCTAAGCCTAAGGGTGCCCTAGCCTTAGGGTAGCTGAGCCCTAGCCGTAGCCTAAGCCTAGGGGTGCCCTAGCCTAAGCCTAGGGGTGCCCTAGCCTAAGCCTACGAGTGCCCTAGCCTAAGCCTAGGGGTTCCCTAGCCTAAGCCTAGGGGTGCCCTAGCCTAAGCCTAGGGGTGCCCTAGGCTAAGCCTAGGGGTGTCCTAGCCTAAGGCTAGGGGAGCCCTAGCCATATCCTAAGCCTAGGGGTGCCCTAGCCTAAGCCTAGGGGTGCCGTAGCCTTAGGCTAGGGGAGCCCAAGCATTAGCCTATGCCTTTGTGCGCCCTAGCCTAAACCTAGGGGTTCCCTAGCCTAAGTCTAGGGGTGAGCTTGCCTAAGCCTAGGGGTGCCCTGGGCTAAGGCTCAGGGTGCCCTATCCTAAGCCTAGGGGAGCCCTAGCCTTAACCTAAGCCTAGGGGTGCCCCAGCGTAAGCCTAGGGGTGCCCTAGACTAAGCCTAAGGGTGCCCTAGCCTTAGGGTAGCTGAGCCCTACCCGTAGCCTAAGCCTAGGGGTGCCCTAGCCTAAGCCTAGGGGAGCCCTAGCCTAAGCCTACGAGTGCCCTAGCTTAAGCCTAGGGGTGCCCTAGCCTAAGCCTAGGGGTGCCCTAGCCTAAGCCTAGGGGTGTCCTAGGCTAAGCCTAGGGGTGTCCTAGCCTAAGGCTAGGGGAGCCCTAGCCATATCCTAAGCCTAGGGGTGCCCTAGCCTAAGCCTAGGGGTGCCGTAGCCTTAGGCTAGGGGAGCCCTAGCCTTAGCCTATGCCTTGGGGCGCCCTAGCTAAACTTAGGGGTTCCCTAGCCTAAGTCTAGGGGTGAGCTTGCCTAAGCCTAGGAGTGCCCTGGGCTAAGGCTCCGGGTGCCCTATCCTAAGCCTAGGGGAGCCCTAGCCTTAACCTAAGCCTAGGGTGCCCCAGCGTAAGCCTAGGGGTGCCCTAGCCTAAGTCTTGGGGAGCCTAGCCTAAGCATAGTGGTGCCCTAACCTAAGCCTAGGGGTTCCCTACCTAAGCCTAGGGGTGCCCTAGCCTAAGCCAACGGGTGCCCTAGCCTATGCCTAGGTGTGCCCTAGCCTAAGTTTAGTGGTGCCCTAGCCTTAGACTAGGGGAGCCCTAGCGTTAGCCTAAGCCTAGGGGTCCCCTAGCCTAAGCCTAGGGGTGCACTAGCCATAGGCTAGGGTAGACCTAGCCTTAGCTTAAGTCTAGGGGTGCCCTAGCCTAAGCCTCGGGGTTCCCTAGCCTAAGCATAGGTGTGCCCTAGGCTAAGCCTAGGGGTGCCCTAGGCTAAGGCTAGGGGTGCCCTAGCCTTAGTCTAGTGGAGCCCGAGCCTTAGCCTAAGCCTAGGGGTGCCCTCGCCTAAGCCTAGGGGTGCGCCCTAGCCTAAGCCTAGGGGTGCCCTAGCCTAAGCCTAGGGGTGCCCTAGCCTTTGGGTAGGGGAGCCTTAGCCTTAGCCTAAGCCTAGGGGTGCCCTAGCCTAAGGCTAGGGGTCCCCTAGCCTACGCCTAGGAGTGCCCTAGCCTAAGCCTAGGGGTGCCCTAGCCTTAGGCTAGGGCTGCCCTAGGGTTAGGCAAGGGGAGCCCTAGCCTTAGCCTAAGCCTAGGGGTGCACTAGCCTAAGCCTAGGGGTGCCCTAGCCTAAGCCTAGGGGTGCCCTAGCCTAAGCCTAGGGGTGCCCTAGCCTAAGCTTAGGGTTGCCCTAGCCTAAGCCTAGAGGTGCCCTAGCCTTAGGCTAGGGGAGCCTTAGCTTTAGCCTAAGCCTAGAGGTGCCCTAGCCTAAGCCTTGGGGTCCCCTAGCCTACGCCTAGGAGTGCCCTTGCCTAAGCCTAGGGGTGCCCTAGCCTTAGGCTAGGGGAGCCCTAGTCTTAGCCTAAGCCTAGGGGTGCCCTAGCCTAAGACTATGGGTGCCCTAGCCTAAGCTTAGGGGTGTCATAGTATAAGCATAGGGGTGCCCTAGCCTAAGCCTAGGGGTGCCCTAGGGTTTGGCAAGGGGAGCCCTAGCCTTAGCCTAAGCCTAGGGGTGCCCTAGCCTAAGCCTAGGGGTGCCCTAGCCTAAGCCTAGGAGTGTCCTAGCCTTAGGCTAGGGGAGCCCTAGCCTTAGCCTAAGCCTAGGTGTGCCCTAGCCTAAGCCTAGGGGTGACCTATCCTAAGCCTATGGGTGCCCTAGCCCAAGCCTAGGGGTGCCTTAGCCTTAGGCTAGGGGAATCCCTAGCCTTAGCCTAAGCCTAGGGGTGCCCTAGCCTAAGCCTAGGGGTTCCCTTGCCTAAGCCTAGGGGTGCCCTAGCCTAAGTCTATGGGTGCCCTAGCCTAAGGCTAGGGGTGCCCTACCCTTAGGGTAGCTGAGCCCTATCTGTAGCCTAAGCCTAGGGGTGCCCTAGCCTACGCCTAAGGGTGCCCTAGCCTAAGCCAAGGGATACACTAGCCCAAGCCTAGTGATGCCCTAGCGTTAGGCTAGAGGAGCTCTAGCATAGCCTAAGCCTAGGGGATCACTAGCCTAAGCCTTGGGGTGCCCTAGCCCAAGCCTAGGGGTGCCCTAGCCTAAGCCTAGGGGTTCCCTAGCCTAAGCCTAGGGGTGCCCTAGCCTAAGCCTAGGGGTGCCCTAGCCTTAGCCTTGTGGTGCCCTAGCCTTAGGCTAGGGGAGCCCTAGCGTTAGCTTAAGCCTAGGGGTCCCCTAGCCTAAGTCTAGCGGTGCCCTAGCCTAAGCCTAGGGTTGCCCTAGCCTAAGCCTAGGGGTGCCGTAGCATTAGGTTAGGGGAGCCCTAGCCTTAGCCTAAGCCTAGGGGTGCCCTAGCCTAAGCCTAGGGGTTCCCTAGCCTAAGCCTAGGAGTGCCCTAGTCTAAGCCTAGGGGTGCCCAAGCCTTAGCCTAGGGGTGCCCTAGCCTTAGGCTAGGGGAGCCCTAGTCTTAGCCTAAGCCTAGGGGTGCCCAAGCCTAAGACTATGGGTTCCCTAGCCTAAGCATAGGGGTAACCTAGTCTAAGCCTAGGGGTGCCCTAGCCTAAGCCTAGGGGTGCCCTAGGGTTAGGCAAGGGGAGCCCTAGCCTTAGCCTAAGCATAGGGGTGCCCTAGCCTAAGCTTAGGGGTGCCCTAGCCTAAGCCTAGGGGTGCCCTTGCCTAAGCCTAGGGGTGCCCTAGCCTAAGCCTAGGGGTGCCCTAGCCTTAGGGTAGCTGAGCCCTAGCCGTAGCCTAAGCCTAGGGGTGCCCTAGCCTACGCCTAAGGGTGCCCTAGCCTAAGCCAAGGGGTGCCCTAGACTAAGCCTATGGGTGCCCTAGCCTAAGCCTAGGGGTGCCCTAGCCTAAGCCTAGGGGTGCCCTAGCCCAAGCCTAGGGGTGCCCTAGCCTAAGCCTAGGGGTGCCCCAGCGTAATCCTAGGGGTGCCCTAGCCTAAGTCTAAGGGAGAAAAGCCTAAGCATAGTGGTGCCCTAACCTAAGCCTAGGGGTTCCCTAGCCTAAGCCTAGGGGTGCCCTAGCCTTAGACTAGGGGAGCCGTAGCCTTAGTCTAAGCCTAGGGGTTCCCTACCCTAAGCCTTGGGGTGCCCTAGCCCAAGCCTAGGGATGCCCTAGCGTTAGGCTAAAGGAGCCCTACCCTTAGCCTAAGCCTAGGGGTGCCCTAGCCTAAGCCTAGGGTGCCCTAGCCTAAGCCTAGGGGTACCCTAGCCTTAGGCTAGGTGAGTCCTCGCCTTAGCCGAAGCCTTGGGGTGCCCTAGCCTAAGCCTAGGGGTGCCCTAGCCTAAGCCTAGGGGTGCCCTAGCCCAAGTCTAGTGATGCCCTAGCGTTAGGCTAGAGGAGCCCTAGCTTTAGCCTAATCCTAGGGATTCCCTAGCCTAAGTCTAGGGGTGCCCTAGCCTAAGGCTATGGGTACCCTAGCCTAAGCCTAGGGGTGCCCTAGCAGAAGCTTAGGGTTGCCCTAGCCTAAGCCTAGGGGTGCCCTAGCCTAAGGCTAGGGGTGCCCTAGCCTTAGTCTAGAGGAGCCCTAGCCTTAGCCTAAGCCTAGGGGTGCCCTATGCTAAGCCATGGGGTGCCCTAGCCTAAGTCTAGGGGTGCCCTAGCCTAAGCCTAGGGGTACCCTAGCCTTAGGCTATGGGAACCATGGCTTAGCTTCAGCCTAGGGGTGCCCTAGCCTAAGCCTAGTGGTTCCCTAGCCTAAGCCTATCGGTTCCCTAGCCTAAGCCTAGGGGTGCCCTAGCCTAAGCCTAGGGCTGCCCTAGCATAAGTCTAGGGGTGCCCTAGCCTTAGTCTAGTGGAGCCCTAGCCTTAGCCTAAGCCTAGGGGTTCCCTAGCCTAAGCCTAGGAGTTCCCTAGCCTAAGCCTAGGGGTGCCCTACCCAAAGTCTAGGGTTGCCCTAGCCTAAGCCTAGGGGTGCCCTAGCCTAAGGCTAGGGGTGCCCTAGCCTTAGTCTAGTGGAGACCTAACCTCACCCTAAGCTTAGGGGTGCCCTATCCTAAGCCTAGGGGTGCCCTATCCTAAGCCTAGGGGATCCCTAGCCTTAGCCTAAGCCTTGGGGCGCCCTAGCCTAAACCTAGGGGTTCCCTAGCCTAAGCCTAGGGGTGAGCTAGCCTAATCCTGGGGGTGCGCTAGGCTAAGGCTAGGGGTGCCCTAGCCTTAGTCTAGTGCAGACCTAGCCTCACCCTAAGCTTAGGGGTGCCCTATCCTAAGCCTAGGGATGCCCTATCCTAAGCCTAGGGGTGCCCTAGCCTTAGTCTAAGCCTAGCGGTGCCTAGCCCAAGCCTAGGGATGCCCTAGCATTAGGCTAGAGGAGCCCTAGCCTTAGCCTAAGCCTAGGGGTGCCCTAGCCTAAGCCTAGGGGTGCCCTAGCCTAAGTCTAGGGGTGCCCTAGCCTAAGCCTAGGTGTACCCTAGCCTTAGGCTAGGGGAGTCCTCGCCTTAGCCGAAGCCTTTGTGTGCCCTAGCCTAAGCCAAGGGGTGCCCTAGCCTAAGCCTAGGGGTTCCCTAGCCTAAGCCTCGGGGTGCCCTAGCCTAATTCTAGGGGTGCCTTAGCCTTAGCCTAGGGGTACCCTAGCCTTAAGCTAGGGGAGCCCTAGCCTTAGCCTAAGCCTAGGGGTGCCCCAGCGTAATCCTAGGGGTGCCCTAGCCTAAGTCTAAGGGAGACAAGCCTAAGCATAGTGGTGCCCTAACCTAAGCCTAGGGGTTCCCTAGCCTAAGCCTAGGGGTGCCCTAGCCTTAGGCTAGGGGAGCCGTAGCCTTAGTCTAAGCCTAGGGGTTCCCTACCCTAAGCCTAGGGGTGCCCTTGCCCAAGCCTAGGGATGCCCTAGCGTTAGGCTAAAGGAGCCCTACCCTTAGCCTAAGCCTAGGGGTGCCCTAGCCTAAGCCTAGGGGTGCCCTAGCCTAAGCCTAGGGGTGCCCTAGCCTAAGCCTAGGGGTACCCTAGCCTTAGGCTAGGTGAGTCCTCGCCTTAGCAGAAGCCTTGGGGTGCCCAACCTAAGCCTAGGGGTGCCCTAGCCTAAGCCTAGGGGTGCCCTAGCCCAAGACTAGTGATGCCCTAGCGTTAGGCTAGAGGAGCCCTAGCCTTAGCCTAAGCCTAGGGATTCCCTAGCCTAAGTCTAGGGGTGCCCTAGCCTAAGGCTATGGGTACCCTAGCCTAAGCCTAGGGGTGCCCTAGCAGAAGCTTAGGGTTGCCCTAGCCTAAGCCTAGGGGTGCCCTAGCCTAAGGCTAGGGGTGCCCTAGCCTTAGTCTAGTGGAGCCCTAGCCTTAGCCTAAGCCTAGGGGTGCCCTATGCTAAGCCATGGGGTGCCCTAGCCTAAGCCTAGGGTTGCCCTAGCCTAAGCCTAGGGGTGCCCTAGCCTTAGGCTAGCTGAGCCCTATCTTTAGCCTAAGCCTAGGGGTGCCCTGCCTATGCCTAGGGATGCCCTAGCCTAAGCCTAGGGGTGCCCGAGCCTTAGGCTAGGGGAGTCCTAGTCTTAGCCTAAGCCTAGGGGTGCCCTAGTCTAAGCCAAGGGGTGCCCTACCTAAGCATAGGGGTGCCCTAGGGTTAGGCAAGGGGAGCCCTAGCTTTAGCCTAAGCCTCGGGGTGCCCTAGCCTAAGCTTAGGGGTGCCCTAGCCTAAGCCTAGGGGTGCCCTAACTTAAGCCTAAGGTGCCCTAGCCTAAGCCTAGGGGTCCCCTAGCCTAAACCTAGGGGTGCCCTAGCCTTAGGCTAGGGCGAACTAGCCTTAGCCTAAGCCTAGGGGTGCCCTAGCCTAAGCCTAGTGGTGTCCTAGCCTAAGCCTAGGGGAGCCCTAGCCTAAGCCTTGGGGTGCCCTAGCCTTAGACTAGGGGAGCCCTAGCCTTAGCCTAAGCCTAGGGGTGCCATAGCCTAAGCCTAGGGGTGCCCAAGCATAAGCCTAGGGTTGCCCTAGCCTAAGCCAAGGGGTGCCCTAGCCTAAGGCTAGGGGTGCCCTAGCCTTAGTCTAGTGGAGTCCTAGCCTTAGCCTAAGCCTAGGGGTGCCCTATCCTAAGCCATGGGGTGCCCTAGCCTAAGCCTAGGGGTGCCCTAGCCTAAGGCTAGGGGTGCCCTATCCTAAGCCTAGGGGTGCACTAGCCTAAGGCTAGGGGTGCATAGCCTTAGGCTAGGGGAGCCCTAGCCTTAGTCTAAGTTTAGGGGTGCCCTAGCCTAAGCCTAGGTGTGCCCTAGCCTAAGCCAAGTGGTGCCCTAACCTAAGTCTAAGGGTACCCTAGCCTTAGGCTAGAGGAGTCCTCGCCTTAGCCCAAGCCTTGGGGTGCCCTAGCGGTAGGCTAGAGGAGCCCTAGCCTTAGCCTAAGCCTAGGGGTGCCCTAGCCTAAGTCTAGGGGTGCCTTAGCCTAAGCCTAGGGGTACCCTAGCCTTAGGCTAGGGGAGTCCTCGCCTTAGCCGAAGCCTTGGGGTGCCCTAGCCTAAGCCTAGGGGTACCCTAGCCTAAGCCTAGGCGTTCCCTAGCCTAAGTCTATGGGTGCCCTAGCCTAAGCCTAGGTGTACAATAGCCTGAGGCTAGGGGAGTCCTCACCTTAGCTGAAGCCTTGGGGTGTCCTAGCCTAAGCCTAGGGGTGCCCTAGCCTAAGCCTAGGGGTGCCCTAGCCCAAGCCTAGGGATGCCCTAGCGTGAGGCTAGAGGAGCTCTAGCCTTAGCCTAAGCCTAGGGGTGCCCTAGCCTAAGCCTAGAGGTGCCCTAGCCTAAGTCTTGGGGTGCCCAAGCCTAAGCTAGGGGTACTCTAGCCTTAGGCTAGGGGAGCCCTAGCCTTAGCCGAAGCCTTGGGGTGCCCTAGCCTAAGTCTAGGGGTGCCCTAACCTAAGCCTAGGTGTACACTAGCCTGAGGCTAGGGGAGTCCTCACCTTAGCTGAAGCCTTGGGGTGTCCTAGCCTAAGCCTAGGGGTGCCCTAGCCTAAGCCTAGGGGTTCCCTAGCCTAAGCCTAGGGGTGCCCTAGCCTAAGCCTAGGGGTGCCCTAGCCTAAGCCTTGTGGTGCCCTAGCCTTAGGCTAGGGGAGCCCTAGCGTTAGCTTAAGCCTAGGGGTCCCCTAGCCTAAGTCTAGCGGTGCCCTAGCCTAAGCCTAGGGTTGCCCTAGCCTAAGCCTAGGGGTGCCGTAGCATTAGGTTAGGGGAGCCCTAGCCTTAGCCTAAGCCTAGGGGTGCCCTAGCCTAAGCCTAGGGGTTCCCTAGCCTAAGCCTAGGAGTGCCCTAGTCTAAGCCTAGGGGTGCCCAAGCCTTAGCCTAGGGGTGCCCTAGCCTTAGGCTAGGGGAGCCCTAGTCTTAGCCTAAGCCTAGGGGTGCCCAAGCCTAAGACTATGGGTTCCCTAGCCTAAGCATAGGGGTAACCTAGTCTAAGCCTAGGGGTGCCCTAGCCTAAGCCTAGGGGTGCCCTAGGGTTAGGCAAGGGGAGCCCTAGCCTTAGCCTAAGCATAGGGGTGCCCTAGCCTAAGCTTAGGGGTGCCCTAGCTTAAGCCTAGGGGTGCCCTTGCCTAAGCCTAGGGGTGCCCTAGCCTAAGCCTAGGGGTGCCCTAGCCTTAGGGTAGCTGAGCCCTAGCCGTAGCCTAAGCCTAGGGGTGCCCTAGCCTACGCCTAAGGGTGCCCTAGCCTAAGCCAAGGGGTGCCCTAGACTAAGCCTATGGGTGCCCTAGCCTAAGCCTAGGGGAGCCCTAGCCTAAGCCTAGGGGTGCCCTAGCCCAAGCCTAGGGGTGCCCTAGCCTAAGCCTAGGGGTGCCCCAGCGTAATCCTAGGGGTGCCCTAGCCTAAGTCTAAGGGAGAAAAGCCTAAGCATAGTGGTGCCCTAACCTAAGCCTAGGGGTTCCCTAGCCTAAGCCTAGGGGTGCCCTAGCATTAGACTAGGGGAGCCGTAGCCTTAGTCTAAGCCTAGGGGTTCCCTACCCTAAGCCTTGGGGTGCCCTAGCCCAAGCCTAGGGATGCCCTAGCGTTAGGCTAAAGGAGCCCTACCCTTAGCCTAAGCCTAGGGGTGCCCTAGCCTAAGCCTAGGGTGCCCTAGCCTAAGCCTAGGGGTACCCTAGCCTTAGGCTAGGTGAGTCCTCGCCTTAGCCGAAGCCTTGGGGTGCCCTAGCCTAAGCCTAGGGGTGCCCTAGCCTAAGCCTAGGGGTGCCCTAGCCCAAGTCTAGTGATGCCCTAGCGTTAGGCTAGAGGAGCCCTAGCCTTAGCCTAAGCCTAGGGATTCCCTAGCCTAAGTCTAGGGGTGCCCTAGCCTAAGGCTATGGGTACCCTAGCCTAAGCCTAGGGGTGCCCTAGCAGAAGCTTAGGGTTGCCCTAGCCTAAGCCTAGGGGTGCCCTAGCCTAAGGCTAGGGGTGCCCTAGCCTTAGTCTAGAGGAGCCCTAGCCTTAGCCTAAGCCTAGGGGTGCCCTATGCTAAGCCATGGGGTGCCCTAGCCTAAGTCTAGGGGTGCCCTAGCCTAAGCCTAGGGGTACCCTAGCCTTAGGCTATGGGAACCATGGCCTTAGCTTCAGCCTAGGGGTGCCCTAGCCTAAGCCTAGTGGTTCCCTAGCCTAAGCCTATCGGTTCCCTAGCCTAAGCCTAGGGGTGCCCTAGCCTAAGCCTAGGGCTGCCCTAGCATAAGTCTAGGGGTGCCCTAGCCTTAGTCTAGTGGAGCCCTAGCCTTAGCCTAAGCCTAGGGGTTCCCTAGCCTAAGCCTAGGAGTTCCCTAGCCTAAGCCTAGGGGTGCCCTACCCAAAGTCTAGGGTTGCCCTAGCCTAAGCCTAGGGGTGCCCTAGCCTAAGGCTAGGGGTGCCCTAGCCTTAGTCTAGTGGAGACCTAACCTCACCCTAAGCTTAGGGGTGCCCTATCCTAAGCCTAGGGGTGCCCTATCCTAAGCCTAGGGGATCCTTAGCCTTAGCCTAAGCCTTGGGGCGCCCTAGCCTAAACCTAGGGGTTCCCTAGCCTAAGCCTAGGGGTGAGCTAGCCTAATCCTGGGGGTGCGCTAGGCTAAGGCTAGGGGTGCCCTAGCCTTAGTCTAGTGCAGACCTAGCCTCACCCTAAGCTTAGGGGTGCCCTATCCTAAGCCTAGGGATGCCCTATCCTAAGCCTAGGGGTGCCCTAGCCTTAGTCTAAGCCTAGGGGTGCCTAGCCCAAGCCTAGGGATGCCCTAGCATTAGGCTAGAGGAGCCCTAGCCTTAGCCTAAGCCTAGGGGTGCCCTAGCCTAAGCCTAGGGGTGCCCTAGCCTAAGTCTAGGGGTGCCCTAGCCTAAGCCTAGGTGTACCCTAGCCTTAGGCTAGGGGAGTCCTCGCCTTAGCCGAAGCCTTTGTGTGCCCTAGCCTAAGCCAAGGGGTGCCCTAGCCTAAGCCTAGGGGTTCCCTAGCCTAAGCCTCGGGGTGCCCTAGCCTAATTCTAGGGGTGCCTTAGCCTTAGCCTAGGGGTACCCTAGCCTTAAGCTAGGGGAGCCCTAGCCTTAGCCTAAGCCTAGGGGTGCCCCAGCGTAATCCTAGGGGTGCCCTAGCCTAAGTCTAAGGGAGACAAGCCTAAGCATAGTGGTGCCCTAACCTAAGCCTAGGGGTTCCCTAGCCTAAGCCTAGGGGTGCCCTAGCCTTAGGCTAGGGGAGCCGTAGCCTTAGTCTAAGCCTAGGGGTTCCCTACCCTAAGCCTAGGGGTGCCCTTGCCCAAGCCTAGGGATGCCCTAGCGTTAGGCTAAAGGAGCCCTACCCTTAGCCTAAGCCTAGGGGTGCCCTAGCCTAAGCCTAGGGGTGCCCTAGCCTAAGCCTAGGGGTGCCCTAGCCTAAGCCTAGGGGTACCCTAGCCTTAGGCTAGGTGAGTCCTCGCCTTAGCAGAAGCCTTGGGGTGCCCAACCTAAGCCTAGGGGTGCCCTAGCCTAAGCCTAGGGGTGCCCTAGCCCAAGCCTAGTGATGCCCTAGCGTTAGGCTAGAGGAGCCCTAGCCTTAGCCTAAGCCTAGGGATTCCCTAGCCTAAGTCTAGGGGTGCCCTAGCCTAAGGCTATGGGTACCCTAGCCTAAGCCTAGGGGTGCCCTAGCAGAGGCTTAGGGTTGCCCTAGCCTAAGCCTAGGGGTGCCCTAGCCTAAGGCTAGGGGTGCCCTAGCCTTAGTCTAGTGGAGCCCTAGCCTTAGCCTAAGCCTAGGGGTGCCCTATGCTAAGCCATGGGGTGCCCTAGCCTAAGCCTAGGGTTGCCCTAGCCTAAGCCTAGGGGTGCCCTAGCCTTAGGCTAGCTGAGCCCTATCTTTAGCCTAAGCCTAGGGGTGCCCTGCCTATGCCTAGGGATGCCCTAGCCTAAGCCTAGGGGTGCCCGAGCCTTAGGCTAGGGGAGTCCTAGTCTTAGCCTAAGCCTAGGGGTGCCCTAGTCTAAGCCAAGGGGTGCCCTACCTAAGCATAGGGGTGCCCTAGGGTTAGGCAAGGGGAGCCCTAGCTTTAGCCTAAGCCTAGGGGTGCCCTAGCCTAAGCTTAGGGGTGCCCTAGCCTAAGCCTAGGGGTGCCCTAACTTAAGCCTAAGGTGCCCTAGCCTAAGCCTAGGGGTCCCCTAGCCTAAACCTAGGGGTGCCCTAGCCTTAGGCTAGGGCGAACTAGCCTTAGCCTAAGCCTAGGGGTGCCCTAGCCTAAGCCTAGTGGTGTCCTAGCCTAAGCCTAGGGGAGCCCTAGCCTAAGCCTTGGGGTGCCCTAGCCTTAGACTAGGGGAGCCCTAGCCTTAGCCTAAGCCTAGGGGTGCCATAGCCTAAGCCTAGGGGTGCCCAAGCATAAGCCTAGGGTTGCCCTAGCCTAAGCCAAGGGGTGCCCTAGCCTAAGGCTAGGGGTGCCCTAGCCTTAGTCTAGTGGAGTCCTAGCCTTAGCCTAAGCCTAGGGGTGCCCTATCCTAAGCCATGGGGTGCCCTAGCCTAAGCCTAGGGGTGCCCTAGCCTAAGCCAAGTGGTGCCCTAACCTAAGTCTAAGGGTACCCTAGCCTTAGGCTAGAGGAGTCCTCGCCTTAGCCCAAGCCTTGGGGTGCCCTAGCGGTAGGCTAGAGGAGCCCTAGCCTTAGCCTAAGCCTAGGGGTGCCCTAGCCTAAGTCTAGGGGTGCCTTAGCCTAAGCCTAGGGGTACCCTAGCCTTAGCCTAGGGGAGTCCTCGCCTTAGCCGAAGCCTTGGGGTGCCCTAGCCTAAGCCTAGGGGTACCCTAGCCTAAGCCTAGGCGTTCCCTAGCCTAAGTCTATGGGTGCCCTAGCCTAAGCCTAGGTGTACACTAGCCTGAGGCTAGGGGAGTCCTCACCTTAGCTGAAGCCTTGGGGTGTCCTAGCCTAAGCCTAGGGGTGCCCTAGCCTAAGCCTAGGGGTGCCCTAGCCCAAGCCTAGGGATGCCCTAGCGTGAGGCTAGAGGAGCTCTAGCCTTAGCCTAAGCCTAGGGGTGCCCTAGCCTAAGCCTAGAGGTGCCCTAGCCTAAGTCTTGGGGTGCCCAAGCCTAAGCTAGGGGTACTCTAGCCTTAGGCTAGGGGAGCCCTAGCCTTAGCCGAAGCCTTGGGGTGCCCTAGCCTAAGTCTAGGGGTGCCCTAACCTAAGCCTAGGTGTACACTAGCCTGAGGCTAGGGGAGTCCTCACCTTAGCTGAAGCCTTGGGGTGTCCTAGCCTAAGCCTAGGGGTGCCCTAGCCTAAGCCTAGGGGTGCCCTAGCCCAAGCCTAGGGATGCCCTAGCGTGAGGCTAGAGGAGCTCTAGCCTTAGCCTAAGCCTAGGGGTGCCCTAGCCTAAGCCTAGAGGTGCCCTAGCCTAAGTCTTGGGGTGCCCAAGCCTAAGCTAGGGGTACTCTAGCCTTAGGCTTGGGGAGCCCTAGCCTTATCCTAAGCCTAGGGTGCCCCAGCCTAAGCCTAGGGGTGCCCTAGCCTAAGTCTAGGTGTGCCTAGCCTAAGCAGAGAGGTGCCCTAACCTAAGCCTAGCGGTTCCCTACCTAAGCCTAGGGGTGCCCTAGCCTAAGCCTACGGGTGCCCTAGCCTAAGCCTAGGGGTGCCCTAGCCTAAGCCTAGTGGTGTCCTAGCCTTAGCCTAGGGGTGCCCTAGCCTTAGACTAGGGGAGCCCTAGCCGTAGCCTAAACCTAGGGGTGCCATAGCCTAAGCCTAGGGGTGCCCTAGCATAAGCCTAGGGTTGCCCTAGCCTAAGCCTAGGGGTGCCCTAGCCTAAGCCTAGGGATGCCCTAGCCTAAGCCTAGGGGTGCTCTAGCCTTAGGCAAGGGGAGCCCTAGCTTTAGCCTAAGCCTAGGGGTGCCCTAGCCTACGCCTAGGGGTGCCCTAGCCTAAGGCTAAGGTTGTCCTTGCCTAAGCCTACGGGTGCTCTAGCATAAGCCTAGGGGTGCCTTAGCCTTAGGCTAGGCGATCCCTAGCCTTAGCATAATCCTAGGGCTGCCCTAGCCTAAGCCTAGGGGTGCCCTAGCCTAACCCTAGGGGTGTCTTAGCCTTAGGCTAGGGGAGCACTAGCCTTAGCCTAAGCCTAGGGGTCCCCTAGACTAAGCCTAGGGGTGACCTAGCCTAAGCTTAGGGGTGCCGTAGCCTAAGCCTAAGGGTGCCCTAGCCTAAGCCTAGTGGTGCCCCAGCCTTAGGCTAGGGGAGCCCTAGCCTTTGCCTAAGCCTAGGGGTGCCCTAGCTTAAGACTAGGAGTGCCCTAGCCTAAGCTTAGGGTGCCCTAGCCTTAGGCTAGGGGAGCCCTAGCCTTAGCCTAAGCCTATGGGTGCCCTAGCCTCAGCCTAGGGGTGCCCTAGCCTCAGCCTAGGGGTGCCCTAGCCTAAGCTTAGGACTGCCGTAGCCTAAGCCTAGGGGTGCCCTAGCCAAAGCCTATTGGACCTTAGACTAAGCCTAGGGGTGACCTAGCCATAGCCTAAGCCTAGGGGAGCCCTAGCCTAAGCCTAAGGGTGCCCAAACCTAAGCCTAGGGTGCCCTTGCCTAAGCCTAGGGGTGCCTTAGCCTAAGACTAGGGGTCCCCTAGCCTTAGCCTAAGCCTAGGCGTGCCCTAGCCTAAGCCTAGTGGTGCCCTAACCTAAGCCTAGGGGTGCCCTAGCCTAAGCCTAGGGGTGCCCTAGACTAAGCCTAGGGGTGCCCTAACCTAAGCCTAGGGGTGCCCTAGCCATAGGCTAGGGGAGCCCTAGCCTTAGCCTAAGCCTAGGGGTGCCCTATCCTAAGCCTAGGGGTGCCCTATCCTAAGCCTAGGGGTGCCCTAGTCTAAGCCTAATGGTGCCCTAGCCTTAGACTAGGGGAGCCCTAGCCTTAGCCTAAGCCTAGGGGTGCCCTAGCCTAAGCCTAGGGATGCCCTAGCCTACGCCTAGGGGTGCCCTAGCCTTAGGCAAGGGGAGCCATAGCTTTAGCCTAAGCCTAGGGGTGCCCTAGCCTACGCCTAGGGGTGCCCTAGCCTAAGGCTAAGGGTGTCCTTGCCTAAGCCTACGGGTGCTCTAGCATAAGCCTAGGGGTGCCTTAGCCTTAGGCTAGGCGAGCCCTAGCCTTAGCATAAGCCTAGGGCTGCCCTAGCCTAAGCCTAGGGGTGCCCTAGCCTAACCCTAGAGGTGCCTTAGCCTTAGGCTAGGGGAGCACTAGCCTTAGCCTAAGCCTAGGGGTCCCCTAGACTAAGCCTAGGGGTGCCCTAGCCTAAGCCTAGGGGTGCCCTAACCTAAGCCTAGGGTTGACCTAGCCTAAGCTTAGGGATGCCGTAGCCTAAGCCTAAGGGTGCCCTAGCCTAAGCCTAGTGGTGCCCCAACCTTAGGCTAGAGGAGCCCTAGCCTTAGCCTAAGCCTAGGGGTGCCATAGCCTAAGCATAGGGGTGCCCTAGCCTAAGCCTAGGGGTGCCCTACCCTAAGCCTAGGAGTGCCCTAGCCTAAGCCAAGGGGTGCCCTAGCCTAAACCTAGGGGTGCCCTAGCCTTAGGCTAGGGGAGCCCGAGCCTTAGCCTAAGCCTAGGGGTGCCCTAGCCTAAGACTAGGGGTGCCCTAGCCTAAGCTTAGGGGTGCCCAAGCGTAAGCCTAGGGGTGCCCTAGCCTAAGCCTAGGGGTGCCCTAGCCTAAGCCTAGGGGTGCCCTAGCCTAAGCCTAGGGGTGCCCTAGCCTAAGCCTAGGGGTGCCCTATCCTAAGCCTAGGGGTGCCCTAGCCTAAGGCTAGCGGTGCCCTAGCCTTAGGCTAGGGGAGCCATAGCCTTAGTCTAAGCTTAGGGGTGCCCTAGCCTAAGCCTAAGGGTGCCCTAGCCTAAGCCAAGTGGTGCCCTAACCTAAGATAGAGGTACCCCAGCCTTAGGCTAGAGGAGTCCTCGCCTTAGCCCAAGCCTTGGGGTGCCCTAGCGGTAGGCTAGAGGAGCCCTAGCCTTAGCCTAAGCCTAGGGGTGCCCTAGACTAAGCCTATGTTTGCCCTAGCCTAAGCCTAGGTGTACCCTAGCCTTAGGCTAGGGGAGTCCTCGCCTTAGCCGAAGCCTTGGGGTGCCCTAGCCTATGTCTAGGGGTGCCCTAGCCTAATCCTAGGTGTACACTAGCCTGAGGCTAGGGGAGTCCTCACCTTAGCCGAAGCCTTGGGGTGTCCTAGCCTAAGCCTAGGGGTGCCCTAGCCTAAGCCTAGGGGTGCCCTAGTCCAAGCCTAGGGATGCCCTTGCGTTAGGCTAGAGGAGCTCTAGCCTTAGCCTAAGCCTAGGGGTGCCCTAGCCTAAGCCTAGAGGTGCCCTAGCCTAAGTCTTGGGGTGCCCAAGCCTAAGCCTAGGGGAACCCTAGCCTTAGGCTAGGGGAGCCCTAGACTTAGCCTAAGCCTAGGGGTGCCCCAGCCTAAGCCTAGGGTTGCCCTAGCCTAAGTCTAGGGGTGCCTACCCTAAGCATAGAGGTGCCCTAACCTAAGCCTAGCGGTTCCCTACCTAAGCCTAGGGGTGCCCTAGCCTAAGCCTACGGGTGCCGTAGGCTAAGCCTAGGGGTGCCCTACCCTTAGGCTAGGGAAGCCCTAGCCTTAGCCTAAGCCTAGGGGTGCCCTAGCCTAAGCTTAGGGGTGTCCTTGCCTAAGCCTAGGGCTGCCCTAGTTTAAGCCTAGGGGTGCCCTAGCCTAAGCCTAGGGGTGCCCTAGCCTAAGCCTAGGGGTGCCCTAGCCTAAGCCTAGGGGTGCCCTGTCCTAAGTCTAGGGGTGCCCTAGCCTAAGCCTAGGGGTGCCCTAGCCTAAGCTTAGGGGTGCCCTAGCCTAAGGCTAGGGGTGCCCTAGCCTAAGCCTACGGGTGCCCTAGTCTAAGCCTAAGGGTGCCCTAGCCTTAGACTAGGGGAGCCCTAGCCTTAGCCTAAGCCTAGGGGTGCCCTAGCCTAAGCCTAGTGGTGCCCTATCCTAAGCCTAGGGGTGCCCTAGTCTAAGCCTAATGGTGCCCTAGCCTTAGACTAGGGGAGCCCTAGCCTTAGCCTAAGCCTAGGGGTGCCCTAGCCTAATCCTAGGGGTGCCCTAGCCTTAGGCAAGGGGAACCCTAGCTTTAGCCTAAGCCTAGGGGTGCCCTAGCCTACGCCTAGGGGTGCCCTAGCCTAAGGCTAAGGGTGTCCTTGCCTAAGCCTACGGGTGCTCTAGCATAAGCCTAGGGGTGCCTTAGCCTTAGGCTAGGCGAGCCCTAGCCTTAGCATAAGCCTAGGTCTGCCCTAGCCTAAGCCTAGGGGTGCCCTAGCCTAACCCTAGGGGTGCCTTAGCCTTAGGCTAGGGGAGCACTAGCCTTAGCCTAAGCCTAGGGGTCCCCTAGACTAAGCCTAGGGGTGCCCTAGCCTAAGCCTAGGGGTGCCCTAACCTAAGCCTAGGGTAGACCTAGCCTAAGTTTAGGGATGCCGTAGCCTAAGCTTAAGGGTGCCCTAGCCTAAGCCTAGTGGTGCCCCAGCCTTAGGCTAGAGGAGCCCTAGCCTTAGCCTAAGCCTAGGGGTGCCCTAGCCTAAGACTAGGAGTGCCCTAGCCTAAGCTTAGGGGTGCCTTAGACTAAGCCTAGGGGTGACCTAGCCTTAGCCTAAGCCTAGGGGAGCCCTAGCCTAAGCCTAAGGGTGCCCTAACCTACGCCTAGGGTGCCCTTGCCTAAGCCTAGGAGAGCCTTAGCCTAAGCCTAGGGGTCCCCTAGCCTTAGCCTAAGCCTAGGCGTGCCCTAGCCTAAGCCTAGGGGTGCCCTAGCCTAAGGCTAGTGGTGCCCTAGCCTAAGCCTAGGGGGGCCCTATCCTAAGCCATGGGGTGCCGTAGCCTAAGCCTAGGGGTGCCCAAGCCTAAACCTATGGTTGCCCTGCCCTAAGCTTAGGGGTGCCCTAGTCTTAGTCTCGGGGAGCCCTAGCCTTAGCATAAGCCTAGGGGTGCCCTAGCCTTAGGCTAGGGGAGCCCTAGCCTTAGTCTAAGTTTTGGGGTGCCCTAGCCTAAGCCTAGGGGTGCCCTAGCCTAAGCCAAGTGGTGCCCTAACCTAAGTCTAGAGGTACCCTAGCCTTAGGCTAGAGGAGTCCTCGCCTTACCCCAAGCCTTGGGGTGCCCTAGCGGGAGGCTAGAGGAGCCCTAGCCTTAGCCTAAGCCTAGGGGTGCCCTAGCCTAAGCCAAGGGGTGCCCTAGCCTAAGTCTAGGGGTGCCTTAGCCTAACTCTAGGGGTACCCTAGCCTTAGGCTAGGGGAGTCCTCGCCTTAGCCGAAGCCTTGGGGTGCCCTAGCCTAAGCCTAGGGGTACCCTAGCCTAAGCCTAGGGGTGCCCTAGCCTAAGTCTATGTTTGCCCTAGCCTAAGCCTAGGTGTACCCTAGCCTTAGGCTAGGGGAGTCCTCGCCTTAGCCGAAGCCTTGGGGTGCCCTAGCCTAAGTCTAGGGGTGCCCTAGCCTAAGCCTAGGTGTACACTAGCCTGAGGCTAGGGGAGTCCTCACCTTAGCTGAAGCCTTGGGGTGTCCTAGCCTAAGCCTAGGGGTGCCCTAACCTAAGCCTAGCGGTGCCCTAGCCCAAGCCTAGGGATGCCCTAGCGTTAGGCAAGAGGAGCTCTAGCCTTAGCCTAAGCCTAGGGGTGCCCTAGCCTAAGCCTAGAGGTGCCCTAGCCTAAGTCTTGGGGTGCCCAAGCCTAAGCCTAGGGGTACCCTAGCCTTAGGCTAGGGGAGCCCTAGCCTTAGCCTAAGCCTAGGGGTGCCCCAGCCTAAGCCTAGGGGTGCCCTAACCTAAGTCTAGGGGTGCCTAGCCTAAGCATAGAGGTGCCATAACCTAAGCCTAGCGTTTCCCTACCTAAGCCTAGGGGTGCCCTTGCCGAAGCCTACGGGTGCCGTAGCCTAAGCCTAGGGGTGCCCTAGCCTTAGGCTAGGGAAGCCCTAGCCTTAGCCTAAGCCTAGGGGTGCCCTAGCCTAAGCTTAGGGGTGCCCTTGCCTAAGCCTAGGTCTGCCCTAGTTTAAGCCTAGGGGTGCCCTAGCCTCAGCCTAGGGGTGCCCTAGCCTAAGCCTAGGGGTGCCTTAGCTTAAGCCTAGGGGTGCCCTATCCTAAGTCTAGGGGTGTCCTAGCCTAAGCCTAGGGGTGCCCTAGCCTAAGCCTTGGGGTGCCCTAGCCTAAGCTTAGGGGTGCCCTAGCCTAAGGCTAGGGGTGCCCTAGCCTAAGCCTAGGGGTGCCCTAGTCTAAGCCTAAGGGTGCCCTAGCCTTAGACTAGGGGAGCCCTAGCCTTAGCCTAAGTCTAGGGGTGCCCTAGCCTAAGCCTAGGGGTGCCCTATCCTAAGCCTAGGGGTGCCCTAGTCTAAGCTTAATGGTGCCCTAGCCTTAGACTAGGGGAGCCCTAGCCTTAGCCTAAGCCTAGGGCTGCCCTAGCCTAAGCCTAGGGATGCCCTAGCCTAAGCCTAGGGGTGCCCTAGCCTTAGGCAAGGGGAGCCCTAGCTTTAGCCTAAGCCTAGGGGTGCCCTAGCCTATGCCTAGGGGTGCCCTAGCCTAAGGCTAAGGGTGTCCTTGCCTAAGTCTACGGGTGCTCTAGCATAAGCCTAGGGGTTCCTTAGCCTTAGGCTAGGCGAGCCCTAGCCTTAGCATAAGCCTAGGGCTGCCCTAGCCTAAGCCTAGGGGTGCCCTAGCCTAACACTAGGGGTGCCTTAGCCTTAGGCTAGGGGAGCACTAGCCTTAGCCTAAGCCTAGGGGTCCCCTAGACTAAGCCTAGGGGTGCCCTAGCCTAAGCCTAGGGGTGCCCTAACCTAAGCCTAGGGATGACCTAGCCTAAGCTTAGGGATGTCGTAGCCTAAGCCTAAGGGTGCCCTAGCCTAAGCCTAGTGGTGCCCCAGCCTTAGGCTACGGGAGCCCTAGCCTTAGCCTAAGCCTAGGGGTGCCCTAGCCTAAGACTAGGAGTGCCCTAGCCTAAGCTTAGGGGTGCCCTAGCCTTAGGCTAGGCGAGCCCTAGCCTTAGCCTAAGCCTATGGGTGCCCTAGCCTCAGCCTAGGGGTGCCTTAGCCTCAGCCTAGGGGTGCCCTAGCCTAAGCTTAGGAGTGCCCTAGCCTAAGCCTAGGGGTGCCCTAGCCTAAGCCTATTGGTGCCTTAGACTAAGCCTAGGGGTGACCTAGCCTTAACCTAAGCCTAGGGGAGCCCTAGCCTAAGCCTAAGGGTGCCCTAACCTAAGCCTAGGGTGCCCTTGCCTAAGCCTAGGGGTGCCTTAGCCTAAGCCTAGGGGTCCCCTAGCCTTAGCCTAAGCCTAGGCGTTCCCTAGCCTAAGCCTAGGGGTGCCCTAGCCTAAGTCTAGGGGTGCCCTAGCCTAAAACTAGGGGTGCCCTAGCCTAAGCTTAGGGATACCCTATCCTAAGCCTAGGGGTGCCCTAGCCTAAGCCTAGGGGTGCCGTAACCTAAGCTTACGGGTGCCCTAGCCTAAGCCTAGGGGTGCCCTAGCCTAAGTCTAGGGGAGCCCTAGCCTTAGCCTAAGCCTAGTGTTGCCCTAGGCTAAGCCTAGGGGTGCCCTAGCCTTAGGCTAGGGGAGCCCTAGCCTTAACCTAAACCTAGGGGTGCCGTAGCCTAAGCCTAGGGGTGCCCTAGCCTAAGCCTAGGGGTGCCCTAGCCTAATCCTAGGGGTGCCTTTGCCTTAGGCTAGGGGATCCCAAGCCTTAGCCTAAACCTAGGGGTGCCCTAGCCTAAGTGTAGGGGTGCCCTATCCTGAGCCTAGGGGTGCCCTAGCCTTAGCCTAGGGTTGCCCTAGCCTAAGACTAGGGGTGCCTTAGCCTAAGGCTAGGGATCCCCTAGCCTTAGTCTAAGCCTAGGGGTGCCCTAGCCTAAGCCTCGGTGTTCCTTAGCCTAAACCTAGGGGTGCCCTAGCCTAAACATAGGTGTGCCCTAGCCTAAGCCTAGGGTTCCCCTAGCCTTAGCCTAAGCCTAGGGGTGCCCTAGCCTAAGCCTACGGCACCCTAGCCTGAGGCTAGGGGAGCCCTAGCCTTAGTCTAGCCTAGGATTGCCCTAGCCTAAGCCTAGGGTGCCTTAGGTTTATGCAAGGGGAGCCCTAGCCTTAGCCTAAGCCGAACGGTGACCTAGCCTAAGTTTAGGGGTGCCCTAACCTAAGCCTAGGGGTGCCCTAGCCTAAGCCTAGGGGTGCCCTAGCCTAAGCCTAGGGGTGCCCTAGCATTAGGCTAGGGAGACCTAGCCTTAGCCTAAGCCTAGGGGTGCCCTAGCCTAAGCCTAGTGGTGTCCTAGCCTAAGCCAAAGGGTGCCCTAGCCTAAGCCTAGGGGAGCCCTAGCCTTAGATTATGGGAGCCCTAGCCTTAGCCTAAGCCAAAGGGTGCCCTCACCTAAGCTTAGGGGTGCCCTAGCCTAAGGCTAGGAGTGCCCTAGCCTTAGTCTAGTGGAGCCCTAGCCTTAGCCTAAGCCTGGGGGTGCCCTATCCTAAGCCATGGGGTGCCTTAGCCTAAGCCTAGGGGTGCCCTAGCCTAAGCCTAGGGTTGCCCTACCCTAAGCATAGGGGTTCCCTAGCCTAAGCCTAGGGGTGAGCTAGCCTAAGCCTAGGGGTGCCCTAGGCTAATGCTAGGGGTGCCCTAGCCTTAGTCTAGTGGAGCCCTAGCCTTAGCCTAAGCCTAGGGGTGCCATAGCCTAAGCATAGGGGTGCCCTAGCCTAAGCCTAGGGGTGCCCTACCCTAAGCCTAGGAGTGCCCTAGCCTAAGACAAGGGGTGCCCTAGCCTAAGCCTAGGGGTGCCCTAGCCTTAGGCTAGGGGAGCCCTAGCCTTAGCCTAAGCCTAGGGGTGCCCTAGCCTAAGACTAGTGGTGGCCTAGCCTAAGCTTAGGGGTGCCCAAGCGTAAGCCTAGGGGTGCCCTAGCCTAAGCCTAGGGGTGCCCTAGCCTTAGGCTAGGGGAGCCCTAGCCTTAGCCTAAGCCTTGGCGTTCCCTAGCCTAAGCCTAGGGGTACCCTAGCCTTAGGCTAGGGGTGCCCTAGCCTAAGCCTATGGGTGTCCTAGCCTAAGTCTCGGGGTGACCTAGCCTAAGCCTAGGGGTGCCCTAGCCTTATGCTAGGGGAGCCCTAGCCTTAGCCTAAGCCTTGGGGCGCCCTAGCCTAAACCTTGGGGTTCCCTAGCCTAAGACTAGGGGTGACCTAGCCTAAGCGTATAGGTCCCTAGGCTAAGGCTAGGGGTGCCCTAGCCTTAGTCTAGTGGAGCCCTAGCCTTAGCCTAAGCTTAGGCGTGCCCTATTCTAAACCTAGGGGTGCCCTAGCCTAAGCCTAGGGGTGCCCTAGTCCAAGCCTAGGGATGCCCTAGCGTTAGGCTAGAGGAGCCCTAGCTTAGCCTAAGCTTAGGGTTGCCCTAGCCTAAGCCTAGGGGTGCCCTAGCCCAAGCCTAGGCGTGCCCTAGCCTAACCCTATGGGTTCCCTAGCCTAAGCCTAGGGGTGCCCTAGCCTAAGGCTAGGGGTGCCCTAGCCTTAGTCTAGTGGAGCCCTAGCCTTAGCCTAAGCCTAGGGGTGCCCTAGCCTAAGCGTAAATGTGCCCTAGCCTAAGCCTAGGGGTGCCCTAGCCTTATGCTAGGGGAGCCCTAGCCTTAGCCTAAGCCTTGGGGCGCCCTAGCCTAAACCTTGGGGTTCCCTAGCCTAAGACTAGGGGTGACCTAGCCTAAGCGTATAGGTCCCTAGGCTAAGGCTAGGGGTGCCCTAGCCTTAGTCTAGTGGAGCCCTAGCCTTAGCCTAAGCTTAGGCGTGCCCTATTCTAAACCTAGGGGTGCCCTAGCCTAAGCCTAGGGGTGCCCTAGTCCAAGCCTAGGGATGCCCTAGCATTAGGCTAGAGGAGCCCTAGCTTAGCCTAAGCTTAGGGTTGCCCTAGCCTAAGCCTAGGGGTGCCCTAGCCCAAGCCTAGGCGTGCCCTAGCCTAACCCTATGGGTTCCCTAGCCTAAGCCTAGGGGTGCCCTAGCCTAAGGCTAGGGGTGCCCTAGCCTTAGTCTAGTGGAGCCCTAGCCTTAGCCTAAGCCTAGGGGTGCCCTAGCCTAAGCGTAAATGTGCCCTAGCCTAAGCCTAGGGGTGCCCTAACCTAAGCCTAGGGGTGACCTAGCCTAAGCTTAGGGATGTCGTAGCCTAAGCCTAAGGGTGCCCTAGCCTAAGCCTAGTGGTGCCCCAGCCTTAGGCTACGGGAGCCCTAGCCTTAGCCTAAGCCTAGGGGTGCCCTAGCCTAAGACTAGGAGTGCCCTAGCCTAAGCTTAGGGGTGCCCTAGCCTTAGGCTAGGCGAGCCCTAGCCTTAGCCTAAGCCTATGGGTGCCCTAGCCTCAGCCTAGGGGTGCCTTAGCCTCAGCCTAGGGGTGCCCTAGCCTAAGCTTAGGAGTGCCCTAGCCTAAGCCTAGGGGTGCCCTAGCCTAAGCCTATTGGTGCCTTAGACTAAGCCTAGGGGTGACCTAGCCTTAACCTAAGGCTAGGGGAGCCCTAGCCTAAGCCTAAGGGTGCCCTAACCTAAGCCTAGGGTGCCCTTGCCTAAGCCTAGGGGTGCCTTAGCCTAAGCCTAGGGGTCCCCTAGCCTTAGCCTAAGCCTAGGCGTGCCCTAGCCTAAGCCTAGGCGTGCCCTAAACTAAGCCTACGGGTGCCCTAGCCTAAGTCTAGGGGTGCCCTAGCCTAAAACTAGGGGTGCCCTAGCCTAAGCTTAGGGATACCCTATCCTAAGCCTAGGGGTGCCCTAGCCTAAGCCTAGGGGTGCCGTAACCTAAGCTTACGGGTGCCCTAGCCTAAGTCTAGGGGTGCCCTAGCCTAAGTCTAGGGGAGCCCTAGCCTTAGCCTAAGCCTAGTGTTGCCCTAGGCTAAGCCTAGGGGTGCCCTAGCCTTAGGCTAGGGGAGCCCTAGCCTTAACCTAAACCTAGGGGTGCCGTAGCCTAAGCCTAGGGGTGCCCTAGCCTAAGCCTAGGGGTGCCCTAGCCTAATCCTAGGGGTGCCTTTGCCTTAGGCTAGGGGATCCCAAGCCTTAGCCTAAACCTAGGGGTGCCCTAGCCTAAGTGTAGGGGTGCCCTATCCTGAGCCTAGGGGTGCCCTAGCCTTAGCCTAGGGTTGCCCTAGCCTAAGACTAGGGGTGCCTTAGCCTAAGGCTAGGGATCCCCTAGCCTTAGTCTAAGCCTAGGGGTGCCCTAGCCTAAGCCTCGGTGTTCCTTAGCCTAAACCTAGGGGTGCCCTAGCCTAAACATAGGTGTGCCCTAGCCTAAGCCTAGGGTTCCCCTAGCCTTAGCCTAAGCCTAGGGGTGCCCTAGCCTAAGCCTACGGCACCCTAGCCTGAGGCTAGGGGAGCCCTAGCCTTAGTCTAGCCTAGGATTGCCCTAGCCTAAGCCTAGGGTGCCTTAGGTTTATGCAAGGGGAGCCCTAGCCTTAGCCTAAGCCGAACGGTGACCTAGCCTAAGTTTAGGGGTGCCCTAACCTAAGCCTAGGGGTGCCCTAGCCTAAGCCTAGGGGTGCCCTAGCCTAAGCCTAGGGGTGCCCTAGCCTTAGGCTAGGGAGACCTAGCCTTAGCCTAAGCCTAGGGGTGCCCTAGCTTAAGCCTAGTGGTGTCCTAGCCTAAGCCAAAGGGTGCCCTAGCCTAAGCCTAGGGGAGCCCTAGCCTTAGATTATGGGAGCCCTAGCCTTAGCCTAAGCCAAAGGGTGCCCTCACCTAAGCTTAGGGGTGCCCTAGCCTAAGGCTAGGAGTGCCCTAGCCTTAGTCTAGTGGAGCCCTAGCCTTAGCCTAAGCCTGGGGGTGCCCTATCCTAAGCCATGGGGTGCCTTAGCCTAAGCCTAGGGGTGCCCTAGCCTAAGCCTAGGGTTGCCCTACCCTAAGCATAGGGGTTCCCTAGCCTAAGCCTAGGGGTGAGCTAGCCTAAGCCTAGGGGTGCCCTAGGCTAATGCTAGGGGTGCCCTAGCCTTAGTCTAGTGGAGCCCTAGCCTTAGCCTAAGCCTAGGGGTGCCCTACCCTAAGCCTAGGAGTGCCCTAGCCTAAGACAAGGGGTGCCCTAGCCTAAGCCTAGGGGTGCCCTAGCCTTAGGCTAGGGGAGCCCTAGCCTTAGCCTAAGCCTAGGGGTGCCCTAGCCTAAGACTAGTGGTGGCCTAGCCTAAGCTTAGGGGTGCCCAAGCGTAAGCCTAGGGGTGCCCTAGCCTAAGCCTAGGAGTGCCCTAGCCTTAGGCTAGGGGAGCCCTAGCCTTAGCCTAAGCCTTGGCGTTCCCTAGCCTAAGCCTAGGGGTACCCTAGCCTTAGGCTAGGGGTGCCCTAGCCTAAGCCTATGGGTGTCCTAGCCTAAGTCTCGGGGTGCCCTAGCCTAAGCCTAGGGGTGCCCTAGCCTTATGCTAGGGGAGCCCTAGCCTTAGCCTAAGCCTTGGGGCGCCCTAGCCTAAACCTTGGGGTTCCCTAGCCTAAGACTAGGGGTGACCTAGCCTAAGCGTATAGGTCCCTAGGCTAAGGCTAGGGGTGCCCTAGCCTTAGTCTAGTGTAGCCCTAGCCTTAGCCTAAGCTTAGGCGTGCCCTATTCTAAACCTAGGGGTGCCCTAGCCTAAGCCTAGGGGTGCCTAAGTCCAAGCCTAGGGATGCCCTAGCGTTAGGCTAGAGGAGCCCTAGCTTAGCCTAAGCTTAGGGTTGCCCTAGCCTAAGCCTAGGGGTGCCCTAGCCCAAGCCTAGGCGTGCCCTAGCCTAACCCTATGGGTTCCCTAGCCTAAGCCTAGGGGTGCCCTAGCCTAAGGCTAGGGGTGCCCTAGCCTTAGTCTAGTGGAGCCCTAGCCTTAGCCTAAGCCTAGGGGTGCCCTAGCCTAAGCGTAAATGTGCCCTAGCCTAAGCCTAGGGGTGCCCTAACCTAAGCCTAGGGGTGACCTAGCCTAAGCTTAGGGATGTCGTAGCCTAAGCCTAAGGGTGCCCTAGCCTAAGCCTAGTGGTGCCCCAGCCTTAGGCTACGGGAGCCCTAGCCTTAGCCTAAGCCTAGGGGTGCCCTAGCCTAAGACTAGGAGTGCCCTAGCCTAAGCTTAGGGGTGCCCTAGCCTTAGGCTAGGCGAGCCCTAGCCTTAGCCTAAGCCTATGGGTGCCCTAGCCTCAGCCTAGGGGTGCCTTAGCCTCAGCCTAGGGGTGCCCTAGCCTAAGCTTAGGAGTGCCCTAGCCTAAGCCTAGGGGTGCCCTAGCCTAAGCCTATTGGTGCCTTAGACTAAGCCTAGGGGTGACCTAGCCTTAACCTAAGCCTAGGGGAGCCCTAGCCTAAGCCTAAGGGTGCCCTAACCTAAGCCTAGGGTGCCCTTGCCCAAGCCTAGGGGTGCCTTAGCCTAAGCCTAGGGGTCCCCTAGCCTTAGCCTAAGCCTAGGCGTGCCCTAGCCTAAGCCTAGGCGTGCCCTAAACTAAGCCTAGGGGTGCCCTAGCCTAAGTCTAGGGGTGCCCTAGCCTAAAACTAGGGGTGCCCTAGCCTAAGCTTAGGGATACCCTATCCTAAGCCTAGGGGTGCCCTAGCCTAAGCCTAGGGGTGCCGTAACCTAAGCTTACGGGTGCCCTAGCCTAAGTCTAGGGGTGCCCTAGCCTAAGTCTAGGGGAGCCCTAGCCTTAGCCTAAGCCTAGTGTTGCCCTAGGCTAAGCCTAGGGGTGCCCTAGCCTTAGGCTAGGGGAGCCCTAGCCTTAACCTAAACCTAGGGGTGCCGTAGCCTAAGCCTAGGGGTGCCCTAGCCTAAGCCTAGGGGTGCCCTAGCCTAATCCTAGGGGTGCCTTTGCCTTAGGCTAGGGGATCCCAAGCCTTAGCCTAAACCTAGGGGTGCCCTAGCCTAAGTGTAGGGGTGCCCTATCCTGAGCCTAGGGGTGCCCTAGCCTTAGCCTAGGGTTGCCCTAGCCTAAGACTAGGGGTGCCTTAGCCTAAGGCTAGGGATCCCCTAGCCTTAGTCTAAGCCTAGGGGTGCCCTAGCCTAAGCCTCGGTGTTCCTTAGCCTAAACCTAGGGGTGCCCTAGCCTAAACATAGGTGTGCCCTAGCCTAAGCCTAGGGTTCCCCTAGCCTTAGCCTAAGCCTAGGGGTGCCCTAGCCTAAGCCTAGGGTGCCTTAGGTTTATGCAAGGGGAGCCCTAGCCTTAGCCTAAGCCGAACGGTGACCTAGCC
Organism: Tenrec ecaudatus; assembly: GCF_050624435.1. Classification (NCBI taxonomy): domain Eukaryota; kingdom Metazoa; phylum Chordata; class Mammalia; order Afrosoricida; family Tenrecidae; genus Tenrec; species Tenrec ecaudatus. The sequence goes on from NW_027459462.1 coordinate 1,570,404, forward strand.
TAAGTTTAGGGGTGCCCTAACCTAAGCCTAGGGGTGCCCTAGCCTAAGCCTAGGGGTGCCCTAGCCTAAGCCTAGGGGTGCCCTAGCCTTAGGCTAGGGAGACCTAGCCTTAGCCTAAGCCTAGGGGTGCCCTAGCCTAAGCCTAGTGGTGTCCTAGCCTAAGCCAAAGGGTGCCCTAGCCTAAGCCTAGGGGAGCCCTAGCCTTAGATTATGGGAGCCCTAGCCTTAGCCTAAGCCAAAGGGTGCCCTCACCTAAGCTTAGGGGTGCCCTAGCCTAAGGCTAGGAGTGCCCTAGCCTTAGTCTAGTGGAGCCCTAGCCTTAGCCTAAGCCTGGGGGTGCCCTATCCTAAGCCATGGGGTGCCTTAGCCTAAGCCTAGGGGTGCCCTAGCCTAAGCCTAGGGTTGCCCTACCCTAAGCATAGGGGTTCCCTAGCCTAAGCCTAGGGGTGAGCTAGCCTAAGCCTAGGGGTGCCCTAGGCTAATGCTAGGGGTGCCCTAGCCTTAGTCTAGTGGAGCCCTAGCCTTAGCCTAAGCCTAGGGGTGCCATAGCCTAAGCCTAGGGGTGCCCTAGCCTTAGGCTAGGGGAGCCCTAGCCTTAGCCTAAGCCTTGGCGTTCCCTAGCCTAAGCCTAGGGGTACCCTAGCCTTAGGCTAGGGGTGCCCTAGCCTAAGCCTATGGGTGTCCTAGCCTAAGTCTCGGGGTGCCCTAGCCTAAGCCTAGGGGTGCCCTAGCCTTAGGCTAGGGGAGCCCTAGCCTTAGCCTAAGCCTTGGGGCGCCCTAGCCTAAACCTAGGGGTTCCCTAGCCTAAGACTAGGGGTGACCTAGCCTAAGCGTATAGGTCCCTAGGCTAAGGCTAGGGGTGCCCTAGCCTTAGTCTAGTGGAGCCCTAGCCTTAGCCTAAGCTTAGGCGTGCCCTATTCTAAACCTAGGGGTGCCCTAGCCTAAGCCTAGGGGTGCCCTAGTCCAAGCCTAGGGATGCCCTAGCGTTAGGCTAGAGGAGCCCTAGCTTAGCCTAAGCTTAGGGTTGCCCTAGCCTAAGCCTAGGGGTGCCCTAGCCCAAGCCTAGGCGTGCCCTAGCCTAACCCTATGGGTTCCCTAGCCTAAGCCTAGGGGTGCCCTAGCCTAAGGCTAGGGGTGCCCTAGCCTTAGTCTAGTGGAGCCCTAGCCTTAGCCTAAGCCTAGGGGTGCCCTAGCCTAAGCGTAAATGTGCCCTAGCCTAAGCCTAGGGGTGACCTACCCTAAGCCTAGGGGTGCCTTGCCGTAGGCGAACTGAGCCCTAGCCTTAGCCTAAGACTAGGGGTGTCGTAGCATAAGCCTAGGGGTGCCCTAGCCTAAGCCTACGAGTGCCCTAGCCTAAGCCAAGGGGTGCCCTAGCCTAAGCGTAGGGGTGCCCTAGCCTTAGGCTAGGGGAGCCCTAGCCTAAGCCCAGGGGGGCCCTAACCTAAGCCTAGGGGTGCCCTAGCCTAAGCCCAGGGGGGCCCTAACCTAAGCCTAGGGGGGCCCTAGCCTAAGCCTACGGGTGCCCTAACCTAACCCTAGGGGTGCCCTAGCCTAAGCCTAGGGCTGCCCTAGCCTAAGCCTAGGGGTGCCCTAGCCTAAGCCTAGGGGTGCCCTAGCCTAAGCCTAGGGATACCCTATCCTAAGCCTAGGGGTGCCCTAGCCTAAGCCTTGGGTGCCGTAGCCTAAGCTTACGGGTGCCCTAGCCTAAGGCTAGGGGTGCCCTAGCCTTAGTCTAGGGAAGCCCTAGCCTTAGCCTAAGCCTAGGGTTGCCCTAGCCTAAGCCTAGGGTTGCCCTAGCCTAAGCCTAGGGGTGCCCTAGCCTTAGGCTAGGGGAGCCCTAGCCTTAGCCTAAACCTAGGTGTGCCCTAGCCTAAGTCTAGGGGTGCCCTTGCCTAAGCCTAGGGGTGCCTTTGCCTTAGGCTAGGGGATCCCAAGCCTTACCCTAAGCCTAGGGGTGCGCTAGCCTAAGTGTAGGGGTGCCCTAGCCTGAGCCTAGGGGTGCCCTAGCCTTAGCCTAGGTGTGCCCTTGCCTAAGCCTAGGGGTGCCTTAGCCTAAGCCTAGGGGTCCCCTAGCCTTAGCCTAAGACTAGGGGTGCCTTAGCCTAAGCCTATGGATGCCCTAGCCTAAGCCTAGGGGTGCCCTAGCCTAAGCTTAGGTGTGCCCTAGCCTAAGCCTAGGGGTGCCCTAGCCTACGCCTAGGGGTGCCCTAGCCTAAGCTTCGGGGTGCCCTAGCCTTAACTTAGGGGTGCCCTAGCCTAAGTCTAGGGGTGCCTTAGCCTAAGCCTAGGGGTCCCCTAGCCTTAGCCTAAGCCTAGGGGTGCCTTAGCCTAAGCCTATGGATGCCCTAGCCTAAGCCTAGGGGTGCCTTAGCCTTAGCCTAAGCTTAGGGGTACCCGAGCCTAAGCCTAGGTTTGCCCTAGCCTAAGCCTAGGGGTGCCCTAGCCTAAGCTTAGGGTTGACCTAGCCTACGCCTAGGGGTGCCCTAGCCTAAGCTTAGGGGTGCCCTAGCCTAAGCCTAGGGGTGCCCTAGCCTAAGTTTAGGGGTGCCCTAGCCTGAGCATAGGGGTGCCCTAGCCTGAGCCTACCGGTCCCTAGCCTGAGGCTAGAGGAGCCCTAGCCTTAGTCTAGCCTAGGATTGCCCTAGCCTAAGCTTAGGGGTGCTATAGCCTGAGTCTAGGGGTGCCCTAGCGTGAGGCTAGGGGAGCCGTAACCTTAGCCTAACCCTACTGGTGCCCTAGCCTAAGCCTAGGGGTTCCCTAGCCTAAGCCTAGGGGTGCCCTAGACTAAGCGTACGGGTGCCCACGCCTTAGGCTAGGGGAGCCCTAGCCTTAGCTTAAGCCTAGGGGTGCCCTAGCCTAAGCCTAGGGATGCCCTAGCCTGAGCCTAGGGGTGCCCTAGCCTCAGGCTAGGGGAGCACTAGCCTTAGCCTAAGCCTAGGGGTGCCCTAGCCTAAGCCTAGGGGTGCCCTAGCCTAAGCCTAGGGGTGCCCTAACCTAAGCCTAGGGGTGCCCTAGCCTAAGCTTAGGGGTGCCCTAGCCTAAGCCTAAAGGTGCCCTAGCCTAAGCCTAGTGGTGCCCTAGCCTTAGGCTAGGGGAGCCCTAGCCTTAGCCTAAACCTAGGGGTTCCCTAGTCTAAGACTAGGAGTGCCCTAGCCTAAGCTGAGGTGTGCCCTAGCCTAATCCAGGGGTCCCTAGCCTAAGCCAAGGGGTGCCCTATGGTTAGGCTAGGGGAGCCCTAGCCTTAGCCTAATCCTAGGGATGCCCTAGCCTAAGCCTAGGAGTTCCCTAGCCAAAGCCTAGGAGTGCCCTAGCCTTAAGATAGGGGAGACCTAGCCTTAGCCTAAGCCTACGGGTGCCCTTTCTTAAGCCTAGAGGAGCCCTAGCCTAACCCTAGGGGTGCCCTAGCCTTAGGCTAGGGGAGCCCTAGCCTTAGCCTAAGCCTATGGGTGCCCTAGCCTCAGCCTAGGGGTGCCCAAGCCTCAGCCTAGGGGTGCCCTAACCTAAGCCTAGGAGTGCCCTAGCCTAAGCCTAGGGGTGCCCTAGCCTAAGCCTAGTGGTGCCTTAGACTAAGCCTAGGGGTCCCCTAGCCTTAGCCTAAGCCTAGTGGTGCCCTAGCCTAAGCCTAGGTGTGCCCTAGCCTAAGCCTCTGGGTGCCGTAGCCTAAGCCTAGATATACCCAGGCCTTAGGCTAGAGGAGCCTTAGCCTTAGCCTAAGCCTAGGGGTGCCCTATCCTAACCCTAGGGGTGCCCTAGCCTTAGACAAGAGGAGCACTATCCTTAGCCTAAGCATAGGGGTGCCCTAGCCTAAGCCTAGGCGTGCCCTAGCCTAAGCCTAGGGGTGCCCTACCCTAAGTCTATGGGTGCCCTACCCTAAGCCTAGGGGTGCCCTAGCCTAAGCCTAGGGGTGCCCTAGACTAAGCCTAGGGGTGCCCTAGCCTTAGGCTAGGGGAGCCATAGCCTTAGCCTAAGCCTAGTTGTGTCCTCGCCTAAGCCTAGGGGTGTCCTAGCCTAAGCCTAGGGGTGCCCTAGCCTAAGCCTTGGGGTGCCCTAGCCTAAGCCTTGGGGTGATCAGGCCTTAGGCTAGAGGAGACCTAGCCTTAGCCTAAGCCTATGGCTTCCCTAGCCTAAGCCTAGGGGTGTCCTAGCCCAAGCCTAGGGGTGCCCTAGCCTAACCCTAGGGGTGCCCTAACCTTAGGCTGAGGGAGCACTAGCCTTAGACTAAACCTAGGGGTGCGCTAGCCTAAGCCTAGGCGTGCCGTAGCCTAAGCCTAGGGGTGCCCTAGCCTAAGCCTAGGCGTGCCCAAGCCAAAGCCTAGGGGTGCCCTAGCCTAAGCCTAGGGGTGTACTAACCTAAGTCTAGGGGTGCCCTATCCTAAGCCTAGGGGTTCCCTACCCTAAGCTTTGGGGTGCCCTATCCTAAGCCTAGGGGTGTCCTAGCCTAAGCCTAGGCTTGCCCTAGCCTTAGGCTAGCCGAGCCCTAGCCTAAGCCTAAGCCTAGGGGGGACCTAGCCTAAGCCTAGGGGTGCCCAAGCCTAAGCCTAGGGGTGCCCTAGCCTAAGCCTAGGGGTGCCCTAACCTTAGGCTAGGGGAGCCCTAGCCTTAGCCTAAGCCTAGGTGTGTCCTAGCCTAAGCCTAGGGGTTTCCTAGCCTAAGCCTAGGGGTGCCCTAGCCTATGCCTAGGGGTGCCCTAGCCTAAGCCTAGGGGTGCCCTAACCTAAGCCTGGGGGTGCCCTAACCTTAGGCTAGGGGAGCCCTAGCCTTAGCCTAAGCCTAGGTGTGTCCTAGCCTAAGCCTAGGGGTTTCCTAGCCTAAGCCTAGGGTTGCCCTTGCCTAAGCCTACGGGTGCTCTAGCGTAAGCCTAGGGGTGCTCTAGCCTTAGGCTAGGCGAGCCCTAGCCTTAGCCTAAGCCTAGGGCTGCCCTAGCCTAAGCCTAGGGGTGACCTAGCCTAACCATAGGGGTGCCCTAGCCTTAGGCTAGCTGAGCCTTAGCCTAAGCCTAAGCCTAGGGGTGCCCTAGCCTAAGCCTAGGGGTGCCCTAGCCTAAGCCTAGGGGTGCCCTAGCCTAAGCCAAGGGGTGCCCTAGCCTTAGGCTAGAGGAGCCCTAGCCTTAGCCTAAGCCTAGGTATGTCCTAGCCTAAGACTAGGGGTGCCCTAGCCTAAGCCTAGGGTGCCCTAGCCTAAGCCTAGGGGTTTCCTAGCCTAAGCCTAGGGGTGACCTAGCCTAAGCTTAGGGGTGCCCTAGCCTAAGCCTAGGGGTGCCCTAGCCTAAGCCTTGGGGTGCCCTAACCTTAGGCTAGGGGAGCCCTAGCCTTAGCCTAAGCCTAGGTGTGTCCTAGCCTAAGCCTAGGGTTTTCCTAGCCTAAGCCTAGGGTTGCCCTTGCCTAAGCCTACGGGTGCTCTAGCCTAAGCCTAGGGGTGCCCTAGCCTTAGGCTAGGTGAGCCCTAGCCTTAGCCTAAGCCTAGGGCTGCCCTAGCCTAAGCCTAGGGGTGACCTAGCCTAACCATAGGGGTGCCCTAGCCTTAGGCTAGCTGAGCCCTAGCCTAAGCCTAAGCCTAGGGGTGCCCTAGCCTAAGCCTAGGGGTGCCCTAGCCTAAGCCTAGGGGTGCCCTAGCCTAAGCCAAGGGGTGCCCTAGCCTTAGGCTAGGGGAGCCCTAGCCTTAGCCTAAGCCTAGGTATGTCCTAGCCTAAGCCTAGGGGTGCCCTAGCCTAAGCCTAGGGGTGCCCTAGCCTAAGCCTAGGGGTTTCCTAGCCTAAGCCTAGGGGTGACCTAGCCTAAGCCTAGGGGTGCCCTAGCCTAAGCCTAGGGGTGCCCTAACCTTAGGCTGGGGGAGCCCTAGCCTTAGCCTAAGCCTAGGTGTGTCCTAGCCTAAACCTAGGGGTTTCCTAGCCTAAGCCTAGGGTTGCCCTTGCCTAAGCCTACGGGTGCTCTAGCCTAAGCCTAGGGGTGCCCTAGCCTTAGGCTAGGCGAGCCCTAGCCTTAGCCTAAGCCTAGGGCTGCCCTAGCCTAAGCCTAGGGGTGACCTATCCTAACCATAGGGGTGCCCTAGCCTTAGGCTAGCTGAGCCCTAGCCTAAGCCTAAGCCTAGGGGTGCCCTAGCCTAAGCCTAGGGGTGCCCTAGCCTAAGCCTAGGGGTGCCCTAGCCTAAGCCAAGGGGTGCCCTAGCCTTAGGCTAGGGGAGCCCTAGCCTTAGCCTAAGCCTAGGTATATCCTAGCCTAAGCCTAGGGGTGCCTAGCCTAAGCCTAGGGGTGCCCTAGCCTAAGCCTAGTGGTGCCCTAGCCTAAGCCTAGGGTTGCCCTAGCCTAAGCCTAGGGGTGCCCTAACCTAAGCCTAGGGTTGCCCTAGCCTAAGCCTAGGGGTGTCCTAGCCTAAGCCTAGGGGTGCCCTAACCTAACCCTAGGGGTGCCCTAACCTTAGGCTGAGGGAGCACTAGCCTTAGACTAAACCTAGGGGTGCGCTAGCCTAAGCCTAGGCGTGCCATAGCCTAAGCCTAGGGGTGCCCTAGCCTAAGCCTAGGCGTGCCCTAGCCTAAGCCTAGGGGTGCCCTAGCCTAAGCCTAGGGGTGCCCTATCCTAAGCCTAGGGGTTCCCTACCCTAAGCCTAGGTGTGCCCTATCCTAAGCCTAGGGGTGTCCTAGCCTAAGCCTAGGCTTGCCCTAGCCTTAGGCTAGCTGAGCCCTAGCCTAAGCCTAAGCCTAGGGGTGAACTAGCCTAAGCCTAGGGGTGCCCTAGCCTAAGCCTAGGGGTGCCCTAGCCTAAGCCTAGGGGTGCCCTAACCTTAGGCTAGGGGAGCCCTAGCCTTAGCCTAAGCCTAGGTGTGTCCTAGCCTAAGCCTAGGGGTTTCCTAGCCTAAGCCTAGGGGTGCCCTAGCCTAAGCCTAGGGGTGCCCTAGCCTAAGCCTAGGGGTGTCCTAGCCTAAGCCTGGGGGTGCCCTACCCTTAGGCTAGGGGAGCCCTAGCCTTAGCCTAAGCCTAGGTGTGTCCTAGCCTAAGCCTAGGGGTTTCCTAGCCTAAGCCTAGGGTTGCCCTTGCCTAAGCCTACGGGTGCTCTAGCCTAACCCTAGGGGTGCCCTAGCCTTAGGCTAGGCGAGCCCTAGCCTTAACCTAAGCCTAGGGCTGCCCTAGCCTAAGCCTAGGGGTGACCTAGCCTAACCATAGGGGTGCCCTAGCCTTAGGCTAGCTGAGCACTAGCCTAAGCCTAAGCCTAGGGGTGCCCTAGCCTAAGCCTAGGGGTTCCCTAGCCTAAGCCTAGGGGTGCCCTAGCCTAAGCCAAGGGGTGCCCTAGCCTTAGGCTAGGGGAGCCCTAGCCTTAGCCTAAGCCTAGGTATGTCCTAGCCTAAGCCTAGGGTTGCCCTTGCCTAAGCCTACGGGTGCTCTGGCCTAAGCCTAGGGGTGACCTAGCCTTAGGCTAGGCGAGCCCTAGCCTTAGCCTAAGCCTAGGGCTGCCCTAGCCTAAGCCTAGGGGTGACCTAGCCTAACCATAGGGGTGCCCTAGCCTTAGGCATGCTGAGCCCTAGACTAAGCCTAAGCCTAGGGGTGCCCTAGGCTAAGCCTAGGGGTGCCCTAGCCTAAGCCAAGGGGTGCCCTAGCCTTAGGCTAGGGGAGCCCTAGTCTTAGCCTAAGCCTAGGTATGTCCTAGCCTAAACCTAGGGGTGCCCTAGCCTAAGCCTAGGGGTGCCCTAGCCTAAGCCTAGGGTTGCCCTAGCCTAAGCCTAGGGGTGCCTTAGCCTAAGCCTAGGGTTGCCCTAGCCTAAGCCTAGGAGTACCCTAGCCTAAACCTAGGGGTGCCCAGGCCTTAGGCTAGAGGGGCCTTAGCCTTAGCCTAAGCCTATGGCTGCCCTAGCCTAAGCCTAGGGGTGCCCTAGCCTAAACCTAGGGGTGCCCTAACCTAACCCTACGGGTGCCCTAACCTTAGGCTAAGGGAGCACTAGCCTTAGACTAAACCTAGGGGTGTGCTAGCCTAAGCCTAGGCGTGCCGTAGCCTAAGCCTAGGGGTGCCCTAACCTAAGCCTAGGCGTGCCCTAGCCTAAGCCTACGGGTGCCCTAGCCTAAGCCTAGGGGTGCCCTAGCCTAAGCCTAGGGGTACACTAGCCTAAGCTTAGGGGTGCCCTAGCCTAAGCCTAAGGATACCCTAGCCTAAGCCTAGTGGTGCCCTAGCCTTAGCCTAAGCCTAGGGGTGCCCTAGCCTAAGACTAGGGGTGCCCTAGCCTAAGCTTAGGGGTGCCCTAGCCTAAGCCTAGGGTTTAGCCTAAGCCTAGGGGTGCCCTAGGGTTAGGCTAGGGGAGCCCTAGCCTTAGCCTAATCCTAGGGGTGCCCTAGCCTAAGCCTAGGAGTGCCCTAGCCAAAGTCTAGGGGTGCCCTAGCCTTAGGATAGGGGAGACCTAGCCTTAGCCTAAGCCTACGGGTGCCCCAGCTTAAGCCTAGGGGTGCCCTAGCCTAAGCCTAGGGGTGCCCTAGCCTAAACTTAGGGGTGCCCAAGCCTAAGGTTAGGGGAACCCTAGCCTTAGCCTAAGCCTATGGGTGCCCTAGCCTCAGCTTAGGGGTGCCCTAGCCTCAGCCTAGGGGTGCCCTAGCCTAAGCCAGGAGTGCCCTAGCCTAAGCCTAGGGGTGCCGTAGCCTAAGCCTAGTGGTGCCTTAGACTAAGCCTAGGGGTCACCTAGCCTTAGCCTAAGCCTAGGGGTGCCCTAGCCTAAGCCAAAGGGTGCCCGAACATAAGCCAAGGGTGCCCTTGCCTAAGCCTAGGGGTGCCTTAGCCTAACCCTAGGGGTGCCCTAGCCTTAGGCTAGGGGAGCATTAGCCTTAGCCTAAGCCTTGGGGTGCCCTAACCTAAGCCTAGGCGTGCCGTAGCCTAAGCCTAGGGGTGCCCTAGCCTAAGCCTAGGCGTGCCCTAGCCTAACTTTAGGGGTGCCCTAGCCTAAGCCTAGGAGTGCCGTAGCCTAAGTTTAGGGGTGCCCTAGCCGAAGCCTAAGGTTGCCCAAGCCTAAGCCTAGTGGTGCCCTAGCCTTAGGCTAGGGGAACCCTAGCCTTAGCCTAAGCCTAGGGGTGCCCTAGCCTAAGACTAGGGGTGCCCTAGCCTAAGCTTAGGGGTGCCCTAGCCTAAGCCTAGGGGTCCCCTAGCCTAAGCCTAGGGGTGCCCTAGGGTTAGGCTAGGGGAGCCCTAGCCTTAGCCTAATCCTAGGGGTGCCCTAGCCTAAGCTTAGGGGTGCCCTAGCCTAAGCCTAGGGGTCCCCTAGCCTAAGCCTAGGAGTGCCATGGGGTTAGGCTAGCGGAGCCCTAGCCTTACCCTAATCCTAGGGGTGCCCTAGCCTAAGCCTAGGAGTGCCCTAGCCAAAGCCTAGGGGTGCCCTAGCCTTAGGATAGGGGAGCCCTAGCCTTAACCTAAGCCTACGGGTGCCCTAGCTTAAGCCTAGGTGTGCCCTAAACTAAGCCTAGGGGTGCCCAAGCCTTAGGGTAGGGGAGCCCTAGCCATAGCCTAACCCTATGGGTGCCCTAGCCTCAGCCTAGGGGTGCCCTATCCTTAGGCTAGCTGATCCCTAGCCTAAGCCTAAGCCTAGGGGTGCCCTAACCTAAGCCTAGGGGTGCCCTAGCCTAAGCCTAGGGGTGCCCTAGCCTAAGCCAAGGGGTGCCCTAGCCTTAGGCTAGGGGAGCCCTAGCCTTAGAATAAGCCTAGGGGTGCCCTAGCCTAAGCCTAGGGTTGCCCTAGCCTAAGCCTAGGGGTGCCCTAGCCTAAGCCTAGGGTTGCCCTAGCCTAAGCCTAGGGGTGCCCTAGCCTAAGCCTAGGGGTGCCCAGGCCTTAGGCTAGAGGGGCCTTAGCCTTAGCCTAAGCCTATGGCTGCCCTAGCCTAAGCCTAGGGGTGCCCTAGCCTAAGCCTAGGGGTGCCCTAGCCTAACCCTAGGGGTGCCCTAACCTTAGGCTAAGGGAGCACTAGCCTTAGACTAAACCTAGGGGTGTGCTAGCCTAAGCCTAGGCGTGCTGTAGCCTAAGCCTAGGGGTGCCCTAGCCTAAGCCTAGGCGTGCCCTAGCCTAAGCCTAGGGGTGCCCTAGCCTAACCCTAGGGGTGCCCTAACCTTAGGCTAAGGGAGCACTAGCCTTAGACTAAACCTAGGGGTGTGCTAGCCTAAGCCTAGGCGTGCCGTAGTCTAAGCCTAGGGGTGCCCTAGCCTAAGCCTAGAGGTGTCCTAGCCTAAGCCTAGGAGTGCCCTAGCCTAAGCCTAGGGGTGCCCTAGCCTAAGCTTAGGGGTGCCCTAGCCTAAGCCTAAGGATACCCTAGCCTAAGCCTAGTGGTGCCCTAGCCTTAGCCTAAGCCTAGGGGTGTCCTAGCCTAAGCTTAGGGGTGCCCTAGCCTAAGCCTAGGGTTCCCTAGCCTAAGCCTAGGGGTGCCCTAGCCTTAGGATAGGGGAGACCTAGCCTTAGCCTAAGCCTACGGGTGCCCTAGCTTAAGCCTAGGGGTGCCCTAGCCTAAGCCTAGGGGTGCCCTAGCCTAAACTTAGGGGTGCCCTAGCCTAAGGCTAGGGGAGTCCTAGCCTTAGCCTAAGCCTATGGGTGCCCTAGCCTCAGCCTAGGGGTGCCCTAGCCTCAGCCTAGGGGTGCCCTAGCCTAAGCCAGGAGTGCCCTAGCCTAAGCCTAGGGGTGCCGTAGCCTAAGCCTAGTGGTGCCTTAGACTAAGCCTAGGGGTCACCTAGCCTTAGCCTAAGCCTAGGGGTGCCCTAGCCTAAGCCTAAGGGTGCCCGAACCTAAGCCAAGGGTGCCCTTGCCTAAGCTTAGGGGTGCCTTAGCCTAACCCTAGGGGTGCCCTAGCCTTAGGCTAGGGGAGCATTAGCCTTAGCCTAAGCCTTGGGGTGCCCGAACCTAAGCCTAGGCGTGCCGTAGCCTAAGCCTAGGGGTGCCCTAGCCTAAGCCTAGGCGTGCCCTAGCCTAAGTTTAGGGGTGCCCTAGCCTAAGCCTAGGGGTGCCGTAGCCTAAGCTTAGGGGTGCCTTAGCCGAAGCCTAAGGGTGCCCAAGCCTAAGCCTAGTGGTGCCCTAGCCTTAGGCTAGGGGAGCCCTAGCCTTAGCCTAAGCCTAGGGGTGCCCTAGCCTAAGACTAGGGGTGCCCTAGCCTAAGCTTAGGGGTGCCCTAGCCTAAGCCTAGGGGTCCCCTAGCCTAAGCCTAGGAGTGCCCTAGCCAAAGCCTAGGGGTGCCCTAGCCTTAGGATAGGGGAGCCCTAGCCTTAACCTAAGCCTACGGGTGCCCTAGCTTAAGCCTAGGTGTGCCCTAACCTAAGCATAGGGGTGCCCAAGCCTTAGGGTAGGGGAGCCCTAGCCTTAGCCTAAGCCTATGGGTGCCCTAGCCTCAGCCAAGGGGTGCCCTAGCCTAAGCCTAGTGGTGCCTTAACCTAAGCCTAGGGTTGACCTAGCCTTAGCCTAAGCCTAGGGGTTCCCTAGCCTAAGCCTAGGGATGCCCTATCCTAAGCCTTGTGTTGCCTTAGCCTAAGGCTAGGGGTAACCAAGCCTTAGCCTATGCCCAGGGGTGCCTTAGCCTAAGCCTAGGGGTCCCCTAGCCTTAGCCTAAGCCTAGGGGTGCCCTAGCCTAAGCCTAGGGGTGCCCTAGTCTAAGCCTATGGGTGCCCTAACCTAAACCTAGGGGTGCCCAGGCCTTAGGATAGAGGAGCCCTAGCGTTAGCCTAAGCCTATGGGTGCCCTAGCCTAAGCCTAGGGGTGCCCTAGCCTAAGCCTAGGGGTGCCCTAGCCTAACCCTAGGGGTGCCCTAGCCTTAGGCTAGGGGAGCACTAGCCTTAGCCTAAGCTTAGGGGTGCCCTAGCCTAAGCCTAGGCGTGCCCTAGCCTAAGCCTAGGGGTGCCCTAGCCTAAGCCTACGGGTGCCCTAGCCTTAGGCTAGGCGAGCCCTAGGCTTATCCTAAGCCTAGGGGTGCCCTAGCCTAAGCTTAGGGGTGCCCTTCCCTAATCCTAGGGGTGCCCTAGCCTAAGCCTAGGGGTGCTCTAGCCTTAGGCTAGCTGAGCCCTTGCCTTAGCATAAGTCTAGGAGTGCCCTAGCCTAAGCTAGGGGGGGCCTAGACTAAGACGAGGGGTGCCCTAGCCTAAGCTTAGGGGTGCCCTAGCCTAAGCTTAGGGGTGCCCTAACCTTAGCCTAGCTGTGCCCTAGCCTTAGCCTAAGCCTAGGGGTCCCCTAGCCTAAGCCTAGGGGTGCCCTAGCCTAAGCTTAGGGGTGCCCTACCCTAAGCCTAGGGGTGCCCTAGCCTATGCTTATGGGTGCCCTAGCCTATGCTTATGGGTGCCCTAGCCTAAGCCTACGGGTGCCCTAGCCTAAGCCTAGGGGTGCCCTAGCCTAAGCCTAGGGGGCCCTAGCCTTAGCCTAAGCCTAGGTGTGCCCTAGCCTAAGCCAAGTGGTGTCCTAGCCTAAGCCTAAGGGTGCCCTAGCCTAAGCCTAGGTGTGCCCTAGCCTTAGACTAGGGGAGCCCTAGCCTTAGCCTAAGCCCTTGGTTGCCCTAGCCTAATCCTAGGGGTGCCCTAGCCTAACCCTAGGGGTGCCCTAGCCTTAGGCTAGGGGAGCACTAGCCTTAGCCTAAGCCTATGGGTGCCCTAGCCTAAGCTTAGGCGTGCCGTAGCCTAAGCCTAGGAGTGCCCTAGCCTAAGCCTAGGGTTGCCCTAGCCTAAGCCTTGGGGTGCCCTAGCCTAAGCATTGGGGTGCTCAGGCCTTAGGCTTGAGGAGACCTAGCCTTAGCCTAAGCCTATGGCTTCCCTAGCCTAAGCCTAGGGGTGTCCTAGCATAAGCCTAGGGGTGCCCTAGCCTAACCCTAGGGGTGCCCTAACCTTAGGCTAAGGGAGCACTAGCCTTAGACTAAACCTAGGGGTGCGATAGCCTAAGCCTAGGCGTGCGGTAGCCTAAGCCTAGGGGTGACCTAGCCTAAGCCTAGGGGTGCCCTAGCCTAAGCCTAGGGGTGCCCTAACCTAAGCCTAGGGGTGCCCTAGCCTTAGGCTAGGCGAGCCCTAGCCTTAGCCTAAGCCTAGGGCTGCCCTAGCCTAAGCCTATGGGTGACCTAGCCTAACAATAGGGGTGCCCTAGCCTTAGGCTAGCTGAGCCGTAGCCTAAGCCTAAGCCTAGGGGTGCCCTAGCCTAAGCCTAGGGTTGCCCTAGCCTAAGCCTAGGGGTGCCCTAGCCTAAGCCAAGGGGTGCCCTAGCCTTAGGCTAGGGGAGCCCTAGCCTTAGCCTAAGCCTAGGTATGTCCAAGCCTAAGCCTAGGGGTGCCCTAGCCTAAGCCTAGGGGTGCCCTAGTCTAAGCCTATGGTTGCCCTAGCCTAAGCCTAGGGGTGCCCTATCCTAAGCCTAGGGTTACCCTAGCCTAAGCCTAGGGGTGCCCTAGCCTAAGCCTAGGGGTGCCCAGGCCTTAGGCTAGAGGGGCCCTAGCCTTAGCCTAAGCCTATGGCTGCCCTAGCCTAAGCCTAGGGGTGCCCTAGTCTAAACTAGGGGTGCCCTAGCCTAACCCTAGGGGTGCCCTAACCTTAGGCTAAGGGAGCAATAGCCTTAGACTAAACCTAGGGGTGTGCTAGCCTAAGCCTAGGCGTGCCGTAGCCTAAGCCTAGGGGTGCCCTAGCCTAAGCCTAGGCGTGCCCTAGCCTAAGCCTAGGGGTGCCCTAGCCTAACACTAGGGGTGCCCTAGCCTTAGGCAAGGGGAGCACTATCCTTAGACTAAGCCTAGGGGTGCCCTAGCCTAAGCTTAGGGGTGCCCTAGCCTAAGCCTAGGGGTCCCCTAGCCTAAGCCTAGGGGTCCCCAGCCTAAGCCTAGGGGTGCCCTAGGGTTAGGCTAGGGGAGCCCTAGCCTTAGCCTAATCCTAGGGGTGCCCTAGCCTAAGCCTAGGAGTGCCCTAGCCAAAGCCTAGGGGTGCCCTAGCCTTAGGATAGGGGAGCCCTAGCCTTAAACTAAGCCTACGGGTGCCCTAGCTTAAGCCTAGGTGTGCCCTAAACTAAGCCTAGGGGTGCCCAAGCCTTAGGGTAGGGGAGCCCTAGCCATAGCCTAAGCCTATGGGTGCCCTAGCCTCAGCCTAGGGGTGCCCTATCCTTAGGCTAGCTGAGCCCTAGCCTAAGCCTAAGCCTAGGGGTGCCCTAACCTAAGCCTAGGGGTGCCCTAGCCTAAGCCTAGGGGTGCCCTAGCCTAAGCCAAGGGGTGCCCTAGCCTTAGGCTAGGGGAGCCCTAGCCTTAGAATAAGCCTAGGGGTGCCCTAGCCTAAGCCTAGGGTTGCCCTAGCCTAAGCCTAGGGGTGCCCTAGCCTAAGCCTAGGGTTGCCCTAGCCTAAGCCTAGGGGTGCCCTAGCCTAAGCCTAGGGGTGCCCAGGCCTTAGGCTAGAGGGGCCTTAGCCTTAGCCTAAGCCTATGGCTGCCCTAGCCTAAGCCTAGGGGTGCCCTAGCCTAAGCCTAGGGGTGCCCTAGCCTAACCCTAGGGGTGCCCTAACCTTAGGCTAAGGGAGCACTAGCCTTAGACTAAACCTAGGGGTGTGCTAGCCTAAGCCTAGGCGTGCTGTAGCCTAAGCCTAGGGGTGCCCTAGCCTAAGCCTAGGCGTGCCCTAGCCTAAGCCTAGGGGTGCCCTAGCCTAACCCTAGGGGTGCCCTAACCTTAGGCTAAGGGAGCACTAGCCTTAGACTAAACCTAGGGGTGTGCTAGCCTAAGCCTAGGCGTGCCGTAGTCTAAGCCTAGGGGTGCCCTAGCCTAAGCCTAGAGGTGTCCTAGCCTAAGCCTAGGAGTGCCCTAGCCTAAGCCTAGGGGTGCCCTAGCCTAAGCTTAGGGGTGCCCTAGCCTAAGCCTAAGGATACCCTAGCCTAAGCCTAGTGGTGCCCTAGCCTTAGCCTAAGCCTAGGGGTGTCCTAGCCTAAGCTTAGGGGTGCCCTAGCCTAAGCCTAGGGTTCCCTAGCCTAAGCCTAGGGGTGCCCTAGCCTTAGGATAGGGGAGACCTAGCCTTAGCCTAAGCCTACGGGTGCCCTAGCTTAAGCCTAGGGGTGCCCTAGCCTAAGCCTAGGGGTGCCCTAGCCTAAACTTAGGGGTGCCCTAGCCTAAGGCTAGGGGAGTCCTAGCCTTAGCCTAAGCCTATGGGTGCCCTAGCCTCAGCCTAGGGGTGCCCTAGCCTCAGCCTAGGGGTGCCCTAGCCTAAGCCAGGAGTGCCCTAGCCTAAGCCTAGGGGTGCCGTAGCCTAAGCCTAGTGGTGCCTTAGACTAAGCCTAGGGGTCACCTAGCCTTAGCCTAAGCCTAGGGGTGCCCTAGCCTAAGCCTAAGGGTGCCCGAACCTAAGCCAAGGGTGCCCTTGCCTAAGCCTAGGGGTGCCTTAGCCTAACCCTAGGGGTGCCCTAGCCTTAGGCTAGGGGAGCATTAGCCTTAGCCTAAGCCTTGGGGTGCCCGAACCTAAGCCTAGGCGTGCCGTAGCCTAAGCCTAGGGGTGCCCTAGCCTAAGCCTAGGCGTGCCCTAGCCTAAGTTTAGGGGTGCCCTAGCCTAAGCCTAGGGGTGCCGTAGCCTAAGCTTAGGGGTGCCTTAGCCGAAGCCTAAGGGTGCCCAAGCCTAAGCCTAGTGGTGCCCTAGCCTTAGGCTAGGGGAGCCCTAGCCTTAGCCTAAGCCTAGGGGTGCCCTAGCCTAAGACTAGGGGAGCCCTAGCCTTAGAATAAGCCTAGGGGTGCCCTAGCCTAAGCCTAGGGTTGCCCTAGCCTAAGCCTAGGGGTGCCCTAGCCTAAGGCTAGGGTTGCCCTAGCCTAAGCCTAGGGGTGCCCTAGCCTAAGCCTAGGGGTGCCCAGGCCTTAGGCTAGAGGGGCCTTAGCCTTAGCCTAAGCCTATGGCTGCCCTAGCCTAAGCCTAGGGGTGCCCTAGCCTAAGCCTAGGGGTGCCCTAGCCTAACCCTAGGGGTGCCCTAACCTTAGGCTAAGGGAGCACTAGCCTTAGACTAAACCTAGGGGTGTGCTAGCCTAAGCCTAGGCGTGCTGTAGCCTAAGCCTAGGGGTGCCCTAGCCTAAGCCTAGGCGTGCCCTAGCCTAAGCCTAGGGGTGCCCTAGCCTAACCCTAGGGGTGCCCTAACCTTAGGCTAAGGGAGCACTAGCCTTAGACTAAACCTAGGGGTGTGCTAGCCTAAGCCTAGGCGTGCCGTAGTCTAAGCCTAGGGGTGCCCTAGCCTAAGCCTAGAGGTGTCCTAGCCTAAGCCTAGGAGTGCCCTAGCCTAAGCCTAGGGGTGCCCTAGCCTAAGCTTAGGGGTGCCCTAGCCTAAGCCTAAGGATACCCTAGCCTAAGCCTAGTGGTGCCCTAGCCTTAGCCTAAGCCTAGGGGTGTCCTAGCCTAAGCTTAGGGGTGCCCTAGCCTAAGCCTAGGGTTCCCTAGCCTAAGCCTAGGGGTGCCCTAGCCTTAGGATAGGGGAGACCTAGCCTTAGCCTAAGCCTACGGGTGCCCTAGCTTAAGCCTAGGGGTGCCCTAGCCTAAGCCTAGGGGTGCCCTAGCCTAAACTTAGGGGTGCCCTAGCCTAAGGCTAGGGGAGTCCTAGCCTTAGCCTAAGCCTATGGGTGCCCTAGCCTCAGCCTAGGGGTGCCCTAGCCTCAGCCTAGGGGTGCCCTAGCCTAAGCCAGGAGTGCCCTAGCCTAAGCCTAGGGGTGCCGTAGCCTAAGCCTAGTGGTGCCTTAGACTAAGCCTAGGGGTCACCTAGGCTTAGCCTAAGCCTAGGGGTGCCCTAGCCTAAGCCTAAGGGTGCCCGAACCTAAGCCAAGGGTGCCCTTGCCTAAGCCTAGGGGTGCCTTAGCCTAACCCTAGGGGTGCCCTAGCCTTAGGCTAGGGGAGCATTAGCCTTAGCCTAAGCCTTGGGGTGCCCGAACCTAAGCCTAGGCGTGCCGTAGCCTAAGCCTAGGGGTGCCCTAGCCTAAGCCTAGGCGTGCCCTAGCCTAAGTTTAGGGGTGCCCTAGCCTAAGCCTAGGGGTGCCGTAGCCTAAGCTTAGGGGTGCCTTAGCCGAAGCCTAAGGGTGCCCAAGCCTAAGCCTAGTGGTGCCCTAGCCTTAGGCTAGGGGAGCCCTAGCCTTAGCCTAAGCCTAGGGGTGCCCTAGCCTAAGACTAGGGGTGCCCTAGCCTAAGCTTAGGGGTGCCCTAGCCTAAGCCTAGGGGTCCCCTAGCCTAAGCCTAGGAGTGCCCTAGGGTTAGGCTAGCGGAGCCCTAGCCTTACCCTAATCCTAGGGGTGCCCTAGCCTAAGCCTAGGAGTGCCCTACCCAAAGCCTAGGGGTGCCCTAGCCTTAGGATAGGGGAGCCCTAGCCTTAACCTAAGCCTACGGGTGCCCTAGCTTAAGCCTAGGTGTGCCCTAACCTAAGCCTAGGGGTGCCCAAGCCTTAGGGTAGGGGAGCCCTAGCCTTAGCCTAAGCCTATGGGTGCCCTAGCCTCAGCCAAGGGGTGCCCTAGCCTAAGCCTAGTGGTGCCTTAACCTAAGCCTAGGGTTGACCTAGCCTTAGCCTAAGCCTAGGGGTTCCCTAGCCTAAGCCTAGGGATGCCCTAGCCTAAGCCTTGTGTTGCCTTAGCCTAAGGCTAGGGGTAACCAAGCCTTAGCCTATGCCCAGGGGTGCCTTAGCCTAAGCCTAGGGGTCCCCTAGCCTTAGCCTAAGCCTAGGGGTGCCCTAGCCTAAGCCTAGGGGTGCCCAGGCCTTAGGATAGAGGAGCCCTAGCGTTAGCCTAAGCCTATGGGTGCCCTAGCCTAAGCCTAGGGGTGCCCTAGCCTAAGCCTAGGGGTGCCCTAGCCTAACACTAGGGGTGCCCTAGCCTTAGGCTAGGGGAGCACTAGCCTTAGCCTAAGCTTAGGGGTGCCCTAGCATAAGCCTAGGCGTGCCCTAGCCTAAGCCTATGGGTGCCCTAGCCTAAGCCTAGGGGTGCCCTACCCTAAGCCTAGGGGTGCCCTAGCCTAAGCCTACGGGTGCCCTATCCTTAGGCTAGGCGAGCCCTAGGCTTATCCTAAGCCTAGGGGTGCCCTAGCATAAGCTTAGGGGTGCCCTACCCTAATCCTAGGGGTGCCCTAGCCTAAGCCTAGGGGTGCTCTAGCCTTAGGCTAGCTGAGCCCTTGCCTTAGCATAAGTCTAGGAGTGCCCTAGCCTAAGCTAGGGGGGGCCTAGACTAAGATGAGGGGTGCCCTAGCCTAAGCTTAGGGGTGCCCTAGCCTAAGCTTAGGGGTGCCCTAACCTTAGCCTAGCTGTGCCCTAGCCTTAGCCTAAGCCTAGGGGTCCCCTAGCCTAAGCCTAGGGGTGCCCTAGCCTAAGCTTAGGGGTGCCCTACCCTAAGCCTAGGGGTGCCCTAGCCTATGCTTATGGGTGCCCTAGCCTATGCTTATGGGTGCCCTAGCCTAAGCCTACGGGTGCCCTAGCCTAAGCCTAGGGGTGCCCTAGCCTAAGCCTAGGGGGCCCTAGCCTTAGCCTAAGCCTAGGTGTGCCCTAGCCTAAGCCTAGTGGTGTCCTAGCCTAAGCCTAAGGGTGCCCTAGCCTAAGCCTAGGTGTGCCCTAGCCTTAGACTAGGGGAGCCCTAGCCTTAGCCTAAGCCCTTGGTTGCCCTAGCCTAATCCTAGGGGTGCCCTAGCCTAACCCTAGGGGTGCCCTAGCCTTAGGCTAGGGGAGCACTAGCCTTAGCCTAAGCCTATGGGTGCCCTAGCCTAAGCTTAGGCGTGCCGTAGCCTAAGCCTAGGGGTGCCCTAGCCTAAGCCTAGGGTTGCCCTAGCCTAAGCCTTGGGGTGCCCTAGCCTAAGCCTTGGGGTGCTCAGGCCTTAGGCTTGAGGAGACCTAGCCTTAGCCTAAGCCTATGGCTTCCCTAGCCTAAGCCTAGGGGTGTCCTAGCATAAGCCTAGGGGTGCCCTAGCCTAACCCTAGGGGTGCCCTAACCTTAGGCTAAGGGAGCACTAGCCTTAGACTAAACCTCGGGGTGCGATAGCCTAAGCCTAGGCGTGCGGTAGCCTAAGCCTAGGGGTGACCTAGCCTAAGCATAGGGGTGCCCTAGCCTAAGCCTAGGGGTGCCCAAACCTAAGCCTAGGGGTGCCCTAGCCTTAGGCTAGGCGAGCCCTAGCCTTAGCCTAAGCCTAGGGCTGCCCTAGCCTAAGCCTATGGGTGACCTAGCCTAACAATAGGGGTGCCCTAGCCTTAGGCTAGCTGAGCCGTAGCCTAAGCCTAAGCCTAGGGGTGCCCTAGCCTAAGCCTAGGGTTGCCCTAGCCTAAGCCTAGGGGTGCCCTAGCCTAAGCCAAGGGGTGCCCTAGCCTTAGGCTAGGGGAGCCCTAGCCTTAGCCTAAGCCTAGGTATGTCCAAGCCTAAGCCTAGGGGTGCCCTAGCCTAAGCCTAGGGGTGCCCTAGTCTAAGCCTATGGTTGCCCTAGCCTAAGCCTAGGGGTGCCCTATCCTAAGCCTAGGGTTGCCCTAGCCTAAGCCTAGGGGTGCCCTAGCCTAAGCCTAGGGGTGCCCAGGCCTTAGGCTAGAGGGGCCCTAGCCTTAGCCTAAGCCTATGGCTGCCCTAGCCTAAGCCTAGGGGTGCCCTAGTCTAAACTAGGGGTGCCCTAGCCTAACCCTAGGGGTGCCCTAACCTTAGGCTAAGGGAGCACTAGCCTTAGACTAAACCTAGGGGTGTGCTAGCCTAAGCCTAGGCGTGCCGTAGCCTAAGCCTAGGGGTGCCCTAGCCTAAGCCTAGGCGTGCCCTAGCCTAAGCCTAGGGGTGCCCTAGCCTAACACTAGGGGTGCCCTAGCCTTAGGCAAGGGGAGCACTATCCTTAGACTAAGCCTAGGGGTGCCCTAGCCTAAGCTTAGGGGTGCCCTAGCCTAAGCCTAGGGGTCCCCTAGCCTAAGCCTAGGGGTCCCCAGCCTAAGCCTAGGGGTGCCCTAGGGTTAGGCTAGGGGAGCCCTAGCCTTAGCCTAATCCTAGGGGTGCCCTAGCCTAAGCCTAGGAGTGCCCTAGCCAAAGCCTAGGGGTGCCCTAGCCTTAGGATAGGGGAGCCCTAGCCTTAAACTAAGCCTACGGGTGCCCTAGCTTAAGCCTAGGTGTGCCCTAAACTAAGCCTAGGGGTGCCCAAGCCTTAGGGTAGGGGAGCCCTAGCCATAGCCTAAGCCTATGGGTGCCCTAGCCTCAGCCTAGGGGTGCCCTATCCTTAGGCTAGCTGAGCCCTAGCCTAAGCCTAAGCCTAGGGGTGCCCTAACCTAAGCCTAGGGGTGCCCTAGCCTAAGCCTAGGGGTGCCCTAGCCTAAGCCAAGGGGTGCCCTAGCCTTAGGCTAGGGGAGCCCTAGCCTTAGAATAAGCCTAGGGGTGCCCTAGCCTAAGCCTAGGGTTGCCCTAGCCTAAGCCTAGGGGTGCCCTAGCCTAAGCCTAGGGTTGCCCTAGCCTAAGCCTAGGGGTGCCCTAGCCTAAGCCTAGGGGTGCCCAGGCCTTAGGCTAGAGGGGCCTTAGCCTTAGCCTAAGCCTATGGCTGCCCTAGCCTAAGCCTAGGGGTGCCCTAGCCTAAGCCTAGGGGTGCCCTAGCCTAACCCTAGGGGTGCCCTAACCTTAGGCTAAGGGAGCACTAGCCTTAGACTAAACCTAGGGGTGTGCTAGCCTAAGCCTAGGCGTGCTGTAGCCTAAGCCTAGGGGTGCCCTAGCCTAAGCCTAGGCGTGCCCTAGCCTAAGCCTAGGGGTGCCCTAGCCTAACCCTAGGGGTGCCCTAACCTTAGGCTAAGGGAGCACTAGCCTTAGACTAAACCTAGGGGTGTGCTAGCCTAAGCCTAGGCGTGCCGTAGTCTAAGCCTAGGGGTGCCCTAGCCTAAGCCTAGAGGTGTCCTAGCCTAAGCCTAGGAGTGCCCTAGCCTAAGCCTAGGGGTGCCCTAGCCTAAGCTTAGGGGTGCCCTAGCCTAAGCCTAAGGATACCCTAGCCTAAGCCTAGTGGTGCCCTAGCCTTAGCCTAAGCCTAGGGGTGTCCTAGCCTAAGCTTAGGGGTGCCCTAGCCTAAGCCTAGGGTTCCCTAGCCTAAGCCTAGGGGTGCCCTAGCCTTAGGATAGGGGAGACCTAGCCTTAGCCTAAGCCTACGGGTGCCCTAGCTTAAGCCTAGGGGTGCCCTAGCCTAAGCCTAGGGGTGCCCTAGCCTAAACTTAGGGGTGCCCTAGCCTAAGGCTAGGGGAGTCCTAGCCTTAGCCTAAGCCTATGGGTGCCCTAGCCTCAGCCTAGGGGTGCCCTAGCCTCAGCCTAGGGGTGCCCTAGCCTAAGCCAGGAGTGCCCTAGCCTAAGCCTAGGGGTGCCGTAGCCTAAGCCTAGTGGTGCCTTAGACTAAGCCTAGGGGTCACCTAGCCTTAGCCTAAGCCTAGGGGTGCCCTAGCCTAAGCCTAAGGGTGCCCGAACCTAAGCCAAGGGTGCCCTTGCCTAAGCCTAGGGGTGCCTTAGCCTAACCCTAGGGGTGCCCTAGCCTTAGGCTAGGGGAGCATTAGCCTTAGCCTAAGCCTTGGGGTGCCCGAACCTAAGCCTAGGCGTGCCGTAGCCTAAGCCTAGGGGTGCCCTAGCCTAAGCCTAGGCGTGCCCTAGCCTAAGTTTAGGGGTGCCCTAGCCTAAGCCTAGGGGTGCCGTAGCCTAAGCTTAGGGGTGCCTTAGCCGAAGCCTAAGGGTGCCCAAGCCTAAGCCTAGTGGTGCCCTAGCCTTAGGCTAGGGGAGCCCTAGCCTTAGCCTAAGCCTAGGGGTGCCCTAGCCTAAGACTAGGGGAGCCCTAGCCTTAGAATAAGCCTAGGGGTGCCCTAGCCTAAGCCTAGGGTTGCCCTAGCCTAAGCCTAGGGGTGCCCTAGCCTAAGGCTAGGGTTGCCCTAGCCTAAGCCTAGGGGTGCCCTAGCCTAAGCCTAGGGGTGCCCAGGCCTTAGGCTAGAGGGGCCTTAGCCTTAGCCTAAGCCTATGGCTGCCCTAGCCTAAGCCTAGGGGTGCCCTAGCCTAAGCCTAGGGGTGCCCTAGCCTAACCCTAGGGGTGCCCTAACCTTAGGCTAAGGGAGCACTAGCCTTAGACTAAACCTAGGGGTGTGCTAGCCTAAGCCTAGGCGTGCTGTAGCCTAAGCCTAGGGGTGCCCTAGCCTAAGCCTAGGCGTGCCCTAGCCTAAGCCTAGGGGTGCCCTAGCCTAACCCTAGGGGTGCCCTAACCTTAGGCTAAGGGAGCACTAGCCTTAGACTAAACCTAGGGGTGTGCTAGCCTAAGCCTAGGCGTGCCGTAGTCTAAGCCTAGGGGTGCCCTAGCCTAAGCCTAGAGGTGTCCTAGCCTAAGCCTAGGAGTGCCCTAGCCTAAGCCTAGGGGTGCCGTAGCCTAAGCTTAGGGGTGCCCTAGCCTAAGCCTAAGGATACCCTAGCCTAAGCCTAGTGGTGCCCTAGCCTTAGCCTAAGCCTAGGGGTGTCCTAGCCTAAGCTTAGGGGTGCCCTAGCCTAAGCCTAGGGTTCCCTAGCCTAAGCCTAGGGGTGCCCTAGCCTTAGGATAGGGGAGACCTAGCCTTAGCCTAAGCCTACGGGTGCCCTAGCTTAAGCCTAGGGGTGCCCTAGCCTAAGCCTAGGGGTGCCCTAGCCTAAACTTAGGGGTGCCCTAGCCTAAGGCTAGGGGAGACCTAGCCTTAGCCTAAGCCTATGGGTGCCCTAGCCTCAGCCTAGGGGTGCCCTAGTCTCAGCCTAGGGGTGCCCTAGCCTAAGCCAGGAGTGCCCTAGCCTAAGCCTAGGGGTGCCGTAGCCTAAGCCTAGTGGTGCCTTAGACTAAGCCTAGGGGTCACCTAGCCTTAGCCTAAGCCTAGGGGTGCCCTAGCCTAAGCCTAAGGGTGCCCGAACCTAAGCCAAGGGTGCCCTTGCCTAAGCCTAGGGGTGCCTTAGCCTAACCCTAGGGGTGCCCTAGCCTTAGGCTAGGGGAGCATTAGCCTTAGCCTAAGCCTTGGGGTGCCCGAACCTAAGCCTAGGCGTGCCGTAGCCTAAGCCTAGGGGTGCCCTAGCCTAAGCCTAGGCGTGCCCTAGCCTAAGTTTAGGGGTGCCCTAGCCTAAGCCTAGGGGTGCCGTAGCCTAAGCTTAGGGGTGCCTTAGCCGAAGCCTAAGGGTGCCCAAGCCTAAGCCTAGTGGTGCCCTAGCCTTAGGCTAGGGGAGCCCTAGCCTTAGCCTAAGCCTAGGGGTGCCCTAGCCTAAGACTAGGGGTGCCCTAGCCTAAGCTTAGGGGTGCCCTAGCCTAAGCCTAGGGGTCCCCTAGCCTAAGCCTAGGAGTGCCCTAGGGTTAGGCTAGCGGAGCCCTAGCCTTACCCTAATCCTAGGGGTGCCCTAGCCTAAGCCTAGGAGTGCCCTACCCAAAGCCTAGGGGTGCCCAAGCCTTAGGGTAGGGGAGCCCTAGCCTTAGCCTAAGCCTATGGGTGCCCTAGTCTCAGCCAAGGGGTGCCCTAGCCTAAGCCTAGTGGTGCCTTAACCTAAGCCTAGGGTTGACCTAGCCTTAGCCTAAGCCTAGGGGTTCCCTAGCCTAAGCCTAGGGATGCCCTAGCCTAAGCCTTGTGTTGCCTTAGCCTAAGGCTAGGGGTAACCAAGCCTTAGCCTATGCCCAGGGGTGCCTTAGCCTAAGCCTAGGGGTCCCCTAGCCTTAGCCTAAGCCTAGGGGTGCCCTAGCCTAAGCCTAGGGGTGCCCAGGCCTTAGGATAGAGGAGCCCTAGCGTTAGCCTAAGCCTATGGGTGCCCTAGCCTAAGCCTAGGGGTGCCCTAGCCTAAGCCTAGGGGTGCCCTAGCCTAACACTAGGGGTGCCCTAGCCTTAGGCTAGGGGAGCACTAGCCTTAGCCTAAGCTTAGGGGTGCCCTAGCATAAGCCTAGGCGTGCCCTAGCCTAAGCCTATGGGTGCCCTAGCCTAAGCCTAGGGGTGCCCTACCCTAAGCCTAGGGGTGCCCTAGCCTAAGCCTACGGGTGCCCTAGCCTTAGGCTAGGCGAGCCCTAGGCTTATCCTAAGCCTAGGGGTGCCCTAGCATAAGCTTAGGGGTGCCCTACCCTAATCCTAGGGGTGCCCTAGCCTAAGCCTAGGGGTGCTCTAGCCTTAGGCTAGCTGAGCCCTTGCCTTAGCATAAGTCTAGGAGTGCCCTAGCCTAAGCTAGGGGGGGCCTAGACTAAGATGAGGGGTGCCCTAGCCTAAGCTTAGGGGTGCCCTAGCCTAAGCTTAGGGGTGCCCAA
Source organism: Tenrec ecaudatus (assembly GCF_050624435.1). Taxonomy (NCBI): domain Eukaryota; kingdom Metazoa; phylum Chordata; class Mammalia; order Afrosoricida; family Tenrecidae; genus Tenrec; species Tenrec ecaudatus. Next base: position 1,594,528 of record NW_027459462.1, read on the forward strand.
ACCTTAGCCTAGCTGTGCCCTAGCCTTAGCCTAAGCCTAGGGGTCCCCTAGCCTAAGCCTAGGGGTGCCCTAGCCTAAGCTTAGGGGTGCCCTACCCTAAGCCTAGGGGTGCCCTAGCCTATGCTTATGGGTGCCCTAGCCTATGCTTATGGGTGCCCTAGCCTAAGCCTACGGGTGCCCTAGCCTAAGCCTAGGGGTGCCCTAGCCTAAGCCTAGGGGGCCCTAGCCTTAGCCTAAGCCTAGGTGTGCCCTAGCCTAAGCCTAGTGGTGTCCTAGCCTAAGCCTAAGGGTGCCCTAGCCTAAGCCTAGGTGTGCCCTAGCCTTAGACTAGGGGAGCCCTAGCCTTAGCCTAAGCCCTTGGTTGCCCTAGCCTAATCCTAGGGGTGCCCTAGCCTAACCCTAGGGGTGCCCTAGCCTTAGGCTAGGGGAGCACTAGCCTTAGCCTAAGCCTATGGGTGCCCTAGCCTAAGCTTAGGCGTGCCGTAGCCTAAGCCTAGGGGTGCCCTAGCCTAAGCCTAGGGTTGCCCTAGCCTAAGCCTTGGGGTGCCCTAGCCTAAGCCTTGGGGTGCTCAGGCCTTAGGCTTGAGGAGACCTAGCCTTAGCCTAAGCCTATGGCTTCCCTAGCCTAAGCCTAGGGGTGTCCTAGCATAAGCCTAGGGGTGCCCTAGCCTAACCCTAGGGGTGCCCTAACCTTAGGCTAAGGGAGCACTAGCCTTAGACTAAACCTAGGGGTGCGATAGCCTAAGCCTAGGCGTGCGGTAACCTAAGCCTAGGGGTGACCTAGCCTAAGCATAGGGGTGCCCTAGCCTAAGCCTAGGGGTGCCCTAACCTAAGCCTAGGGGTGCCCTAGCCTTAGGCTAGGCGAGCCCTAGCCTTAGCCTAAGCCTAGGGCTGCCCTAGCCTAAGCCTATGGGTGACCTAGCCTAACCATAGGGGTGCCCTAGCCTTAGGCTAGCTGAGCCGTAGCCTAAGCCTAAGCCTAGGGGTGCCCTAGCCTAAGCCTAGGGTTGCCCTAGCCTAAGCCTAGGGGTGCCCTAGCCTAAGCCAAGGGGTGCCCTAGCCTTAGGCTAGGGGAGCCCTAGCCTTAGCCTAAGCCTAGGTATGTCCAAGCCTAAGCCTAGGGGTGCCCTAGCCTAAGCCTAGGGGTGCCCTAGTCTAAGCCTATGGTTGCCCTAGCCTAAGCCTAGGGGTGCCCTATCCTAAGCCTAGGGTTGCCCTAGCCTAAGCCTAGGGGTGCCCTAGCCTAAGCCTAGGGGTGCCCAGGCCTTAGGCTAGAGGGGCCCTAGCCTTAGCCTAAGCCTATGGCTGCCCTAGCCTAAGCCTAGGGGTGCCCTAGTCTAAACTAGGGGTGCCCTAGCCTAACCCTAGGGGTGCCCTAACCTTAGGCTAAGGGAGCACTAGCCTTAGACTAAACCTAGGGGTGTGCTAGCCTAAGCCTAGGCGTGCCGTAGCCTAAGCCTAGGGGTGCCCTAGCCTAAGCCTAGGCGTGCCCTAGCCTAAGCCTAGGGGTGCCCTAGCCTAACACTAGGGGTGCCCTAGCCTTAGGCAAGGGGAGCACTATCCTTAGACTAAGCCTAGGGGTGCCCTAGCCTAAGCCTAGAGGTGCCCTAGCCTAAGCCTAGGGGTGCCCTAGCCTAAGCCTAGGGGTGCCCTAGCCTAAGCTTAGGGGTGCCCTAGCCTAAGCCTAAGGATACCCTAGCCTAAGCCTATTGGTGCCCTAGCCTTAGCCTAAGCCTAGGGGTGCCCTAGCCTAAGACTAGGGGTGCCCTAGCCTAAGCTTAAGGTTTCCCTAGCCTAAGCCTAGGGTTCCCTAGCCTAAGCTTAGGGGTGCCCTAGGGTTAGGCTAGGGGAGCCCTAGCCTTAGCCTAATCCTAGGGGTGCCCTAGTCTAAGCCTAGGAGTGCCCTAGCCAAAGTCTAGGGGTGCCCTAGCCTTAGGATAGGGGAGACCTAGCCTTAGCCTAAGCCTACGGGTGCCCTAGCTTAAGCCTAGGGGTGCCCTAGCCTAAGCCTAGGGGTGCCCTAGCCTAAACTTAGGGGTGCCCTAGCCTAAGGCTAGGGGAGCCCTAGCCTTAGCCTAAGCCTATGGGTGCCCTAGCCTCAGCCTAGGGGTGCCCTAGCCTCAGCCTAGGGGTGCCCTAGCCTAAGCTAGGGGTGCCCTAGACTAAGCCTAGTGGTGCCTTAGACTAAGCCTAGGGGTCACCTAGCCTTAGCCTAAGCCTAGGGGTGCCCTAGCCTAAGCCTAAGGGTGCCCGAACCTAAGCCAAGGGTGCCCTTGCCTAAGCCTAGGGGTGCCCTAGCCTTAGGCTAGGGGGAGCATTAGCCTTAGCCCAAGCCTTGGGGTGCCCTAACCTAAGCCTAGGCGTGCTGTAGCCTAAGCCAAGGGGTGCCCTACCCTAAGCCTAGGGGTGCCATAGCCTAAGCTTAGGGATGCGCTAGCCTAAGCCTAGGGGTGCCATAGCCTTAGGCTAGAGTAGGCCTAGCCTTAGCCTAAGCCTAGGGGTGCCCTAGCCTAAGAGTAGGGGTGCCCTAGCCTAAGCTTAGGGGTGCCCTAGCCTAAGCCTTAGGGTGCCCTAGCCTAAGCCTAGGGGTGCCCTAGGGTTAGGCTAGGGGAGCCCTAGCCTTAGCCTAACCCTTGGGGTGCCCAAGCCTAAGCCTAGGGGTGCCCTAGCCTAAGCCTAGGGGTGCCCTAGGCTAAGCCTAGGGGTGCCCTAGCCTTAGGCTAGGGGAACCCTGGCCTTAGCCTAAGCCTAGGGGTTCCCTAGCCTAATCCTAGTAGTGCCCTATCCTAAGCCTAGGGGTGCCCTATCCTAAGCCTAGGGGTAACCTAGCCTTAGGCTAGGGGAGCCCTAGCTTTAGCCTAAGCCTAGGGGTGTCCTAGCCTAAGCCGAGGGGTGCCCCACCCTAACCCTAGGGGTGCCCTACCCTAAGCCTAGGGGTGCCCTAGCCTAAGCCTTGCCTTGCCCTAGCCTTAGGCTAGCTGAGCCCTAGCCTAAGCCTAAGCATAGGGGTGCCCTAGCCTAAGCCTAGGGATGCCCTAGCCTAAGCCTAGGGGTGCCCTAGACTAAGCCTAGGTGTGGCATAGCCTTAGGCTAGAGGAGCCCTAGCCTTAGTCTAAGCCTAGGGGTGCCCTAGCCTAAGACTAGGGGTGCCCTAGCCTAAGCTTAGGGGTGCCCTAGCCTAAGCCTTGGGGTGCCCTATCCAAAGCCTAGGGCTGCCCTAGGGTTAGGCTAGGGGAGCCCTAGCCTTAGCCAAACCCTAGGGGTGCCCTGGCCTAAGCCAAGGGGTACCCTAGCCTAAGCCTAGGAGTGCCCTAGGCTAAGCCTCGGGGTGCCCTAGCCTAAGCCTAGGGGTGCCCTAGACTTAGGCTAGGGGAGCCCTAGCCTTAGCCTAAGCCTAGGGGTGCCTTAGCCTAATCCTAGTGGTGAACTATCCTAAGCCTAGGGGTGCCCTAGCCTAAGCCTAGGGGTGCCCCAGCCTTAGGTTAGGGGAGCCCTAACCTTAGCCTAAGCCTAGGGGTGCCCTAGCCCAAGCCTAGGGGTGCCCTAGCCTAAGCCTAGGGATACCCTAGCCTAAGCCTAGGGGTGCCCTAGCCTAAGCCTAGTGGTGCCCTAGCCTAAGACTAGGGGTGCCCTAGCCTAAGCTTAGGGGTGCCCTAGCCTAAGTTTGGGGTGCCCTATCCAAAGCCTAGGGCTGCCCTAGGGTTAGGCTAGGGGAGCCCTAGCCTTAGCCTAAACCTAGGGGTCCCCTAGCCTTAGCCTAAGCCTAGGGGTGCCCTAGCCTAAGCCTAGGGGTGCCCTAGCCTAAGCCTAGGGGTGCCCTAGCCTAAGCCTAGGGGTGCCCAGGCCTTAGAATAGAAGAGCCCTAGCTTTAGCCTAAGCCTATGGCTGCCCTAGCCTAAGCCAAGGGGTGCCCTAGCCTAAGCCTAGGGGTGCCTTAGCCTAAGCCTAGGGGTGCCCTAGCCTAAGCCTAGGGGTGCCCTAGCCTAAGCCAAGGGGTGCCCTAGCCTAAGCCTAGGGGTGCCCTAGCCTAACTCTAGGGGTGCCCTAGCCTTAGGCTTGGGGAGCACTAGCCTTTGCCTAAGCCTAGGGGTGCCCTAGCCTAAGCCTAGGCGTGCCCTAGCCTAAGCCTATGGGTGACCTACCCTAAGCCTAGGGGTGCCCTACCCTAAGCCAAGGGGTGCCCTAGCCTAAGTCTAGGCTTGCCCTAGCCTTAGGCTAGCTAACCCCTAGCCTAAGTGTAAGCCTAGGGGTGCCCTAGCCTAAGCCTAGGGGTGCCCTAGCCTAAGCCTACGAGTGCCCTAGCCTTAGGCTAGGGGAGCCCTAGCTTTAGCCTAAGCCTACTGGTGTCCTAGCCTAAGCCTTGGGGTGCCCTAGCCTAAGCCTAGGGGTGCCCTAGTCTAAGCCTAGGGGTGCCCTAGCCTAAGCCTAAAGGGTGCCCTAGCCTAACCCTAGTGGTGCCCTATCCTTAGGCTAGGGGAACACTAGCCTAAGCCTGAGCCTAGGGTTGCCCTAGCCTAAGCCTAGGCGTGCCCTAGCCTAAGCCGAGGGGTGCCCTACCCTAAGCCTAGGGGTGCCCTACCCAAAGCCTAGGGGTGCCCTAGCCTAAGCCTAGTCTTACCCTAGCCTTAGGCTAGCTGAGCCCTAGCCTAAGCCTAAGCCTAGGGGTGCCATAGCCTTAGGCTAGAGGAGGCCTAGCCTTAGCCTAAGCCTAGGGGTGCCCTAGTCTAAGACTAGGGGTGCCCTAGCCTTAGCTTAGGGGTGCCCTAGCCTAAGCCTTGGGGTGCCCTATCCTAAGCCTAGGGGTGCCCTAGGGTTAGGCTAGGGGAGCCCTAGCCTTAGCCTAAGCCTAGGGGTGCCCTAGCCTAATCCTAGTGGTGCCCTATCCTAAGCCTAGGGGTGCCCTAGCCTAAGCCTAGGGGTGCCCTAGCCTTAGGCTAGGGGAGCCCTAGCTTTAGCCTAAGCCTAGGGGTGTCCTAGCCTAAGCCGAGGGGTGCGCTACCCTAACCCTAGGGGTGCCCTACCCTAAGCCTAGGGGTGCCCTAGCCTAAGCCTAGCCTTGCCCTAGCCTTAGGCTAGCTGAGCCCTAACCTAAGCCAAAGCCTTGGGGTGCCCTAGCCTAAGCCTAGGCATGCCCTAGCCTAAGCCTAGGGGTGCCCTAGACTAAGCCTAGGGGTGTCATAGCCTTAGGCTAGAGGAGCCCTAGCCTTAGCCTAAGCCTAGGGGTGCCCTAGGCTAAGACTAGGGGTGCCCTAGCCTAAGCTTAGGGGTGCCCTAGCCTAAGCCTTGGGGTGCCCTATCCATAGCCTAGGGCTGCCCTAGGCTTAGGCTAGGGGAGCCCTAGCCTTAGCCTAACCCTAGGGGTGCCCTGGCCTAAGCCAAGGGGTGCCCTAGCCTAAGCCTAGGGGTGCCCTAGCCTAAGCCTAGGGGTGCCCTAGCCTTAGGCTAGGGGAGCCCTAGCTTTAGCCTCAGCCTAGGGGTGCCCTAGCCTAATCCTAGTGGTGAACTATCCTAAGTCTAGGGGTACCCTAGCCTAAGCCTAGGGGTGCCCAAGCCTTAGGTTAGGGGAGCCCTAACCTTAGCCTAAGCCTAGGGGTGCCCTAGCCCAAGCCTAGGGGTGCCCTAGCCTAAGCCTAGGGATACCCTAGCCTAAGCCTAGGGGTGCCCTAGCCTAAGACTACGGGTGCCCTAGCCTAAGTTTAGGGGTACCCTAGCCTAAGCTTGGGGTGCCCTATCCAAAGCCTAGGGCTGCCCTAGGGTTAGGCTAGGGGAGCCCTAGCCTTAGCCTAACCCTAGGGGTGCCCTAGCCTAAGCCAAGGGGTGCCCTAGCCTAAGCCTAGGCGTGCCCTAGCCTAAGCCTAGGCGTGCCCTAGGCTAAGCCTAGGGGTGCCCTAGCCTTAGGCGAAGGGAGCCCTAGCCTTAGCCTAAGCCTAGGGGTGTCCTAGACTAATCCTAGTGGTGCCCTATCCAAAGCCTAGGGGTGCCCTAGCCTAAGCCTAGGGGTTAACTAGCCTTAGGCTAGGGGAACCCTAACCTTAGCCTAAGCCTAGGGGTGCCCTAGCCCAAGCCTAGGGGTGCCCTAGCCTAAGCCTAGGGGTGCCCTAGCCTAAGGCTACGGGTGCCCTAGCCTTAGTCTAGTGGAATCCTAGCCTTAGGCTATGGGAACACGAGCCTTAACCTAAGCCTAGGGGTGCCCTAGCCTAAGCCTAGGCGTGCCCTAGCCTAAGCCGAGGGGTGCCCTACCCTAAGCCTAGGGGTGCCCTACCCTAAGCCTAGGGGTGCCCTAGCTTAAGCCTAGGCTTACCCTAGCCTTAGGCTAGCTGAGACCTAGCCTAAGCCTAAGCCTAGGGGTGCCCTAGCCTAAGCGTAGGGATGCCCTAGCCTAAGGCTAGGGGTGCCCTAGCCTAAGCCTAGGGGTGCCATAGCCTTAGGCTAGAGGAGGCCTAGCCTTAGCCTAAGCCTAAGGGTGCCCTAGCCTAAGACTAGGGGTGCCCTAACCTAATCCTGTGGTGCCCTATCCAAAGCCTAGGGGTGCCCTAGCCCAAGCCTAGGGGTGCCCTAGCCTAAGCCTAGGGGTGCCCTAGCCTAAGGCTAGGGGTGCCCTAACCTTAGTCTAGTGGAGCCGTAGCCTTAGGCTAGGGGAACACTAGCCTTAGCCTAAGCCTAGGGGTGCCCTAGCCTAAGCCTAGGCGTGCCCTAGCCTAAACTGAGGGCTGCCCTACCCTAAGCCTTGGGGTGCCCTACCCTAAGCCTAGGGGTGCCCTAGCTTAAGCCTAGGCTTACCCTAGCCTTAGGCTAGCTGAGCCCTAGCCTAAGCCTAAGCCTAGGGGTGCCCTAGCCTAAGCTTAGGAATGCCCTAGCCTAAGGCTAGGGGTGCCCTAGCGTAAGCCTAGGGGTGCCATAGCCTTATGCTAGAGGAGGCCTAGCCTTATCCTAAGCCTAGGGGTTCCCTAGCCTAAGCATAGATGTGCCCTAGCCTAAGCCTAGGGGTGCCCTACCCTAAGCCTAGGGGTGCCCTAGCCTAAGCCTAGGGGTGCCCTAGTCTTAGGCTAGCTGAGCCCTAGCCTTAGCCTAAGCCTAGGGGTGCCCTATCCTAAGCCTAGGGGTACCCTAGAGTAAGCCTAGGCGTGCCCTAGCCTAAGCCAAGGGGTGCCCTAGCCTATGCATAGGGGTGCCCTAGCCTTAGACTAGGGGAGCCCTAGCCTTAGCCTATGCCTAGGGGTGCCCTAGCCTAAGACTAGGGGGCCCTAGCCTAAGTTTAGGGGTGCCCTAGCCTAAGCCTAGGGGTGCCCTAGCCTAAGCCTAGGGGTGCCCTAGCCTTAGGCTAGGGGAGCCCTAGCCTTAGACTAAGCCTTGGGGTGCCCTAGCCTAAGCTTAGGGATGCCCTAGCCTAAGCCTAGGGGTGCCCTAGCCTAAGCCTAGGGGTGCCCTAACCTAAGAATAGGGGTGCCCTAGCCTAAGCTTAGGGGTGCCCTAGCCTAAGCCTAGGGGTGCCCTAGCCTAAGCCTAGGGTTGCCCTAGCCTTAGGCTAGGGGAGCCCTAGCCTTAGACTAAGCTTTGGGGTGCCCTAGCCTAAGCTTAGGGATGCCCTAGCCTTAGGCTAGGGGTGCCCTAGCCTAAGCCTAGGGGTGCCCTAGCCTAAGCCTAGGGGGCCATAGCCTTAGGCTAGAGGAGGCCTAGCCTTAGCCTAAGCCTAGGAGTGCTTAGCCTAAGACTAGGGGTGCCCTAGCCTAAGCTTAGGGGTGCCCTAGCCTAATCCTTGGCGTGCACTATCCTAAGCCTAGGGGTACCCTAGCCTAAGCCTAGGGGTGCCCTAACCTTAGATTAGGGGAGCCCTAACCTTAGCCTAAGCCTAGGGGTGCCCTAGCCCAAGCCTAGTGGTGCCCTAGCCTAAGACAAGGGGTGCCCTAGCCTAAGCCTAGGGGTGCCCTAGCCTTAGTCTAGTGGAGCCCTAGCCTTAGCCTAAGCCTAGGGGTGCCCTACCCTAAGCCTAGGGGTGTCCTAGCCTAAGCCTAGGGGTGCCCTAGCCTTAGGTTAGCTGAGCCCTAGCCTTATCCTAAGCCTAAGGGTGCCCTATCCTAAGCCTAGGGGTGCCCTAGCCTAAGCCTAGGGTTGCCCTAGCCTAAGCCAAGGGGTGCCCAGGCCTATGCATAGGGGTGCCCTAGCCTTAGACTAGGAGAGCCCTAGCCTTAGCCTAAGCCTAGGGGTGCCCTAGCCCAAGCCTAGGGGTGCCCTAGCCTAAGCCTAGGGGTACCCTAGCCTAAGCCTAGGGGTGCCTAAGCCTAAGCCTAGGGGTGCCCTTGCCTAAGGCTAGGGGTGCCATAGCCTTAGGCTAGAGGAGGCCTAGCCTTAGCCTAAGCCTAGGAGTGCTTAGCCTAAGACTAGGGGTGCCCTAGCCTAAGCTTAGGGGTGCCCTAGCCTAAGCCTTGGGGTGCACTATCCTAAGCCTAGGGGTACCCTAGCCTAAGCCTAGCGGTGCCCTAACTTTAGATTAGGGGAGCCCTAACCTTAGCCTATGCCTAGGGGTGCCTTAGCCCAAGCCTAGGTGTGCCCTAGCCTAAGACTAGGGGTGCCCTAGCCTAAGCCTAGGGGTGCCCTAGCCTAAGCCTAGGGGTGCCCTAGCCATAGTCTAGTGGAGCCCTAGCCTTAGGCTAGGGGATCACTAGCCTTAGCCTAAGCCTTGGGGTGCCCTAGCCTAAGGCGAGGGGTGCCCTACCCTAAGCCTAGGGGTGCCCTACCCTAAGCCTAGGGGTGCCCTAGCTTAAGCCTAGGCTTACCCTAGCCTTAGGCTAGCTGAGCCCTAGCCTAAGCCTAAGCCTAGGGGTGCCCTAGCCTAAGTTTAGGGATGCCCTAGCCTAAGGCTAGGGGTGCCCTAGCCTAAGCCTAGGGGTGCCCTAGCCTAAGCCTAGGGGTGCCCCAGCCTAAGAATTGGGGTGCCCTAGCCTAAGTTTAGGGGTGCCCTAGCCTAAGCCTAGGGGTGCCCTAGCCTAAGCCTAGGGGTGCCCTAGCCTTAGGCTAGGGGAGCCCTAGCTTTAGCCTAATCCAAGGGTGTCCTAGCCTAAGCCGAGGGGTGCGCTACCCTAACCCTAGGGGTGCCCTACCCTAAGCCTAGGGGTGCCCTAGCCTAAGCCTAGCCTTGCCCTAGCCTTAGGCTAGCTGAGCCCTAACCTAAGACTAAGCCTAGGGGTGCCCTAGCCTAAGCCTAGGGATGCCCTAGCCTAAGCCTAGGGGTGCCCTAGACTAAGCCTAGGGGTGCCATTGCCTTAGGCTAGAGGAGCCCTAGCCTTAGCCTAAGCCTAGGGTTGCCCTAGCCTAAGACTAGGGGTGCCCTAGCCTAAGCTTAGGGGTGCCCTAGCCTAAGCCTTGGGGTGCCCTATCCATAGCCTAGGGCTGCCCTAGGGTTAGGCTAGGGGAGCCCTAGCCTTAGCCTCACCCTAGGGGTGCCCTGGCCTAAGCCAAGGGGTGCCCTAGCCTAAGCCTAGGGGTGCCCTAGGCTAAGCCTCGGGGTGCCCTAGCCTAAGCCTAGGGGTGCCCTAGCCTTAGGCTAGGGGAGCCCTAGCCTTAGCCTAAGTCTAGGGGTGCCCTAGCCTAATCCTAGTGGTGAACTATCCTAAGCCTAGGGGTGCCCTAGCCTAAGCCTAGGGGTGCCCTAGCCTTAGGCTAGGGGAGCCCTAACCTTAGCCTAAGCCTAGGGGTGTCCTAGCCCAAGCCTAGGTGTGCCCTAGCCTAAGCCTAGGGATACCCTAGCCTAACCCTAGGGGTACCCTAGCCTAAGCCTAGGGGTTCCCTAGCCTAAGGCTAGGGGTGCCCTAGCCTTAGTCTATTGGAGCCCTAGCCTTAGGCTAGGGGAACACTAGCCTTAGCCTCACCCTAGGGGTGCCCTGGCCTAAGCCAAGGGGTGCCCTAGCCTAAGCCTAGGGGTGCCCTAGGCTAAGCCTCGGGGTGCCCGAGCCTAAGCCTAGGCGTGCCATAGCCTTAGGCTAGTGGAGGCCTAGCCTTAGCCTAAGCCTAGGGGTGCCCTAGCCTAAGACTAGGGGTGCCCTAACCTAAGCTTAGGGGTGCCCTAGCCTAAGCCTTGGGGTGCCCTATCCTAAGCCTAAGGGTACTCTAGCCTAAGCCTAGGGGTGCCCTAACCTTAGACTAGGGGAGCCCGAACCTTAGCCTAAGCCTAGGGGTGCCCTAGCCCAAGCCTAGGGGTGCCCTAGCCTAAGCCTAGGGGTGCCCTAGCCTAAGCCTAGGGGTGCCCTAGCCTTAGACTAGTGGAGCCCTAGCCTTAACCTAAGCCTAGGGGTGCCCTATCCTAAGCCTAGATGTGCCCTAGCCTAAGCCTAGGGGTGCCCTACCCTAAACCTAGGGGTGCCCTAGCATAAGCCTAGGGGTGCCCTAGCCTTAGGCTAGGGGAACACTAGCCTAAGCCTAAGCCTAGGGTTGCCGTAGCCTAAGCCTAGGCGTACCCTAGCCTAAGCCAAGGGGTGCCCTACCCTAAGCCTAGGGGTGCCCTACCCTAAGCCTAGGGGTGCCCTAGCCTAAGCCTAGGCTTACCCTAGCCTTAGGCTAGCTGAGCCCTAGCCTAAGCCTAAGCCTAGGGGTGCCATAGCCTAAGCTTAGGGATGCCCTAGCCTAAGCCTAGGGGTGCCTTAGCCTTAGGCTAGAGGAGGCCTAGCCTTAGCCTAAGCCTAGGGGTGCCCTAGGGTTAGGCTAGGGGAGCCCTAGCCTTAGCCTAACCCCTGGGTGCCCAAGCCTAAGCATAGGGGTGCCCTAGCCTAAGCCTAGGGGTGCCCTAAGCTAAGCCTAGGGGTGCCCTAGCCTTAGGCTAGGGGAGCCCTGGCCTTAGCCTAAGCCTATGGGTTCCCTAGCCTAATCCTAGTAGTGCCCTATCCTAAGTCTAGGGGTGCCCTAGCCTAAGCCTAGGGGTGCCCTAGCCTTAGGCTAGGGGAGCCCTAGCTTTAGCCTAAGCGTAGGGGTGTCCTAGCCTAAGCCGTGGGGTGCCCCACCCTAACCCTAGGGGTGCCCTACCCTAATCCTAGGGGTGCCCTAGCCTAAGCGTAGCCTTGCCCTAGCCTTAGGCTAGCTGAGCCCTAGCCTAAGCCTAAGCCTAGGGGTGCCCTAGCCTAAGCCTAGGGATGCCCTAGCCTAAGCCTAGTGGTGCCCTAGACTAAGCCTAGGGGTGCCATAGCCTTAGGCTAGAGGAGCCCTAGCCTTAGCCTAAGCCTAGGGGTGCCCTAGCCTAAGACTAGGGGTGCCCTAGCCTAAGCTTAGGGGTGCCATAGACCTAGGCTAGGGGAGTCCTAGCCTTAGCCTAAGCCTAGGGGTGCCCTAGGCTAATCCTAGTGGTGAACTATCCTAAGCCTAGGGGTGCCCTAGCCTAAGCCTAGGGGTGCCCAAGCCTTAGGTAAGGGGAGCCCTAACCTTAGCCTAAGCCTAGGGGTGCCCTAGCCCAAGCCTAGGGGTGCCCTAGCCTAAGCCTAGGGATACCCTAGCCTAAGCCTAGGGGTGCCCTAGCCTAAGCTTAGGGGTACCCTAGCCTAAGCTTGGGGTGCCCTATCCAAAGCCTAGGGCTACCCTAGGGTTAGGCTAGGGGAGCCCTAGCCTTAGCCTAACCCTAGGGGTGCCCTAGCCTAAGCTTAGGGGTGCCCTAGCCTAAGCCTAGGCGTGCCCTAGCCTAAGCCTAGGCGTGTTCTAGGCTAAGCCTAGGGGTGCCCTAGCCTTAGGCGAAGGGAGCCCTAGCCTTAGCCTAAGCCTAGGGGTGTCCTAGACTAATCCTAGTGGTGCCCTATCCAAAGCCTAGGGGTGCCCTAGCCTAAGCCTAGGGGTTAACTAGCCTTAGGCTAGGGGAACCCTAACTTAGATTAAGCCTAGGGGTGACCTAGCCCAAGCCTAGGGGTGCCCTAGCCTAAGCCTAGGGGTGCCCTAGCCTAAGCCTAGGGGTGCCCTAGCCTAAGGCTACGGGTGCCCTAGCCTTAGTCTAGTGGAGCCCTAGCCTTAGGCTATGGGAACACGAGCCTTAGCCTAAGCCTAGGGGTGCCCTATCCTAAGCCTAGGCGTGCCCTAGCCTAAGCCGAGGGGTGCCCTACCCTAAGCCTAGGGGTGCCCTACCCTAAGCCTAGGGGTGCCCTAGCTTAAGCCTAGGCTTACCCTAGCCTTAGGCTAGCTGAGACCTAGCCTAAGCCTAAGCCTAGGGGTGCCCTAGCCTAAGCGTAGGGATGCCCTAGCCTAAGGCTAGGGGTGCCCTAGCCTAAGCCTAGGGGTGCCATAGCCTTAGGCTAGAGGAGGCCTAGCCTTAGCCTAAGCCTAAGGGTGCCCTAGCCTAAGACTAGGGGTGCCCTAGCCTAAGACTAGGGTTTCCCTAGCCTAAGCCTAGGGGTGCCCTAGCCTAAGGCTAGGGGTACCAAGCCTAAGTCTAGTGGAGCCCTAGCCTTAGGCTAGGGGAACACCAGACTTAGCCTAAGCCTTGGGGTGCCCTAGCCTAAGCCTAGGGGTGCCCTACCCTAAGCCGAGGGGTGCCCTAGCTTAAGCCTAGGCTTACCCTAGCCTTAAGCTAGCTGAGCCCTAGCCTAAGCCTAAGCCTAGGGGTGCCCTAGCCTAAGCTTATGGATTCCCTAGCCTAAGGCTAGGGGTGCCCTAGCCTAAGCCTAGGGGTGCCATAGCCTTAGGCTAGAGGAGGCCTAGCCTTAGCCTAAGCCTAGGGGTGCCCTAGCCTAAGACTAGGGGTGCCCTAGCCTAAGCTTAGGGGTGCCCTAGCCTAAGCCTAGGGGTGCCCTAGCCTAAGCCTAGGCGTGCCCTAGCCTTAGGCTAGCTGAGCCCTAGCCTTAGCCTAAGCCTAGGGGTGCCCTATCCTAAGCCTAGGGGTGCCCTAGCCTAAGCCTAGGGGTGCCCTAGCATAAGCCAAGGGGTGCCGTAGCCTATGCATAGGGGTGCCCTAGCCTTAGGCTAGCTGAGCCCTAGCCTTAGCCTAAGCCTAGGGGTGCCCTATCCTAAGCCTAGGGGTGCCCTAGCCTAAGCCTAGGGGTGCCCTAGCCTAAGCCTAGGTGTGCCCTAGCCTAACCCTAGGGGTGCCCTAGCCTTAGGCTAGGGGAGCACTAGCCTTAGCCTAAGCCTAGGGGTGCCCTAGCCTAAGCTTAGGCGTGCCGTAGCCTAAGCCTATGGGTGACCTACCCTAAGCCTAGGGTTGCCCTACCCTAAGCCTAGGGGTGCCCTAGCCTAAGTCTAGGCTTGCCCTAGCCTTAGGCTAGCTAACCCATAGCCTAATTGTAAGCCTAGGGGTGCCCTAGCCTAAGCCTAGGGGTGCCCTAGCCTAAGCCTACGAGTGCCCTAGGCTTAGGCTAGGGGAGCCCTAGCCTTAGCCTAAGCCTACTGGTGTCCTAGCCTAAGCCTTGGGGTGCCCTAGCCTAAGTCTAGGGGTGCCCTAGCCTAAGCTTAGGGGTGCCCTAGCCTAAGCCTAAAGGTTGCCCTAGCCTAACCCTAGTGGTGCCCTATCCTTAGGTTAGGGGAACACTAGCCTAAGCCTGAGCCTAGGGTTGCCCTAGCCTAAGCCTAGGCGTGCCCTAGCCTAAACCGAGGGGTGCCCTACCCTAAGCCTAGGGGTGCCCTACCCTAAGCCTAGGGGTGCCCTAGCCTAAGCCTAGCCTTACCCTAGCCTTAGGCTAGCTGAGCCCTAGCCTAAGCCTAAGCCTAGGGGTGCCATAGCCTAAGCTTAGGGATGCCCTAGCCTAAGCCTAGGGGTGCCATAGCCTTAGGCTAGAGGAGGCCTAGCCTTAGCCTAAGCCTAGGGGTGCCCTAGTCTAAGACTAGGGGTCCCCTAGCCTAAGCTTAGTGGTGCCCTAGCCTAAGCCTTGGGGTGCCCTATCCTAAGCCTAGTGGTGCCCTAGGGTTAGGCTAGGGGAGCCCTAGCCTTAGCCTAAGCCTAGTGGTGCCCTATCCTAAGCCTAGGGGTGCCCTAGCCTAAGCCTAGGGGTGCCCTAGCCTTAGGCTAGGGGAGCCCTAGCTTTAGCCTAAGCCTAGGGGTGTCCTAGCCTAAGCCGAGGGTTTCGCTACCCTAACCCTAGGGGTGCCCTACCCTAAGCCTAGGGGTGCCATAGCCTAAGCCTAGCCTTGCCCTAGCCTTAGGCTAGCTGAGCCCTAACCTAAGCCTAAGCCTAGGGGTGCCCTAGCCTAAGCCTAGGGATGCCCTAGCCTAAGACTAGGGGTGCCCTAGACTAAGCATAGGGGTGCCATAGCCTTAGGCTAGAAGAGCCCTAGCCTTAGCCTAAGCCTAGGGGTGCCCTAGCCTAAGACTAGGGGTGCCCTAGCCTAAGCTTAGCGGTGCCCTAGCCTAAGCATTGGGGTGCCCTATCCATAGCCTAGGGCTGCCCTAGGGTTAGGCTAGGGAAGCCCTAGCCTTAGCCTAACCCTAGGGGTGCCCTGGCCTAAGCCAAGGGGTGCCCTAGCCTAAGCCTAGGGGTGCCCTAGGCTAAGCCTCGGGGTGCCCTAGCATTAGGCTAGGGGAGCCCTAACCTTAGCCTAAGCCTAGGGGTGTCCTAGCCCAAGCCTAGGTGTGCCCTAGCCTAAGCCTAGGGATACCCTAGCCTAACCCTAGGGGTACCCTAGCCTAAGCCTAGGGGTTCCCTAGCCTAAGGCTAGGGGTGCCCTAGCCTTAGCCTATTGTAGCCCTAGCCTTAGGCTAGGGGAACACTAGCCTTAGCCTAAGCCTAGGGGTGCCCTAGCTTAAGCCTAGGCTTACCCTAGCCTTAGGCTAGCTGAGCCCTAGCCTAAGCCTAAGCCTAGGGGTGCCCTAGCCTAAGCTTAGGGATGCCCTAGCCTAAGGCTAGGGGTGCCCTAGCCTAATCCTAGGCGTGCCATAGCCTTAGGCTAGAGGAGGCCTAGCCTTAGCCTAAGCCTAGGGGTGCCCTAGCCTAAGACTAGGGGTGCCCTAACCTAAGCTTAGGGGTGCCCTATCCTAAGCCTAAGGGTACCCTAGCCTAAGCCTAGGGGTGCCCTAACCTTAGACTAGGGGAGGCCTAACCTTAGCCTAAGCCTAGTGGTGCCCTAGCCCAAGCCTAGGGGTGCCCTAGCCTAAGCCTAGGGGTGCCCTAGCCTAAGCCTAGGGGTGCCCTAGCCTTAATCTAGTGGAGCCCTAGCCTTAACCTAAGCCTAGGGGTGCCCTATCCTAAGCCTAGATGTGCCCTAGCCTAAGCTTAGGGGTGCCCTAGCCTAAGCCTTAGGGTGCCCTATCCTAAGCCTAAGGGTGCCCTAGGGTTAGGCTAGGGGAGCCCTAGCCTTAGCCTAACCCTAGGGGTGCCCAAGCCTAAGCCTAGGGGTGCCCTAGCCTAAGCCTAGGGGTGCCCTAGGCTAAGCCTAGGGGTGCCCTAGCCTTAGGCTAGGGGAGCCCTGGCCTTAGCCTAAGCCTATGGGTTCCCTAGCCTAATCCTAGTAGTGCCCTATCCTAAGCCTAGGGGTGCCCTAGCCTAAGCCTAGGGGTGCCCTAGCCTTAGGCTAGGGGAGCCCTAGCTTTAGCCTAAGTGTAGGGGTGTCCTAGCCTAAGCCGAGGGGTGCCCCACCCTAACCCTAGGGGTGCCCTACCCTAATCCTAGGTGTGCCCTAGCCTAAGCCTAGGCTTGCCCTAGCCTTAGGCTAGCTGAGCCCTAGCCTAAGCCTAAGCCTAGGGTTGCCCTAGCCTAAGCCTACGGATGCCCTAGCCTAAGCCTAGGGGTGCCCTAGACTAAGCCTAGGGGTGCCCTAGACTTAGGCTAGGGGAGCCCTAGCCTTAGCCTAAGCCTAGGGGTGCCCTAGCCTAATCCTAGTGGTGAACTATCCTAAGCCTAGGGGTGCCCTAGCCTAAGCCTAGGGGTGCCCTAGCCCAAGCCTAGGGGTGCCCTAGCCTAAGCCTAGGGATACCCTAGCCTAAGCCTAGGGGTGCCCTAGCCTAAGCCTAGGGGTGCCCTAGCCTAAGACTAGGGGTGCCCTAGCCTAATCTTAGGGGTGCCCTAGCCTAAGCTTGGGGTGCCCTATCCAAAGCCTAGGGCTGCCCTAGGGTTAGGCTAGGGGAGCCCTAGCCTTAGCCTAACCCTAGGGGTGCCCTAGCCTAAGCCAAGGGGTGCCCTAGCCTAAGCCTAGGCGTGCCCTAGCCTAAGCCTAGGCGTGCCCTAGGCTAAGCCTAGGGGTGCCCTAGCCTTAGGCGAGGGGAGCCCTAGCCTTAGCCTAAGCCTAGGGGTGTCCTAGACTAATCCTAGTGGTGCCCTATCCAAAGCCTAGGGGTGCCCTAGCCTAAGCCTAGGGGTTAACTAGCCTTAGGCTAGGGGAACCCTAACCTTAGCCTAAGCCGAGGGGTGCCCTAGCCCAAGCCTAGGGGTGCCCTACCCTAAGCCTAGGGGTGCCCTAGCCTAAGCCTAGGGGTGCCCTAGCCTAAGGCTACGGGTGCCCTAGCCTTAGTCTAGTGGAGCCCTAGCCTTAGGCTATGGGAACACGAGCCTTAGCCTAAGCCTAGGGGTGCCCTAGCCTAAGCCTAGGCGTGCCCTAGCCTAAGCCGAGCGGTGCCCTACCCTAAGCCTAGGGGTGCCCTACCCTAAGACTAGGGGTGCCCTAGCTTAAGCCTAGGCTTACCCTAGCCTTAGGCTAGCTGAGCCCTAGCCTAAGCCTAAGCCTAGGGGTGCCCTAGCCTAAGCTTAGGGATTCCCTAGCCTAAGGCTAGGGGTGCCCTAGCCTAAGCCTAGGGGTGCCATAGCCTTAGGCTAGAGGAGGCCTAGCCTTAGCCTAAGCCTAAGGGTGCCCTAGCCTAAGACAAGGGGTGCCCTAGCCTAATCCTAGTGGTGCCCTATCCAAAGCCTAGGGGTGCCCTAGCCTTAGTCTAGTGGAGCCGTAGCCTTAGGCTAGGGGAACACTAGCCTTAGCCTAAGCCTAGGGGTGCCCTAGCCTAAGCCTAGGCGTGCCCTAGCCTAAGCTGAGGGCTGCCCTACCCTAAGCCTTGGGGTGCCCTACCCTAAGCCTAGGGGTGCCCTAGCTTAAGCCTAGGCTTACCCTAGCCTTAGGCTAGCTGAGCCCTAGCCTAAGCCTAAGCCTAGGGGTGGCCTAGTCTAAGCTTAGGGATGCCCTAGCCTAAGGCTAGGGGTGCCGTAGCGTAAGCCTAGGGGTGCCATAGCCTTAGGCTAGAGGAGGCCTAGCCTTAGCCTAAGCCTAGGGGTGCCCTAGCCTAAGACTAGGGGTGCCCTATCCTAAGCTTAGGGGTGCCCTAGCCTAATCCTTGGGGTGCCTTATCCTAAGCCTAGGGGTACCCTAGCCTAAGCCTAGGGGTGCCCTAACCTTAGATTAGGGGAGCCCTAACCTTAGCCTAAGCCTAGGGGTGCCCTAGCCCAAGCCTAGGGCTGCCCTAGCCTAAGCCTATGGGTGCCCTAGCCTAAGCCTAGGGGTGCCCTACCCTAAGCCTAGGGGTGCCCTAGCCTAAGCCTAGGGGTGCCCTAGCCTTAGGCTAGCTGAGCCCTAGCCTTAGCCTAAGCCTAGGGGTGCCCTATCCTAAGCCTAGGGGTGCCCTAGGGTAAGCCTAGGCGTGCCCTAGCCTAAGCCTATGGGTGCCCTAGCCTAAGCCGAGGGGTGCCCTAGCCTAAGCCTAGGGGTGCCCTAGCCTTAGCCTAGTGTAGCCCTAGCCTTATCCTAAGCCTAGGGGTTCCCTAGCATAAGCCTAGATGTGCCCTAGCCTAAGCCTAGGGGTGCCCTACCCTAAGCCTAGGGGTGCCCTAGCCTAAGCCTAGGGGTGCCCTAGCCTTGGGCTAGCTGAGCCCTAGCCTTAGCCTAAGCCTAGGGGTGCCCTATCCTAAGCCTAGGGGTGCCCTAGAGTAAGCCTAGGCGTGCCCTAGCCTAAGCCAAGGGGTGCTCTAGCCTAAGCCTAGGGGTGCCCTAGCCTAAGCCTAGGGGTGCCCTAGCCTTAGGCTAGGGGAGCCCTAGCCTTAGACTAAGCCTTGGGGTGCCCTAGCCTAAGCTTAGGGATGCCCTAGCCTTAGGCTAGGGGTGCCCTAGCCTAAGCCTAGGGGGGCATAGCCTTAGGCTAGAGGAGGCCTACCCTTAGCCTAAGCCTAGGAGTGCTTAGCCTAAGACTTGGGGTGCCCTAGCCTAAACTTAGGGGTGCCCTAGCCTAAGCCTTGGGGTGCACTATCCTAAGCCTAGGGGTACCCTAGCCTAAGCCTAGGGGGGCCCTAACCTTAGATTAGGGGAGCCCTAACCTTAGTCTAAGCCTAAGGTTGCCCTAGCCCAAGCCTAGTGGTGCCCTAGCCTAAGACTAGGGGTGCCCTAGCCTAAGCCTAGGGGTGCCCTAGCCTTAGTCTAGTGGAGCCCTAGCCTTAGCCTAAGCCTAGGGGTGCCCTACCCTAAGCCTAGGGGTGTCCTAGCCTAAGCCTAGGGGTGCCCTAGCCTTAGGTTAGCTGAGCCCTAGCCTTAGCCTAAGCCTAGGGGTGCCCTATCCTAAGCCTAGGGGTGCCCTAGCCTAAGCCTAGGGGTGCCCTAGCCTAAGCCAAGGGGTGCCCAGGCCTATGCATAGGGGTGCCCTAGCCTTAGACTAGGGGAGCCCTAGCCTTAGCCTAAGCCTAGGGGTGCCCTAGCATAAGACTAGTGGTGCCCTATCCTAAGCCTAGGGGTGCCCTAGCCTAAGCCTAGGGGTTACCTAGCCTTAGGCTAGGGGAACCCTAACCTTAGCCTAAGCCTAGGGGTGCCCTAGCCCAAGCCTAGGGGTGCCCTAGCCTAAGCCTAGGGGTACCCTAGCCTAAGCCTAGGGGTGCCCTAGCCTAAGCCTAGGGGTGCCCTAGCCTAAGGCTAGGGGTGCCATAGCCTTAGGCTAGAGGAGGCCTAGCCTTGGCCTAAGCCTAGGAGTGCTTAGCCTAAGACTAGGGGTGCCCTAGCCTAAGCTTAGGGGTGCCCTAGCCTAAGCCTTGGGGTGCACTATCCTAAGCCTAGGGGTACCCTAGCCTAAGCCTAGCGGTGCCCGAACTTTAGATTAGGGGAGCCCTAACCTTAGCCTATGCCTAGGGGTGCCCTAGCCCAAGCCTAGGTGTGCCCTAGCCAAAGACTAGGGGTGCCCTAGCCTAAGCCTAGGGGTGCCCTAGCCTAAGCCTAGGGGAGCCCTAGCCGTAGTCTAGTGGAGCCCTAGCCTTAGGCTAGGGGATCACTAGCCTTAGCCTAAGCCTTGGGGTGCCCTAGCCTAAGCCTAGGCGTGCCCGAGCCTAAGGCGAGGGGTGCCCTACCCTAAGCCTAGGGGTGCCCTACCCTAAGCCTAGGGGTGCCCTAGCTTAAGCCTAGGCTTACCCTAGCCTTAGGCTAGCTGAGCCCTAGCCTAAGCTTAAGCCTAGGGGTGCCCTAGCCTAAGTTTAGGGATGCCCTAGCCTAAGGCTAGGGGTGCCCTAGCCTAAGCCTAGGGGTGCCCCAGCCTAAGAATAGGGGTGCCCTAGCCTAAGCTTAGGGGTGCCCTAGCGTAAGCCTAGGGGTGCCCTAGCCTAAGCCTAGGGGTGCCCTAGCCTAAGCCTAGGGGTGCCCTAGCCTTAGGCTAGGGGAGCCCTAGCCTTAGCCTAAGCCTAGGGATGCCCTTTCCTAATCCTAGTGGTGCCCTATCCTAAGCCTAGGGGTGCCCTAGCCTAAGCCTAGGGGTGCCCTTGCCTTAGTCTAGTGGAGCCCTAGCCTTAGCCTAAGCCTAGGGGTGCCCTACCCTAAGCCTAGGGGTGCCCTAGCCTAAGCCTAGGGGTGCCCTAGCCTAAGGCTAGGTTTGCCATAGCCTTAGGCTAGAGGAGGCCTAGCCTTAGCCTAAGCCTATGAGTGCTTAGCCTAAGACTAGGGGTGCCCTAGCCTAAGCTTAGGGGTGCCCTAGCCTAAGACTAGGGTTGCCCTAGCCTAAGTATAGGGGTGCCCTAGCCTAAGGCTAGGGGTACCCTAGCCTAAGTCTAGTGGAGCCCTAGCCTTAGGCTAGGGGAACACTACCCTTAGTCTAAGCCTTGGGGTGCCCTAGCCTAAGCCTAGGGGTGCCCTACCCTAAGCCGAGGGGTGCCCTAGCTTAAGCCTAGGCTTACCCTAGCCTTAGGCTAGCTGAGCCCTAGCCTAAGCCTAAGCCTAGGGGTGCCATAGCCTAAGCTTAGGGATGCCCTAGCCTAAGGCTAGGGGTGCCCTAGCCTAAGCCTAGGGGTGCCATAGCCTTAGGCTAGAGGAGGCCTAGCCTTAGCCTAAGCCTAGGGGTGCCCTAGCCTAAGACTAGGGGTGCCCTAGCCTAATCCTAGTGGTGCCCTATCCAAAGCCTAGGGGTGCCCTAGCCTTAGTCTAGTGGAGCCGTAGCCTTAGGCTAGGGGAACACTAGCCTTAGCCTAAGCCTAGGGGTGCCCTAGCCTAAGCCTAGGCGTGCCCTAGCCTAAGCTGAGGGCTGCCCTACCCTAAGCCTTGGGGTGCCCTACCCTAAGCCTAGGGGTGCCCTAGCTTAAGCCTAGGCTTACCCTAGCCTTAGGCTAGCTGAGCCCTAGCCTAAGCCTAAGCCTAGGGGTGGCCTAGTCTAAGCTTAGGGATGCCCTAGCCTAAGGCTAGGGGTGCCGTAGCGTAAGCCTAGGGGTGCCATAGCCTTAGGCTAGAGGAGGCCTAGCCTTAGCCTAAGCCTAGGGGTGCCCTAGCCTAAGACTAGGGGTGCCCTATCCTAAGCTTAGGGGTGCCCTAGCCTAATCCTTGGGGTGCCTTATCCTAAGCCTAGGGGTACCCTAGCCTAAGCCTAGGGGTGCCCTAACCTTAGATTAGGGGAGCCCTAACCTTAGCCTAAGCCTAGGGGTGCCCTAGCCCAAGCCTAGGGCTGCCCTAGCCTAAGCCTATGGGTGCCCTAGCCTAAGCCTAGGGGTGCCCTACCCTAAGCCTAGGGGTGCCCTAGCCTAAGCCTAGGGGTGCCCTAGCCTTAGGCTAGCTGAGCCCTAGCCTTAGCCTAAGCCTAGGGGTGCCCTATCCTAAGCCTAGGGGTGCCCTAGGGTAAGCCTAGGCGTGCCCTAGCCTAAGCCAAGGGGTGCCCTAGCCTATGCATAGGGGTGCCCTAGCCTTAGACTAGGGGAGCCCTAGCCTTAGCCTAAGCCTAGGGGTGCCCTAGCCTAAGACTAGGGGGCCCTAGCCTAAGCTTAGGGGTGCCCTAGCCTAACCCTAGGGGTGCCCTAGCCTAAGAATAGGGGTGCCCTAGCCTAAGCTTAGGGGTGCCCTAGCCTAAGCCTAGGGGTGCCCTAGCCTAAGCCTAGGGGTGCCCTAGCCTTAGGCTAGGGGAGCCCTAGCCTTAGACTAAGCCTTGGGGTGCCCTAGCCTAAGCTTAGGGATGCCCTAGCCTTAGGCTAGGGGTGCCCTAGCCTAAGCCTAGGGGGGCATAGCCTTAGGCTAGAGGAGGCCCAGCCTTAGCCTAAGCCTAGGAGTGCTTAGCCTAAGACTAGGGGTGCCCTAGCCTAAGCTTAGGGGTGCCCTAGCCTAATCCTTGGCGTGCACTATCCTAAGCCTAGGGGTACCCTAGCCTAAGCCTAGGGGGGCCCTAACCTTAGATTAGGGGAGCCCTAACTTTAGCCTAAGCCTAAGGTTGCCGTAGCCCAAGCCTAGTGGTGCCCTAGCCTAAGACTAGGGGTGCCCTAGCCTAAGCCTAGGGGTGCCCTAGCCTTAGTCTAGTGGAGCCCTAGCCTTAGCCTAAGCCTAGGGGTGCCCTACCCTAAGCCTAGGGGTGTCCTAACCTAAGCCTAGGGGTGCCCTAGCCTTAGGTTAGCTGAGCCCTAGCCTTAGCCTAAGCCTAGGGGTGCCCTATCCTAAGCCTAAGGGTGCCCTAGCCTAAGCCTAGGGGTGCCCTAGCCTAAGCCAAGGGGTGCCCAGGCCTATGCATAGGGGTGCCCTAGCCTTAGACTAGGGGAGCCCTAGCCTTAGCCTAAGCCTAGGGGTGCCCTAGCATAAGACTAGTGGTGCCCTATCCTAAGCCTAGGGGTGCCCTAGCCTAAGCCTTGGGTTACCTAGCCTTAGGCTAGGGGAACCCTAACCTTAGCCTAAGCCTAGGGGTGCCCTAGCCCAAGCCTAGGGGTGCCCTAGCCTAAGCCTAGGGGTACCCTAGCCTAAGCTTAGGGGTGCCCTAGCCTAAGCCTAGGGGTGCCCTAGCCTAAGGCTAGGGGTGCCATAGCCTTAGGCTAGAGGTGGCCTAGCCTTTGCCTAAGCCTAGGAGTGCTTAGCCTAAGACTAGGGGTGCCCTAGCCTAAGCTTAGGGGTGCCCTAGCCTAAGCCTTGGGGTGCACTATCCTAAGCCTAGGGGTACCCTAGCCTAAGCCTAGCGGTGCCCTAACTTTAGATTAGGGGAGCCCTAACCTTAGCCTATGCCTAGGGGTGCCCTACCCCAAGCCTAGGTGTGCCCTAGCCTAAGACTAGGGGTGCCCTAGCCTAAGCCTAGGGGTGCCCTAGCCTAAGCCTAGGGGAGCCCTAGCCGTAGTCTAGTGGAGCCCTAGCCTTAGGCTAGGGGATCACTAGTCTTAGCCTAAGACTTGGGGTGCCCTAGCCTAAGCCTAGGCGTGCCCGAGCCTAAGGCGAGGGGTGCCCTACCCTAAGCCTAGGGGTGCCCTACCCTAAGCCTAGGGGTGCCCTTGCCTTAGTCTAGTGGAGCCCTAGCCTTAGCCTAAGCCTAGGGGTGCCCTACCCTAAGCCTAGGGGTGCCCTAGCCTAAGCCTAGGGGTGCCCTAGCTTAAGCCTAGGCTTACCCTAGCCTTAGGCTAGCTGAGCCCTAGCCTAAGCCTAAGCCTAGGGGTGCCCTAGCCTAAGTTTAGGGATGCCCTAGCCTAAGGCTAGGGGTGCCCTAGCCTAAGCCTAGGGGTGCCCTAGCCTAAGCCTAGGGGTGCCCCAGCCTAAGAATAGGGGTGCCCTAGCCTAAGCTTAGGGGTGCCCTAGCGTAAGCCTAGGGGTGCCCTAGCCTAAGCCTAGGGGTGCCCTAGCCTAAGCCTAGGGGTGCCCTAGCCTTAGGCTAGGGGAGCCCTAGCCTTAGCCTAAGCCTAGGGATGCCCTTTCCTAATCCTAGTGGTGCCCTATCCTAAGCCTAGGGGTGCCCTAGCCTAAGCCTAGGGGTGCCCTTGCCTTAGTCTAGTGGAGCCCTAGCCTTAGCCTAAGCCTAGGGGTGCCCTACCCTAAGCCTAGGGGTGCCCTAGCCTAAGCCTAGGGGTGCCCTAGCCTAAGGCTAGGTTTGCCATAGACTTAGGCTAGAGGAGGCCTAGCCTTAGCCTAAGCCTATGAGTGCTTAGCCTAAGACTAGGGGTGCCCTAGCCTAAGCTTAGGGGTGCCCTAGCCTAAGACTAGGGTTGCCCTAGCCTAAGTATAGGGGTGGCCTAGCCTAAGGCTAGGGGTACCCTAGCCTAAGTCTAGTGGAGCCCTAGCCTTAGGCTAGGGGAACACTACCCTTAGCCTAAGCCTTGGGGTGCCCTAGCCAAACCTAGGGGTGCCCTACCCTAAGCCGAGGGGTGCCCTAGCTTAAGCCTAGGCTTACCCTAGCCTTAGGCTAGCTGAGCCCTAGCCTAAGCCTAAGCCTAGGGGTGCCCTAGCCTAAGCTTAGGGATGCCCTAGCCTAAGGCTAGGGGTGCCCTAGCCTAAGCCTAGAGGTGCCATAGCCTTAGGCTAGAGGAGGCCTAGCCTTAGCCTAAGCCTAGGGGTGCCCTAGCCTAAGACTAGGGGTGCCCTAGCCTAAGCTTAGGGGTGCCCTAGCCTAAGCCTAGGGGTGCCCCAGCCTAAGAATAGGGGTGCCCTAGCCTAAGCTTAGGGGAGCCCTAGCGTAAGCCTAGGGGTGCCCTAGCCTAAGCCTAGGGGTGCCCTAGCCTAAGCCTAGGGGTGCCCTAGCCTTAGGCTAGGGGAGCCCTAGCCTTAGCCTAAGCCTTGGGGTGCCCTAGCCTAAGCCTAGGCGTGCCCGAGCCTAAGGCGAGGGGTGCCCTACCCTAAGCCTAGGGGTGCCCTACCCTAAGCCTAGGGGTGCCCTAGCTTAAGCCTAGGCTTACCCTAGCCTTAGGCTAGCTGAGCCCTAGCCTAAGCCTAAGCCTAGGGGTGCCCTAGCCTAAGTTTAGGGATGCCCTAGCCTAAGGCTAGGGGTGCCCTAGCCTAAGCCTAGGGGTGCCCTAGCCTAAGCCTAGGGGTGCCCCAGCCTAAGAATAGGGGTGCCCTAGCCTAAGCTTAGGCTGCCCTAGCCTAAGCCTAGGGGTGCCCTAGCCTAAGCCTAGGGGTGCCCTAGCCTAAGCCTAGGGGTGCCCTAGCATTAGGCTAGGAGAGCCCTAGCCTTAGCCTAAGCCTAGGGATGCCCTTGCCTAATCCTAGTGGTGCCCTATCCTAAGCCTAGGGGTGCCCTAGCCTAAGCCTAGAGGTGCCCTTGCCTTAGTCTAGTGGAGCCCTAGCCTTAGCCTAAGCCTAGGGTTGCCCTACCCTAAGCCTAGGGGTGCCCTAGCCTAAGCCTAGGGGTGCCCTAGCCTTAGGCTAGCTGAGCCCTAGCCTTAGCCTAAGCCTAGGGGTGCCCTATCCTAAGCCTAGGGGTGCCCTAGCCTAAGCCTAGGGGTGCCCTAACATAAGCCAAGGGGTGCCGTAGCCTATGCATAGGGGTGCCCTAGCCTTAGACTAGGGGAGCCCTAGCCTTAGCCTAAGCCTAGGGGTGCCCTAGCATAAGACTAGTGGTGCCCTATCCTAAGCCTAGGGGTGCCCTAGCCTAAGCCTAGGGGTTACCTAGCCTTAGGCTAGGGAACCCTAACCTTAGCCTAAGCCTAGGGGTGCCCTAGCCCAAGCCTAGGGGTGCCCTAGCCTAAGGCTAGGGGTGCCCTAGCCTAAGCCTAGGGGTGCCCTAGCCTAAGGCTACGGGTGCCCTAGCCTTAGTCTAGTGGAGCCCTAGCCTTAGGCTATGGGAACACGAGCCTTAGCCTAAGCCTAGGGGTGCCCTAGCCTAAGCCTAGGCGTGCCCTAGCCTAAGCCGAGCGGTGCCCTACCCTAAGCCTAGGGGTGCCCTACCCTAAGCCTAGGGGTGCCCTAGCTTAAGCCTAGGCTTACCCTAGCCTTAGGCTAGCTGAGCCCTAGCCTAAGCCTAAGCCTAGGGGTGCCCTAGCCTAAGCTTAGGGATGCCCTAGCCTAAGGCTAGGGGTGCCCTAGCCTAAGCCTAGGGGTGCCATAGCCTTAGGCTAGAGGAGGCCTAGCCTTAGCCTAAGCCTAAGGGTGCCCTAGCCTAAGACAAGGGGTGCCCTAGCCTAATCCTAGTGGTGCCCTATCCAAAGCCTAGGGGTGCCCTAGCCTAAGCCTAGGGGTTACCTAGCCTTAGGCTAGGGGAACCCTAACCTTAGCCTAAGCCTAGGGGTGCCCTAGCCCAAGCCTAGGGGTGCCCTAGCCTAAGCTTAGTGGTGCCCTAGCCTAAGCCTAGGGGTGCCCTAGCCTAAGGCTAGGGGTGCCCTAGCCTTAGTCTAGTGGAGCCGTAGCCTTAGGCTAGGGGAACACTAGCCTTAGCCTAAGCCTAGGGGTGCCCTAGCCTAAGCCTAGGCGTGCCCTAGCCTAAGCTGAGGGCTGCCCTACCCTAAGCCTTGGGGTGCCCTACCCTAAGCCTAGGGGTGCCCTAGCTTAAGCCTAGGCTTACCCTAGCCTTAGGCTAGCTGAGCCCTAGCCTAAGCCTAAGCCTAGGGGTGGCCTAGTCTAAGCTTAGGGATGCCCTAGCCTAAGGCTAGGGGTGCCCTAGCGTAAGCCTAGGGGTGCCATAGCCTTAGGCTAGAGGAGGCCTAGCCTTAGCCTAAGCCTAGGGGTGCCCTAGCCTAAGACTAGGGGTGCCCTATCCTAAGCTTAGGGGTGCCCTAGCCTAATCCTTGGGGTGCCCTATCCTAAGCCTAGGGGTACCCTAGCCTAAGCCTAGGGGTGCCCTAACCTTAGATTAGGGGAGCCCTAACCTTAGCCTAAGCCTAGGGGTGCCCTAGCCCAAGCCTAGGGCTGCCCTAGCCTAAGCCTATGGGTGCCCTAGCCTAAGCCGAGGGGTGCCCTAGCCTAAGCCTAGGGGTGCCCTAGCCTTAGCCTAGTGTAGCCCTAGCCTTATCCTAAGCCTAGGGGTTCCCTAGCATAAGCCTAGATGTGCCGTAGCCTAAGCCTAGGGGTGCCCTACCCTAAGCCTAGGGGTGCCCTAGCCTAAGCCTAGGGGTGCCCTAGCCTTAGGCTAGCTGAGCCCTAGCCTTAGCCTAAGCCTAGGGGTGCCCTATCCTAAGCCTAGGGGTGCCCTAGAGTAAGCCTAGGCGTGCCCTAGCCTAAGCCAAGGGGTGCTCTAGCCTAAGCCTAGGGGTGCCCTAGCCTAAGCCTAGGGGTGCCCTAGCCTTAGGCTAGGGGAGCCCTAGCCTTAGACTAAGCCTTGGGGTGCCCTAGCCTAAGCTTAGGGATGCCCTAGCCTTAGGCTAGGGGTGCCCTAGCCTAAGCCTAGGGGGGCATAGCCTTAGGCTAGAGGAGGCCTACCCTTAGCCTAAGCCTAGGAGTGCTTAGCCTAAGACTAGGGGTGCCCTAGCCTAAACTTAGGGGTGCCCTAGCCTAAGCCTTGGGGTGCACTATCCTAAGCCTAGGGGTACCCTAGCCTAAGCCTAGGGGGGCCCTAACCTTAGATTAGGGGAGCCCTAACCTTAGTCTAAGCCTAAGGTTGCCCTAGCCCAAGCCTAGTGGTGCCCTAGCCTAAGACTAGGGGTGCCCTAGCCTAAGCCTAGGGGTGCCCTAGCCTTAGTCTAGTGGAGCCCTAGCCTTAGCCTAAGCCTAGGGGTGCCCTACCCTAAGCCTAGGGGTGTCCTAGCCTAAGCCTAGGGGTGCCCTAGCCTTAGGTTAGCTGAGCCCTAGCCTTAGCCTAAGCCTAGGGGTGCCCTATCCTAAGCCTAGGGGTGCCCTAGCCTAAGCCTAGGGGTGCCCTAGCCTAAGCCAAGGGGTGCCCAGGCCTATGCATAGGGGTGCCCTAGCCTTAGACTAGGGGAGCCCTAGCCTTAGCCTAAGCCTAGGGGTGCCCTAGCATAAGACTAGTGGTGCCCTATCCTAAGCCTAGGGGTGCCCTAGCCTAAGCCTAGGGGTTACCTAGCCTTAGGCTAGGGGAACCCTAACCTTAGCCTAAGCCTAGGGGTGCCCTAGCCCAAGCCTAGGGGTGCCCTAGCCTAAGCCTAGGGGTACCCTAGCCTAAGCCTAGGGGTGCCCTAGCCTAAGCCTAGGGGTGCCCTAGCCTAAGGCTAGGGGTGCCATAGCCTTAGGCTAGAGGAGGCCTAGCCTTGGCCTAAGCCTAGGAGTGCTTAGCCTAAGACTAGGGGTGCCCTAGCCTAAGCTTAGGGGTGCCCTAGCCTAAGCCTTGGGGTGCACTATCCTAAGCCTAGGGGTACCCTAGCCTAAGCCTAGCGGTGCCCGAACTTTAGATTAGGGGAGCCCTAACCTTACCCTATGCCTAGGGGTGCCCTAGCCCAAGCCTAGGTGTGCCCTAGCCAAAGACTAGGGGTGCCCTAGCCTAAGCCTAGGGGTGCCCTAGCCTAAGCCTAGGGGAGCCCTAGCCGTAGTCTAGTGGAGCCCTAGCCTTAGGCTAGGGGATCACTAGCCTTAGCCTAAGCCTTGGGGTGCCCTAGCCTAAGCCTAGGCGTGCCCGAGCCTAAGGCGAGGGGTGCCCTACCCTAAGCCTAGGGGTGCCCTACCCTAAGCCTAGGGGTGCCCTAGCTTAAGCCTAGGCTTACCCTAGCCTTAGGCTAGCTGAGCCCTAGCCTAAGCCTAAGCCTAGGGGTGCCCTAGCCTAAGTTTAGGGATGCCCTAGCCTAAGGCTAGGGGTGCCCTAGCCTAAGCCTAGGGGTGCCCCAGCCTAAGAATAGGGGTGCCCTAGCCTAAGCTTAGGGGTGCCCTAGCGTAAGCCTAGGGGTGCCCTAGCCTAAGCCTAGGGGTGCCCTAGCCTAAGCCTAGGGGTGCCCTAGCCTTAGGCTAGGGGAGCCCTAGCCTTAGCCTAAGCCTAGGATTGCCCTTTCCTAATCCTAGTGGTGCCCTATCCTAAGCCTAGGGGTGCCCTAGCCTAAGCCTAGGGGTGCCCTTGCCTTAGTCTAGTGGAGCCCTAGCCTTAGCCTAAGCCTAGGGGTGCCCTACCCTAAGCCTAGGGGTGCCCTAGCCTAAGCCTAGGGGTGCCCTAGCCTAAGGCTAGGTTTGCCATAGCCTTAGGCTAGAGGAGGCCTAGCCTTAGCCTAAGCCTATGAGTGCTTAGCCTAAGACTAGGGGTGCCCTAGCCTAAGCTTAGGGGTGCCCTAGCCTAAGACTAGGGTTGCCCTAGCCTAAGTATAGGGGTGCCCTAGCCTAAGGCTAGGGGTACCCTAGCCTAAGTCTAGTGGAGCCCTAGCCTTAGGCTAGGGGAACACTACCCTTAGTCTAAGCCTTGGGGTGCCCTAGCCTAAGCCTAGGGGTGCCCTACCCTAAGCCGAGGGGTGCCCTAGCTTAAGCCTAGGCTTACCCTAGCCTTAGGCTAGCTGAGCCCTAGCCTAAGCCTAAGCCTAGGGGTGCCATAGCCTAAGCTTAGGGATACCCTAGCCTAAGGCTAGGGGTGCCCTAGCCTAAGCCTAGGGGTGCCATAGCCTTAGGCTAGAGGAGGCCTAGCCTTAGCCTAAGCCTAGGGGTGCCCTAGCCTAAGACTAGGGGTGCCCTAGCCTAAGCTTAGGGGTGCCCTAGCCTAAGCCTTGGAGTGCCCTATCCTAAGCCTAGGGGTGCCCTAGCCTAAGACTAGGGGTGCCCTAGCCTAAGCTTAGGGGTGCCCTAGCCTAAGCCTAGGGGTGCCCCAGCCTAAGAATAGGGGTGCCCTAGCCTAAGCTTAGGGGAGCCCTAGCGTAAGCCTAGGGGTGCCCTAGCCTAAGCCTAGGGGTGCCCTAGCCTAAGCCTAGGGGTGCCCTAGCCTTAGGCTAGGGGAGCCCTAGCCTTAGCCTAAGCCTTGGGGTGCCCTAGCCTAAGCCTAGGCGTGCCCGAGCCTAAGGCGAGGGGTGCCCTACCCTAAGCCTAGGGGTGCCCTACCCTAAGCCTAGGGGTGCCCTAGCTTAAGCCTAGGCTTACCCTAGCCTTAGGCTAGCTGAGCCCTAGCCTAAGCCTAAGCCTAGGGGTGCCCTAGCCTAAGTTTAGGGATGCCCTAGCCTAAGGCTAGGGGTGCCCTAGCCTAAGCCTAGGGGTGCCCTAGCCTAAGCCTAGGGGTGCCCCAGCCTAAGAATAGGGGTGCCCTAGCCTAAGCTTAGGGGTGCCCTAGCGTAAGCCTAGGGGTGCCCTAGCCTAAGCCTAGGGGTGCCCTAGCCTAAGCCTAGGGGTGCCCAGCCTTAGCCTAAGCCTAGGGATGCCCTTGCCTAATCCTAGTGGTGCCCTATCCTAAGCCTAGGGGTGCCCTAGCCTAAGCCTAGAGGTGCCCTTGCCTTAGTCTAGTGGAGCCCTAGCCTTAGCCTAAGCCTAGGGGTGCCCTACCCTAAGCCTAGGGGTGCCCTAGCCTAAGCCTAGGTGTGCCCTAGCCTTAGGCTAGCTGAGCCCTAGCCTTAGCCTAAGCCTAGGGGTGCCCTATCCTAAGCCTAGGGGTGCCCTAGCCTAAGCCTAGGGGTGCCCTAACATAACCCAAGGGGTGCCGTAGCCTATGCATAGGGGTGCCCTAGCCTTAGACTAGGGGAGCCCTAGCCTTAGCCTAAGCCTAGGGGTGCCCTAGCATAAGACTAGTGGTGCCCTATCCTAAGCCTAGGGGTGCCCTAGCCTAAGCCTAGGGGTTACCTAGCCTTAGGCTAGGGAACCCTAACCTTAGCCTAAGCCTAGGGGTGCCCTAGCCCAAGCCTAGGGGTGCCCTAGCCTAAGCCTAGGGGTACCCTAGCCTAAGCCTGGGGGTGCCCTAGCCTAAGCCTAGGGGTGCCCTAGCCTAAGGCTAGGTTTGCCATAGCCTTAGGCTAGAGGAGGCCTAGCCTTAGCCTAAGCCTATGAGTGCTTAGCCTAAGACTAGGGGTGCCCTAGCCTAAGCTTAGGGGTGCCCTAGCCTAAGACTAGGGTTGCCCTAACCTAAGTATAGGGGTGCCCTAGCCTAAGGCTAGGGGTACCCTAGCCTAAGTCTAGTGGAGCCCTAGCCTTAGGCTGGGGGAACACTACCCTTAGCCTAAGCCTTGGGGTGCCCTAGCCTAAGCCTAGGGGTGCCCTACCCTAAGCCGAGGGGTGCCCTAGCTTAAGCCTAGGCTTACCCTAGCCTTAGGCTAGCTGAGCCCTAGCCTAAGCCTAAGCCTAGGGGTGACCTAGCCTAAGCTTAGGGATGCCCTAGCCTAAGGCTATTGGTGCCCTAGCCTAAGCCTAGGGGTGCCATAGCCTTAGGCTAGAGGAGGCCTAGCCTTAGCCTAAGCCTAGGGGTGCCCTAGCCTAAGACTAGGGGTGCCCTAGCCTAAGCTTAGGGGTGCCCTAGCCTAAGCTTTGGAGTGCCCTATCCTAAGCCTAGGGGTGCCCTAGCCTAAGACTAGGGGTGCCCTAGCCTAAGCTTAGGGGTGCCCTAGCCTAAGCCTAGGGGTGCCCCGGCCTAAGAATAGGGGTGCCCTAGCCTAAGCTTAGGGGAGCCCTAGCGTAAGCCTAGGGGTGCCCTAGCCTAAGCCTAGGGGTGCCCTAGCCTAAGCCTAGGGGTGCCCTAGCCTTAGGCTAGGGGAGCCCTAGCCTTAGCCTAAGCCTAGGGATGCCCTAGCCTAATCCTAGTGGTGCCCTATCCTAAGCCTAGGGGTGCCCTAGCCTAAGCCTAGGGGTGCCCTAGCCTTAGTCTAGTGGAGCCCTAGCCTTAGCCTAAGCCTAGGGGTGCCCTACCCTAAGCCTAGGGGTGCCCTAGCCTAAGCCTAGGGGTGCCCTAGCCTTAGGCTAGCTGAGCCCTAGCCTTAGCCTAAGCCTAGGGGTGCCCTATCCTAAGCCTAGTGGTGCCCTAGCCTAAGCCTAGGGGTGCCCTAGCATAAGCCAAGGGGTGCCGTAGCCTATGCATAGGGGTGCCCTAGCCTTAGACTAGGGGAGCCCTAGCCTTAGCCTAAGCCTAGGGGTGCCCTAGCGTAAGACTAGTGGTGCCCTATCCTAAGCCTAGGGGTACCCTAGCCTAAGCTTAGGGTTGCCCTAGCCTAAGCCTAGGGGTGCCCTATCCTAAGGCTAGGGGTACCCTAGCCTAAGTCTAGTGGAGCCCTAGCCTTAGGCTAGGGGAACACTAGCCTTACCCTAAGCCTTGGGGTGCCCTAGCCTAAGCCTCGGGGTGCCCTACCCTAAGCCGAGGGGTGCCCTAGCTTAAGCCTAGGGGTGCCCTAGCCTAAGCTTAGGGATGCCCTAGCCTAAGGCTAGGGGTGCCCTAGCCTAAGCCTAGGGGTGCCATAGCCTTAGGCTAGAGGAGGCCTAGCCTTAGCCTAAGCCTAGGGGTGCCCTAGCCTAAGACTAGGGGTGCCCTAGCCTAAGCTGAGGGGTGCCCTAGCCTAAGCCTTGGGGTGCCCTATCCTAAGCCTAGGGGTACCATAGCCTAAGCCTAGGGGTGCCCTAACCTTAGACTAGGGGAGCCCTAACCTTAGCCTAAGCCTAGGGGTGCCCTAGCCCAAGCCTAGGGGTGCCCTAGCCTAAGCCTAGGTGTGCCCTAGCCTAAGCCTAGGGGTGCCCTAGCCTAAGCCTAGGGGTGCCCTAGCTTTAGCCTAGTGTAGCCCTAGCCTTAGCCTAAACCTAGGGGTGCCCTAGCCTAAGCCTATATGTGCCCTAGGCTAAGCCTAGGGGTGCCCTACCCTAAGCCTAGGGGTGCCCTAGCCTAAGCCTAGGGGTGCCCTAGCCTTAGGCTAGCTGAGCCCTAGCCTTAGCCTAAGCCTAGGGGTGCCCTATCCTAAGCCTAGGGGTGCCCTAGCCTAAGCCTAGGGGTGCTCTAGCCTAAGCCAAGGGGTGCCCTAACCTATGCATAGGGGTGCCCTAGCCTTAGACTAGGGGAGCCCTAGCCTTAGCCTAAGCCTAGGGGTGCCCAAGCCTAAGACTAGGGGTGCCCTAGCCTAAGCTTAGGGGAAGACCTAGCCTAAGCCTAAGGGTGCCCTTGCCTAAGAATCGGGGTGCCCTAGCCTAAGCTTAGGGGTGCCCTAGCGTAAGCCTAGGGGTGCCCTAGCCTAAGCCTAGGGGTGCCCTAGCCTAAGCCTAGGTGTGCCCTAGCCTTAGGCTAGGGGAGCCCTAGCCTTAGCCTAAGCCTAGGGGTGCCCTAGCCTAATCCTAGTGGTGCCCTAGCCTAAGCCTAGGGGTGCCCCAGCCTTAGGCTAGGGGAGCCCTAACCTTACGCTAGGGGAACACTAGCCTTAGCCTAAGCCTAGGGGTGCCCTAGACTAAGCCTAGGCATGCCCTAGCCTAAGCCGAGGGGTGCCCTACCCTAAGCCTAGGAGTGCCCTACCCTAAGCCTAGGGGTGCCCTAGCTTAAGCCTAGGCTTACCCTAGCCTTAGGCTAGCTGAGCCCTAGCCTAAGCCTAAGCCTAGGGGTACCCTAGCCTAAGCTTAGGGATGCCCTAGCCTAAGGCTAGGGGTGCCCTAGCCTAAGCTTAGGGGTGCCCTAGCCTATGCCTTGGGGTGCCCTATCCTAAGCCTAGGGGTACCATAGCCTAAGCCTAGGGGTGCCCTAACCTTAGACTAGGGGAGCCCTAACATTAGCCTAAGCCTAGGGGTGCCCTAGCCCAAGCCTAGGGGTGCCCTAGCCTAAGCCTAGGTGTGCCCTAGCCTAAGCCTAGGGGTGCCCTAGCCTTTTCCTAGTGTAGCCCAAGCCTTAGCCTAAACCTAGGGGTGCCCTAGCCTAAGCCTAGATGTGCCCTAGGCTAAGCCTAGGGGTGCCCTACCCTAAGCCTAGGGGTGCCCTAGCCTAAGCCTAGGGGTGCCCTAGCCTTAGGCTAGCTGAACCCTAGCCTTAGCCTAAGCCTAGGGGTGCCCTATCCTAAGCCTAGTGGTGCCCTAGCCTAAGCCTAGGGGTGCCCTAGCCTAAGCCAAGGGTTGCCCTAGCCTATGCATAGGGGTGCCCTAGCCTTAGACTAGGGGAGCCCTAGCCTTAGCCTAAGCCTAGGGGTGCCCAAGCCTAAGACTAGGGGTGCCCAAGCCTAAGACTAGGGGTGCCCTAGCCTAAGCTTAGGGGTGCCCTAGCCTAAGCCTAAGGGTGCCCTAGCCTAAGAATCGGGGTGCCCTAGCCTAAGCTTAGGGGTGCCCTAGCGTAAGCCTAGGGGTGCCCTAGCCTAAGCCTAGGGGTGCCCTAGCCTAAGCCTAGGGGTGCCCTAGCCTAAGCCTAGGTGTGCCCTAGCCTTAGGCTAGGGGAGCCTTGCCTTAGCCTAAGCCTAGGGGTGCCCTAGCCTAATCCTAGTGGTGCCCTATCCTAAGCCTAGGGGTGCCCTAGCCTAAGCCTAGGGGTGCCCTAGCCTTAGGCTAGGGGAGCCCTAACCTTACGCTAGGGGAACACTAGCCTTAGCCTAAGCCTAGGGGTGCCCTAGACTAAGCCTAGGCGTGCCCTAGCCTAAGCCGAGGGGTGCCCTACCCTAAGCCTAGGAGTGCCCTAGCCTAAGCCTAGGGATGCCCTAGCCTTAGGCTATGGGAGCCCTAGCCTTAGCCTAAGCCTAGGGGTGCCCTAGCGTAAGCCTAGGGGGGCCCTAGCCTAAGCCTACGGGTGCCCTAGCCTTGGGCTATGGGAGCCCTAGCCTTAACCTAAGCCTAGTTCTGCCCTAGCCTAAGCCTAGGGGTGCCCTAGCCTTAGGCTAGGGGTGCCCTAGCCTTAGGCTAGGGGAGCCCTAGCCTTAGCCTAAGCCTAGGGGTACCCTAGCCTAAGCCTAGGGATGCCCTATCGTAAGCCTAGGGGTGTCCTAGCCTTAGGCTAGGGGAGCCCTAAGCTTAACCTAAGCCTAGGGGTGCCCTAGCCTAAGCCTAGGGGTGCCCTAGCATAAGCCTAGAGGTGCCCTAGTATTAGGCTAGGGGAGCTCTAGCCTTAGCCTAAGCCTAGGGGTGCCCCAGCCTAAGCCTATGGGTGCCCTAGCCTTAGCCTAAGCTAGGGGTGCCCTAGGCTAGGCCTAGGGGTGCCCTAGACTTAGGCTATGTGAGCCCTAGCCTTAGCCTAAGCCTAGGGGTGCCCTAGCCTAAGCCTAGGGGTGCCTTAGCCTAAGCCTAGTGGTGCCCTAGCCTTGGGCTATGGGAGCCCTAGCCTTAGCCTAAGCCTAGGGGAGCCCTAGCCTTACGCTAGGGGTGCCCTAGCCTTACGCAAGGGGTGCCGTAGCCTTAGGCTAGGGGAGCCCTAACCTTAGCATAAGCTAGGGGTACCCTAGCCTAAGCCTAGGGGTGCCCTAGCCTAAGCCTATGGGTGTCCTAGCCTTAGGCTAGGGGAGCCCTAACATTAACCTCAGCCTAGTGGTGCCCTAGCCTAAGCGTAGGGGTGCCCTAGCCTAAGCCTAGGGATGCCCTATCCTTAGGCTAGGGGAGCACTAGCCTTAGCCTAAGCCTAGGGGTGCCCAACTTAAGCCTAGGGGTGCACAAGCCTAAGCCTAGGGGTGCCCTAGCCTAAGCCTAGAGGTGCCCTAGCCTTAGGCTAGGGGAGCTCTAGCCTTAGCCTAAGCCTAGGTGTGCCCTAACCTAAGCCTAGGGGTGCCCTAGCCTAAGCCT
The DNA here is from genome assembly GCF_050624435.1 of Tenrec ecaudatus. Taxonomy (NCBI): domain Eukaryota; kingdom Metazoa; phylum Chordata; class Mammalia; order Afrosoricida; family Tenrecidae; genus Tenrec; species Tenrec ecaudatus. Next base: position 1,629,076 of record NW_027459462.1, read on the forward strand.
AGGGGTGCCCTAGCCTTAGGCTAGTCGAGCCGTAGCCTTAGTCTAAGCCTAGGGGTGCCCTTGCCTAAGCCTCGAGGTGCCCTAGTCTTAGGCTAGGGGAGTCCTAGCCTTAGCCTAAGCCTAGGGGTGCCCTAGCCGATGCCTAGGTGTGCCCAAGCCTTAGGCTAGTCGAGCCATAGCCTTAGTCTAAGCCTAGGGGTGCCCTAGCCTAAGCCTATGGGTGCCCTAGCTTAAGCCTAGGGGTGTCCTACCCTTGTGCTAGGGGAACCCTAGCCGTAGCCTAAGCCTAGGGATGCCCTAGCCTAAGCCTAGGGGTGCCCTAGCCTAAGCCTAAGGGTGCCCTAGCCTTAGGCTATGGGAGCCCTAGCCTTAGCCCAAGCCAAGGGGTGCCCTAGCCTAAGCCTAGGGGTGCCCTAGCCTAAGGGTAGGGGTTCCCTAGCTTTAGGCTAGGGGAGCCCTAGCCTTAGCTTAAGCGTAGGCGTGCCCTAGCCTAAGCCTAGGGGTGTCCTAGCCTAAGCCTAGGGGTGCCCTAGCCTAAGACTAGAGGTGCCCTAGCGTTAGGCTAGGGGAGCTCTAGACTTAGACTAAGCCTAGGGGTGTCCTAGCCTAAGCTAGGGGTGCCCTCGCCTAAGCCTAGGGGTGCCCTAGCCTTAGGCTAGTCGAGCCGTAGCCTTACTCTAAGCCTAGGGGTGCCCTAGGCTAAGCCTAGAGGTGCCCTAGCCTTAGGCTAGGGAAGCCCTACCCTTAGCATAAGCCTAGGGGTGCCCTAGCCTAAGCATAGGGGGGCCCTAGCCTATGCCTAGGGGTGCCCTAGCCTTAGGCTAGTCATACCATAGCATTAGTCTAAGCCTAGGGGTGCCCTATCCTAAGCCTATGGGTGCCCTAGCTTAAGCCTCGGGGTGTCCTAGCCTTACGCTAGGGGAGGCCTAGCCTTAGCCTAAGCCTAGGGATGCCCTAACCTAAGCCTAGGGGTGCCCTAGCCTAAGCTTAGGGGTGCCTAGCATTAGGCTAGTCGACCCAGAGCCTTAGCCTAAGCCTAGGGTTGCCCTAGCCTAAGCCTTGGGGTGCCCTAGCCTAAGCCTAGGGGTGCCCTAACCTTAGGCTAGGGGATCCCTAGCCTTACGCTAATTCTAGGGGTGACCTAGCCTAAGCCTAGGGGTGCCGTAGTATACGCTTGGGGTGCCCTAGCCTAAGCCAAGGGGTGCCCTAGCCTTAGGCTAGGGGAGCCCTAGCCTTAGCCCAAGCCTAGGTGTGCCCTAGCCTAAGGGTATGGGTTCCCTAGCCTTAGGCTAGGGGAGCCCTAGCCTTAGCTTAAGCCTAGGGATGCCCTAGCCTAAGCCTAGGGGTGCCCTAGCCTAAGCCTAGGGGTGCCCTAGCCTTAGGCTAGGGGTGTCCTAGCCTTAGGCTAGGGGAGCCCTAGCCTTAGCCTAAGCCTAGGGGTACCGTAGCCTAAGACTAGGGGTGGCCTAGCCTAAGCCTAAGGGTGTCCTAGCCTTAGGCTAGGGGAGCCCTAACCTTAACCTAAGCCTAGGGGTGCCCTAGCCTAAGCCTAGGGGTGCCCTAGCCTAAGCCTAGGGGTTCCCTAGCCTTAGGATAGGGGAGCCCTAGCCTTAGCCCAAGCCTAGGGGTGCCCTAGCCTAAGCCTAGGGGTGCCCTAGCCTAAGCCTAGGGGTGCCCTAGCCTAAGGGTAGGGGTTCCCTAGCCTTAGGATAGGGGAGCCATAGCCTTAGCTTAAGCCTAGGGGTGCCCTAGCCTAAGCCTAGGGGTGCCCTACCCTAAGCCTAGGGGTGCCCTAGCCTAAGCTTAGGGGTGCCCTTACCTTAGGCTAGGGGATCCCTAGCCTCAGGCTAATTCTAGGGGTGCCCTAGCCTAAGCCTAGGGGTGCTGTAGCCTAAGCCTAGGGGTGCCCTAGCCTAAGCCTAGGGGTGCCCTAGCCTTGGGCTATGGGAGCCCTAGCCTTAGCCTAAGCCTAGGGGTGCCCTAGCCTTAGGCTATGGGTGCCCTAGCCTTAGGCTAGGGGAGCCCTAGCCTTAGCCTAAGCATAGGGGTACCCTATCCTAAGCCTAGGGGTGCCCTAGCCTAAGCCTAAGGGTGTCCTAGCCTTAGGCTAGGGGAGCCCTAACCTTAACCTAAGCCTAGGGGTGCCCTCGCCTAAGCCTAGGGGTGCCCTAGCCTATGCCTAGGGGTGCCCTAGCCTTAGGCTAGTCGAGCCATAGCATTTGTCTAAGCCTAGGGGTGCCCTATCCTAAGCCTATGGGTGCCCTAGCTTAAGCCTAGGGGTGTCCTAGCCTTACGCTAGGGGAGCTCTAGCCTTAGCCTAAGCCTAGGGATGCCCTAGCTTAAGCCTAGGGGTGCCCTAGCCTAAGCTTAGTGGTGCCCTAGCCTTAGGCTAGTCAAGTCAGAGCCTTAGCCTAAGCCTAGGGGTGCCCTAGCCTAAGCCTAGGGGTGCCCTAACCTTAGGCTAGGGGATCCCTAGCCTTAGGCTAATTCTAGGGGTGCCCTAGCCTAAGCCTAGGGGTGCCGTAGTCTACGCCTAGGGGTGCCCTAGCCTAAGACAAGGGGTGCCCTAGCCCTAGGCTAGGGGAGCCCTAGCCTAAGGGTATGGGTTCCCTAGCCTTAGGCTAGGGGAGCTCTATCCTTAGCTTAAGCCTAGGGGTGCCCTAGCCTAAGCCTAGGGATGCCGTAGACTAAGCCTAGGGGTGTCCTAGCCTAATCCTAGAGGTATCCTAGCGTTAGTCTAGGGGAGCTCTAGCCTTAGCCTAAGCCTAGGGGTGTCCTAGCCTAAGCCTAGGGGTGCCCTAGCCTAAGCCTAGGGGTGCCCTAGCCTTGGGCTATGGGAGCCCTAGCGTTAGCCTAAGCCTAGGGGTGCCCTAGCCTAAGCCTAGGGGTGCCCTAAACTTAGACTAGGCGTGCCCTAGCCTTAGGCTAGGGGAGCCCTAGCCTTAGCATAAGCTAGGGGTACCCTAGCCTAAGTCTAGGGGTGCCCTAGCCTAAGCCTAGGGGTGTCCTAGCCTTAAGCTAGGGGAGCCCTAACCTTAACCTCAGCCTAGGGGTTCCCTAGCCTAAGCCTAGGGGTACCCTAGCCTAAGCCTAGGGGTGCCCTAGCCTTAGGGTAGTCGAGCCGTAGACTTAGTCTAAGCCTAGGGGTGCCCTAGCCTAAGCCTAGAGGTGCCCTAGTCTTAGGCTAGGGGAGTCCTAGCCTTAGCCTAAGCCTAGGGGTGCCCTAGCCTAAGCCTAGGGATGCCCTAGCCTTAGGCTATGGGAGCCCTAGCCTTAGCCTAAGCCTAGGGGTGCCCTAGCGTAAGCCTAGGGGTGCCCTAGCCTAAACCTACGGGTGCCCTAGCCATGGGCTATGGGAGCCCTAGCCTTAGCCTAATCCTAGGGGTGCCCTAACCTAAGCCTAGGGGTGCCCTAGCCTTAGGCTCGGGGTGCCCTAGCCTTAGGCTAGGGGAGCCCTAGCCTTAGCCTAAGCCTAGGGGTACCCTAGCCTAAGCCTAGGGTTGCACTATATAAGCCTAGGGGTGTCCTAGCCTTAGGCTACGGGAGCCCTAAGCTTAACCTAAGCCTAGGGGTGCCCTAGCCTAAGCCTAGGGGTGCCCTAGCCTAAGCCTAGGGATGCACTAGCCTTAGGCTAGGGGAACCCTAGCGTTAGCCTAAGTCTAGTGGTGCCCTAGCCTAAGCCTAGAGGTGCCCTAGTCTTAGGCTAGGGGAGCTCTAGCCTTAGCCTAAGCCTAGGGGTGCCCTAGCCTAAGCCTAGGGGTGTCCTAGCCTAAGCCTAGGAGTGCCCTAGCCTTAGCCTAAGCTAGGAGTGCCCTATGCTAAGCCTAGGGGTGCCCTAGCCTTAGGCTATGGGAGCCCTAGCCTTAGCCTAATCTAGGGGTGCCCTAGCCTAAGCCTAGGGGTGCCCTAGCCTAAGCCTAGGGGTGCCCTAGGCTTAGGCTAGGGGTGCCCTAGCCTTAGGCTAGGGGAGCCCTAGCCTTAGCCTAAGCCTAGGGGTACCCTAGCCTAAGCCTAGGGGTGCCCAAGCCTAAGCCTAAGGGTGTCCTGGCCTTAGGCTAGGGGAGCCCTAACCTTAACCTCAGCCTAGGGGTTCCCTAGCCTAAGCCTAGCGGTGCCCTAGCCTAAGCCTAGGGATGCCCTATCCTTAGGCTAGGGGAGCCCTAGCCTTAGCCTAAGCCTAGGGGTGCCCTAGCCTAAGCCTAGGGGTGCCCTAGCCTTAGGCTAGGGGAGCCCTAGCCATAGCCTAAGCCTATGGGTGCCCTTGCCTAAGCCTAGGGGAGCCCTAGCCTTAGGCTAGGGGAGACCTAGCCCTAGCCCAAGGCTAGGGGTGCCCTAGCCTAAGCCTTGGGGTGCCCTAGCCTAAGGGTAGGGGGTTCCGTAGCCTTAGGGTAGGGGAGCCCTAGCCTTAGCCTAAGCCTAGGGGTGCCCTAGCCTAAGCCTAGGGGGCCCTAGCCTAAGCCTAGGGGTGCCGTAGCCTAAGCCTAGGGGTGCCGTAGCCTAAGCCTATGGGTGCCCTAGCGTAAGCCTAGGCGTGCCCTAGCCTTAGGCTAGGGGAGCCCTAGACTTAGCCCAAGCCTAGGGGTGCCCTAGCCTAAGCCTGGGGTGCTCTAGCCTAAGCCTAGGGGTGCCCTAGCCTTAGGTTAGGGGAGCCCTAGCCTTAGCTTAAGCCTAGGGGTGCCCTAGCCTAAGCCAAGGGGTACCCTAGCCTAAGCCTAGGGTTGCTCTAGCCTTAAGCTAGGGGAGCCCTAGCCTTAGCTTAAGCCTAGGGGTGCCCTAGCCTAAGCCTATGGGTGCCCTAGCCTAAGCCTAGGGGTGCCCTAGCCTAAGTCTAGGGGTGCCGTACCCTAAGCCTAGGGGTGCCCTAGCCTAAGCCTAGGGATGTCCTAGCCTTAGGCTATGGGAGCTCTAGCCTTAGCCTAAGCCTAGGAGTGGCCTAGCCTAAGCTTAGGGGTGCCCTATCCTAAGCCTAGGGGTGTCGTAGCCTTAGGCTAGGGGAGCCCTAAGCTTAACCTAAGCCTAGGGGTGCCCTAGCCTAAGCCTAGGGGTGCACTAGCCTAAGCCTAGGGATGACCTAGCATAAGGGTAGGGGTTCCCTAGCCTTAGGCTAGGGGAGCCCTAGCCTTAGCTTAAGACTAGGAGTGCCCTAGCCTAAGCCTAGGGGTGCCCTATCCTTAGGTTAGGGGAGCCCTAGCCTTACCTTAAGCCTAGGGGTGCCCTAGCGTAAGCCTAGGGGTGCCCTAGCCTAAGCCTAGGGGTGCCCTAGCCTTAGGCTATGGGAGCCCTAGCCTTAGCTTAAGCCTAGAGGTGCCCTAGCCTAAGCCTAGGGGTGCCCGAGCCTAAGCCTAGGGGTGCCGTAGCCTAAGCCTAGGGGTACCCTAGTCTAAGCCTAAGGGTGCCCTAGCCTTAGACTAGGGGAGCCCTAGCCTTAGCCTAAGCCTAGGGGTGCCCTAGCCTAAGCTTAGGGGGGCCCTAGCCTAAGCTTAGGGGGGCCCTATCCTAAGCCTAGGAGTGCCCTAGCCTAAGCCTAGGGATGCCCTAGCCTTAGGCTATGGGAGCCCTAGCCTTAGCCTAAGCCTAGGGGTGCCCTAGCGTAAGCCTAGGGGGGCCCTAGCCTAAGCCTACGGGTGCCCTAGCCTTGGGCTATGGGAGCCCTAGCCTTAGCCTAAGCCTAGTTCTGCCCTAGCCTAAGCCTAGGGGTGCCCTAGCCTTAGGCTAGGGGTGCCCTAGCCTTAGGCTAGGGGAGCCCTAGCCTTAGCCTAAGCCTAGGGGTACCCTAGCCTAAGCCTAGGGATTCCCTATCGTAAGCCTAGGGGTGTCCTAGCCTTAGGCTAGGGGAGCCCTAAGCTTAACCTAAGCCTAGGGGTGCCCTAGCCTAAGCCTAGGGGTGCCCTAGCATAAGCCTAGAGGTGCCCTAGTATTAGGCTAGGGGAGCTCTAGCCTTAGCCTAAGCCTAGGGGTGCCCCAGCCTAAGCCTAGGGGTGCCCTAGCCTTAGCCTAAGCTAGGGGTGCCCTAGGCTAGGCCTAGGGGTGCCCTAGCCTTAGGCTATGTGAGCCCTAGCCTTAGCCTAAGCCTAGGGGTGCCCTAGCCTAAGCCTAGGGGTGCCTTAGCCTAAGCCTAGTGGTGCCCTAGCCTTGGGCTATGGGAGCCCTAGCCTTAGCCTAAGCCTAGGGGAGCCCTAGCCTTACGCTAGGGGTGCCCTAGCCTTACGCTAGGGGTGCCGTAGCCTTAGGCTAGGGGAGCCCTAACCTTAGCATAAGCTAGGGGTACCCTAGCCTAAGCCTAGGGGTGCCCTAGCCTAAGCCTAGGGGTGTCCTAGCCTTAGGCTAGGGGAGCCCTAACATTAACCTCAGCCTAGTGGTGCCCTAGCCTAAGCGTAGGGGTGCCCTAGCCTAAGCTTAGGGATGCCCTATCCTTAGGCTAGGGGAGCACTAGCCTTAGCCTAAGCCTAGGGGTGCCCAACTTAAGCCTAGGGGTGCCCAAGCCTAAGCCTAGGGGTGCCCTAGCCTAAGCCTAGAGGTGCCCTAGCCTTAGGCTAGTCGAGCCGTAGCCTTAGTCTAAGCCTAGGGGTGCCCTTGCCTAAGCCTAGGGGTGCCCTAGCCTAAGCCTAGGGGTGCCCTAGCCTTAGGCTAGGGGTGTCCTAGCCTTAGGCTAGGGGAGCCCTAGCCTTAGCCTAAGCCTAGGGGTACCGTAGCCTAAGACTAGGGGTGGCCTAGCCTAAGCCTAAGGGTGTCCTAGCCTTAGGCTAGGGGAGCCCTAACCTTAACCTAAGCCTAGGGGTGCCCTAGCCTAAGCCTAGGGGTGCCCTAGCCTAAGCCTAGGGGTTCCCTAGCCTTAGGATAGGGGAGCCCTAGCCTTAGCCCAAGCCTAGGGGTGCCCTAGCCTAAGCCTAGGGGTGCCCTAGCCTAAGCCTAGGGGTGCCCTAGCCTAAGGGTAGGGGTTCCCTAGCCTTAGGATAGGGGAGCCATAGCCTTAGCTTAAGCCTAGGGGTGCCCTAGCCTAAGCCTAGGGGTGCCCTACCCTAAGCCTAGGGGTGCCCTAGCCTAAGCTTAGGGGTGCCCTTACCTTAGGCTAGGGGATCCCTAGCCTCAGGCTAATTCTAGGGGTGCCCTAGCCTAAGCCTAGGGGTGCTGTAGCCTAAGCCTAGGGGTGCCCTAGCCTAAGCCTAGGGGTGCCCTAGCCTTGGGCTATGGGAGCCCTAGCCTTAGCCTAAGCCTAGGGGTGCCCTAGCCTTAGGCTATGGGTGCCCTAGCCTTAGGCTAGGGGAGCCCTAGCCTTAGCCTAAGCATAGGGGTACCCTATCCTAAGCCTAGGGGTGCCCTAGCCTAAGCCTAAGGGTGTCCTAGCCTTAGGCTAGGGGAGCCCTAACCTTAACCTAAGCCTAGGGGTGCCCTCGCCTAAGCCTAGGGGTGCCCTAGCCTATGCCTAGGGGTGCCCTAGCCTTAGGCTAGTCGAGCCATAGCATTTGTCTAAGCCTAGGGGTGCCCTATCCTAAGCCTATGGGTGCCCTAGCTTAAGCCTAGGGGTGTCCTAGCCTTACGCTAGGGGAGCTCTAGCCTTAGCCTAAGCCTAGGGATGCCCTAGCTTAAGCCTAGGGGTGCCCTAGCCTAAGCTTAGTGGTGCCCTAGCCTTAGGCTAGTCAAGTCAGAGCCTTAGCCTAAGCCTAGGGGTGCCCTAGCCTAAGCCTAGGGGTGCCCTAACCTTAGGCTAGGGGATCCCTAGCCTTAGGCTAATTCTAGGGGTGCCCTAGCCTAAGCCTAGGGGTGCCGTAGTCTACGCCTAGGGGTGCCCTAGCCTAAGACAAGGGGTGCCCTAGCCCTAGGCTAGGGGAGCCCTAGCCTAAGGGTATGGGTTCCCTAGCCTTAGGCTAGGGGAGCTCTATCCTTAGCTTAAGCCTAGGGGTGCCCTAGCCTAAGCCTAGGGATGCCGTAGACTAAGCCTAGGGGTGTCCTAGCCTAATCCTAGAGGTATCCTAGCGTTAGTCTAGGGGAGCTCTAGCCTTAGCCTAAGCCTAGGGGTGTCCTAGCCTAAGCCTAGGGGTGCCCTAGCCTAAGCCTAGGGGTGCCCTAGCCTTGGGCTATGGGAGCCCTAGCGTTAGCCTAAGCCTAGGGGTGCCCTAGCCTAAGCCTAGGGGTGCCCTAAACTTAGACTAGGCGTGCCCTAGCCTTAGGCTAGGGGAGCCCTAGCCTTAGCATAAGCTAGGGGTACCCTAGCCTAAGTCTAGGGGTGCCCTAGCCTAAGCCTAGGGGTGTCCTAGCCTTAAGCTAGGGGAGCCCTAACCTTAACCTCAGCCTAGGGGTTCCCTAGCCTAAGCCTAGGGGTACCCTAGCCTAAGCCTAGGGGTGCCCTAGCCTTAGGGTAGTCGAGCCGTAGACTTAGTCTAAGCCTAGGGGTGCCCTAGCCTAAGCCTAGAGGTGCCCTAGTCTTAGGCTAGGGGAGTCCTAGCCTTAGCCTAAGCCTAGGGGTGCCCTAGCCTAAGCCTAGGGATGCCCTAGCCTTAGGCTATGGGAGCCCTAGCCTTAGCCTAAGCCTAGGGGTGCCCTAGCGTAAGCCTAGGGGTGCCCTAGCCTAAACCTACGGGTGCCCTAGCCATGGGCTATGGGAGCCCTAGCCTTAGCCTAATCCTAGGGGTGCCCTAACCTAAGCCTAGGGGTGCCCTAGCCTTAGGCTCGGGGTGCCCTAGCCTTAGGCTAGGGGAGCCCTAGCCTTAGCCTAAGCCTAGGGGTACCCTAGCCTAAGCCTAGGGTTGCACTATATAAGCCTAGGGGTGTCCTAGCCTTAGGCTACGGGAGCCCTAAGCTTAACCTAAGCCTAGGGGTGCCCTAGCCTAAGCCTAGGGGTGCCCTAGCCTAAGCCTAGGGATGCACTAGCCTTAGGCTAGGGGAACCCTAGCGTTAGCCTAAGTCTAGTGGTGCCCTAGCCTAAGCCTAGAGGTGCCCTAGTCTTAGGCTAGGGGAGCTCTAGCCTTAGCCTAAGCCTAGGGGTGCCCTAGCCTAAGCCTAGGGGTGTCCTAGCCTAAGCCTAGGAGTGCCCTAGCCTTAGCCTAAGCTAGGAGTGCCCTATGCTAAGCCTAGGGGTGCCCTAGCCTTAGGCTATGGGAGCCCTAGCCTTAGCCTAATCTAGGGGTGCCCTAGCCTAAGCCTAGGGGTGCCCTAGCCTAAGCCTAGGGGTGCCCTAGGCTTAGGCTAGGGGTGCCCTAGCCTTAGGCTAGGGGAGCCCTAGCCTTAGCCTAAGCCTAGGGGTACCCTAGCCTAAGCCTAGGGGTGCCCAAGCCTAAGCCTAAGGGTGTCCTGGCCTTAGGCTAGGGGAGCCCTAACCTTAACCTCAGCCTAGGGGTTCCCTAGCCTAAGCCTAGCGGTGCCCTAGCCTAAGCCTAGGGATGCCCTATCCTTAGGCTAGGGGAGCCCTAGCCTTAGCCTAAGCCTAGGGGTGCCCTAGCCTAAGCCTAGGGGTGCCCTAGCCTTAGGCTAGGGGAGCCCTAGCCATAGCCTAAGCCTATGGGTGCCCTTGCCTAAGCCTAGGGGAGCCCTAGCCTTAGGCTAGGGGAGACCTAGCCCTAGCCCAAGGCTAGGGGTGCCCTAGCCTAAGCCTTGGGGTGCCCTAGCCTAAGGGTAGGGGGTTCCGTAGCCTTAGGGTAGGGGAGCCCTAGCCTTAGCCTAAGCCTAGGGGTGCCCTAGCCTAAGCCTAGGGGGCCCTAGCCTAAGCCTAGGGGTGCCGTAGCCTAAGCCTAGGGGTGCCGTAGCCTAAGCCTATGGGTGCCCTAGCGTAAGCCTAGGCGTGCCCTAGCCTTAGGCTAGGGGAGCCCTAGACTTAGCCCAAGCCTAGGGGTGCCCTAGCCTAAGCCTGGGGTGCTCTAGCCTAAGCCTAGGGGTGCCCTAGCCTTAGGTTAGGGGAGCCCTAGCCTTAGCTTAAGCCTAGGGGTGCCCTAGCCTAAGCCAAGGGGTACCCTAGCCTAAGCCTAGGGTTGCTCTAGCCTTAAGCTAGGGGAGCCCTAGCCTTAGCTTAAGCCTAGGGGTGCCCTAGCCTAAGCCTATGGGTGCCCTAGCCTAAGCCTAGGGGTGCCCTAGCCTAAGTCTAGGGGTGCCGTACCCTAAGCCTAGGGGTGCCCTAGCCTAAGCCTAGGGATGTCCTAGCCTTAGGCTATGGGAGCTCTAGCCTTAGCCTAAGCCTAGGAGTGGCCTAGCCTAAGCTTAGGGGTGCCCTATCCTAAGCCTAGGGGTGTCGTAGCCTTAGGCTAGGGGAGCCCTAAGCTTAACCTAAGCCTAGGGGTGCCCTAGCCTAAGCCTAGGGGTGCACTAGCCTAAGCCTAGGGATGACCTAGCATAAGGGTAGGGGTTCCCTAGCCTTAGGCTAGGGGAGCCCTAGCCTTAGCTTAAGACTAGGAGTGCCCTAGCCTAAGCCTAGGGGTGCCCTATCCTTAGGTTAGGGGAGCCCTAGCCTTACCTTAAGCCTAGGGGTGCCCTAGCGTAAGCCTAGGGGTGCCCTAGCCTAAGCCTAGGGGTGCCCTAGCCTTAGGCTATGGGAGCCCTAGCCTTAGCTTAAGCCTAGAGGTGCCCTAGCCTAAGCCTAGGGGTGCCCGAGCCTAAGCCTAGGGGTGCCGTAGCCTAAGCCTAGGGGTACCCTAGTCTAAGCCTAAGGGTGCCCTAGCCTTAGACTAGGGGAGCCCTAGCCTTAGCCTAAGCCTAGGGGTGCCCTAGCCTAAGCTTAGGGGGGCCCTAGCCTAAGCTTAGGGGGGCCCTATCCTAAGCCTAGGAGTGCCCTAGCCTAAGCCTAGGGATGCCCTAGCCTTAGGCTATGGGAGCCCTAGCCTTAGCCTAAGCCTAGGGGTGCCCTAGCGTAAGCCTAGGGGGGCCCTAGCCTAAGCCTACGGGTGCCCTAGCCTTGGGCTATGGGAGCCCTAGCCTTAGCCTAAGCCTAGTTCTGCCCTAGCCTAAGCCTAGGGGTGCCCTAGCCTTAGGCTAGGGGTGCCCTAGCCTTAGGCTAGGGGAGCCCTAGCCTTAGCCTAAGCCTAGGGGTACCCTAGCCTAAGCCTAGGGATTCCCTATCGTAAGCCTAGGGGTGTCCTAGCCTTAGGCTAGGGGAGCCCTAAGCTTAACCTAAGCCTAGGGGTGCCCTAGCCTAAGCCTAGGGGTGCCCTAGCATAAGCCTAGAGGTGCCCTAGTATTAGGCTAGGGGAGCTCTAGCCTTAGCCTAAGCCTAGGGGTGCCCCAGCCTAAGCCTAGGGGTGCCCTAGCCTTAGCCTAAGCTAGGGGTGCCCTAGGCTAGGCCTAGGGGTGCCCTAGCCTTAGGCTATGTGAGCCCTAGCCTTAGCCTAAGCCTAGGGGTGCCCTAGCCTAAGCCTAGGGGTGCCTTAGCCTAAGCCTAGTGGTGCCCTAGCCTTGGGCTATGGGAGCCCTAGCCTTAGCCTAAGCCTAGGGGAGCCCTAGCCTTACGCTAGGGGTGCCCTAGCCTTACGCTAGGGGTGCCGTAGCCTTAGGCTAGGGGAGCCCTAACCTTAGCATAAGCTAGGGGTACCCTAGCCTAAGCCTAGGGGTGCCCTAGCCTAAGCCTAGGGGTGTCCTAGCCTTAGGCTAGGGGAGCCCTAACATTAACCTCAGCCTAGTGGTGCCCTAGCCTAAGCGTAGGGGTGCCCTAGCCTAAGCTTAGGGATGCCCTATCCTTAGGCTAGGGGAGCACTAGCCTTAGCCTAAGCCTAGGGGTGCCCAACTTAAGCCTAGGGGTGCCCAAGCCTAAGCCTAGGGGTGCCCTAGCCTAAGCCTAGAGGTGCCCTAGCCTTAGGCTAGTCGAGCCGTAGCCTTAGTCTAAGCCTAGGGGTGCCCTTGCCTAAGCCTCGAGGTGCCATAGTCTTAGGCTAGGGGAGTCCTAGCCTTAGCCTAAGCCTAGGGGTGCCCTAGCCTAAGCCTAGGGGTGCCCTAGCCTAAGCCTAGGGGTGCCCTAGCCTTAGGCTAGTCGAGCCGTAGCCTTAGTCTAAGCCTAGGGGTGCCCTTGCCTAAGCCTCGAGGTGCCATAGTCTTAGGCTAGGGGAGTCCTAGCCTTAGCCTAAGCCTAGGGGTGCCCTAGCCTATGCCTAGGTGTGCCCTAGCCTTAGGCTAGTCGAGCCATAGCCTTAGTCTAAGCCTAGGGGTGCCCTAGCCTAAGCCTATGGGTGCCCTAGCTTAAGCCTAGGGGTGTCCTACCCTTGTGCTAGGGGAACCCTAGCCGTAGCCTAAGCCTAGGGATGCCCTAGCCTAAGCCTAGGGGTGCCCTAGCCTAAGCCTAAGGGTGCCCTAGCCTTAGGCTAGGGGAGCCCTAGCCTTAGCCCAAGCCAAGGGGTGCCCTAGCCTAAGCCTAGGGGTGCCCTAGCCTAAGGGTAGGGGTTCCCTAGCTTTAGGCTAGGGGAGCCCTAGCCTTAGCTTAAGCGTAGGCGTGCCCTAGCCTAAGCCTAGGGGTGTCCTAGCCTAAGCCTAGGGGTGCCCTAGCCTAAGACTAGAGGTGCCCTAGCGTTAGGCTAGGGGAGCTCTAGACTTAGACTAAGCCTAGGGGTGTCCTAGCCTAAGCCTAGGGGTGCCCTCGCCTAAGCCTAGGGGTGCCCTAGCCTTAGGCTAGTCGAGCCGTAGCCTTACTCTAAGCCTAGGGGTGCCCTAGGCTAAGCCTAGAGGTGCCCTAGCCTTAGGCTAGGGAAGCCCTACCCTTAGCATAAGCCTAGGGGTGCCCTAGCCTAAGCATAGGGGGGCCCTAGCCTATGCCTAGGGGTGCCCTAGCCTTAGGCTAGTCATACCATAGCATTAGTCTAAGCCTAGGTGTGCCCTATCCTAAGCCTATGGGTGCCCTAGCGTAAGCCTCGGGGTGTCCTAGCCTTACGCTAGGGGAGGCCTAGCCTTAGCCTAAGCCTAGGGATGCCCTAACCTAAGCCTAGGGGTGCCCTAGCCTAAGCTTAGGGGTGCCTAGCATTAGGCTAGTCGACCCGGAGCCTTAGCCTAAGCCTAGGGTTGCCCTAGCCTAAGCCTTGGGGTGCCCTAGCCTAAGCCTAGGGGTGCCCTAACCTTAGGCTAGGGGATCCCTAGCCTTACGCTAATTCTAGGGGTGACCTAGCCTAAGCCTAGGGGTGCCGTAGTATACGCCTAGGGGTGCCCTAGCCTAAGCCAAGGGGTGCCCTAGCCTTAGGCTAGGGGAGCCCTAGCCTTAGCCCAAGCCTAGGTGTGCCCTAGCCTAAGGGTATGGGTTCCCTAGCCTTAGGCTAGGGGAGCCCTAGCCTTAGCTTAAGCCTAGGGATGCCCTAGCCTAAGCCTAGGGGTGCCCTAGCCTAAGCCTAGGGGTGCCCTAGCCTTAGGCTAGGGGTGTCCTAGCCTTAGGCTAGGGGAGCCCTAGCCTTAGCCTAAGCCTAGGGGTACCGTAGCCTAAGACTAGGGGTGCCCTAGCCTAAGCCTAAGGGTGTCCTAGCCTTAGGCTAGGGGAGCCCTAACCTTAACCTAAGCCTAGGGGTGCCCTAGCCTAAGCCTAGGGGTGCCCTAGCCTAAGCCTAGGGGTGCCCTAGCCTTAGGCTAGGGGAGCCCTAGCCTTAGCCCAAGCCTAGGGGTGCCCTAGCCTAAGCCTAGGGGTGCCCTAGCCTAAGCCTAGGGGTGCCCTAGCCTAAGGGTAGGGGTTCCCTAGCCTTAGGATAGGGGAGCCATAGCCTTAGCTTAAGCCTAGGGGTGCCCTAGCCTAAGCCTAGGGGTGCCCTACCCTAAGCCTAGGGGTGCCCTAGCCTAAGCCTAGGGGTGCCCTAACCTTAGGCTAGGGGATCCCTAGCCTTAGGCTAATTCTAGGGGTGCCCTAGCCTAAGCCTAGGGGTGCCCTAGCCTCAGCCTAGGGGTGCCTTAGCCTAAGCCTAGGGGTGCCCTAGCCTAAGTCTAGGGGTGCCCTAGCCTAAGGGTAGGGGTTCCCTAGCCTTAGGCTAGGGGAGCCCTAGCCTTAGCTTAAGCCTAGGGGTGCCCTAGCCTAAGCCTAGGGGTGTCCTAGCCTAAGCCTAGAGGTGCCCTAGCGTTAGGCTAGGGGAGCTCTAGACTTAGCATAAGCCTAGGGGTGTCCTAGCCTAAGCCTAGGTGTGCCCTCGCCTAAGCCTAGGGGTGCCCTAGCCTTAGGCTAGTCGAGCCGTAGCCTTAGTCTAAGCCTAGGGGTGCCCTAGGCTAAGCCTAGAGGTGCCCTAGCCTTAGTCTAGGGAAGCCCTAGCCTTAGCCTAAGCCTAGGGGTGCCCTAGCCTAAGCCTAGGCGTGCCCTAGCCTATGCCTAGGGGTGCCCTAGCCTTAGGCTAGTCGAGCCATAGCATTAGTCTAAGCCTAGGGGTGCCCTATCCTAAGCCTATGGGTGCCCTAGCTTAAGCCTAGGGGTGTCCTAGCCTTACGCTAGGGGAGCTCTAGCCTTAGCCTAAGCCTAGGGATGCCCTAGCTTAAGCCTAGGGGTGCCCTAGCCTAAGCTTAGGGGTGCCCTAGCCTTAGGCTAGTCAAGTCAGAGCCTTAGCCTAAGCCTAGGGGTGCCCTAACCTAAGCCTAGGGGTGCCCTAACCTTAGGCTTGGGGATCCCTAGCCTTAGGCTAATTCTAGGGGTGCCCTAGCCTTAGGCTAGTCATACCATAGCATTAGTCTAAGCCTAGGTGTGCCCTATCCTAAGCCTATGGGTGCCCTAGCGTAAGCCTCGGGGTGTCCTAGCCTTACGCTAGGGGAGGCCTAGCCTTAGCCTAAGCCTAGGGATGCCCTAACCTAAGCCTAGGGGTGCCCTAGCCTAAGCTTAGGGGTGCCTAGCATTAGGCTAGTCGACCTGGAGCCTTAGCCTAAGCCTAGGGTTGCCCTAGCCTAAGCCTTGGGGTGCCCTAGCCTAAGCCTAGGGGTGCCCTAACCTTAGGCTAGGGGATCCCTAGCCTTACGCTAATTCTAGGGGTGACCTAGCCTAAGCCTAGGGGTGCCGTAGTATACGCCTAGGGGTGCCCTAGCCTAAGCCAAGGGGTGCCCTAGCCTTAGGCTAGGGGAGCCCTAGCCTTAGCCCAAGCCTAGGTGTGCCCTAGCCTAAGGGTATGGGTTCCCTAGCCTTAGGCTAGGGGAGCCCTAGCCTTAGCTTAAGCCTAGGGATGCCCTAGCCTAAGCCTAGGGGTGCCCTAGCCTAAGCCTAGGGGTGCCCTAGCCTTAGGCTAGGGGTGTCCTAGCCTTAGGCTAGGGGAGCCCTAGCCTTAGCCTAAGCCTAGGGGTACCGTAGCCTAAGACTAGGGGTGCCCTAGCCTAAGCCTAAGGGTGTCCTAGCCTTAGGCTAGGGGAGCCCTAACCTTAACCTAAGCCTAGGGGTGCCCTAGCCTAAGCCTAGGGGTGCCCTAGCCTAAGCCTAGGGGTGCCCTAGCCTTAGGCTAGGGGAGCCCTAGCCTTAGCCCAAGCCTACGGGTGCCCTAGCCTAAGCCTAGGGGTGCCCTAGCCTAAGCCTAGGGGTGCCCTAGCCTAAGGGTAGGGGTTCCCTAGCCTTAGGATAGGGGAGCCATAGCCTTAGCTTAAGCCTAGGGGTGCCCTAGCCTAAGCCTAGGGGTGCCCTACCCTAAGCCTAGGGGTGCCCTAGCCTAAGCCTAGGGGTGCCCTAACCTTAGGCTAGGGGATCCCTAGCCTTAGGCTAATTCTAGGGGTGCCCTAGCCTAAGCCTAGGGGTGCCCTAGCCTCAGCCTAGGGGTGCCTTAGCCTAAGCCTAGGGGTGCCCTAGCCTAAGTCTAGGGGTGCCCTAGCCTAAGGGTAGGGGTTCCCTAGCCTTAGGCTAGGGGAGCCCTAGCCTTAGCTTAAGCCTAGGGGTGCCCTAGCCTAAGCCTAGGGGTGTCCTAGCCTAAGCCTAGAGGTGCCCTAGCGTTAGGCTAGGGGAGCTCTAGACTTAGCATAAGCCTAGGGGTGTCCTAGCCTAAGCCTAGGTGTGCCCTCGCCTAAGCCTAGGGGTGCCCTAGCCTTAGGCTAGTCGAGCCGTAGCCTTAGTCTAAGCCTAGGGGTGCCCTAGGCTAAGCCTAGAGGTGCCCTAGCCTTAGTCTAGGGAAGCCCTAGCCTTAGCCTAAGCCTAGGGGTGCCCTAGCCTAAGCCTAGGCGTGCCCTAGCCTATGCCTAGGGGTGCCCTAGCCTTAGGCTAGTCGAGCCATAGCATTAGTCTAAGCCTAGGGGTGCCCTATCCTAAGCCTATGGGTGCCCTAGCTTAAGCCTAGGGGTGTCCTAGCTTTACGCTAGGGGAGCTCTAGCCTTAGCCTAAGCCTAGGGATGCCCTAGCTTAAGCCTAGGGGTGCCCTAGCCTAAGCTTAGGGGTGCCCTAGCCTTAGGCTAGTCAAGTCAGAGCCTTAGCCTAAGCCTAGGGGTGCCCTAACCTAAGCCTAGGGGTGCCCTAACCTTAGGCTTGGGGATCCCTAGCCTTAGGCTAATTCTAGGGGTGCCCTAGCCTAAGCCTAGGGGTGCCGTAGTCTATGCCTAGGGGTGCCCTAGCCTAAGACAAGGGGTGCCCTAGCCCTAGGATTGGAGAGCCCTAGCCTAAGGGTATGGGTTCCCTAGCCTTAGGCTAGGGGAGCTCTAGCCTTAGCTTAAGCCTAGGGGTGCCTTAGCCTAAGCCTAGGGATGCCGTAGACTAAGCCTAGGGGTGCCCTAGCCTAATCCTAGAGGTATCCTAGCGTTAGTCTAGGGGAGCTCTAGCCTTAGCCTAAGCCTAGGGGTGTCCTAGCCTAAGCCTAGGGGTGCCCTAGCCTAAGCCTAGGGGTGCCCTAGCCTTAGGCTAGTCGAGCCGTAGCCTTAGTCTAAGGCTAGGGGTGCCTTAGGCTAAGCCTAGAGGTGCCCTAGCCTTAGGCTAGGGAAGCCCTAGCCTTAGCCTAAGCCTAAGGGGGCCCTATCCTAAGCCTAGGGGTGACCTAGCCTAAGCCTAGGGGTGCCCTAGCCTTAGGCTAGTCGAGCCATAGCATTAGTCTAAGCCTAGGGGTGCCCTATCCGAAGCCTATGGATGCCCTAGCCTAAGCCTAGGGGTGCCCTAGCAAAAGCCTAGGTGTGCCCTAGCCTTAGGCTAGTCGAGCCGGAGCCTTAGCCTAAGCCTAGGGGTGCCCTAGCCTAAGCCTAGGGGTGCCCTAGCCTAAGCCTAGGGGTGCCCTAACCTTAGGCTAGAGGATCCCTAGCCTTAGGCTAAGCCTAGGGGTGCCCTAGCCTTAGGCTAGGGGTGCCCTAGCCTTAGGCTAGGGGAGCCCTAGCCTTAGCCTAAGCCTAGGGGTGCCCTAGCCTAAGCCTAGGGGTGCCCTAACCTAAGCCTAGGGGTGCCCTAGCCTTAGGCTAGGGGAGCCCTAACCTTAACCTAAGCCTAGGGGTGCCCTAGCATAAGCCTAGAGGTTCCCAAGTATTAGGCTAGGGGAGCTCTAGCCTTAGCCTAAGCCTAGGGTTGCCCTAGCCTAAGCCTAGGGGTGCCCTAGCCTAAGCCTAGGGGTGCCCTAGCCTTGGGCTATGGGAGCCCTAGCGTTAGCCTAAGCCTAGGGGTGCCCTAGCCTAAGCCTAGGCGTGCCCTAGACTTAGGCTAGGCGTGCCCTAGCCTTAGGCTAGGGGAGCCCTAGCCTTAGCATAAGCTAGGGGTACCCTAGCCTAAGTTTAGGGGTGCCCTAGCCTAAGCCTAGGGGTGTCCTAGCCTTAGGCTAGGGGAGCCCTAACCTTAACCTCAGCCTAGGGGTTCCCTAGCCTAAGCCTAGGGGTACCCTAGCCTAAGCCTAGGGGTGACCTAGCCTTAGGGTAGTGGAGCCGTAGCCTTAGTCTAAGCCTAGGGGTGCCCTAGCCTAAGCCTAGAGGTGCCCTAATCTTAGGCTAGGGGAGTCCTAGCCTTAGCCTAAGCCTAGGGGTGCCCTAGCGTAAGCCTAGGGGTGCCCTAGCCTAAACCTTCGGGTGCCCTAGCCATGGCCTATGGGAGCCCTAGCCTTAGCCTAAGCCTAGGGGTGCCTTAACCTAAGCCTAAGGGTGCCCTAGCCTTAGGCTCGGGGTCCCTAGCCTTAGGCTAGGGGAGCCCTAGCGTTAGCCTAAGCCTAGGGGTACCCTAGCCTAAGCCTAGGGGTGTCCTACCCTTAGGCTACGGGAGCCCTAAGCTTAACCTAAGCCTAGGGGTGCCCTAGCCTAAGCCTAGGGGTGCCCTAGGGATGCACTAGCCTTAGGCTAGGGGAACCCTAGCGTTAGCCTAAGTCTAGTGGTGCCCTAGCCTAAGCCTAGAGGTGCCCTAGTCTTAGGCTAGGGGAACTCTAGCCTTAGCCTAAGCCTAGGGGTGCCCTAGCCTAAGCCTAGGGGTGTCCTAGCCTAAGCCTAGGAGTGCCCTAGCCTTAGCCTAAGTTAGGAGTGCCCTATGCTAAGCCTAGGGGTGCCCTAGCCTTAGGCTATGGGAGCCCTAGCCTTAGCCTAAGCCTAGGGGTGCCCTAGCCTAAGCCTAGGGGTGCCCTAGCCTAAGCCTAGGGGTGCCCTAGGCTTAGGCTAGGGGTGCCCTAGCCTTAGGCTAGGGGAGCCCTAGCCTTAGCCTAAGCCTAGGGGTACCCTAGCCTAAGCCTAGGGGTGCCCAAGCCTAAGCCTAAGGGTGTCCTAGCCTTAGGCTAGGGGAGCCCTAACCTTAACCTCAGCCTAGGGGTTCCCTAGCCTAAGCCTAGCGGTGCCCTAGCCTAAGCCTAGGGATGCCCTATCCTTAGGCTAGGGGAGCCCTAGCCTTAGCCTAAGCCTAGGGGTGCCCTAGCCTAAGCCTAGGGGTGCCCTAGCCTTAGGCTAGGGGAGCACTAGCCATAGCCTAAGCCTATGGGTGCCCTTGCCTAAGCCTAGGGGAGCCCTAGCCTTAGGCTAGGGGAGACCTAGCCCTAGCCCTAGGCTAGGGGTGCCCTAGCCTAAGCCTTGGGGTGCCCTAGCCTAAGGGTAGGGGTTCCGTAGCCTTAGGGTAGGGGAGCCCTAGCCTTAGCCTAAGCCTAGGGGTGCCCTAGCCTAAGCCTAGGGGGCCCTAGCCTAAGCCTAGGGGTGCCGTAGCCTAAGCCTAGGGGTGCCGTAGCCTAAGCCTATGGGTGCCCTAGCCTAAGCATAGGCGTGCCCTAGCCTTAGGCTAGGGGAGCCCTAGCCTTAGCCCAAGCCTAGGGGTGCCCTAGCCTAAGCCTGGGGTGCTCTAGCCTAAGCCTAAGGGTGCCCTAGCCTTAGACTAGGGGAGCCCTAGCCTTAGCCTAAGCCTAGGGGTGCCCTAGCCTAAGCCTAGTGGTGCCCTAGCCTTGGGCTATGGGAGCCCTAGCCTTAGCCTAAGCCTAGGGGTGCCCTAGCCTTACGCTAGGGGTGCCCTAGCCGTACGCTTGGGGTGCCGTAGCCTTAGGCTAGGGGAGCCCTAGCCTTAGCATGAGCTAGGGGTACCCTAGCCTAAGCCTAGGGGTGCCCTAGCCTAAGCCTAGGGGTGTCCTAGCCTTAGGCTAGGGGAGCCCTAACATTAACCTCAGCCTAGTGGTGCCCTAGCCTAAGCGTAGGGGTGCCCTAGCCTAAGCCTAGGGATGCCCTATCCTTAGGCTAGGGGAGCACTAGCCTTAGCCTAAGCCTAGGGGTGCCCAACTTAAGCCTAGGGGTGCCCAAGCCTAAGCCTAGGGGTGCCCTAGCCTAAGCCTAGAGGTGCCCTAGCCTTAGGCTAGGGGAGCTCTAGCCTTAGCCTAAGCCTAGGTGTGCCCTAGCCTAAGCCTAGGGGTGCCCTAGCCTAAGCCTAGGGGTGCCCTAGCCTTAGGCTAGTCGAGCCGTAGCCTTAGTCTAAGCCTAGGGGTGCCCTTGCCTAAGCCTCGAGGTGCCCTAGTCTTAGTCTAGGGGAGTCCTAGCCTTAGCCTAAGCCTAGGGGTGCCCTAGCCTATGCCTAGGTGTGCCCTAGCCTTAGGCTAGTCGAGCCATAGCCTTAGTCTAAGCCTAGGGGTGCCCTATCCTAAGCCTATGGGTGCCCTAGCTTAAGCCTAGGGGTGTCCTACCCTTGTGCTAGGGGAACCCTAGCCGTAGCCTAAGCCTAGGGATGCCCTAGCCTAAGCCTAGGGGTGCCCTAGCCTAAGCCTAGGGTTGCCCTAGCCTTAGGCTAGTCGAGCCGGAGCCTTAGGCTAAGCCTAGGGGTACCCTGGCCTAAGCCTAGGGTTACCCTAGCCTAAGCCTAGGGGTGCCCTAGCCTAAGCCTAGGGGTGCCCTAGCCTTATGCTAGGGGAGCTCTAGCCTTAGCCCAAGCCTAGGGGTGCCCTAGCCTAAGCCTTGGGGTGCCCTAGCCTAAGGGTAGGGGTTCCCTAGCCTTAGGTTAGGGGAGCCCTAGCCTTAGTTTAAGGCTAGTGGTGCCCTAGCCTAAGCCTACGGGTGCCCTAGCCTAAGTTTAGGGGTGCCCTAGCCTAAGCCTAGAGGTGCCCTAGCCTTAGGGTAGGGGAGCTCTAGCCTTAGCCTAAGCCTAGGGGTGCCCTAGCCTAAGCCAAGGGGTGCCCGAGCCTTAGGCTAGTCGAGCCGTAGCCTTAGTTTAAGCCTAGGGGTGCCCTAGCCTAAGCCTAGAGGTGCCCTAGCCTTAGGCTAGGGGAGACCTAGCCATAGCCTAAGCCTAGGGGAGCCATAGCCTTAGGCTAAAGGAGCCCTAGCCCTAGCCCAAGGCTAGGGGTGCCATAGCCTAAGCCTTGGGGTGCCCTAGCCTAAGGGTAGAGGTTCCCTAGCCTTAGGGTAGGGGAGCTCTAGCCTTAGCCTAAGCCTTGGGGTGCCCTAGCCTAAGCCTAGGGGGCCTAGCCTAAGCCTAGGGGTGCCGTAGCCTAAGCCTAGGGGTGCCGTAGCCTAAGCGTAGGGGTGCCGTAGCCTAAGCCTAGGGGTGCCCTAGCCTAAGCCTAGGCGTGCCCTAGCCTTAGGCTAGGGGAGCCCTAGCCTTATCCCAAGCCTAGGGGTGTCCTAGCCTAAGCCTGGGGTGCTCTAGCCTAAGCCTAGGGGTGCCCTAGCCTTAGGTTAGGGGAGCCCTAGCCTTAGCTTAAGACTAGGGATGCCCTAGCCTTAGGCTATGTGAGCTCTAGCCTTAGCCTAAGCCTAGGAGTGCCCTAGCCTAAGTTAGGGGTGCCCTATCCTAAGCCTAGGGGTGTCGTAGCCTTAGGCTAGGGGAGCCCTAAGCTTAACCTAAGCCTAGGGGTGCCCTAGCCTAAACCTAGGGGTGCACTAGCCTAAGTCTAGGGATGCCCTAGCCTTGGGCTAGGGGAGCCCTAGCCTTAGCCTAAGCCTAGGGGTGCCCTAGCCTAAGCGTAGAGGTGCCCTAGTCTTAGGCTAGGGGAGCTCTAGCCTTAGCCTAAGCATAGGGGTGCCCTAGCCTAAGCCTAGGGGTGCCCTAGCTGAAGCCTAGGGGTGCCCTAGGCTAAGCTTAGGGGTGCCCTACCCTTAGGCTATGGGAGCCCTAGCCTTAGCCTAAGCCTAGGGGTGCCCTAGCCTAAGCCTAGGGGTGCCCTAGCCTAAGCCTAGGGGTGCCCTAGCCTAAGCCTAGGGGTGCCCTAGCCTTGGGCTATGGGAGCCCTAGCCTTAGCCTAATCCTAGGTGTGCCCTAGCCTAAGCCTAGGGTTTCCCTAGCCTTAGGATAGTGGTGCCCTAGCCTAAGCCTAGGGGTGCCCGAGCCTAAGCCTAGGGGTGCCGAAGCCTAAGCCTAGGGGTGCCCTAACTAAGCCTAAGGGTGCCCTAGCCTTAGACTAGGGGAGCCCTAGCCTTAGCCTAAGCCTAGGGGTGCCCTAGCCTAAGCCTAGGCGTGCCCTAGCCTTAGGCTTGGGGAGCCCTAGCCTTAGCCCAAGCCTAGGGGTGCCCTAGCCTAAGCCTGGGGTGCTCTAGCCTAAGCCTAGGGGTGCCCTAGCCTTAGGTTAGGGGAGCCCTAGCCTTAGCTTAAGACTAGGGGTGCCCTAGCCTTAGCCTAGGGGTACCCTAGCCTAAGCCTAGGGGTGCCCTAGCCTTAGGCTAGGGGAGACCTAGCCTTAGCTTAAGCCTAGGGGTGCCCTAGCCTAAGCCTAGGGGTGCCCTAGCCTAAGCCTAGGGGTGCCCTAGCTTAAGTCTAGGGGTGCCGTACCCTAAGCCTAGGGGTGCCCTAGCCTAAGCCTAGGGGTGCCCTAGCCTTAGACTAGGGGAGCCCTAGCCTTAGCCTAAGCCTAGGGGTGCCCTAGCCTAAGCCTAGGGGTGCCCTAGCCTTGGGCTATGGGAGCCCTAGCCTTAGCCTAATCCTAGGTGTGCCCTAGCCTAAGCCTAGGGTTTCCCTAGCCTTAGGATAGTGGTGCCCTAGCCTAAGCCTAGGGGTGCCCGAGCCTAAGCCTAGGGGTGCCGAAGCCTAAGCCTAGGGGTGCCCTAACTAAGCCTAAGGGTGCCCTAGCCTTAGACTAGGGGAGCCCTAGCCTTAGCCTAAGCCTAGGGGTGCCCTAGCCTAAGCCTAGGCGTGCCCTAGCCTTAGGCTTGGGGAGCCCTAGCCTTAGCCCAAGCCTAGGGGTGCCCTAGCCTAAGCCTGGGGTGCTCTAGCCTAAGCCTAGGGGTGCCCTAGCCTTAGGTTAGGGGAGCCCTAGCCTTAGCTTAAGACTAGGGGTGCCCTAGCCTTAGCCTAGGGGTACCCTAGCCTAAGCCTAGGGGTGCCCTAGCCTTAGGCTAGGGGAGACCTAGCCTTAGCTTAAGCCTAGGGGTGCCCTAGCCTAAGCCTAGGGGTGCCCTAGCCTAAGCCTAGGGGTGCCCTAGCTTAAGTCTAGGGGTGCCGTACCCTAAGCCTAGGGGTGCCCTAGCCTAAGCCTAGGGGTGCCCTAGCCTTAGACTAGGGGAGCCCTAGCCTTAGCCTAAGCCTAGGGGTGCCCTAGCCTAAGCTTAGGGGGGCCCTAGCCTAAGCCTAGCGGTGCCCTAGCCTAAGCCTAGGGATGCCCTAGCCTTAGGCTATGTGAGCTCTAGCCTTAGCCTAAGCCTAGGAGTGCCCTAGCCTAAGCTTAGGGGTGCCCTATCCTAAGCCTAGGTGTGTCGTAGCCTTAGGCAAGGGGAGCCCTAAGCTTAACCTAAGCCTAGGGGTGCCCTAGCATAAATCTAGGGGTGCACTAGCCTAAGTCTAGGGATGCCCTAGCCTAAGCTTAGGGGGGCCCTAGCCTAAGCTTAGGGGGGCCCTAGCCTAAGCCTAGGGGTGCCCTAGCTTAAGTCTAGGGGTGCCGTACCCTAAGCCTAGGGGTGCCCTAGCCTAAGCCTAGGGGTGCCCTAGCCTTAGACTAGGGGAGCCCTAGCCTTAGCCTAAGCCTAGGGGTGCCCTAGCCTAAGCCTAGGGGTGCCCTAGCTTAAGTCTAGGGGTGCCGTACCCTAAGCCTAGGGGTGCCCTAGCCTAAGCCTAGGGGTGCCCTAGCCTTAGACTAGGGGAGCCCTAGCCTTAGCCTAAGCCTAGGGGTGCCCTAGCCTAAGCTTAGGGGGGCCCTAGCCTAAGCCTAGCGGTGCCCTAGCCTAAGCCTAGGGATGCCCTAGCCTTAGGCTATGTGAGCTCTAGCCTTAGCCTAAGCCTAGGAGTGCCCTAGCCTAAGCTTAGGGGTGCCCTATCCTAAGCCTAGGGGTGTCGTAGCCTTAGGCTAGGGGAGCCCTAGCCTTAGCCTAAGCCTAGGGGTGCCCTAGCCTAAGCTTAGGGGGGCCCTAGCCTAAGCTTAGGGGGGCCCTAGCCTAAGCCTAGGAGTGCCCTAGCCTAAGCCTAGGGATGCCCTAGTCTTAAGCTATGGGAGCCCTAGCCTTAGCCTAAGCCTAGGGGTGCCCTAGCGTAAGCCTTGGGGTGCCCTAGCCTAAGCCTACGGGTGCCCTAGCCTTGGGCTATGGGAGCCCTAGCCTTAGCCTAAGCCTAGTTCTGCCCTAGCCTAAGCCTAGCGGTGCCCTAGCCTTAGGCTAGGGGTGCCCTAGCCTTAGGCTAGGGGAGCCCTAGCCTTAGCCTAAGCCTAGGGGTACCCTAGCCTAAGCCTTGGGGTGCCCTATCCTAAGCCTAGGGGTGTCCTACCCTTAGGCTAGGGGAGCCCTAAGCTTAACCTAAGCCTAGGGGTGCCCTAGCCTAAGCCTAGGGGTGCCCTAGCATAAGCCTAGAGGTGCCCTAGTATTAGGCTAGGGGAGCTCTAGCCTTAGCCTAAGCCTAGGGGTGCCCTAGCCTAAGCCTAGGGGTGCCCTAGCCTTAGCCTAAGCTAGGGGTGCCCTAGGCTAAGCCTAGGGGTGCCCTAGCCTTAGGCTATGTGAGCCCTAGCCTTAGCCTAACCCTAGGGGTGCCCTAGCCTAAGCATAGGGGTGCCCTAGCCTAAGCCTAGTGGTGCCCTAGCCTTGGGCTATGGGAGCCCTAGCCTTAGCCTAAGCCTAGGGGTGCCCTAGCCTAAGCCTAGGGGTGCCCTAGCCTTACGCTAGGGGTGCCCTAGCCTTAGGCTAGGGGAGCCCTAGCCTTAGCATAAGCTAGGGGTTCCCTAGCCTAAGCCTAGGGGTGCCCTAGCCTAAGCCTAGGGGTGTCCTAGCCTTAGGCTAGGGGAGCCCTAACCTTAACCTCAGCCAAGTGGTGCCCTAGCCTAAGCGTAGGGGTGCCCTAGCCTAAGCCTAGGGATGCCCTATCCTTAGGCAAGGGGAGCACTAGCCTTAGCCTAAGCCTAGGGGTGCCCAACTTAAGCCTTGGGGTGCCCTAGCCTAAGCCTAGGGGTGCCCTAGCCTAAGCCTAGAGGTGCCCTAGCCTTAGGCTAGGAGAGCTCTAGCCTTAGCCTAAGCCTAGGTGTGCCCTAGCCTAAGCCTAGGGGTGCCCTAGCCTAAGCCTAGGTGTGCCCTAGCCTTAGGCTAGTCGAGCCATAGCCTTAGTCTAAGCCTAGGGGTGCCCTAGCCTAAGCCTATGGGTGCCCTAGCTTAAGCCCAGGGGTGTCCTAGCCTTGTGCTAGGGGAACCTTGGCCGTAGCCTAAGCCTAAGGATGCCCTAGCCTAAGCCTAGGGGTGCCCTAGCCTAAGCCTAGGGTTGCCCTAGCCTTAGGCTAGGGGCGCCCTAGCCTTAGCTTAAGCCTAGGGGTGCCCTTGTCTAAGCCTATGGGTGCCCTAGCCTAAGCCTAGGGGTGCCCTAGCCTAAGCTTAGGGGGGCCCTAGCCTAAGCCTAGGGGTGCCCTAGCCTTATGCTAGGGGAGCCCTAGCCTTAGCCCAAGCCTAGGGGTGCCCTAGCCTAAGCCTAGGGGTGCCCTAGCCTAAGGGGAGGGGTTCCCTAGCCTTAGGCTAGGGGAGCCCTAGCCTTAGCTTAAGCCTAGGGGTGCCCTAGCCTAAGCCTACGGGTGCCCTAGCCTAAGCCTAGGGGTGCCCTAGCCTAAGCCTAGAGGTGCCCTAGCCTTAGGGTAGGGGAGCTCTAGCCTTAGCCTAAGCCTAGGGGTGCCCTAGCTTAAGCAAAGGGGTGCCCGAGCCTTAGGCTACTCGAGCCGTAGCCTTAGTTTAAGCCTAGGGGTGCCCTAGCCTAAGCCTAGAGGTGCCCTAGCCTTAGGCTAGGGGAGCCCTAGCCATAGCCTAAGCCTAGGGGTACCCTAGCCTAAGCCTTGGGGTGCCCTATCCTAAGCCTAGGGGTGTCCTACCCTTAGGCTAGGGGAGCCCTAAGCTTAACCTAAGCCTAGGGGTGCCCTAGCCTAAGCCTAGGGGTGCCCTAGCATAAGCCTAGAGGTGCCCTAGTATTAGGCTAGGGGAGCTCTAGCCTTAGCCTAAGCCTAGGGGTGCCCTAGCCTAAGCCTAGGGGTGCCCTAGCCTTAGCCTTAGCTAGGGGTGCCCTAGGCTAAGCCTAGGGGTGCCCTAGCCTTAGGCTATGTGAGCCCTAGCCTTAGCCTAACCCTAGGGGTGCCCTAGCCTAAGCCTAGGGGTGCCCTAGCCTAAGCCTAGTGGTGCCCTAGCCTTGGGCTATGGGAGCCCTAGCCTTAGCCTAAGCCTAGGGGTGCCCTAGCCTAAGCCTAGGGGTGCCCTAGCCTGACGCTAGGGGTGCCCTAGCCTAAGCCTAGGGGTGTCCTAGCCTTAGGCTAGGGGAGCCCTAACCTTAACCTCAGCCAAGTGGTGCCCTAGCCTAAGCGTAGGGGTGCCCTAGCCTAAGCCTAGGGATGCCCTATCCTTAGGCTAGGGGAGCACTAGCCTTAGCCTAAGCCTAGGGGTGCCCAACTTAAGCCTTGGGGTGCCCTAGCCTAAGCCTAGGGGTGCCCTAGCCTAAGCCTAGAGGTGCCCTAGCCTTAGGCTAGGAGAGCTCTAGCCTTAGCCTAAGCCTAGGTGTGCCCTAGCCTAAGCCTAGGGGTGCCCTAGCCTAAGCCTAGGTGTGCCCTAGCCTTAGGCTAGTCGAGCCATAGCCTTAGTCTAAGCCTAGGGGTGCCCTAGCCTAAGCCTATGGGTGCCCTAGCTTAAGCCCAGGGGTGTCCTAGCCTTGTGCTAGGGGAACCTTGGCCGTAGCCTAAGCCTAAGGATGCCCTAGCCTAAGCCTAGGGGTGCCCTAGCCTAAGCCTAGGGTTGCCCTAGCCTTAGGCTAGGGGCGCCCTAGCCTTAGCTTAAGCCTAGGGGTGCCCTAGCCTAAGCCTATGGGTGCCCTAGCCTAAGCCTAGGGGTGCCCTAGCCTAAGCTTAGGGGGGCCCTAGCCTAAGCCTAGGGGTGCCCTAGCCTTATGCTAGGGGAGCCCTAGCCTTAGCCCAAGCCTAGGAGTGCCCTAGCCTAAGCCTAGGGGTGCCCTAGCCTAAGGGGAGGGGTTCCCTAGCCTTAGGCTAGGGGAGCCCTAGCCTTAGCTTAAGCCTAGGGGTGCCCTAGCCTAAGCCTACGGGTGCCCTAGCCTAAGCCTAGGGGTGCCCTAGCCTAAGCCTAGAGGTGCCCTAGCCTTAGGGTAGGGGAGCTCTAGCCTTAGCCTAAGCCTAGGGGTGCCCTAGCCTAAGCCTAGAGGTGCCCTAGCCTTAGGGTAGGGGAGCTCTAGCCCTAGCCTAAGCCAAGGGGTGCCCGAGCCTTAGGCTACTCGAGCCGTAGCCTTAGTTTAAGCCTAGGGGTGCCCTAACCTAAGCCTAGAGGTGCCCTAGCCTTAGGCTAGGGGAGACCTAGCCATAGCCTAAGCCTAGGGGTGCCCTTGCCTAAGCCTAGGGGAGCCCTAGCTTTAGGCTAGGGGAGCCCTAGCCCTAGCCCAAGGCTAGGGGTGCCGTAGCCTAAGCCTAGGGGGCCCTAGCCTAAGCCTAGGGGTGCCGTAGCCTAAGGCTAGGGGTGCCGTAGCCTAAGCCTAGGGGTGCCCTAGCCTAAGCCTAGGCGTGCCCTAGCCTTAGGCTAGGGGAGCTCTAGCCTTAGCCTAAGCCTAGGTGTGCCCTAGCCTAAGCCTGGGGTGCTCTAGCCTAAGCCTAGTGGTGCCCTAGCCTTAGGTTAGGGGAGCCCTAGCCTTAGCTTAAGCCTAGGGGTGCCCTAGCCTAAGCCTAGGGGTACCCTAGCCTAAGCCTAGGGGTGCCCTATCCTTAGGCTAGGGGAGCCCTAGCCTTAGCTTAAGCCTAGGGGTGCCCTAGCCTAAGCCTATGGGTGCCCTAGCCTAAGCCTAGGGGTGCCCTAGCCTAAGCTTAGGGGGGCCCTAGCCTAAGCCTAGGGGTGCCCTAGCCTAAGCCTAGGGATGCCCTAGCCTTAGGCTATGGGAGCTCTAGCCTTAGGCTAAGCCTAGGAGTGCCCTAGCCTAAGCTTAGGGGTGCCCTATCCTAAGCCTAGGGGTGTCGTAGCCTTAGGCTAGGGGAGCCCTAAGCTTAACCTAAGCCTAGGGGTGCCCTAGCCTAAGCCTAGGGGTGCACAAGCCTAAGCCTAGGGATGCCCTAGCCTTAGCCTAAGCTAGGGGTGCCCTAGGCTAAGCCTAGGGGTGCCCTACCCTTAGGCTATGGGAGCCCTAGCCTTAGCCTAAGCCTAGGGGTGCCCTAGCCTAAGCCTAGGGGTGCCCTAGCCTAAGCCTAGGGGTGCCCTAGCCTAAGCCTAGGGGTGCCCTAGCCTAAGCCTAGGGGTGCCCTAGCCTTGGGCTATGGGAGCCCTAGCCTTAGCCTAATCCTAGGTGTGCCCTAGCCTAAGCCTAGGGTTTCCCTAGCCTTAGGATAGTGGTGCCCTAGCCTTAGTCTAGGGGAGCCCTAGCCTTAGCCTAAGCCTAGGGGTACCCTAGTCTAAGCCTAGGGGTGCCCTAGCCTAAGCCTAGGGGTGCCCTAGCCTAAGCCAAGGGTGCCCTAGCCTTGGGCTATGGGAGCCCTAGCCTTAGCCTAAGCCTAGGGGTGCCCTAGGCTAAGCCTAGGGGTGACCTAGCCTTAGGCTAGAGGTGCCCTAGCCTTAGGCTAGGGGAGCCCTAACCTTAACCTCAGCCTAGGGGTGCCCTAGCCTAAGCCTAGGGGTGCCCTAGCCTAAGCCTAGGGGTGCCCTAGCCTAAGCCTAGGGGTGCCCTAGCCTAAGTCTAGGGAAGCCCTATCCTTAGGCTAGGGGAGGCCTACCTTAGCCTAAACTTAGGGGTGCCATAGCCTAAGCCTAGGGGTGGCCTAGCCTAAGCCTAGGGGTGCCCTAGCCTAAGCCTAGAGGTGCGCTAGCCTTAGGCTAGGGGAGCTCTTGCCTTAGCCTAAGCCTAGGGGTGCCCTAGCTTAAGCCTAGGGGTGCCCTAGCCTAAGCCTAGGGGTGCCCTAGCCTTAGGCTAGTCGAGCCGTAACCTTAGTCTAAGCCTAGGGTTGCCCTAGCCTAAGCCTAGAGGTGCCATAGTCTTAGGCTAGGGGAGCCCTAGCTTTAGCCTATGCCTATGGGTGCCCTAGCCTAAGCCTAGGGGTGCCCTAGCCTAAGCCTAGGGGTGCCCTAGCCTAAGCCTAGGGGTGCCCTAGCCTTAGGCTAGTCGAGCCATAGCCTTAGTCTAAGCCTAGGGGTGCCCTAGCCTAAGCCTATGGGTGCCCTAGCTTAAGCCTAGGAGTGTCCTAGCCTTGTGCTAGGGGAGCCCTAACCGTAGCCTAAGCCTAGGGATTCCCTAGCCTAAGCCTAGGGGTGCCCTAGCCTAAGCCTAGGGTTGCCCTAGCCTTATGCTAGTCGAGCCAGAGCTTAGGCTAAGCCTAGGGGTGCCTTAGCCTAAGCCTAGGGGTGCCCTACCCTAAGCCTAGGGGTGCCCTAACCTTAGGCTAGGGGATCCCTAGCCTTAGGCTAATACTAGGGGTGCCCTAGCCTAAGCCTAGGGGTGCCGTAGCCTAAGCCTAGGGTGCCCTAGCCTAAGCCTAGGGGTGCCTTGCCTTATGCTAGGGGAGCCCTAGCCTTAGCCCTAGCCTAGGGGTGCCCTAGTCTAAGGCTAGTGGAGCCCTAGCCTTAGCTTAAGCCTAGGGGTGCCCTAGCCTAATCCTCTGGGTGCCCTATCCTAAGCCTAGGGGTGCCCTAGCCTAAGTCTAGGGGTGCCGTAGCCTCAGCCTAGGGGTGCCCTAGCCTAAGCCTAGGGATGCCCTAGCCTTAGGCTATGGGAGCTCTAGCCTTAGCCTAAGCCTAGGGGTGCCCTACCCTAAGCTTAGGGGTGCCCTATCCTAAGCCTAGGGGTGCCCTAGCCTTAGCCTAAGCTAGGGGTGCCCTAGGCTAATCCTAGGGGTGCCCAAGCCTTAGGCTATGGGAACCCTAGCCTTAGCCTAAGCCTAGGGGTGCCCTAGCCTAAGCCTAGGGGTGCCCTAGCCTAAGCCTAGGGGTGCCCTAGCCTAAGCCTAGGGGTGCCCTAGCCTAAGCCTAGGGGTGCCCTAGCCTTGGGCTATGGGAGCCCTAGCCTTAGCCTAAGCCTAGGTGTGCCCTAGCCTAAGCCTAGGGGTTCCCTAGCCTTAGGCTAGGGGTGCCCTAGCCTTATTCTAGGGGAGCCCTAGCCTTAGCCTACGCCTAGGGGTACCCTAGCCTAAGCCTAGGGGTGCCCAAGCCTAAACCTAGGGGTGTCCTAGCCATAGGCTAGGGGTGCCCTAACCTTAACCTAAGCCTAGGGTGCCCTAGCCTAAGCCTAAGGGTGCCCTAGCCTAAGCCTAGGGATGCCCTATCCTTAGGCTAGGGGAGCCCTAGCCTTAGCCTAAGCCTAGGGGTGCCCTAGCCTAAGTCTAGGGGTGCCCTAGCCTAAGCCTAGAGGTGCCCTAGCCTTAGCCTAAGCCTAGGGGTGTCCTAGCCTAAGCCTAGGGGTGCCCTAGCTTAAGCCTAGGGGTGCCCTAGCCTTAGGCTAGTCGAGCCTTAGCCTTAGTCTAAGCCTAGGGGTGCCCTAGCCTAAGCCTAGAGGTGCCCTTGCCTTAGGCTAGTCGAGCCATAGCCTTAGTCTAAGCCTAGGGGTGCCCCAGCCTAAGCCTATGGGTGACCTAGCTTAAGCCTAGGTGTGTCCTAGCCTTACGCTAGGGGAGCCCTTGCCTTAGCCTAAGCCTAGGGATGCCCTAGCCTAAGCCTAGGTGTGCCCTAGCCTAAGCCTAGGGGTGCCCTAGCCTTAGGCTACATGACCCGGAGCATTAGCCTAAGCCTAGGGGTGCCCTAGCCTAAGCCTAGGGGAGCCCTAGCCTAAGCTTAGGGGTGCCCTAACCTTAGGATAGGGGAGCCCTAGGCTTAGCCCAAGCTTAGGGGTGCCTTGCCTAAGCCTAGGCGTGCCCTAGCCTAAGCCTAGGGGTGACGTAGCCTAAGCCTAGGGGTGCCCTAGCCTAAGCCTACGGGTGCCCTAGCCATAGGCTAGGGGTGCCCTAGCCTTAGGCTAGGGGAGCCTTAGCCTTAGCCTAAGCCTAGGGGTACCCTTTCCTAAGCCTAGGGGTGCCCTAGCCTATGCCTAGGGGTGCCCTAGCGTAAGCCTAGGGTTGCCCTAGCCTAAGCCTACGGGTGCCCTAGCCATGGGCTATGGGAGCCCTAGCCTTAGCCTAAGACTAGGGGTGCCCTAGCCTAAGCCTAGGGGTGCCCTAGCCTTAGGCTCGGGGTGCCCTAGCCTTAGTCTAGGGGAGCCCTAGCCTTAGCCTAAGCCTAGGGGTACCCTAGCCTAAGCCTAGGGGTGCACTATCCTAAGCCTAGGGGTGTCCTAGCCTTAGGCTACGAGAGCCCTAAGCTTAACCTAAGCCTAGGGGTGCCCTAGCCTAAGCCTAGGGGTGCCCTAGCCTAAGCCTAGAGGTGCCCTAGTCTTAGGCTAGGGGAGCTCTAGCCTTAGCCTAAGCCTAGGGGAGCCCTAGCCTAAGCCTAGGGGTGTCCTAGCCTAAGCCTAGGGGTGCCCTAGCCTTAACCTAAGCTGGGGGTGCCCTAGGCTAAGCCTAGGGGTGCCCTAGCCTTAGGCTATGGGAGCCCTAGCCTTAGCCTAAGCCTAGGGGTGCCCTAGCCTAAGCCTAGGGGTGCCCTAGCCTAAGCCTAGGGGTGCCCATGCCTTAGGCTAGGGGTGGCATAGCCTTAGTCTAGGGGAGCCCTAGCCTTAGCCTAAGCCTAGGGGTATCCTAGCCTAAGCCTAGGGGTGCCCAAGCCTAAACCTAAGGGTGTCCTAGCCTTAGGTTAGGGGAGCCCTAACCTTAACCTAAGCCTAGGGGTGCCCTAGCCTAAGCCTAGCGGTGCCCAAGCCTAAGCCTAGGGGTGCCCTAACCTAAGGCTAGGGGATCCCTAACCTTACGCTAATTCTAGGGGTGCCCTAGCCTAAGCCTAGGGGTGCCCTAGCCTCATCCTAGGGGTGCCGTAGCCTATGCCTAGGGGTGCCCTAGCCTAAGCCTAGGGGTGCCCTAGCCTAAGGGTAGGGGTTCCCTAGCCTTAGGCTAGGGGAGCCCTAGCCTTAGCTTAAGCCTAGGAGTGCCCTAGCCTAAGCCTAGGGGTGCCCTATCCTTAGGTTAGGGGAGCCCTAGCCTTACCTTAAGCCTAGGGGTGCCCTAGCCTAAGCCTAGGGGTTCCCGAGCCTAAGCCTAGGGGTGCCGTAGCCTAAGCCTAGGGGTGCCCTAGTCTAAGCCTAAGGGTGCCCTAGCCTTAGACTAGGGGAGCCCTAGCCTTAGCCTAAGCCTAGGGGTGCCCTAGCCTAAGCTTAGGGGGGCCCTAGCCTAAGCTTAGGGGTGCCCTAGCGTAAGCCTAGGGGTGCCCTAGCCTAAGCCTACGGGTGCCCTAGCCTTGGGCTATGGGAGCCCTAGCCTTAGCCTAAGCCTAGTTCTGCCCTAGCCTAAGCCTAGGGGTGCCCTAGCGTTAGGCTAGGGGTGCCCTAGCCTTAGGCTAGGGGAGCCCTAGCCTTAGTCTAAGCCTAGGGGTACCCTAGCCTAAGCCTAGGGGTGCCCTATCTTAAGCCTAGGGGTGTCCTAGCCTTAGGCTAGGGCAGCCCTAAGCTTAACCTAAGCCTAGGGGTGCGCTAGCCTAAGCCTAGGGGTGCCCTAGCATAAGCCTAGAGGTGCCCTAGTATTAGGCTGGGGGAGCTCTAGCCTTAGCCTAAGCCTATGGGTGCCCTAGCCTAAGCCTAGGGGTGCCCTAGCCTTAGTCTAAGCTAGGGGTGCCCTAGGCTAAGCCTAGGGGTGCCCTAGCCTTAGGCTATGTGAGCCCTAGCCTTAGCCTAAGCCTAGGGGTCCCCTAGCCTAAGCCTAGGGGTGCCCTAGCCTAAGCCTAGTGGTGCCCTAGCCTTGGGCTATGGGAGCCCTAGCCTTAGGCTAAGCCTAGGGGTGCCCTAGCCTAAGCCTAGGGGTGCCCTAGCCTTACGCTAGGGGTGCCCTAGCCTTAGGCTAGGGGAGCCCTAGCCTTAGCATAAGCT
The DNA here is from genome assembly GCF_050624435.1 of Tenrec ecaudatus. NCBI lineage: Eukaryota > Metazoa > Chordata > Mammalia > Afrosoricida > Tenrecidae > Tenrec > Tenrec ecaudatus. The sequence goes on from NW_027459462.1 coordinate 1,661,672, forward strand.
AGGGGTACCCTAGCCTAAGCCTAGGGGTGCCCTAGCCTAAGCCTAGGGGTGTCCTAGCCTTAGGCTAGGGGAGCCCTAACTTTAACCTCAGCCTAGTGGTGCCCTAGCCTAAGCGTAGGGGTGCCCTAGCCTAAGCCTAGGGATGCCCTATCCTTAGGCTAGGGGAGCACTAGCCTTAGCCTAAGCCTAGGGGTGCCCAACTTAAGCCTAGGGGTGCCCTAGCCTAAGCCTAGGGGTGCCCTAGCCTAAGCCTAGAGGTGCCCTAGCCTTAGGCTAGGGGAGCTCTAGCCTTAGCCTAAGCCTAGGTGTGCCCTAGCCTAAGCGTAGGGGTGCCCTAGCCTAAGCCTAGGGGTGCCCTAGCCTTAGGCTAGTCGAGCCGTAGCCTTAGTCTAAGCCTAGGGGTGCCCTTGCCTAAGCCTCGAGGTGCCCTAGTCTTAGGCTAGGGGAGTCCTAGCCTTAGCCTAAGCCTAGGGGTGCCCTAGCCTAAGCCTAGGTGTGCCCTAGCCTTAGGCTAGTCGAGCCATAGCCTTAGTCTAAGCCTAGGGTTGCCCTAGCCTAAGCCTATGGGTGCCCTAGCTTAAGCCTAGGGGTGTCCTAGCCTTGTGCTAGGGGAACCCTAGCCGTAGCCTAAGCCTAGGGATGCCCTAGCCTAAGCCTAGGGGTGCCCTAGCCTAAGCCTAGGGTTGCCCTAGCCTTAGGCTAGTCGAGCCGGAGCTTTAGGCTAAGCCCAGGGGTGTCCTGGCCTAAGCCTAGGGGTACCCTAGCCTAAGCCTAGGGGTGCCGTAGCCTAAGCCTAGGGGTGCCCTAGCCTAAGCCTAGTGGTGCCGTAGCCTTATGCTAGGGGAGCCCTAGCCTTAGCCCAAGCCTAGGGGTGCCCTAGCCTAAACCTAGGGGTGCCCTAGCCTAAGGGTAGGGTTTCCCTAGCCTTAGGCTAGGGGAGCCCTAGCCTTAGCTTAAGCATAGGGGTGCCCTAGCCTAAGCCTACTGGTGCCCTAGCCTAAGCTTAGGGGTGCCCTAGCCTAAGCCTAGAGGTGCCCTAGCCTTAGGGTAGGGGAGCTCTAGCCTTAGCCTAAGCCTAGGGGTGCCCTAGCCTAAGCCAAGGGGTGCCCGAGCCTTAGGCTAGTCGAGCCGTAGCCTTAGTTTAAGCCTAGGGGTGCCCTAGCCTAAGCCTAGAGGTGCCCTAGCCTTAGGCTAGGGGAGCCCTAGCCATAGCCGAAGCCTAGGGGTGCCCTTGCCTAAGCCTAGGGGAGCCCTAGCCTTAGGCTAGGGGAGCCCTAGCCCTAGCCCAAGGCTAGGGTGCCCTAGCCTAAGCCATGGGGTGCCCTAGCCTAAGGGTAGGGGTTCCCTAGCCTTAGGGTAGGGGAGACCTAGCCTTAGCCTAAGCCTAGGGGTGCCCTAGCCTAAGCCTAGGGGGCCCTAGCCTAAGCCTAGGGGTGCCGTAGCCTAAGCCTAGGGGTGCCGTAGCCTAAGCCTAGGGGTGCCCTAGCCTAAGCCTAGGCATGCCCTAGCCTTAGGCTAGGGGAGCCCTAGCCTTAGCCCATGCCTAGGGGTGCCCTAGCCTAAGCCTGGGGTGCTCTAGCCTAAGCCTAGGGGTGCCCTATCCTTAGGTTAGGGGAGCCCTAGCCTTAGCTTAAGCCTAGGGGTGCCCTAGCCTAAGCCTAAGGGTACCCTAGCCTAAGCCTAGGGGTGCCCTAGCCTTAGGCTAGGGGAGCACTAGCCTTAGCTTAAGCCTAGGGGTGCCCTAGCCTAAGCCTATGGGTGCCCTAGCCTAAGCCTAGGGGTGTCCTAGCCTAAGTCTAGGGGTGCCGTACCCTATGCCTAGGGGTGCCCTAGCCTAAGCCTAGGGGTGCTGAACCCTAAGCCTAGGGGTGCCCTAGCCTAAGCCTAGGGGTGCCCTAGCCTTAGGCTAGGGGAGCCCTAGCCTTAGCTTAAGCCTAGGGGTGCCCTAGCCTAAGTCTAGGGGTGCCGTACCCTAAGCTTAGGGGGGGCCTAGCCTAAGCCTAGGGGTGCCCTAGCCTAAGCCTAGGGATGCCCTAGCCTTAGGCTATGGAAGCTCTAGCCTTAGCCTAAGCCTAGGAGTGCCCTAGCCTAAGCTTAGGGGTGCCCTATCCTAAGCCTAGGGGTGTCGTAGCCTTAGGCTAGGGGAGCCCTAAGCTTAACCTAAGCCTAGAGGTGCCCTAGCCTAAGCCTAGGGGTGCACTAGCCTAAGCCTAGGAATGCCCTAGCCTTGGGCTAGGGGAGCCCTAGCCTTAGCCTAAGCCTAGGGGTGCCCTAGCCTAAGCGTAGAGGTGCCCTTGTCTTAGGCTAGGGGAGCTCTAGCCTTAGCCTAAGCCTAGGGGTGCCCTAGCCTAAGCCTAGGGGTGCCCTAGCTGAAGCCTAGGGGTGCCCTAGCCTTAGCCTAAGCTAGGGGTGCCCTAGGCTAAGCCTAGGGGTGCCCTACCCTTAGGCTATGGGAGCCCTAGCCTTAGCCTAAGCCTAGGGGTGCCCTAGCCTAAGCCTATGGGTGCCCTAGCTTAAGCCTAGGGGTGTCCTAGCCTTGTGCTAGGGGAACCCTAGCCGTAGCCTAAGCCTAGGGATGCCCTAGCCTAAGCCTAGGGGTGCCCTAGCCTAAGCCTAGGGTTGCCCTAGCCTTAGGCTAGTCGAGCCGGAGCCTTAGGCTAAGCCTAGGGGTGCCCTGGCCTAAGCCTAGGGGTGCCCTAGCCTAAGGGTAGGGTTTCCCTAGCCTTAGGCTAGGGGAGCCCTAGCCTTAGCTTAAGCATAGGGGTGCCCTAGCCTAAGCCTACTGGTGCCCTAGCCTAAGCTTAGGGGTGCCCTAGCCTAAGCCTAGAGGTGCCCTACCCTTAGGGTAAGGGAGCTCTAGCCTTAGCCTAAGCCTAGGGGTGCCCTAGCCTAAGCCAAGGGGTGACCGAGCCTTAGGCTAGTCGAGCCGTAGCCTTAGTTTAAGCCTAGGGGTGCCCTAGCCTAAGCCTAGAGGTGCCCTAGCCTTAGGCTAGGGGAGCCCTAGCCATAGCTGAAGCCTAGGGGTGCCATTGCCTAAGTCTAGGGGAGCCCTAGCCTTAGGCTAGGGGAGCCCTAGCCCTAGACCAAGGCTAGGGGTGCCCTAGCCTAAGCCTTGGGGTGCACTAGCCTAAGGGTAGGGGTTCCCTAGCCTTAGGGTAGGGGAGCCCTAGCCTTAGCCTAAGCCTAGGGGTGCCCTAGCCTAAGCCTAGGGGGCCCTAGCCTAAGCCTAGGGGTGCCGTAGCCTAAGCCTAGGGGTGCCGTAGCCTAAGCCTAGGGGTGCCCTAGCCTAAGCCTAGGCGTGCCCTAGCCTTAGGCTAGGGGAGCCCTAGCCTTAGCCCATGCCTAGGGGTGTCCTAGCCTAAGCCTGGGGTGCTCTAGCCTAAGCCTAGGGGTGCCCTATCCTTAGGTTAGGGGAGCCCTAGCCTTAGCTTAAGCCTAGGGGTGCCCTAGCCTAAGCCTAGGGGTACCCTAGCCTAAGCCTAGGGGTGCCCTAGCCTTAGGCTAGGGGAGCCCTAGCCTTAGCTTAAGCCTAGGGGTGCCCTAGCCTAAGCCTATGGGTGCCCTAGCCTAAGCCTAGGGGTGTCCTAGCCTAAGTCTAGGGGTGCCGTACCCTAAGCCTAGGGGTGCCCTAGCCTAAGCCTAGGGGTGCCGTACCCTAAGCCTAGGGGTGCCCTAGCCTAAGCCTAGGGGTGCCCTAGCCTTAGGCTAGGGGAGCCCTAGCCTTAGCTTAAGCCTAGGGGTGCCCTAGCCTAAGTCTAGGGGTGCCGTACCCTAAGCTTAGGGGGGCCCTAGCCTAAGCCTAGGGGTGCCCTAGCCTAAGCCTAGTGGTGCCCTAGCCTTAGGCTATGGGAGCTCTAGCCTTAGCCTAAGCCTAGGAGTGCCCTAGCCTAAGCTTAGGGGTGCCCTATCCTAAGGCTAGGGGTGTCGTAGCCTTAGGCTAGGGGAGCCCTAAGTTTAACCTAAGCCTAGAGGTGCCCTAGCCTAAGCCTAGGGGTGCACTAGCCTAAGCCTAGGGATGCCCTAGCCTTGGGCTAGGGGAGCCCTAGCCTTAGCCTAAGCCTAGGGTTGCCCTAGCCTAAGCGTAGAGGTGCCCTTGTCTTAGGCTAGGGGAGCTCTAGCCTTAGCCTAAGCCTAGGGGTGCCCTAGCCTAAGCCTAGGGGTGCCCTAGCTGAAGCCTAGGGGTGCCCTAGCCTTAGCCTAAGCTAGGGGTGCCCTAGGCTAAGCCTAGGGGTGCCCTACCCTTAGGCTATGGGAGCCCTAGCCTTAGCCAAAGCCTAGGGGTGCCCTAGCCTAAGCCTAGGGGTGCCCTAGCCTAAGCCTAGGGGTGCCCTAGCCTTGGGCTATGGGAGCCCTAGCCTTAGCCTAATCCTAGGTGTGCCCTAGCCTAAGCCTAGGGTTTCCCTACCCTTAGGATAGTGGTGCCCTAGCCTTAGTCTAGGGGAGCCCTAGCCTTAGCCTAAGCCTAGGGGTACCCTAGCCTAAGCCTAGGGGTGCCCTAGCCTAAGCCTAGGGGTGCCCTAGCCTAAGCCAAGGGTGCCCTAGCCTTGGGCTATGCGAGCCCTAGCCTTAGCCTAAGCCTAGGGGTGCCCTAGCCTAAGCCTAGGTGTGACCTAGCCTTAGGCTAGGGGTGCCCTAGCCTTAGGCTAGGGGGCCCCTAACCTTAACCTCAGCCTAGGGGTGCCCTAGCCTAAGCCTAGGGGTGCCCTAGCCTAAGCCTAGGGGTGCCCTAGCCTAAGCCTAGGGGTGTCCTAGCCTTAGGCAAGGGGAGCACTAACCTTAACCTCAGCCTAGGGGTGCCCTAGCCTAAGCCTAGGGGTGCCCTAGCCTAAGCCTAGGGAAGCCGTATCCTTAGGCTAGGGGAGCCCTACCTTAGCCTAAGCGTCGGGGTGCCCTAGCCTAAGCCTAGGGGTGGCCTAGCCTAAGCCTAGGGGTGCCCTAGCCTAAGCCTAGAGGTGCCCTAGCCTTAGGCTAGGGGAGCTCTAGCCTTAGCCTAAGCCTAGGGGTGCCCTAGCTTAAGCCTAGGGGTGCCCTAGCCTAAGCCTAGGGGTGCCCTAGCCTTAGGCTACTTGAGCCGTAACCTTAGTCTAAGCCTAGGGGTGCCCTAGCCTAAGCCTAAGGGTGCCCTAGCTTAAGCCTAGGGGTGTCCTAGCCTTGTGCTAGGGGAGCCCTAGCCGTAGTCTAAGCCTAGGGATTCCCTAGCCTAAGACTAGGGGTGCCCTAGCCTAAGCCTAGGGTTTCCCTAGCCTTAGGCTAGTCGAGCCAGAGCTTAGGCTAAGCCTAGGGGTGAGTTAGCCTAAGCCTAGGGGTGCCCTACCCTAAGCCTAGGGGTGCCCTAACCTTAGGCTAGAGGATCCCTAGCCTTAGGCTAATACTAGGGGTGCCCTAGTCTAAGACTAGGGGTGCCGTAGCCTAAGCCTAGGGGTGCCCTAGCCTAAGCCTAGGGGTGCCTTGCCTTATGCTAGGGGAGCCCTAGCCTTAGCCCAAGCCTAGGGGTGCCCTAGCCTAATCCTCTGGGTGCCCTATCCTAAGCCTAGGGGTGCCCTAGCCTAAGTCTAGGGGTGCCCTAGCGTAAGCCTAGGGATGCCCTAGCCTTAGGCTATGGTAGCTCTAGCCTTAGCATAAGCCTTGGGGTGCCCTAGCCTAAGCTTAGGGGTGCCCTATCCTAAGCCTAGGGGTGCCCTAGCCTTAGCCTAAGCTAGGGGTACCTTAGGCTAAGCCTAGGTGTGCCCTAGCCTTAGGCTATGGGAACCCTAGCCTTAGCCTAAGCCTAGGGGTGCCCTAGCCTAAGCCTAGGGGTGCCCTAGCCTAAGCCTAGGGGTGCCCTAGCCTAAGCCTAGGGGTGCCCTAGCCTAAGCCTAGGGGTGCCCTAGCCTTGGACTATGGGAGCCCTAGCCTTAGCCTAAGCCTAGGTGTGCCCTAGCCTAAGCATAGGGGTTCCCTAGCCTTAGGCTAGGGGTGCCCTAGCCTTATTCTAGGGGAGCCCTAGCCTTACCCTACGCCTAGGGGTACCCTAGCCTAAGCCTAGGGGTGCCCAAGCCTAAACCTAGGGGTGTCCTAGCCTTAGTCTAGGGGTGCCCTAACCTTAACCTAAGCCTAGGGTGCCCTAGCCGAAGCCTAGGGGTGCCCTAGCCTAAGCCTAGGGATGCCCTATCCTTAGGCTAGGGGAGCCCTAGCCTTAGCCTAAGCCTAGGGGTGCCCTAGCCTAAGTCTAGGGGTGCCCTAGCCTAAGCCTAGAGGTGCCCTAGCCTTAGCCTAAGCCTAGGGGTGCCCTAGCCTAAGCCTAGGGGTGCCCTACCTTAAGCCTAGGGGTGCCCTAGCCTTAGGCTTGTCGAGCCTTAGCCTTAGTCTTTGCCTAGGGGTGCCCTAGCCTAAGCCTAGAGGTGCCCTTGCCTTAGGCTAGGGGAGCCCTAGCCTTAGCCTAAGCCTAGGGGTGCCCTAGCCTTAGGCTAGTCGAGCCATAGCCTTAGTCTAAGCCTAGGGGTGCCCTAGCCTAAGCCTATGGGTGCCCTAGCTTAAGCCTAGGGGTGTCCTAGCCTTACGCTAGGGGTGCCCTTGCCTTAGCCTAAGCCTAGGGATGCCCTAGCCTAAGCCTAGGTGTGCCCTAGCCTAAGCCTAGGGGTGCCCTAGCCTTATGCTAGATGACCCGGAGCATTAGCCTAAGCATAGGGGTGCCCTAGCCTAAGCCTATGGGAGCCCTAGCCTAAGCTTAGGGGTGCCCTAACCTTAGGCTAGGGGTTCCCTAGCCTTAGGCTAATTCTAGGGGTGCCCTAGCCTAAGCCTAGGGGTGCCCTAGCCTAAGCCTAGCGGTGCCGTAGCCTAAGCTTAGGGGTGCCCTAAACTAAGCCTAGGGGTGCCCTAGCCTTAGGATAGGGGAGCCCTAGCCTTAGCCCAAGCTTAGGGGTGCCTTGCCTAAGGCTAGGCGTGCCCTAGCATAAGCCTAGGGGTGCCGTAGCCTAAGCCTAGGGGTGCCCTAGCCTAAGCCTAGGGGTGCCCTAGCCATAGGCTAGGGGTGCCCTAGCCTTAGGCTATGGGAGCCTTAGCCTTAGCCTAAGCCTAGGGGTACCCTTGCCTAAGCCTAGGGGTGCCCTAGCCTAAGCCTAGGGGTGTCCTAGCCTTAGGCTAGGGGAGCCCTAACCTTAACCTAAGCCTAGGGGTGCCCTAGCCTAAGCCTAGGGGTGCCGTAGCCTAAGCCTAGGGGTGCCCTATCCTTAGCCTAGAGGTGCCCTAGCCTTAGGCTAGGGGAGCTCTAGACTTAGCCTAAGCCTAGGGGTGCCGTACCCTAAGCCTAGGGGTGCACTAGCCTAAGCCTAGGGGTGCCCAAGCCTTAGGCTAGTCGAGCCGTAGCCTTAGTCTAAGCCTAGGGGTGCCCTAGCCTAAGCCTAGAGGTGCCCTAGCCTTAGTCTAGGGGAGCCCTAGCCTTAGCCTAAGCCTAGGGGTGCCCTAGCCTAAGCCTAAGGGTGCCCTAACCAAAGGCTAGTCGAGCCATAACCTTAGTGTAAGCCTACAGGTGCCCTAGCCTAAGCCTATGGGTGCCCTCGCTTAATCCTAGGGGTGCCCTAACTTAGGCTAGGGGATCCCTAGCCTTAGGCTAATTCTAGGGGTGCCCTAGTCTAAGCCTAGGGGTGCCCTAGCCTAAGCCTAGGGGTGCCCTACCCTAAGCCTAGGGGTGCCGTAGACTAAGCCTAGGGGTGCCCTAGCCTAAGCCTAGGGGTGCCCTCGCCTTAGGTTAGGGGAGCCCTAGCCTTAGCCCATTCTAGGGGTGCCCTATTCTAAGCCTAGGTGTACCCTAGCCTAAGCCTAGGTGTGCCCTAGCCTAAGCCTAGGGGTGCCCTTGCCTAACCCTAGGGGTTCGCTAGCCTTTGGCTAGGGAAACCCTAGCCTTAGCTTAAACCTAGGGGTGCCCAAGCCTAAGCCTAGGGGTGCCCTATCCTAAGCCTAGGGGTGCCCTAGCCTTAGGCTAGGGGAGCCCTAGCCTTAGCCTAAGCCTAGGGGTGCCCAAGCCTAAGACTAAGGGTGCCCTAGCCTTAGGTTAGGGGAGCCCAGGCTAAGCCTAAGCCTAGTGGTGCCCTAGCCTAAGCCTAGGGTGCCCTAGCCTAAGCCTTGGGGTGTCCAAGCCTTAGGCTAGGGGAGCCTAGACCTTAAACTAAGCCTAGGGGTGCCCTATCGTAAGCCTAGGGGTGCCCTAGCCTTAGGCTAGGGGAGCCCTAGCCTTAGCCTAAGCCTAGGGGTGCCCAAGCCTTAGGCTAGGGGAGCCCTAGCTTTAACCTAAGCATAGGGGTGCCCTAGCGTAAGCCTAGGGGTGCCCTATCGTAAGCCAAGGGGTGCCCTAGCCTTAGGCTATGGGAAGCCTAGCCTTAGCCTAAGCCTAGGGGTGCCCTAGCCTATTCCTAGGGGTGCCCTAGCCTAAGCTTAGGTGTGCCCTCGCCAAAGCCTAGGGTTACCTAGCCTAAGCCTAGGCGTGCCCTAGCCATAGGCTAGGGGAGCCCTAGTCTTAGCCTAAGCCTAGGGGTGCCCTAGCCTAAGCCTAGGGGTGCCCTTCCTTAAGCCTAGGGGTGCCCTAGCCTAAGCCTAAGGGTGCCCTAGCCTAAGCCTATGGGTGTCCTAGCTTTAGGCTAGGGGACCCCTAAGCTTAACCTAAGTCTAGGGGTTCCCTAGCCTAAGCCTTGGGGTGCCCTAGCCTAAGCCTAGAGGTGCCCTATTCTTAGGCTAGGGGAGCTCTAGCGTTAGCCTAAGCCTAGGGGTGCCCTAGCCTAAGCATAGGGGTGCCCTAGCCTAAGCATAGGGGTGCCCTAGCCTTAGCCTTAGCTAGGGGTACCCTAGGCCAAGCCTAGGGGTGCCCTAGCCTTAGGCTATGGGAGCCCTAGCCTTAGCCTAAGCCTAGGGGTGCCCTAGCCTAAGCCTAGGGGAGCCCTAGCCTAAGCCTAGGGGTGCCCTAGCCTAAGCCTTGGGGTGCCCTAGCCTAAGCCTGGGGTGCCCTAGCCTAAGCCTAGGGGTGCCCTAGCCTTAGGTTAGGGGAGCCCTAGCCTTAGCTTAAGCCTAGGTGTGCCCTAGCGTAAGCCTAGGGGTGCCCTAGCCTAACCCTAGGGGTTCGCTAGCCTTAGGCTAGGGAAACACTAGCCTTAGCCTAAGCCTAGGGGTGCCCTAGCCTAAGCCTATGGGTGTCCAAGCCTACGCCTAGGGGTGCCCTAGCCTAAGCCTAGGGGTGCCGTAGCTTAAGCCTAGGGGTGCCCTAGCCTAAGCCTGGTGTGCCCAAGCCTAAGCCTAGGGGTGCCCAAGCCTTAGGTTATGGGAGCCATAGCCTTAGCTTAAGACTAGGGGTGCCCTAGCCTAAACCTAGGGGTGCCCTAGCCTAAGCCTAGGGGTGCCCTAGCCTTAGGCTAGGGGAGCCCTAGCCTTAGCTTAAGCCTAGGTGTTCCCTAGCCTAAGCCTAGGGGTGCCCTCGCTTAAGCCTAGGGGTGCCCTAACCTTAGCCTAGGGGATCCCTAGCCTTAGGCTAATTCTATTGGTGCCCTAGCGTAAGCCTAGGGGTGCCCTAGCCTAACCCTAGGGGTTCGCTAGCCTTAGGCTAGGGAAACACTAGCCTTAGCCTAAGCCTAGAGGTGCACTAGCCTAAGCCTAGGGGTGCCGTAGCCTAAGCCTAGGGGTGCCCTAGCCTAAGCCTTAGGGTGCCCTAGCCTTAGCCTAAGCCTAGGGGTGTCCTAGCCTAAGCCTAGGGGTGCCCTAGCTTAAGCCTAGGGGTGCCCTAGCCTTAGGCTAGTCGAGCCTTAGCCTTAGTCTAAGCCTAGGGGTGCCCTAGCCTAAGCCTAGAGGTGCCCTTGCCTTAGGCTAGTCGAGCCATAGCCTTAGTCTAAGCCTAGGGGTGCCCCAGCCTAAGCCTATGGGTGACCTAGCTTAAGCCTAGGTGTGTCCTAGCCTTACGCTAGGGGAGCCCTTGCCTTAGCCTAAGCCTAGGGATGCCCTAGCCTAAGCCTAGGTGTGCCCTAGCCTAAGCCTAGGGGTGCCCTAGCCTTAGGCTACATGACCCGGAGCATTAGCCTAAGCCTAGGGGTGCCCTAGCCTAAGCCTAGGGGAGCCCTAGCCTAAGCTTAGGGGTGCCCTAACCTTAGGATAGGGGAGCCCTAGGCTTAGCCCAAGCTTAGGGGTGCCTTGCCTAAGCCTAGGCGTGCCCTAGCCTAAGCCTAGGGGTGACGTAGCCTAAGCCTAGGGGTGCCCTAGCCTAAGCCTACGGGTGCCCTAGCCATAGGCTAGGGGTGCCCTAGCCTTAGGCTAGGGGAGCCTTAGCCTTAGCCTAAGCCTAGGGGTACCCTTTCCTAAGCCTAGGGGTGCCCTAGCCTATGCCTAGGGGTGCCCTAGCGTAAGCCTAGGGTTGCCCTAGCCTAAGCCTACGGGTGCCCTAGCCATGGGCTATGGGAGCCCTAGCCTTAGCCTAAGACTAGGGGTGCCCTAGCCTAAGCCTAGGGGTGCCCTAGCCTTAGGCTCGGGGTGCCCTAGCCTTAGTCTAGGGGAGCCCTAGCCTTAGCCTAAGCCTAGGGGTACCCTAGCCTAAGCCTAGGGGTGCACTATCCTAAGCCTAGGGGTGTCCTAGCCTTAGGCTACGAGAGCCCTAAGCTTAACCTAAGCCTAGGGGTGCCCTAGCCTAAGCCTAGGGGTGCCCTAGCCTAAGCCTAGAGGTGCCCTAGTCTTAGGCTAGGGGAGCTCTAGCCTTAGCCTAAGCCTAGGGGTGCCCTAGCCTAAGCCTAGGGGTGTCCTAGCCTAAGCCTAGGGGTGCCCTAGCCTTAACCTAAGCTGGGGGTGCCCTAGGCTAAGCCTAGGGGTGCCCTAGCCTTAGGCTATGGGAGCCCTAGCCTTAGCCTAAGCCTAGGGGTGCCCTAGCCTAAGCCTAGGGGTGCCCTAGCCTAAGCCTAGGGGTGCCCATGCCTTAGGCTAGGGGTGCCATAGCCTTAGGCTAGGGGAGCCCTAGCCTTAGCCTAAGCCTAGGGGTATCCTAGCCTAAGCCTAGGGGTGCCCAAGCCTAAACCTAAGGGTGTCCTAGCCTTAGGTTAGGGGAGCCCTAACCTTAACCTAAGCCTAGGGGTGCCCTAGCCTAAGCCTAGCGGTGCCCAAGCCTAAGCCTAGGGGTGCCCTAACCTAAGGCTAGGGGATCCCTAACCTTACGCTAATTCTAGGGGTGCCCTAGCCTAAGCCTAGGGGTGCCCTAGCCTCATCCTAGGGGTGCCGTAGCCTATGCCTAGGGGTGCCATAGCCTAAGACTAGGGGTGCCCTAGCCTAAGGGTAGGGGTTCCCTAGCCTTAGGCTAGGGGAGCCCTAGCCTTAGCTTAAGCCTAGGAGTGCCCTAGCCTAAGCCTAGGGGTGCCCTATCCTTAGGTTAGGGGAGCCCTAGCCTTACCTTAAGCCTAGGGGTGCCCTAGCCTAAGCCTAGGGGTTCCCGAGCCTAAGCCTAGGGGTGCCGTAGCCTAAGCCTAGGGGTGCCCTAGTCTAAGCCTAAGGGTGCCCTAGCCTTAGACTAGGGGAGCCCTAGCCTTAGCCTAAGCCTAGGGGTGCCCTAGCCTAAGCTTAGGGGGGCCCTAGCCTAAGCTTAGGGGGGCCCTATCCTAAGCCTAAGAGTGCCCTAGCCTAAGCCTATGGATGCCATAGCCTTAGGCTATGGGAGCCCTAGCCTTAGCCTAAGGCTAGGGGTGCCCTAGCGTAAGCCTAGGGGTGCCCTAGCCTAAGCCTACGGGTGCCCTAGCCTTGGGCTATGGGAGCCCTAGCCTTAGCCTAAGCCTAGTTCTGCCCTAGCCTAAGCCTAGGGGTGCCCTAGCCTTAGGCTAGGGGTGCCCTAGCCTTAGGCTAGGGGAGCCCTAGCCTTAGTCTAAGCCTAGGGGTACCCTAGCCTAAGCCTAGGGGTGCCCTATCTTAAGCCTAGGGGTGTCCTAGCCTTAGGCTAGGGCAGCCCTAAGCTTAACCTAAGCCTAGGGGTGCGCTAGCCTAAGCCTAGGGGTGCCCTAGCATAAGCCTAGAGGTGCCCTAGTATTAGGCTGGGGGAGCTCTAGCCTTAGCCTAAGCCTATGGGTGCCCTAGCCTAAGCCTAGGGGTGCCCTAGCCTTAGCCTAAGCTAGGGGTGCCCTAGGCTAAGCCTAGGGGTGCCCTAGCCTTAGGCTATGTGAGCCCTAGCCTTAGCCTAAGCCTAGGGGTCCCCTAGCCTAAGCCTAGGGGTGCCCTAGCCTAAGCCTAGTGGTGCCCTAGCCTTGGGCTATGGGAGCCCTAGCCTTAGGCTAAGCCTAGGGGTGCCCTAGCCTAAGCCTAGGGGTGCCCTAGCCTTACGCTAGGGGTGCCCTAGCCTTAGGCTAGGGGAGCCCTAGCCTTAGCATAAGCTAGGGGTACCCTAGCCTAAGCCTAGGGGTGCCCTAGCCTAAGCCTAGGGGTGTCCTAGCCTTAGGCTAGGGGAGCCCTAACTTTAACCTCAGCCTAGTGGTGCCCTAGCCTAAGCGTAGGGGTGCCCTAGCCTAAGCCTAGGGATGCCCTATCCTTAGGCTAGGGGAGCACTAGCCTTAGCCTAAGCCTAGGGGTGCCCAACTTAAGCCTAGGGGTGCCCTAGCCTAAGCCTAGGGGTGCCCTAGCCTAAGCCTAGAGGTGCCCTAGCCTTAGGCTAGCGGAGCTGTAGCCTTAGCCTAAGCCTAGGTGTGCCCTAGCCTAAGCGTAGGGGTGCCCTAGCCTAAGCTTAGGGGTGCCCTAGCCTTAGGCTAGTCGAGCCGTAGCCTTAGTCTAAGCCTAGGGGTGCCCTTGCCTAAGCCTCGAGGTGCCCTAGTCTTAGGCTAGGGGAGTCCTAGCCTTAGCCTAAGCCTAGGGGTGCCCTAGCCTAAGCCTAGGTGTGCCCTAGCCTTAGGTTAGTCGAGCCATAGCCTTAGTCTAAGCCTAGGGTTGCCCTAGCCTAAGCCTATGGGTGCCCTAGCTTAAGCCTAGGGGTGTCCTAGCCTTGTGCTAGGGGAACCCTAGCCGTAGCCTAAGCCTAGGGATGCCCTAGCCTAAGCCTAGGGGTGCCCTAGCCTAAGCCTAGGGTTGCCCTAGCCTTAGGCTAGTCGAGCCGGAGCTTTAGGCTAAGCCCAGGGGTGTCCTGGCCTAAGCCTAGGGGTACCCTAGCCTAAGCCTAGGGGTGCCGTAGCCTAAGCCTAGGGGTGCCCTAGCCTAAGCCTAGTGGTGCCGTAGCCTTATGCTAGGGGAGCCCTAGCCTTAGCCCAAGCCTAGGGGTGCCCTAGCCTAAGCTTAGGGGTGCCCTAGCCTAAGGGTAGGGTTTCCCTAGCCTTAGGCTAGGGGAGCCCTAGCCTTAGCTTAAGCATAGGGGTGCCCTAGCCTAAGCCTACTGGTGCCCTAGCCTAAGCTTAGGGGTGCCCTAGCCTAAGCCTAGAGGTGCCCTAGCCTTAGGGTAGGGGAGCTCTAGCCTTAGCCTAAGCCTAGGGGTGCCCTAGCCTAAGCCAAGGGGTGCCCGAGCCTTAGGCTAGTCGAGCCGTAGCCTTAGTTTAAGCCTAGGGGTGCCCTAGCCTAAGCCTAGAGGTGCCCTAGCCTTAGGCTAGGGGAGCCCTAGCCATAGCCGAAGCCTAGGGGTGCCCTTGCCTAAGCCTAGGGGAGCCCTAGCCTTAGGCTAGGGGAGCCCTAGCCCTAGCCCAAGGCTAGGGGTGCCCTAGCCTAAGCCATGGGGTGCCCTAGCCTAAGGGTAGGGGTTCCCTAGCCTTAGGGTAGGGGAGCCCTAGCCTTAGCCTAAGCCTAGGGGTGCCCTAGCCTAAGCCTAGGGGTCCCTAGCCTAAGCCTAGGGGTGCCGTAGCCTAAGCCTAGGGGTGCCGTAGCCTAAGCCTAGGGGTGCCCTAGCCTAAGCCTAGGCGTGCCCTAGCCTTAGGCTAGGGGAGCCCTAGCCTTAGCCCATGCCTAGGGGTGCCCTAGCCTAAGCCTGGGGTGCTCTAGCCTAAGCCTAGGGGTGCCCTATCCTTAGGTTAGGGGAGCCCTAGCCTTAGCTTAAGCCTAGGGGTGCCCTAGCCTAAGCCTAAGGGTACCCTAGCCTAAGCCTAGGGGTGCCCTAGCCTTAGGCTAGGGGAGCCCTAGCCTTAGCTTAAGCCTAGGGGTGCCGTAGCCTAAGCCTATGGGTGCCCTAGCCTAAGCCTAGGGGTGTCCTAGCCTAAGTCTAGGGGTGCCGTACCCTAAGACTAGGGGTGCCCTAGCCTAAGCCTAGGGGTGCCGAACCCTAAGCCTAGGGGTGCCTTAGCCTAAGCCTAGGGGTGCCCTAGCCTTAGGCTAGGGGAGCCCTAGCCTTAGCTTAAGCCTAGGGGTGCCCTAGCCTAAGTCTAGGGGTGCCGTACCCTAAGCTTAGGGGGGGCCTAGCCTAAGCCTAGGGGTGCCCTAGCCTAAGCCTAGGGATGCCCTAGCCTTAGGCTATGGAAGCTCTAGCCTTAGCCTAAGCCTAGGAGTGCCCTAGCCTAAGCTTAGGGGTGCCCTATCCTAAGCCTAGGGGTGTCGTAGCCTTAGGCTAGGGGAGCCCTAAGCTTAACCTAAGCCTAGAGGTGCCCTAGCCTAAGCCTAGGGGTGCACTAGCCTAAGCCTAGGAATGCCCTAGCCTTGGGCTAGGGGAGCCCTAGCCTTAGCCTAAGCCTAGGGGTGCCCTAGCCTAAGCATAGAGGTGCCCTTGTCTTAGGCTAGGGGAGCTCTAGCCTTAGCCTAAGCCTAGGGGTGCCCTAGCCTAAGCCTAGGGGTGCCCGAGCCTTAGGCTAGTCGAGCCGTAGCCTTAGTTTAAGCCTAGGGGTGCCCTAGCCTAAGCCTAGAGGTGCCCTAGCCTTAGGCTAGGGGAGCCCTAGCCATAGCTGAAGCCTAGGGGTGCCATTGCCTAAGTCTAGGGGAGCCCTAGCCTTAGGCTAGGGGAGCCCTAGCCCTAGACCAAGGCTAGGGGTGCCCTAGCCTAAGCCTTGGGGTGCACTAGCCTAAGGGTAGGGGTTCCCTAGCCTTAGGGTAGGGGAGCCCTAGCCTTAGCCTAAGCCTAGGGGTGCCCTAGCCTAAGCCTAGGGGGCCCTAGCCTAAGCCTAGGGGTGCCGTAGCCTAAGCCTAGGGGTGCCGTAGCCTAAGCCTAGGGGTGCCCTAGCCTAAGCCTAGGCGTGCCCTAGCCTTAGGCTAGGGGAGCCCTAGCCTTAGCCCATGCCTAGGGGTGCCCTAGCCTAAGCCTGGGGTGCTCTAGCCTAAGCCTAGGGGTGCCCTATCCTTAGGTTAGGGGAGCCCTAGCCTTAGCTTAAGCCTAGGGGTGCCCTAGCCTAAGCCTAGGGGTACCCTAGCCTAAGCCTAGGGGTGCCCTAGCCTTAGGCTAGGGGAGCCCTAGCCTTAGCTTAAGCCTAGGGGTGCCCTAGCCTAAGCCTATGGGTGCCCTAGCCTAAGCCTAGGGGTGTCCTAGCCTAAGTCTAGGGGTGCCGTACCCTAAGCCTAGGGGTGCCCTAGCCTAAGCCTAGGGGTGCCGTACCCTAAGCCTAGGGGTGCCCTAGCCTAAGCCTAGGGGTGCCCTAGCCTTAGGCTAGGGGAGCCCTAGCCTTAGCTTAAGCCTAGGGGTGCCCTAGCCTAAGTCTAGGGGTGCCGTACCCTAAGCTTAGGGGGGCCCTAGCCTAAGCCTAGGGGTGCCCTAGCCTAAGCCTAGTGGTGCCCTAGCCTTAGGCTATGGGAGCTCTAGCCTTAGCCTAAGCCTAGGAGTGCCCTAGCCTAAGCTTAGGGGTGCCCTATCCTAAGGCTAGGGGTGTCGTAGCCTTAGGCTAGGGGAGCCCTAAGTTTAACCTAAGCCTAGAGGTGCCCTAGCCTAAGCCTAGGGGTGCACTAGCCTAAGCCTAGGGATGCCCTAGCCTTGGGCTAGGGGAGCCCTAGCCTTAGCCTAAGCCTAGGGTTGCCCTAGCCTAAGCGTAGAGGTGCCCTTGTCTTAGGCTAGGGGAGCTCTAGCCTTAGCCTAAGCCTAGGGGTGCCCTAGCCTAAGCCTAGGGGTGCCCTAGCTGAAGCCTAGGGGTGCCCTAGCCTTAGCCTAAGCTAGGGGTGCCCTAGGCTAAGCCTAGGGGTGCCCTACCCTTAGGCTATGGGAGCCCTAGCCTTAGCCAAAGCCTAGGGGTGCCCTAGCCTAAGCCTAGGGGTGCCCTAGCCTAAGCCTAGGGGTGCCCTAGCCTTGGGCTATGGGAGCCCTAGCCTTAGCCTAATCCTAGGTTTGCCCTAGCCTAAGCCTAGGGTTTCCCTACCCTTAGGATAGTGGTGCCCTAGCCTTAGTCTAGGGGAGCCCTAGCCTTAGCCTAAGCCTAGGGGTACCCTAGCCTAAGCCTAGGGGTGCCCTAGCCTAAGCCTAGGGGTGCCCTAGCCTAAGCCAAGGGTGCCCTAGCCTTGGGCTATGCGAGCCCTAGCCTTAGCCTAAGCCTAGGGGTGCCCTAGCCTAAGCATAGGGGTTCCCTAGCCTTAGGCTAGGGGTGCCCTAGCCTTATTCTAGGGGAGCCCTAGCCTTACCCTACGCCTAGGGGTACCCTAGCCTAAGCCTAGGGGTGCCCTAGCCTAAGCCTAGGTGTGACCTAGCCTTAGGCTAGGGGTGCCCTAGCCTTAGGCTAGGGGGCCCCTAACCTTAACCTCAGCCTAGGGGTGCCCTAGCCTAAGCCTAGGGGTGCCCTAGCCTAAGCCTAGGGGTGCCCTAGCCTAAGCCTAGGGGTGCCCTAGCCTAAGCCTAGGGGTGTCCTAGCCTTAGGCAAGGGGAGCACTAACCTTAACCTCAGCCTAGGGGTGCCCTAGCCTAAGCCTAGGGGTGCCCTAGCCTAAGCCTAGGGAAGCCGTATCCTTAGGCTAGGGGAGCCCTACCTTAGCCTAAGCCTCGGGGTGCCCTAGCCTAAGCCTAGGGGTGGCCTAGCCTAAGCCTAGGGGTGCCCTAGCCTAAGCCTAGAGGTGCCCTAGCCTTAGGCTAGGGGAGCTCTAGCCTTAGCCTAAGCCTAGGGGTGCCCTAGCTTAAGCCTAGGGGTGCCCTAGCCTAAGCCTAGGGGTGCCCTAGCCTTAGGCTACTTGAGCCGTAACCTTAGTCTAAGCCTAGGGGTGCCCTAGCCTAAGCCTAAGGGTGCCCTAGCTTAAGCCTAGGGGTGTCCTAGCCTTGTGCTACGGGAGCCCTAGCCGTAGTCTAAGCCTAGGGATTCCCTAGCCTAAGACTAGGGGTGCCCTAGCCTAAGCCTAGGGTTTCCCTAGCCTTAGGCTAGTCGAGCCAGAGCTTAGGCTAAGCCTAGGGGTGAGTTAGCCTAAGCCTAGGGGTGCCCTACCCTAAGCCTAGGGGTGCCCTAACCTTAGGCTAGAGGATCCCTAGCCTTAGGCTAATACTAGGGGTGCCCTAGTCTAAGACTAGGGGTGCCGTAGCCTAAGCCTAGGGGTGCCCTAGCCTAAGCCTAGGGGTGCCTTGCCTTATGCTAGGGGAGCCCTAGCCTTAGCCCAAGCCTAGGGGTGCCCTAGCCTAATCCTCTGGGTGCCCTATCCTAAGCCTAGGGGTGCCCTAGCCTAAGTCTAGGGGTGCCCTAGCGTAAGCCTAGGGATGCCCTAGCCTTAGGCTATGGGAGCTCTAGCCTTAGCATAAGCCTAGGGGTGCCCTAGCCTAAGCTTAGGGGTGCCCTATCCTAAGCCTAGGGGTGCCCTAGCCTTAGCCTAAGCTAGGGGTACCTTAGGCTAAGCCTAGGGGTGCCCTAGCCTTAGGCTATGGGAACCCTAGCCTTAGCCTAAGCCTAGGGGTGCCCTAGCCTAAGCCTAGGGGTGCCCTAGCCTAAGCCTAGGGGTGCCCTAGCCTAAGCCTAGGGGTGCCCTAGCCTAAGCCTAGGGGTGCCCTAGCCTAAGCCTAGGGGTGCCCTAGCCTTGGACTATGGGAGCCCTAGCCTTAGCCTAAGCCTAGGTGTGCCCTAGCCTAAGCATAGGGGTTCCCTAGCCTTAGGCTAGGGGTGCCCTAGCCTTATTCTAGGGGAGCCCTAGCCTTACCCTACGCCTAGGGGTACCCTAGCCTAAGCCTAGGGGTGCCCAAGCCTAAACCTAGGGGTGTCCTAGCCTTAGTCTAGGGGTGCCCTAACCTTAACCTAAGCCTAGGGTGCCCTAGCCGAAGCCTAGGGGTGCCCTAGCCTAAGCCTAGGGATGCCCTATCCTTAGGCTAGGGGAGCCCTAGCCTTAGCCTAAGCCTAGGGGTGCCCTAGCCTAAGTCTAGGGGTGCCCTAGCCTAAGCCTAGAGGTGCCCTATCCTTAGCCTAAGCCTAGGGGTGCCCTAGCCTAAGCCTAGGGGTGCCCTACCTTAAGCCTAGGGGTGCCCTAGCCTTAGGCTAGTCGAGCCTTAGCCTTAGTCTTTGGCTAGGGGTGCCCTAGCCTAAGCCTAGAGGTGCCCTTGCCTTAGGCTAGGGGAGCCATAGCCTTAGCCTAAGCCTAGGGGTGCCCTAGCCTTAGGCTAGTCGAGCCATAGCCTTAGTCTAAGCCTAGGGGTGCCCTAGCCTAAGCCTATGGGTGCCCTAGCTTAAGCCTAGGGGTGTCCTAGCCTTACGCTAGGGGTGCCCTTGCCTTAGCCTAAGCCTAGGGATGCCCTAGCCTAAGCCTAGGTGTGCCCTAGCCTAAGCCTAGGGGTGCCCTAGCCTTATGCTAGATGACCCGGAGCATTAGCCTAAGCATAGGGGTGCCCTAGCCTAAGCCTATGGGAGCCCTAGCCTAAGCTTAGGGGTGCCCTAACCTTAGGCTAGGGGTTCCCTAGCCTTAGGCTAATTCTAGGGGTGCCCTAGCCTAAGCCTAGGGGTGCCCTAGCCTAAGCCTAGCGGTGCCGTAGCCTAAGCTTAGGGGTGCCCTAAACTAAGCCTAGGGGTGCCCTAGCCTTAGGATAGGGGAGCCCTAGCCTTAGCCCAAGCTTAGGGGTGCCTTGCCTAAGGCTAGGCGTGCCCTAGCATAAGCCTAGGGGTGCCGTAGCCTAAGCCTGGGGGTGCCCTAGCCTAAGCCTAGGGGTGCCCTAGCCATAGGCTAGGGGTGCCCTAGCCTTAGGCTATGGGAGCCTTAGCCTTAGCCTAAGCCTAGGGGTACCCTTGCCTAAGCCTAGGGGTGCCCTAGCCTAAGCCTAGGGGTGTCCTAGCCTTAGGCTAGGGGAGCCCTAACCTTAACCTAAGCCTAGGGGTGCCCTAGCCTAAGCCTAGGGGTGCCGTAGCCTAAGCCTAGGGGTGCCCTATCCTTAGCCTAGAGGTGCCCTAGCCTTAGGCTAGGGGAGCTCTAGACTTAGCCTAAGCCTAGGGGTGCCGTACCCTAAGCCTAGGGGTGCACTAGCCTAAGCCTAGGGGTGCCCAAGCCTTAGGCTAGTCGAGCCGTAGCCTTAGTCTAAGCCTAGGGGTGCCCTAGCCTAAGCCTAGAGGTGCCCTAGCCTTAGTCTAGGGGAGCCCTAGCCTTAGCCTAAGCCTAGGGGTGCCCTAGCCTAAGCCTAAGGGTGCCCTAGCCAAAGGCTAGTCGAGCCATAACCTTAGTGTAAGCCTACAGGTGTCCTAGCCTAAGCCTATGGGTGCCCTCGCTTAATCCTAGGGGTGCCCTAACTTAGGCTAGGGGATCCCTAGCCTTAGGCTAATTCTAGGGGTGCCCTAGTCTAAGCCTAGGGGTGCCCTAGCCTAAGCCTAGGGGTGCCCTACCCTAAGCCTAGGGGTGCCGTAGACTAAGCCTAGGGGTGCCCTAGCCTAAGCCTAGGGGTGCCCTCGCCTTAGGTTAGGGGAGCCCTAGCCTTAGCCCATTCTAGGGGTGCCCTATTCTAAGCCTAGATGTACCCTAGCCTAAGCCTAGGTGTGCCCTAGCCTAAGCCTAGGGGTGCCCTTGCCTAACCCTAGGGGTTCGCTAGCCTTTGGCTAGGGAAACCCTAGCCTTAGCTTAAACCTAGGGGTGCCCAAGCCTAAGCCTAGGGGTGCCCTATCCTAAGCCTAGGGGTGCCCTAGCCTTAGGCTAGGGGAGCCCTAGCCTTAGCCTAAGCCTAGCGGTGCCCAAGCCTAAGACTAAGGGTGCCCTAGCCTTAGGTTAGGGGAGCCCAGGCTAAGCCTAAGCCTAGTGGTGCCCTAGCCTAAGCCTAGGGTGCCCTAGCCTAAGCCTTGGGGTGTCCAAGCCTTAGGCTAGGGGAGCCTAGACCTTAAACTAAGCCTAGGGGTGCCCTATCGTAAGCCTAGGGGTGCCCTAGCCTTAGGCTAGGGGAGCCCTAGCCTTAGCCTAAGCCTAGGGGTGCCCAAGCCTTAGGCTAGGGGAGCCCTAGCTTTAACCTAAGCATAGGGGTGCCCTAGCGTAAGCCTAGGGGTGCCCTATCGTAAGCCAAGGGGTGCCCTAGCCTTAGGCTATGGGAAGCCTAGCCTTAGCCTAAGCCTAGGGGTGCCCTAGCCTATTCCTAGGGGTGCCCTAGCCTAAGCTTAGGTGTGCCCTCGCCAAAGCCTAGGGTTACCTAGCCTAAGCCTAGGCGTGCCCTAGCCATAGGCTAGGGGAGCCCTAGTCTTAGCCTAAGCCTAGGGGTGCCCTAGCCTAAGCCTAGGGGTGCCCTTCCTTAAGCCTAGGGGTGCCCTAGCCTAAGCCTAAGGGTGCCCTAGCCTAAGCCTATGGGTGTCCTAGCTTTAGGCTAGGGGACCCCTAAGCTTAACCTAAGTCTAGGGGTTCCCTAGCCTAAGCCTTGGGGTGCCCTAGCCTAAGCCTAGAGGTGCCCTATTCTTAGGCTAGGGGAGCTCTAGCGTTAGCCTAAGCCTAGGGGTGCCCTAGCCTAAGCATAGGGGTGCCCTAGCCTAAGCATAGGGGTGCCCTAGCCTTAGCCTTAGCTAGGGGTACCCTAGGCCAAGCCTAGGGCTGCCCTAGCCTTAGGCTATGGGAGCCCTAGCCTTAGCCTAAGCCTAGGGGTGCCCTAGCCTAAGCCTAGGGGAGCCCTAGCCTAAGCCTAGGGGTGCCCTAGCCTAAGCCTTGGGGTGCCCTAGCCTAAGCCTGGGGTGCCCTAGCCTAAGCCTAGGGGTGCCCTAGCCTTAGGTTAGGGGAGCCCTAGCCTTAGCTTAAGCCTAGGTGTGCCCTAGCGTATGCCTAGGGGTGCCCTAGCCTAACCCTAGGGGTTCGCTAGCCTTAGGCTAGGGAAACACTAGCCTTAGCCTAAGCCTAGGGGTGCCCTAGCCTAAGCCTATGGGTGTCCAAGCCTACGCCTAGGGGTGCCCTAGCCTAAGCCTAGGGGTGCCGTAGCTTAAGCCTAGGGGTGCCCTAGCCTAAGCCTGGTGTGCCCAAGCCTAAGCCTAGGGGTGCCCAAGCCTTAGGTTATGGGAGCCATAGCCTTAGCTTAAGACTAGGGGTGCCCTAGCCTAAGCCTAGGGGTGCCCTAGCCTAAGCCTAGGGGTGCCCTAGCCTTAGGCTAGGGGAGCCCTAGCCTTAGCTTAAGCCTAGGTGTTCCCTAGCCTAAGCCTAGGGGTGCCCTCGCTTAAGCCTAGGGGTGCCCTAACCTTAGCCTAGGGGATCCCTAGCCTTAGGCTAATTCTATTGGTGCCCTAGCGTAAGCCTAGGGGTGCCCTAGCCTAACCCTAGGGGTTCGCTAGCCTTAGGCTAGGGAAACACTAGCCTTAGCCTAAGCCTAGAGGTGCCCTAGCCTAAGCCTAGGGGTGCCGTAGCCTAAGCCTAGAGATGCCCTAGCCTAAGCCTTAGGGTGCCCTAGCCTAAGGGTAGGGGTTCCCTAGCCTTAGGCTAGGGGAGCCCTAGCCTTAGCTTAAGCCTAGGGGTGCCCTAGCCTAAGCCTGGGGTGCCCTAGCCTAAGCCTAGGGGTGCCCTAGCCTTAGGTTAGGGGAGCCCTAGCCTTAGCTAAAGCCTAGGTGTTCCCTAGCCTAAGCCTAGGGGTGCCCTCGCTTAAGCCTAGGGGTGCCCTAACCTTAGCCTAGGGGATCCCTAGCCTTAGGCTAATTCTATTGGTGCCCTAGCCTAAGCCTAGGGGTGCCCTAGCCTAAGCCTAGGGGTGCCCTAGCCTAAGCCTAGGGGTGCCCTAGCCTAAGGATAGGGGTTCCCTAGCCTTAGGCTAGGGGAGCCCTAGCCTTAGCTTAAGCCTAGGGGTGCCCCAGCCTAAGCCTGGGTGCCCTAGCCTAAGCCTAGGGGTGCCCTATCGTAAGCCTAGGGGTGCCCTAGCCTTAGGCTAGGGGAGCCCTAGCCTTAGCCTAAGCCCAGGGGTGCCCAAGCCTTAGGCTAGGGGAGCCCTAGTCTTAGCCCAAGCCTAGAGGTGCCCTAGCCTAAGCCTTAGGGTGCCCTAGCCTAAGGGTAGGGGTTCCCTAGCCTTAGGCTAGGGGAGCCCTAGCCTTAGCTTAAGCCTAGGGGTGCCCTAGCCTAAGCCTGGGGTTCCCTAGCCTAAGCCTAGGGGTGTCCTAGCCTTAGGTTAGGGGAGCCCTAGCCTTAGCTTAAGCCTAGGTGTGCCCTAGCCTAAGCCTAGGGGTGCCCTAGCCTAACCCTATGGGTTCGCTAGCCTTAGGCTAGGGAAACACTGGCCTTAGCCTAAGCCTACGGGTGCCCTAGCCTAAGCCTATGGGTGCCCAAGCCTAAGCCTAGGGGTGCCCTAGCCTAAGCCTAGGGGTGCCGTAACTTAAGCCTAAGGGTTCCCTAGCCTAAGCCTGGGGTGCCCAAGCCTAAGTCTAGGGGTGCCATAGCCTTAGTTTAGGGGAGACCTAGCCTTAGCTTAAGACTAGGGGTGCCCTAGCCTAAGCTTAGTGGTGCCCTAGCCTTAGGCTAGGGGAGCCCTAGCCTTAGCTTAAGCCTAGGCGTACCCTAGCCTAAGCCTCTGGTTTCCCTAACCTAAGCC
Source organism: Tenrec ecaudatus (assembly GCF_050624435.1). Taxonomy (NCBI): domain Eukaryota; kingdom Metazoa; phylum Chordata; class Mammalia; order Afrosoricida; family Tenrecidae; genus Tenrec; species Tenrec ecaudatus. The sequence continues at coordinate 1,684,446 of NW_027459462.1, forward strand.
TAGGGGTGCCCTAGCTTAAGCCTAGGCGTGTTGTAGCCTAAGCCTAGGGGTGCCCTAGCCTAAGCCTAGGGGTGTCCTAGCCTTAGGTTAGGGGAGCCCTAGCATTAGCTTTAGCCTAGGGGTGCCCTAGCCAAAGCCTATGGGAACCCTAGCCTTAGTAAGCCTAGGGGTGCCCTAGCCTAAGCCTAGGGGTGCCATAGCCTAAGCCTAGGGGTGCCCAAGCCTAAGCCTAAGGGTGCCCTAGCCTCAGGCCATGGGAGCGCTTGCCTAAGCCTAAGGGTGTCCTAGCCTAAGCCTAGGGGTGCCCTAGCCTAAGCCTAGGGGTGCCGTAGCCTAAGCCTAGTGGTACCCTAGCTTAAGTTTAGGGGTGCCCTAGCCTTAGGCTAGTCGAGCCGTAGCCTTAGTCTAAGCCTAGGGGTGCCCTAGCCTAAGCCTAGGGGTGCCCTAACCTTAGGCTAGGGGAGCCCTAGCCTTAGCTTAAGCCTAGGGGTGCCCTAGCCTAAGCTTGGGGTGCCCTAGCCTAAGCCTAGGGGTGCCCTAGCCCTAGGTTAGGAGAGCCCTAGCCTTAGCTTAAGCCTAGGTGTGCCCTAGCCTAAGCATAGGGGTGCCCTTGCCTAACCCTACGGGTTCGCTAGCCTTAGGTTAGGGAAACCCTATCCTTAGCCTAAGTCTAGGGGTGCTCTAGCCTAAGCCTATGGGTGCCCAAGCCTAAGCCTAGGGGTGCCCTATCCTAACCCTAGGGGTGCCGTAGCCTAAACGTAGGGGTGCCCTAGCCTAAGCCTAGGGGTGCCCTAGCCTTAGGCTAGGGGAGCCCTAGCCTTAGCCCAAGCCTAGGGGTGCCCTAGCCTAAGCCTAGGGGTGCCCTAGCCTAAGGGTAGGGGTTCCCTAGCCTTAGGCTAGGGGAGCCCTAGCCTTAGCTTAAGCCTAGGGGTGCCCTAACCTAAGCTTGGGGTGCCCTAGCCTAAGCCTAGGGGTGCCCTAGTCTTAGGTTAGGGGAGCCCTAGCCTTAGCTTAAGCCTAGGGGTGCCCTAACCTAAGCCTAGGGGTGCCCTAGCCTAAGCCTAGGGGTGCCCAAGCCTTAGGCTAGGGGAGCCCTAGCCTTAGCTTAAGCCTAGGGGTGCCCTAGCCTAAGCCTATGGGAGCCCTAGCCTTAACCTAAGCCTAGGGGTGCCCTAGCCTAAGGCTAGGGGTGCCCTAGCTTTAGGTTAGGGGAGCCTTAGCCTTAGCTTAAGCCTAGGGGTGCCCTAGCCTAAGGCTAGGGGTGCCCTAGCCTAAGAGTTGGGGTGCCCTAGCCTTAGGCAGGGGAGCCCAAGCCTTAGCTTAAGCCTAGGGGTGCCCTAGCCTAAGCCTATGGGTGCCCTTGCCTAAGCCTAGGGGTGCCCTAGCCTAAGACTAGGGGTGCCGTAGCCTAAGCCTAGGGGTTTCCTAGCCTAAGCCTAGGGGTGCCCTAGCCTTAGACTTGACGAACCGGAGCCTTAGCCTAAGCCTAGGGGTGCCCTAGCCTAAGCCTAGGGGTGCCCTAGCCTAAGCCTAGGGGTGCCCTAACCTTAGGCTAGGGGATCCCTAGCCTTAGGCTAATTCTTGGGGTGCCCTAGCCTAAGCCTAGGGGTGCCCTAGCCTAAGCCTCGGGATGCCATAGCCTAAGCCTAGGGGTGCCCTAGCCTAAGCCTAGGGGTGCCCTAGCTTTAGCTCAAGCGTAGGGGTGCCCTAGCCTAAGCCTAGGGGTGCCCTAGCCTAAGCCTAGGGGTGCCCTGCCTAAGCCTAGGGGTACCCTAGCCTTGGGCTATGGGAGCCCTAGCCTTAGCCTAAGCCTAGGGGTGCCCTAGCCTAAGCCTAAGGGTGCCCTAGCCTAAGCCTAGGGGTGCCCTAGCCTAAGCCTAGGGGTGCCATAGCCTAAGCCTAGGGGTGCCCAAGCCTAAGCCTAAGGGTGCCCTAGCCTTAGGCCATGGGAGCCCTAGCCTAAACCTAAGGGTGCCCTAGCCTTAGCCCATGGGAGCCATAGCCTAAACCTAGGGGTGCCCTAGCCTAAGCCCAAGGGTGCCCTAGCTGAAGCCTAGGGGTGCCCTAGCCTTAGCCTAAGCTAGGGGTGCCCTAGCCTAAGCCTAAGGGTGCCCTAGAATAAGCCTAGGGGTGCCCTAGCATAAGCCTAGGGGTGCCCTAGCCTAAGCCTAGGGGTACCCTAGCCTAAGCCTAGGGGTGCCCTAACCTTAGGCTAGGGGATCCCTAGCCTTAGGCTAATTCTAGGGGTGCCCTAGCCTAAGCCTAGGGGTGCCCTAGCCTAAGACTAGGGGTGCCCTAGCCTAAGCCTAAGGGTGGCGTAGACTAAGCCTAGGGGCGCCCTAGGCTAAGCCTAGGGGTGCCCTCGCCTTAGGCTAGGGGAGCCCTAGCCTTAGCCTAAGCCTAGGGTCCCTATTCTAAGCCTAGGTGTACCCTAGCCTAAGCCTAGGTGTGCCCTAGCCTAAGCCTAGGGGTGCCCTAGCCTAACCCTAGGGGTTGGCTAGCCTTAGGCTAGGGAAACCCTAGCCTTAGCCTAAACCTAGTGGTGCCCAAGCCTAAGCCTAGTGGTGCCCTATCCTAAGCCTTGGGGTGCCCTAGCCTTAGGCTAGGCAGCCCTAGCCTTAGCCTAAGCCTAGGGGTACCCTAGCCTAAGCCTAGGGGTGCCATAGCCTAAGCCTAGGGGTGCCCAAGCCTGAGCATAAGGGTGCCCTAGCCTTAGGTTAGGGGAGCCCTAGCCTAAGGCTAAGCCTAGTGGTGCCCTAGCCTAAGCCTAGGGTGCCCTAGCCTAAGGTAGGGGTGTCCAAGCCTTAGGCTAGGGGAGCCCTAGCCTTAACCTAAGCCTAGGGGTGCCCTATCGTAAGCATAGGGGTGCCCTAACCTTAGGCTAGGGAAGCCCTAGCCTTAGCCTAAGCCTAGGGGTGCCCAAGCCTTAGGCTAGGGGAGCCCTAGCCTTAACCTAAGCCTAGGGGTGCCCTAGCCTAAGCCTAGGGGTGCCCTGTCGTAAGCCAAGGGGTGCCCTAGCCTTAGGCTATGGGAACCCTAGCCTTAGCCTAAGCCTTGGGGTGCCCTAGCCTAAGCCTAGGGTTACTCAGCCTAAGCCTAGGCGTGCCCTATTCTTAGGCTAGGGGAGCTCTAGCGTTAGCCTAAGCCTAGGGGTGCCATAGCCTAAGCCTAGGGGTGCCCTAGCCTAAGCCTAGGGGTGCCCTAGCCTTAGCCTAAGCTAGGGGTGCCCTAGGCCAAGCCTAGGGGTGTCCTAGCCTTAGGCTTGGGAGCCCTAGCCTTAGCCTAAGGCTAGGGGTGCCCTAGCCTAAGCCTAAGGGTGCCCTAGCCTAAGCCTAGGGGTGCCCAAGCCTTAGGCTAGGGGAGCCCTAGCCTTAGCCTAAGCCTAGGGGTGCCGTAACCTAAGCCTAGGGGTGCCCTAGCCTAAGCCTAGGGGTGCCCTAGCCATAGGCTAGGGGAGCCCTAGCCTTAGCCCAAGCCTAGGGGTGCCCTAGCCTAAGCCTTAGGGTGCCCTAGCCTAAGGGTAGGGGTTCCCTAGCCTTAGGCTAGGGGAGCCCTAGCCTTAGCTTAAGCCTAGGGGTGTCCTAGCCTAAGCCTGGGGTGCCCTAGCCTAAGCCTAGGGGTGCCCTAGCCTTAGGTTAGGGGAGCCCTAGCCTTAGCTAAAGCCTTGGTGTGCCCTAGCCTAAGCCTAGGGGTGCCCTCGCTTAAGCCTAGGGGTGCCCTAACCTTAGCCTAGGGGATCCCTAGCCTTAGGCTAATTCTATTGGTGCCCTAGCCTAAGCCTAGGGGTGCCCTAGCCTAAGCCTAGGGGTGCCCTAGCCTAAGGGTAGGGGTTCGCTAGCCTTAGGCTAGGGAAACCCTAGCCTTAGCCTAAACCTAGTGGTGCCCAAGCCTAAGCCTAGGGGTGCCCTATTCTAAGCCTTGGGGTGCCCTAGCCTTAGGCTAGGCAGCCCTAGCCTTAGCCTAAGCCTAGGGGTACCCTAGCCTAAGCCTCGGGGTGCCATAGCCTAAGCCTAGGGGTGTCCAAGCCTGAGCCTAAGGGTGCCCTAGCCTTAGGTTAGGGGAGCCCTAGCCTAAGGCTAAGCCTAGTGGTGCCCTAGCCTAAGCCTAGGGTGCCCTAGCCTAAGGTAGGGGTGTCCAAGCCTTAGGCTAGGGGAGCCCTAGCCTTAACCTAAGCCTAGGGGTGCCCTATCGTAAGCATAGGGGTGCCCTAACCTTAGGCTAGGGAAGCCCTAGCCTTAGCCTAAGCCTAGGGGTGCCCAAGCCTTAGGCTAGGGGAGCCCTAGCCTTAACCTAAGCCTAGGGGTGCCCTAGCCTAAGCCTAGGGGTGCCCTATCGTAAGCCAAGGGGTGCCCTAGCCTTAGGCTATGGGAACCCTAGCCTTAGCCTAAGCCTTGGGGTGCCCTAGCCTAAGCCTAGGGTTACTCAGCCTAAGCCTAGGCGTGCCCTATTCTTAGGCTAGGGGAGCTCTAGCGTTAGCCTAAGCCTAGGGGTGCCCTAGCCTAAGCCTAGGGGTGCCCTAGCCTAAGCCTAGGGGTGCCCTAGCCTTAGCCTAAGCTAGGGGTGCCCTAGGCCAAGCCTAGGGGTGCCCTAGCCTTAGGCTATGGGAGCCCTAGCCTTAGCCTAAGCCTAGGGGTGCCCTAGCCTAAGCCTAAGGGTGCCCTAGCCTAAGCCTAGGGGTGCCCAAGCCTTAGGCTAGGGGAGCCCTAGCCTTAGCCTAAGCCTAGGGGTGCCCTATCCTAAGCCTAGGGGTGCCCTTGCCTAAGCCTAGGGGTGCCCTAGCCTAAGCCTAGGGGTGCCGTAACCTAAGCCTAGGGGTGCCCTAGCCTAAGCCTAGGAGTGCCCTAGCCTTAGGCTAGGGGAGCCCTAGCCTTAGCCCAAGCCTAGGGGTGCCCTAGCCTAAGCCTTAGGGTGCCCTAGCCTAAGGGTAGGGGTTCCCTAGCCTTAGGCTAGGGGAGCCCTAGCCTTAGCTTAAGCCTAGGGGTGTCCTAGCCTAAGCCTGGGGTGCCCTAGCCTAAGCCTAGGGGTGCCCTAGCCTTAGGTTAGGGGAGCCCTAGCCTTAGCTAAAGCCTTGGTGTGCCCTAGCCTAAGCCTAGGGGTGCCCTCGCTTAAGCCTAGGGGTGCCCTAACCTTAGCCTAGGGGATCCCTAGCCTTAGGCTAATTCTATTGGTGCCCTAGCCTAAGCCTAGGAGTGCCCTAGCCTAAGCCTAGGGGTGCCCTAGCCTAAGGGTAGGGGTTCCCTAGCCTTAGGCTAGGGGAGCCCTAACCTTAGCTTAAGCCTAGGGTGTCCCAGCCTAAGCCTGGGGTGCCCTAGCCTAAGCCTAGGGGTTCCCTAGCCTTAGGTTAGGGGAGCCCTAGCCTTAGCTTAAGCATAGGGGTGCCCTAGCCTAAGCCTAGGGGTTCCCTAGCCTAAGCCTAGGGGTGCCATAGCCTAAGCCTAGGGGTGCCCTAGCCCAAGCCTAAGGGTGCCCTAGCCTTAGGCCATGGGAGCCCTAGCCTAAGCCTAAGGGTGCCCTAGCCTTAGGCCATGGGAGCCTTAGCCTAAGCCTAGGGGTGCCCTAGCCTAAGCCTAAGGGTGCCCTAGCTGAAGCCTAGGGGTGTCCTAGCCTTAGCCTAAGCTAGGGGTGCCCTAAGCTAAGCCTAGGGGTGCCCTAGCCTTAGGCTATGGGAGCCCTAGCCGTAGCCTAAGCCTAGGGGTGCCCTAACCTAAGCCTAGGGGTGCCCTAGCCTAAGCCTAGGGGTGCTCTAGCCTTAGGTTAGGGGAGCCCTAGCCTTAGCTAAAGCCTTGGTGTGCCCTAGCCTAAGCCTAGGGGTGCCCTCGCTTAAGCCTAGGGGTGCCCTAACCTTAGCCTAGGGGATCCCTAGCCTTAGGCTAATTCTATTGGTGCCCTAGCCTAAGCCTAGGGGTGCCCTAGCCTAAGCCTAGGGGTGCCCTAGCCTAAGGGTAGGGGTTCGCTAGCCTTAGGCCAGGGAAACCCTAGCCTTAGCCTAAACCTAGTGGTGCCCAAGCCTAAGCCTAGGGGTGCCCTATCCTAAGCCTTGGGGTGCCCTAGCCTTAGGCTAGGCAGCCCTAGCCTTAGCCTAAGCCTAGGGGTACCCTAGCCTAAGCCTCGGGGTGCCATAGCCTAAGCCTAGGGGTGCCCAAGCCTGAGCCTAAGGGTGCCCTAGCCTTTGGTTAGGGGAGCCCTAGCCTAAGGCTAAGCCTAGTGGTGCCCTAGCCTAAGCCTAGGGTGCCCTAGCCTAAGGTAGGGGTGTCCAAGCCTTAGGCTAGGGGAGCCCTAGCCTTAACCTAAGCCTAGGGGTGCCCTATCGTAAGCATAGGGGTGCCCTAACCTTAGGCTAGGGAAGCCCTAGCCTTAGCCTAAGCATAGGGGTGCCCAAGCCTTAGTCTAGGGGAGCCCTAGCCTTAACCTAAGCCTAGGGGTGCCCTAGCCTAAGCCTAGGGGTGCCCTATCGTAAGCCAAGGGGTGCCCTAGCCTTAGGCTATGGGAACCCTAGCCTTAGCCTAAGCCTTGGGGTGCCCTAGCCTAAGCCTAGGGTTACTCAGCCTAAGCCTAGGCGTGCCCTATTCTTAGGCTAGGGGAGCTCTAGTGTTAGCCTAAGCCTAGGGGTGCCCTAGCCTAAGCCTAGGGGTGCCCTAGCCTAAGCCTAGGGGTGCCCTAGCCTTAGCCTAAGCTAGGGGTGCCCTAGGCCAAGCCTAGGGGTGCCCTAGCCTTAGGCTATGGGAGCCCTAGCCTTAGCCTAAGCCTAGGGGTGCCCTAGCCTAAGCCTAAGGGTGCCCTAGCCTAAGCCTAGGGGTGCCCAAGCCTTAGGCTAGGGGAGCCCTAGCCTTAACCTAAGCCTAGGGGTGCCCTATCCTAAGCCTAGGGGTGCCCTTGCCTAAGCCTAGGGGTGCCCTAGCCTAAGCCTAGGGGTGCCGTAACCTAAGCCTAGGGGTGCCCTAGCCTAAGCCTAGGGGTGCCCTAGCCTTAGGCTAGGGGAGCCCTAGCCTTAGCCCAAGCCTAGGGGTGCCCTAGCCTAAGCCTTAGGGTGCCCTAGCCTAAGGGTAGGGGTTCCCTAGCCTTAGGCTAGGGGAGCCCTAGCCTTAGCTTAAGCCTAGGGGTGTCCTAGCCTAAGCCTGGGGTGCCCTAGCCTAAGCCTAGGGGTGCCCTAGCCTTAGGTTAGGGGAGCCCTAGCCTTAGCTAAAGCCTTGGTGTGCCCTAGCCTAAGCCTAGGGGTGCCCTCGCTTAAGCCTAGGGGTGCCCTAACCTTAGCCTAGGGGATCCCTAGCCTTAGGCTAATTCTATTGGTGCCCTAGCCTAAGCCTAGGAGTGCCCTAGCCTAAGCCTAGGGGTGCCCTAGCCTAAGGGTAGGGGTTCCCTAGCCTTAGGCTAGGGGAGCCCTAACCTTAGCTTAAGCCTAGGGTGTCCCAGCCTAAGCCTGGGGTGCCCTAGCCTAAGCCTAGGGGTTCCCTAGCCTTAGGTTAGGGGAGCCCTAGCCTTAGCTTAAGCATAGGGGTGCCCTAGCCTAAGCCTAGGGGTTCCCTAGCCTAAGCCTAGGGGTGCCATAGCCTAAGCCTAGGGGTGCCCTAGCCCAAGCCTAAGGGTGCCCTAGCCTTAGGCCATGGGAGCCCTAGCCTAAGCCTAAGGGTGCCCTAGCCTTAGGCCATGGGAGCCTTAGCCTAAGCCTAGGGGTGCCCTAGCCTAAGCCTAAGGGTGCCCTAGCTGAAGCCTAGGGGTGTCCTAGCCTTAGCCTAAGCTAGGGGTGCCCTAAGCTAAGCCTAGGGGTGCCCTAGCCTTAGGCTATGGGAGCCCTAGCCTTAGCCTAAGCCTAGGGGTGCCCTAACCTAAGCCTAGGGGTGCCCTAGCCTAAGCCTAGGGGTGCCCAAGCCTAAGCCTAGGGGTGCCCTAGCCTTGGGCTATGGGAGCCCTAGCCTTAGCCTAAGCCTAGGTGTGCCCTAGCCTAAGCCTAGGGGTTCCCTAGCCTTAGGCTAGGGGTGCCCTAGCCTTAGTCTAGGGGAGCCCTAGCCTTAGCCTAAGCTTAGGGGTACCCTAGCCTAAGCGTAGGGGTGCCCTAGCCTAAGCCTAGGGGTGTCCTAGCCTTAGGCTAGGGGTGCCCTAACCTTAACCTAAGCCTAGGTGTGCCCTAGCCTAAGCCTAGGGGTGCCCTAGCCTAAGCCTAGGGATGCCCTATCCTTAGGCTAGGGGAACCCTAGCCTTAGCCTAAGACTAGGGGTGCAATAGCCTAAGTCTAGGGGTGACCTAGCCTAAGCCTTGAGGTGCCCTAGCCTTAGGCTAGGGGAGCTCTAGCCTTAGCCTAAGCTTAGGGGTGCCCTAGCCTAAGCCTAGTGGTACCCTAGCTTAAGCTTAGGGGTGCCCTAGCCTTAGGCTAGTCGAGCCGTAGCCTTAGTCTAAGCCTAGGGGTGCCCTAGCCTAAGCCTAGAGGTGCCCTTGCCTTAGGCTAGGGGAGCCCTAGCCTTAGCCTAAGCCTAGGGGTGCCCTAGCCTTAGTCTAGTCGAGCCATAGCCTTAGTCTAAGCCTAGGGGTGCCCTAGCCTAAGCCTATGGGTGCCCTAACTTAAGCCTAGGGGTGTCCTAGCCTTACGCTAGGGGAGCCCTTGCCTTAGCCTAAGCCTTGGGATGCCCTAGCCTAAGCCTAGGGGTGCCCTAGCCTAAGCCTAGGGGTGCCCTAGCGTTGGCTAGGGGAGCCCTAGCCTTAGCCCAAGCCTAGGGGTGCCCTAGCCTAAGCCTAGGGGTGCCGTAGCCTAAGCCTAGGGGTGCCGTAGCCTAAGTCTAGGGGTGCCCTAGCCTAAGCCTAGGGGTGCCCTAGCCTTAGGCTAGTCGAGCCGTAGCCTTAGTCTAAGCCTAGGGGAGCCCTAGCCTTAGCCTAAGCCAAGGGGTGCCCTAGCCTAAGCCTAGGGGTGCCCTAGCCTAAGCCTAGGGGTGCCCTAGCCATAGGCTAGTCGAGCCATAGCCTTAGTCTAAGCCTACGGGTGCCCTAGCCTAAGCCTATGGGTGCCCTCGCTTAAGCCTAGGGGTGCCCTATCCTTAGGCTAGGGTATCCCTAGCCTTAGGCTAATTCTAGGGGTGCCCTAGCCTAAGCCTAGGGGTGCCCTAGCCTAAGCCAAGGGTGCCGTAGACTAAGCCTAGGGGTGCCCTAGGCTAAGCCTAGGGGTGCCCTCGCCTTAGGCTAGGGGAGCCCTAGCCTTAGCCCAAGCCTAGAGGTGCCCTATTCTAAGCCTAGGTGTACCCTAGCCTAAGCCTAGGTGTGCCCTAGCATAAGCCTTGGGGTGCCCTAGCCTAACCCTAGGGGTTCTCTAGCCTTAGTCTAGGGAAACCCTAGCCTTAGCCTAAACCTAGGGGTGCCCAAGCCTAAACCTAGGGGTGCCCTATCCTAAGCCTAGGGGAGCCCTAGCCTTTGGCTAGGCAGCCCTAGCCTTAGCCTAAGCCTAGGGGTACCCTATCCTAAGCCTAGGGGTGCCATAGCCTAAACCTAGGGGTGCCCAAGCCTAAGCCTAAGGGTGCCATAGCCTTAGCTTAGGGGAGCCCTATCCTAAGGCTAAGCCTAGGGTGCCCTAGCCTAAGCCTAGGGGTGTCCAAGCCTTAGGCTAGGGGAGCCCTAGCCTTAACCTAAGCCTAGGGGTGCCCTATCGTAAGCCTAGGGGTGCCCTATCCTTAGGCTAGGGGAGCCCTAGCCTTAGCCTAAGCCTAGGGGTGCCCAAGCCTTAGCCATGGGAGCCCTAGTCTTAACCTAAGCCTAGGGGTGCCCTAGCCTAAGCCTAGGGGTGCCCTATCATAAGCCATGGGGTGCCCTAGCCTTAGGCTATGGGAACCCTAGCCTTAGCCTAAGCCTTGGGGTGCCTAGCCTAAGCCTAGGGTTACCTAGCCTAAGCCTAGGCGTGCCCCAGACATAGGCTATGGGAGCCCTAGCCTTAGCCTAAGCCTAGTGGTGCCCTAGCCTAAGCCTAGGGATGCCCTAGCCTTAGGCTAGGGGAGCCCTAGCCTTAGCCTAAGCCTAGGGGTGCCCTGGCCTCAGGCTAGAAGTGCCCTATTCGTAGGCTAGGGGAGCTCTACCGTTAGCCTAAGCCTAGGGGTGCCTAGCCTAAGCCTAGGGGTGCCCTAGCCTAAGCCTAGGGGTGCCCTAGCCTTAGCCTAAGCTAGGGGTGCCCTAGGACAAGCCTAGGGGTGCCCTAGCCTTAGGCTACGGGAGCCCTAGCCTTAGCCTAAGCCTAGGGGTGCCCTAGCCTAAGCCTAGGGGTGCCCTAGCCCAAGCCTAGGGGTGCCCTGCCTAAGGCTAGGGGTGCCCTAGCCTTGAGCTATGGGAGCCCTAGCCTTAGCCTAAGCCTAGGGGTGCCCTAGCCTAAGCCTAATGGTGCCCTAGCCTAAGCCTAGGGGTGCCCAAGCATTAGGCTAGGGGAGCTCTAGCCTTAGCCTAAGCCTAGGGGTGCCCTATCCTAAGCCTAGGGGTGCCCTTGCCTAAGCCTAGGGGTGCCCTAGCCTAAGCCTAGGGGTGCCGTAACCTAAGCCTAGGGGTGCCCTAGCCTTAGGCTAGGGGAGCCCTAGCCTTAGCCCAAGCCTAGGGGTGCCCTAGCCTAAGCCTTAGGGTGCCCTAGCCTAAGGGTAGGGGTTCCCTAGCCTTAGGCTAGGGGAACCCTAGCTTTAGCTTAAGCCTAGGGGTGCCCTGGCCTAAGCCTGGGGTGCCCTAGCCTAAGCCTAGGGGTGCCCTAGCCTTAGTTTAGGGGAGCCCTAGCCTTAGCTTAAGCCTAGTTGTGCCCTAGCCTATGCCTAGGGGTGCCCTCGCTTAAGCCTAGGGGTGCCCTAACCTAAGCCTAGGGGTGCCCTAGCCTAAGCCTAGGGGTGCCCTCGCCTTAGGCTAGGGGAGCCCTAGCCTTAGCCCAAGCCTAGGGGTGCCCTATTCTAAGCCTAGGTGTACCCTAGCCTAAGCCTAGGTGTGCCCTAGCCTAAGCCTAGGGGTGCCCTAGCCTAAACCTAGGGGTTCGCTAGCCTTAGGCTAGGGAAACCCTAGCCTTAGCCTAAACCTAGGGGTGCCCAAGCTTAAGCCTAGGGGTGCCCTATCCTAAGCCTAGGGGTGCCCCAGCCATAGGCTATGGGAGCCCTAGCCTTAGCCTAAGCCTAGGGGTGCCCAAGCCTAAGCCTAACGGTGCCATAGCCTTAGCTTAGGGTAGCCCTAGCCTAAGGCTAAGCCTAGTGGTGCCCTATCCTAAGCCTTGGGATGCCGTAGCCTAAGCCTAGGGGTGCCCTAGCCTAAGCCTAGGGGTGCCCTAGCCTTAGGCTAGTCGACCCAGAGCCTTAGCCTAAGCCTAGGGGTTCCCTTGCCTAAGCCTAGGGGTGCCCTAGCCTAAGCCTAGGGATGCCCTAGCCTTAGGCTAGGGGAGCTCTACCGTTAGCCTAAGCCTAGGGGTGCCTAGCCTAAGCCTAGGGGTGCCTTAGCCTAAGCCTAGGGGTGCCCTAGCCTTAGCCTCAGCTAGGGGTGCCCTAGGCCAAGCCTAGGGGTGCCCTAGCCTTAGGCTACGGGAGCCCTAGCCTTAGCCTAAGCCTAGGGGTGCCCTAGCCTAAGCCTAGGGGTGCCCTAGCCCAAGCCTAGGGGTGCCCTGCCTAAGCCTAGGGGTGCCCTAGCCTTGGGCTATGGGAGCCCTAGCCTTAGCCTAAGCCTAGGGGTGCCCTAGCCTAAGCCTAATGGTGCCCTAGCCTAAGCCTAGGGGTGCCCAAGCATTAGGCTAGAGGAGCTCTAGCCTTAGCCTAAGCCTAGGGGTGCCCTATCCTAAGCCTAGGGGTGCCCTTGCCTAAGCCTAGGGGTGCCCTAGCCTAAGCCTAGGGGTGCCGCAACCTAAGCCTAGGGGTGCCCTAGCCTTAGGCTAGGGGAGCCCTAGCCTTAGCCCAAGCCTAGGGGTGCCCTAGCCTAAGCCTTTGGGTGCCCTAGCCTAAGGGTAGGGGTGCCCAAGCCTTAGTTTAGGGGAGCCCTAGCCTTAGCTTAAGCCTAGTTGTGCCCTAGCCTAAGCCTAGGGGTGCCCTCGCTTAAGCCTAGGGGTGCCCTAACCTAAGCCTAGGGGTGTCCTAGCCTAATCCTAGGGGTGCCCTCGCCTTAGGCTAGGGGAGCCCTAGCCTTAGCCCAAGCCTAGGGGTGCCCTATTCTAAGCCTATGTGTACCCTAGCCTAAGCCTAGGTGTGCCCTAGCCTAAGCCTAGGGGTGCCCTAGCCTAAACCTAGGGGTTCGCTAACCTTAGGCTAGGGAAACCCTAGCCTTAGCCTAAACCTAGGGGTGCCCAAGCTTAAGCCTAGGGGTGCCCTATCCTAAGCCTAGGGGTGCCCTAGCCTTAGGCTAGGGGAGGCCTAGCCTTAGCCTAAGCCTAGGGGTGCCCTAGCCTAAGCCTACGGGTGCCATAGCCTAAGCCTAGGGGGGCCCAAGCCAAAGCCTAAGGGTGCCCTAGCCTTAGGTTAGGGGAGCCCTAGCCTAAGCCTAAGCCTAGTGGTGCCCTAGCCTAAGCCTAGGGTGCCCATGCCTAAGCCTTGGGGTGTCCAAGCCTTAGGTTAGGGGAGCCCTAGCCTAAGCCTAAGCCTAGTGGTGCCCTAGCCTAAGCCTAGGGTGCCCTAGCCTAAGCCTAGGGGTGCCAAGCCATAGGCAAGGGGAGCCCTAGCCTTAACCTAAGCCTAGGGGTGCCCTATCGTAAGCCTAGGGGTGCCCTAGCCTTAGGCTAGGGGAGCCCTAGCCTTAGCCTAAGCCTAGGGGTGCCCAAGCCTTAGGCTAGGGGAGCCCTAGTCTTAGCCCAACCCTAGGGGTGCCCTAGCCTAAGCCTTAGGGTGCCCTAGCCTAAGGGTAGGGGTTCCCTAGCCTTAGGCTAGGGGAGCCCTAGCCTTTGCTTAAGCCTAGGGGTGCCCTAGCCTAAGCCTGGGGTTCCCTAGCCTAAGCCTAGGGGTGTCCTAGCCTTAGGTTAGGGGAGCCCTAGCCTTAGCTTAAGCCTAGGTGTGCCCTAGCCTAATCCTAGGGGTGCCCTAGCCTAACCCTATGGGTTCGCTAGCCTTAGGCTAGGGAAACACTAGCCTTAGCCTAAGCCTACGGGTGCCCTAGCCTAAGCCTATGGGTGCCCAAGCCTAAGCCTAGGGGTGCCATAGCCTAAGCCTAGGGGTGCCGTAACTTAAGCCTAAGGGTTCCCTAGCCTAAGCCTGGGGTGCCCAAGCCTAAGCCTAGGGGTGCCATAGCCTTAGTTTAGGGGAGACCTAGCCTTAGCTTAAGACTAGGGGTGCCCTAGCCTAAGCCTAGGGGTGCCCTAGCCTAAGCTTAGTGGTGCCCTAGCCTTAGGCTAGGGGAGCCCTAGCCTTAGCTTAAGCCTAGGGGTACCCTAGCCTAAGCCTCTGGGTTCCCTAACCTAAGCCTAGGGGTGCCCTAGCCTAAGCCTAGGCGTGCTGTAGCCTAAGCCTAAGGGTGCCCTAGCCTAAGCCTAGGGGTGTCCTAGCCTTAGGTTAGGGGAGCCCTAGCATTAGCTTAACCCTAGGGGTGCCCTAGCCAAAGCCTATGGGAACCCTAGCCTTAGTAAGCCTAGGGGTGCCCTAGCCTAAGCCTAGGAGTGCCATAGCCTAAGCCTAGGGGTGCCCAAGCCTAAGCCTAAGGGTGCCCTAGCCTCAGGCCATGGGAGCCCTAGCCTAAGCCTAAGGGTGCCCTAGCCTAAGCCTAGGGGTGCCCAAGCCTTAGGCTAGGGGAGCCCTACCCTTAGCCTAAGCCTAGGGGTGCCCTTGCCTAAGCCTAGGGGTGCCCTAGCCTAAGCCTAGGGGTGCCGTAGCCTAAGCCTAGGGGTGCCCTAGCCTAAGCCTAGGGGTGCCCTAGCCCTAGGTTAGGAGAGCCCTAGCCTTAGCTTAAGCCTAGGTGTGCCCTAGCCTAAGCATAGGGGTGCCCTAGTCTAACCCTAGGGGTTCGCTAGCCTTAGGTTAGGGAAACCCTATCCTTAGCCTAAGTCTAGGGGTGCTCTAGCCTAAGCCTATGGGTGCCCAAGCCTAAGCCTAGGGGTGCCCTATCCTAACCCTAGGGGTGCCGTAGCCTAAACGTAGGGGTGCCCTAGCCTAAGCCTAGGGGTGCCCTAGCCTTAGGCTAGGGGAGCCCTAGCCTTAGCCCAAGCCTAGGGGTGCCCTAGCCTAAGCCTAGGGGTGCCCTAGCCTAAGGGTAGGGGTTCCCTAGCCTTAGGCTAGGGGAGCCCTAGCCTTAGCTTAAGCCTAGGGGTGCCCTAACCTAAGCTTGGCGTGCCCTAGCCTAAGCCTAGGGGTGCCCTAGTCTTAGGTTAGGGGAGCCAAAGCCTTAGCTTAAGCCTAGGGGTGCCCTAGCCTAAGCCTAGGGGTGCCCTAGCCTAAGCCTAGGGGTGCCCAAGCCTTAGGCTAGGGGAGCCCTAGCCTTAGCTTAAGCCTAGGTGTGCCCTAGCCTAAGCCTATGGGAGCCCTAGCCTTAGCCTAAGCCTAGGGGTGCCCTAGCCTAAGGCTAGGGGTGCCCTAGCTTTAGGTTAGGGGAGCCCTAGCCTTAGCTTAAGCCTAGGGGTGCCCTAGCCTAAGGCTAGGGGTGCCCTAGCCTAAGAGTTGGGGTGCCGTAGCCTTAGGCAGGGGAGCCCAAGCCTTAGCTTAAGCCTAGGGGTGCCCTAGCCTAAGCCTAGGGGTGCCCTAGCCTAAGACTAGGGGTGCAGTAGCCTAAGCCTAGGGGTTTCCTAGCCTAAGCTTAGGGGTGCCCTAGCCTTAGACTTGTCGAGCCGGAGCCTTAGCCTAAGCCTAGGGGTGCCCTAGCCTAAGCCTAGGGGTGCCCTAGCCTAAGCCTAGGGGTGCCCTAACTTTAGGCTAGGGGATCCCTAGCCTTAGGCTAATTCTTGGGGTGCCCTAGCCTAAGCCTAGGGATGCCATAGCCTAAGCCTAGGGGTGCCGTAGCCTAAGTCTAGGGGTGCCCTAGCCTAAGCCTAGGGATGCCCTAGCCTTAGGCTAGTCGAGCCGTAGCCTTAGTCTAAGCCTAGGGCAGCCCTAGCCTTAGCCTAAGCCAAGGGTTGCCCTAGCCTAAGCCTAGGGGTGCCCTAGCCTAAGCCTAGGGGTGCCCTAGCCATAGGCTAGTCGAGCCATAGCCTTAGTCTAAGCCTACGGGTGCCCTAGCCTAAGCCTATGGGTGCCCTCGCTTAAGCCTAGGGGTGCCCTATCCTTAGGCTAGGGTATCCCTAGCCTTAGGCTAATTCTAGGGGTGCCCGAGCCTAAGCCTAGGGGTGCCCTAGCCTAAGCCTAGGGGTGCCGTAGACTAAGCCTAGGGGTGCTCTAGGCTAAGCCTAGGGGTGCCCTCGCCTTAGGCTAGGGGAGCCCTAGCCTTAGCCCAAGCCTAGGGGTGCCCTATTCTAAGCCTAGGTGTACCCTAGCCTAAGCCTAGGTGTGCCCTAGCATAAGCCTAGGGGTGCCCTAGCCTAACCCTAGGGGTTCGCTAGCCTTAGTCTAGGGAAACCCTAGCCTTAGCCTAAACCTAGGGGTGCCCAAGCCTAAACCTAGGGGTGCCCTATCCTAAGCCTAGGGGAGCCCTAGCCTTTGGCTAGGCAGCCCTAGCCTTAGCCTAAGCCTAGGGGTACCCTAGCCTAAGCCTAGGGGTGCCATAGCCTAAACCTAGGGGTGCCCAAGCCTAAGCCTAAGGGTGCCATAGCCTTAGCTTAGGGGAGCCCTATCCTAAGGCTAAGCCTAGGGTGCCCTAGCCTAAGCCTAGGGGTGTCCAAGCCTTAGGCTAGGGGAGCCCTAGCCTTAACCTAAGCCTAAGGGTGCCCTATCGTAAGCCTAGGGGTGCCCTAGCCTTAGGCTAGGGGAGCCCTAGCCTTAGCCTAAGCCTAGGGGTGCCCAAGCCTTAGCCATGGGAGCCCTAGCCTTAACCTAAGCCTAGGGGTGCCCTAGCCTAAGCCTAGGGGTGCCCTATCGTAAGCCAAGGGGTGCCCTAGCCTTAGGCTATGGGAACCCTAGCCTTAGCCTAAGCCTTGGGGTGCCTAGCCTAAGCCTAGGGTTACCTAGCCTAAGCCTAGGCGTGCCCCAGCCATAGGCTATGGGAGCCCTAGCCTTAGCCTAAGCCTAGGGGTGCCCTAGCCTAAGCCTAAGGGTGCCATAGCCTTAGCTTAGGGGAGCCCTAGCCTAAGGCTAAGCCTAGTGGTGCCCTATCCTAAGCCTTGGGATGCCCAAGCCTAAGCTTAGGGGTGCCCTAGCCTAAGCCTAGGGGTGCCCTAGCCTTAGGCTAGTCGACCCGGAGCCTTAGCCTAAGCCTAGGGGTTCCCTTGCCTAAGCCTAGGGGTGCCCTAGCCTAAGCCTAGGGATGCCCTAGCCTTAGGCTAGGGGAGCCCTAGCCTTAGCCTAAGCCTAGGGGTGCCCTGGCCTCAGCCTAGAAGTGCCCTATTCGTAGGCTAGGGGATCTCTACCGTTAGCCTAAGCCTAGGGGTGCCTAGCCTAAGCCTAGGGGTGCCCTAGCCTAAGCTTAGGGGTGCCCTAGCCTTAGCCTAAGCTAGGGGTGCCCTAGGCCAAGCCTAGGGGTGCCCTAGCCTTAGGCTACGGGAGCCCTAGCCTTAGCCTAAGCCTAGGGGTGCCCTAGCCTAAGCCTAGGGGTGCCCTAGCCCAAGACTAGGGGTGCCCTGCCTAAGCCTAGGGGTGCCCTAGCCTTGGGCTATGGGAGCCCTAGCCTTAGCCTAAGCCTAGGGGTGCCCTAGCCTAAGCCTAATGGTGCCCTAGCCTAAGCCTAGGGGTGCCCAAGCATTAGGCTAGGGGAGCTCTAGCCTTAGCCTAAGACTAGGGTTGCCCTATCCTAAGCCTAGGGGTGCCCTTGCCTAAGCCTAGGGGTGCCCTAGCCTAAGCCTAGGGGTGCCGTAACCTAAGCCTAGGGGTGCCCTAGCCTTAGGCTAGGGGAGCCCTAGCCTTAGCCCAAGCCTAGGGGTTCCCTAGCCTAAGCCTTAGGGTGCCCTAGCCTAAGGGTAGGGGTTCCCTAGCCTTAGGCTAGGGGAACCCTAGCTTTAGCTTAAGCCTAGGGGTGCCCTAGCCTAAGCCTGGGGTGCCCTGGCCTAAGCCTAGGGGTGCCCTAGCCTTAGTTTAGGGGAGCCCTAGCCTTAGCTTAAGCCTAGTTGTGCCCTAGCCTAAGCCTAGGGGTGCCCTCGAATAAGCCTAGGGGTGCCCTAACCTAAGCCTAGGGGTGCCCTAGCCTAAGCCTAGGGGTGCCCTCGCCTTAGGCTAGGGGAGCCCTAGCCTTAGCCCAAGCCTAGGGGTGCCCTATTCTAAGCCTAGGTGTACCCTAGCCTAAGCCTAGGTGTTCCCTAGCCTAAGCCTAGGGGTGCCCTAGCCTAAACCTAGGGGTTCGCTAGCCTTAGGCTAGGGACACCCTAGCCTTAGCCTAAACCTAGGGGTGCCCAAGCTTAAGCCTAGGGGTGCCCTATCCTAAGCCTAGGGGTGCCCTAGCCTTAGGCTAGGGGAGGCCTAGCCTTAGCCTAAGCCTAGGTGTGCCCTAGCCTAAGCCTAGGGGTGCCATAGCCTAAGCCTAGGGGGGCCCAAGCCTAAGCCTAAGGGTGCCCTAGCCTTAGGTTAGGGGAGCCCTAGCCTAAGCCTAAGCCTAGTGGTGCCCTAGCCTAAGCCTAGGGTGCCCATGCCTAAGCCTTGGGGTGTCCAAGCCTTAGGTTAGGGGAGCCCTAGCCTAAGCCTAAGCCTAGTGGTGCCCTAGCCTAAGCCTAGGGTGCCCTAGCCTAAGCCTAGGGGTGCCAAGCCATAGGCAAGGGGAGCCCTAGCCTTAACCTAAGCCTAGGGGTGCCCTATCGTAAGCCTAGGGGTGCCCTAGCCTTAGGCTAGGGGAGCCCTAGCCTTAGCCTAAGCCTAGGGGTGCCCAAGCCTTAGGCTAGGGGAGCCCTAGTCTTATCCCAAGCCTAGGGGTGCCCTAGCCTAAGCCTTAGGGTGCCCTAACCTAAGGGTAGGGGTTCCCTAGGCTTAGGCTAGGGGAGCCCTAGCCTTTGCTTAAGCCTAGGGGTGCCCTAGCCTAAGCCTGGGGTTCCCTAGCCTAAGCCTAGGGGTGTCCTAGCCTTAGGTTAGGGGAGCCCTAGCCTTAGCTTAAGCCTAGGTGTGCCCTAGCCTAATCCTAGGGGTGCCCTAGCCTAACCCTATGGGTTCGCTAGCCTTAGGCTAGGGAAACACTAGCCTTAGCCTAAGCCTACGGGTGCCCTAGCCTAAGCCTATGGGTGCCCAAGCCTAAGCCTAGGGGTGCCCTAGCCTAAGCCTAGGGGTGCCGTAACTTAAGCCTAAGGGTTCCCTAGCCTAAGCCTGGGGTGCCCAAGCCTAAGCCTAGGGGTGCCATAGCCTTAGTTTAGGGGAGACCTAGCCTTAGCTTAAGACTAGGGGTGCCCTAGCCTAAGCCTAGGGGTGCCCTAGCCTAAGCTTAGTGGTGCCCTAGCCTTAGGCTAGGGGAGCCCTAGCCTTAGCTTAAGCCTAGGGGTACCCTAGCCTAAGCCTCTGGGTTCCCTAACCTAAGCCTAGGGGTGCCCTAGCCTAAGCCTAGGCGTGCTGTAGCCTAAGCCTAAGGGTGCCCTAGCCTCAGCCTAGGGGTGTCCTAGCCTTAGGTTAGGGGAGCCCTAGCCTTAGCTTAAGCCTAGGTGTGCCCTAGCCTAAGCCTACGGGTGCCCTAGCCTAAGCCTATGGGTGCCCAAGCCTAAGCCTAGGGTTGCCCTAGCCTAAGCCTAGGGGTGCCGTAACTTAAGCCTAAGGGTTCCCAAGCCTAAGACTGGGGTGCCCAAGCCTAAGCCTAGGGGTGCCATAGCCTTAGTTTAGGGGAGACCTAGCCTTAGCTTAAGACTAGGGGTGCCCTAGCCTAAGCCTAGGGGTGCCCTAGCCTAAGCTTAGTGGTGCCCTAGCCTTAGGCTAGGGGAGCCCTAGCCTTAGCTTAAGCCTAGGGGTACCCTAGCCTAAGCCTCTGGGTTCCCTAACCTAAGCTTAGGGGTGCCCTAGCCTAAGCCTAGGCGTGCTGTAGCCTAAGCCTAAGGGTGCCCTAGCCTCAGCCTAGGGGTGTCCTAGCCTTAGGTTAGGGGAGCCCTAGCATTAGCTTAACCCTAGGGGTGCCCTAGCCAAAGCCTATGGGAACCCTAGCCTTAGTAAGCCTAGGGGTGCCCTAGCCTAAGCCTAGGGGTGCCATAGCCTAAGCCTAGGGGTGCCCAAGCCTAAGCCTAAGGGTGCCCTAGCCTCAGGCCATGGGAGCCCTAGCCTAAGCCTAAGGGTGCCCTAGCCTAAGCCTAGGGGTGCCCAAGCCTTAGGCTAGGGGAGCCCTACCCTTAGCCTAAGCCTAGGGGTGCCCTTGCCTAAGCCTAGGGGTGCCCTAGCCTAAGCCTAGGGGTGCCGTAGCCTAAGCCTAGGGGTGCCCTAGCCTAAGCCTAGGGGTGCCCTAACCTTAGGCTAGGGGAGCTCTAGCCTTAGCTTAAGCCTAGGGGTGCCCTAGCCTAAGGCTAGGGGTGCCCTAGCCTAAGAGTTGGGGTGCCCTAGCCTTAGGCAGGGGAGCCCAAGCCTTAGCTTAAGCCTAGGGGTGCCCTAGCCTAAGCCTAGGGGTGCCCTAGCCTAAGACTAGGGGTGCCTTAGCCTAAGCCTAGGGGTTTCCTAGCCTAAGCTTAGGGGTGCCCTAGCCTTAGACTTGTCGAGCCGGAGCCTTAGCCTAAGCCTAGGGGTGCCCTAGCCTAAGCCTAGGGGTGCCCTAGCCTAAGCCTAGGGGTGCCCTAACCTTAGGCTAGGGGATCCCTAGCCTTAGGCTAATTCTTGGGGTGCCCTAGCCTAAGCCTAGGGATGCCATAGCCTAAGCCTAGGGGTGCCCTAGCCTAAGCCTAAGGGTGCCCTAGCCTTAGCTCAAGCCTAGGGGTGCCCTAGCCTTAGGCTATGGGAGCCCTAGCCTTAGCCTAAGCCTAAGGGTGCCCTAGCCTAAGCCTAGGGGTGCCCTAGCCTAAGCCTAGGGGTGCCCTGCCTAAGCCTAGGGGTACCCTAGCCTTGGGCTATGGGAGCCCTAGCATTAGCCTAAGCCTAGGGGTGCCCTAGCCTAAGCCTAAGGGTGCCCTAGCCTAAGCCTAGGGGTGCCCAAGCCTTAGGCTAGGAGAGCCCTAGCCTTAGCATAAGCTAAAGGGTGCCCTATCCTAAGCCTAGGGATGCCCTTGCCTAAGCCTTGGGGTGCCCTAGCCTAAGCCTAGGGGTGCCGTAACCTAAGCCTAGGGGTGCCCTAGCCTAAGCCTAGGGGTGCCCTAGCCTTAGGCTAGGGGAGCCCTAGCCTTAGCCTAAGCCTAGAGGTGGCCTAGCCTAAGCCTTAGGGTGCCCTAGCCTAAGGGTAGGGGTTCCCTAGCCTTAGGCTAGGGGAGCCCTAGCCTTAGCTTAAGCCTAGGGGTGCCCTAGCCTAAGCCTGGGGTGCCCTAGCCTAAGCCTAGGGGTGCCCTGGCCTTAAGTTAGGGGAGCCCTAGCCTTAGCTTAAGCCTAGGTGTGCCCTAGCCTAAGCCTAGGGGTGCCCTCGCTTAAGCCTAGGGGTGCCCTAACCTTAGGCTAGGGGATCCCTAGCCGTAGGCTAATTCTATTGGTGCCCTAGCCTAAGCCTAGGGGTGCCCTAGCCTAAGCCTAGGGGTGCCGTAGACTAAGCCTAGGTGTGCCCTAGCCTAAGCCTAGGGGTCCCCTCGCCTTAGGCTAGGGGAGCCCTCGCCTTAGCCCAAGCCGAGGGGTGCCCTATTCTAAGGCTAGGTGAACCCTAGCCTAAGCCTAGGTGTGCCCTAGCCTAAGCCTAGGGATGCCCTAGCCTAACCCTAGGGGTTCGCTAGCCTTAGGCTAGGGAAACCCTAGCCTTAGCCTAAACCTAGGGGTGCCCAAGCCTAAGCCTAGGTGTGCCCTAACCTAAGCTTGGGGTGCCCTAGCCTAAGCCTAGGGGTGCCCTAGTCTTAGGTTAGGGGAGCCCTAGCCTTAGCTTAAGCCTAGGGGTGCCCTAGCCTAAGCCTAGGGGTGCCCTAGCCTAAGCCTATGGGTGCCCAAGCCTTAGGCTAGGGGAGCCCTAGCCCTAGCTTAAGCCTAGGGGTGCCCTAGCCTAAGCCTATGGGAGCCCTAGCCTTAGCCTAAGCCTAGGGGTGCCCTAGCCTAAGCCTTAGGGTGCCCTAGCCTAAGGGTAGGGGTTCCCTAGCCTTAGGCTAGGGGAACCCTAGCTTTAGCTTAAGCCTAGGGGTGCCCTAGCCTAAGCCTGGGGTGCCCTGGCCTAAGCCTAGGGGTGCCCTAGCCTTAGTTTAGGGGAGCCCTAGCCTTAGCTTAAGCCTAGTTGTGCCCTAGCCTAAGCCTAGGGGTGCCCTCGAATAAGCCTAGGGGTGCCCTAACCTAAGCCTAGGGGTGCCCTAGCCTAAGCCTAGGGGTGCCCTCGCCTTAGGCTAGGGGAGCCCTAGCCTTAGCCCAAGCCTAGGGGTGCCCTATTCTAAGCCTAGGTGTACCCTAGCCTAAGCCTAGGTGTTCCCTAGCCTAAGCCTAGGGGTGCCCTAGCCTAAACCTAGGGGTTCGCTAGCCTTAGGCTAGGGACACCCTAGCCTTAGCCTAAACCTAGGGGTGCCCAAGCTTAAGCCTAGGGGTGCCCTATCCTAAGCCTAGGGGTGCCCTAGCCTTAGGCTAGGGGAGGCCTAGCCTTAGCCTAAGCCTAGGTGTGCCCTAGCCTAAGCCTAAGGGTGCCCTAGCCTAAGCCTAGGGGTGCCCAAGCCTTAGGCTAGGGGAGCCCTAGCCTTAGCATAAGTTAAGGGTGCCCTATCCTAAGCCTAGGGATGCCCTTGCCTAAGCCTTGGGGTGCCCTAGCCTAAGCCTAGGGGTGCCGTAACCTAAGCCTAGGGGTGCCCTAGCCTAAGCCTAGGGGTGCCCTAGCCTTAGGCTAGGGGAGCCCTAGCCTTAGCCTAAGCCTAGAGGTGGCCTAGCCTAAGCCTTAGGGTGCCCTAGCCTAAGGGTAGGGGTTCCCTAGCCTTAGGCTAGGGGAGCCCTAGCCTTAGCTTAAGCCTAGGGGTGCCCTAGCCTAAGCCTGGGGTGCCCTAGCCTAAGCCTAGGGGTGCCCTGGCCTTAAGTTAGGGGAGCCCTAGCCTTAGCTTAAGCCTAGGTGTGCCCTAGCCTAAGCCTAGGGGTGCCCTCGCTTAAGCCTAGGGGTGCCCTAACCTTAGGCTAGGGGATCCCTAGCCGTAGGCTAATTCTATTGGTGCCCTAGCCTAAGCCTAGGGGTGCCCTAGCCTAAGCCTAGGGGTGCCGTAGACTAAGCCTAGGTGTGCCCTAGCCTAAGCCTAGGGGTCCCCTCGCCTTAGGCTAGGGGAGCCCTCGCCTTAGCCCAAGCCGAGGGGTGCCCTATTCTAAGGCTAGGTGAACCCTAGCCTAAGCCTAGGTGTGCCCTAGCCTAAGCCTAGGGATGCCCTAGCCTAACCCTAGGGGTTCGCTAGCCTTAGGCTAGGGAAACCCTAGCCTTAGCCTAAACCTAGGGGTGCCCAAGCCTAAGCCTAGGTGTGCCCTAACCTAAGCTTGG
Source organism: Tenrec ecaudatus (assembly GCF_050624435.1). NCBI lineage: Eukaryota > Metazoa > Chordata > Mammalia > Afrosoricida > Tenrecidae > Tenrec > Tenrec ecaudatus. The sequence goes on from NW_027459462.1 coordinate 1,706,928, forward strand.
GGTGCCCTAGCCTAAGCCTAGGGGTGCCCTAGTCTTAGGTTAGGGGAGCCCTAGCCTTAGCTTAAGCCTAGGGGTGCCCTAGCCTAAGCCTAGGGGTGCCTTAGCCTAAGCCTATGGGTGCCCAAGCCTTAGGCTAGGGGAGCCGTAGCCTAAGCCTAGCGGTTTCCTAGCCTAAGCCTAGGGGTGCCCTAGCCTTAGACTTGTCGAGCCGGCGCCTTAGCCTAAGCCTAGGGGTGCCCTAGCCTAAGCCTAGGGGTGCCCTAGCCTAAGCCTAGGGGTGCCCTAGCCTAAGCCTAGGGGTGCCCTAACCTTAGGCTAGGGGATCCCTAGCCTTAGGCTAATTCTTGGGGTGCCCTAGCCTAAGTCTAGGGATGCCATAGCCTAAGCCTAGGGGTGCCCTAGCCTAAGCCTAGGGGTGCCCTAGCCTAAGCCTAGGGGTGCCCTAGCCTAAGCCTAGGGGTGCCCTAACCTTAGGCTAGGGGATCCCTAGCCTTAGGCTAATTCTTGGGGTGCCCTAGCCTAAGTCTAGGGATGCCATAGCCTAAGCCTAGGGGTGCCCTAGCCTAAGCCTAGGGGTGCCCTAGCCTTAGCTCAAGCCTAGGGGTGCCCTAGCCTTAGGCTATGGGAGCCCTAGCCTTAGCCTAAGCCTAGGGGTGCCCTAGCCTAAGCCTAGGGGTGCCCTAGCCCAAGCCTAGGGGTGCCCTGCCTAAGCCTAGGGTTACCCTAGCCTTGGTCTATGGGAGCCCTAGCCTTAGCCTAAGCCTAGAGGTGCCCTAGCCTAAGACTAAGGGTGCCCTAGCCTAAGCCTAGGGGTGCCCAAGCCTTAGGCTAGGGGAGCCCTAGCCTTAGCCTAAGCTAAGGGGTGCCCTATCCTAAGCCTAGGGATGCCCTTGCCTAATCCTTGGGGTGCCCTAGCCTAAGCGTAGGGGTGCCGTAACCTAAGCCTAGGGGTGCCCTAGCCTAAGCCTAGGGGTGCCCTAGCCTTAGCTAGGGGAGCCCTAGCCTTAGCCCAAGCCTAGGGGTGGCCTAGCCTAAGCCTTAGGGTGCCCAGCCTAAGGGTAGGGGTTCCCTAGCCTTAGGCTAGGGGAGCCCTAGCCTTAGCTTAAGCCTAGGGGTGCCCTAGCCTAAGCCTGGGGTGCCCTAGCCTAAGCCTAGGGGTGCCCTGGCCTTAAGTTAGGGGAGCCCTAGCCTTAGCTTAAGCCTAGGTGTGCCCTAGCCTAAGCCTAGCGGTGCCCTCGCTTAAGCCTAGGGGTGCCCTTACCTTAGGCTAGGGGATCCCTAGCCGTAGTCTAATTCTATTGGTGATCTAGCCTAAGCCTAGGGGTGCCGTAGACTAAGCCTAGGGGTGCCCTAGCCTAAGCCTAGGGGTGCCCTCGCCTTAGGCTAGGGGAGTCCTAGCCTTAGCCCAAGCCTAGGGGTGCCCTATTCTAAGCCTAGGTGAACCCTAGCCTAAGCCTAGGTGTGCCCTAGCCTAAGCCTAGGGATGCCCTAGCCTAACCCTAGGGGTTCGCTAGCCTTAGGCTAGGGAAAACCTAGCCTTAGCCTAAACCTAGGGGTGCCCAAGCCTAAGCCTAGTGTAGCCCTATCCTAAGCCTAGGGGTGCCGTAGCCTTAGGCTAGGGGAGCCCTAGCCTTAGCCTAAGCATAGGGGTGCCCTAGCCTAAGCCTAGGGGTGCCCTAGCCTAAGCCTAGGGGTGCCAAAGCCTAAGCCTAAGGGTGCCCTAGCCTTAGGTTAGGGGAGCCCTAACCTAAGCCCAAGCCTAGTGGTGCCCTAGCCTAAGCCTAAGGTGCCCTAGCCTAAGCCTAGGGGTGTCCAAGCTTTAGGTTAGGGGAGCCCTAGCCTAAGCCTAAGCCTAGTGGTGCCCTAGCCTAAGCCTAGGGTGCCCTAGCCTAAGCCTAGGGGTGTCCAAGCCTTAGGCTAGGGGAGCCCTAGCCTTAACCTAAGCCTAGGGGTGTCCTATCGTAAGCCTAGGGGTTCCCTAGCCTTAGGCTAGGGGAGCCCTAGCCTTAGCCTAAGCATAGGGGTGCCCAAGCCTTAGGCTAGGGGAGCCCTAGTCTTAGCCCAAGCCTAGGGGTGCCCAAGCCTAAGCCTAGGGGTGCTGTAGCCTAAGCCTAGGGGTGCCCTAGCCTTAGGCTAGTCGAGCCGTAGCCTTAGTCTAAGCCTAGGGGAGCCCTAGCCTTAGCCTAAGCCAAGGGGTGCCCTAGCCTAAGCCTAGGGGTGCCCTAGCCTAAGCCTAAGGGTGCCCTAGCCATAGGCTAGTCGAACCATAGCCTTAGTCTAAGCCTACGGGTGCCCTAGCCTAAGCCTATGGGTGCCCTCGCTTAAGCCTAGGGGTGCCCTAACCTTAGGCTAGGGGATCCCTAGCCTTAGGCTAATTCTAGGGGTGCCCTAGCCTAAGCCTAGGGGTGCCCTAGCCTAAGCCTAGGTGTGCCCTAGCCTAAGCCTAGGGGTGCCCTAACCTTAGGCTAGGGGATCCCTAGCCTTAGGATAATTCTAGGGGTGCCCTAGCCTAAGCCTAGGGGTGCCCTAGCCTAAGCCTAGGGATGCCATAGCCTAAGCCTAGGGGTGCCCTAGCCTAAGCCTAGGGGTGCCCTAGCCTTAGCCCAAGCCTACGGGTGCCCTAGCCTTAGGATATGGGAGCCCTAGCCTTAGCCTAAGCCTAGAGGTGCCCTTGCCTAAGCCTAGGGGTGCCCTAGCCTAAGCCTAGGGGTGCCCTGTCTAAGCCTAGGGGTACCCTAGCCTTGGGCTATGGGAGCCCTAGCCTTAGCCTAAGTCTAGGGGTGCCCTAGCCTAAGCCTAAGGGTGCCCTAGCCTAAGCCTAGGGGTGCCCAAGCCTTAGGCTAGGCGAGCCCTAGCCTTAGCCTAAGCTTAGGGGTGCCCTATCCTAAGCCTAGGGGTGCCCTTGCCTAAGCCTAAGGGTGCCCTAGCCTAAGCCTAGGGGTGCCGTAACCTAAGCCTAGGGGTGCCCTAGCCTAAGCCTAGGGGTGCCCTAGCCTTAGGCTAGGCGAGTCCTAGCCTTAGCCCAAGCCTAGGGGTGCCCTAGCCTAAGCCTTAGGGTGCCCTAGCCTAAGGGTAGGGGTTCCCTAGCCTTAGGCTAGGGGAGCCCTAGCCTTAGCTTAAGCCTAGGGGTGCCCTAGCCTAAGCCTGGGGTGCCCTAGCCTAAGCCTAGGGGTGCCCTGGCCTTAGGTTAGGGGAGCCCTAGCCTTAGCTTAAGCCTAGGTGTGCCCTAGCCTAAGCCTAGGGGTGCCCTCGCTTAAGCCTAGGGGTGCCCTAACCTTAGGCTAGGGGATCCCTAGCCATAGGCTAATTCTATTGGTGCACTAGCCTAAGCCTAGGGGTGCCCTAGCCTAAGCCTAGGGGTGCCGTAGACTAAGCCTAGGGGTGCCCTAGCCTAAGCCTTTGGGTGCCCTCGCCTTAGGCTAGGGGAGCCCTAGCCTTAGCCCAAGCCTAGGGGTGCCCTATTCTAAGCCTAGGTGAACCCTAGCCTAAGCCTAGGTGTGCCCTAGCCTAAGCCTAGGGGTGCCCTAGCCTAACCCTAGGGGTTCGCTAGCCTTAGGCTAGGGAAACCCTAGCCTTAGCCTAAACCTAGGGGTGCCCAAGCCTAAGCCTAGGGTAGCCCTATCCTAAGCCTAGGGGTGCCCTAGCCTTAGGCTAGGGGAGCCCTAGCCTTAGCCTAAGCCTAGGGGTGCCCTAGCCTAAGCCTAGGGGTGCCATAGCCTAAGCCTAGGGGTGCCCAAGCTTAAGCCTAAGGGTGCCCTAGCCTTAGGTTAGGGGAGCCCTAACCTAAGCCCAAGCCTAGTGGTGCCCTAGCCTAAGCCTAGGGTGCCCTAGCCTAAGCCTAGTGGTGTCCAAGCTTTAGGTTAGGGGAGCCCTAGCCTAAGCCTAAGCCTAGTGGTGCCCTAGCCTAAGCCTAGGGTGCCCTAGCCTAAGCCTAGGGGTGTCCAAGCCTTAGGCTAGGGGAGCCCTAGCCTTAACCTAAGCCTAGGGGTGCCCTATCGTAAGCCTAGGGGTTCCCTAGCCTTAGGCTAGGGGAGCCCTAGCCTTAGCCTAAGCCTAGGGGTGCCCAAGCCTTAGGCTAGGGGAGCCCTAGTCTTAGCCCAAGCCTAGGGGTGCCCGAGCCTAAGCCTTAGGGTGCCCTGGCCTAAGGGTAGGGGTTCCCTAGCCTTAGGCTAGGGGAGCCCTAGCCTTAGCTTAAGCCTAGGGGTGCCCTAGCCTAAGCCTGGGGTGCCCTAGCCTAAGCCTAGGGGTGCCCTCGCCTTAGGTTAGGGGAGCGCTAGCCTTAGCTTAAGCCTAGGTGTGCCCTAGCCTAAGCCTAGGGGTGCCCTAGCCTAACCCTAGGGGTTCGCTAGCCTTAGGCTAGGGAAACACTACCCTTAGCCTAAGCCTAGGGGTGCCCTAGCCTAAGCCTATGGGTGCCCAAGCCTAAGCCTAGGGGTGCCCTAGCCTAAGCCTAGGGGTGCCGTAGCTTAAGCCTAAGGGTGCCCTAGCCTAAGCCTGGGGTGCCCAAGCCTAAGCCTAGGGGTGCCCTAGCCTTAGGTTAGGGGAGCCCTAGCCTTAGCTTAAGACTAGGGGTGCCCTAGCCTAAGCCTAGGGGTTCCCTAGCCTAAGCTTAGTGGTGCCCTAGCCTTAGGTTAGGGGAGCCCTAGCCTTAGCTTAAGCCTAGGGGTACCCTAGCCTAAGCCTATGGGTTCCCTAGCCTAAGCCTAGGGGTGCCCTAGCCTAATCCTAGGGGTGCCCTATCCTAAGCCTATGGGTGCCCAAGCCTAAGCCTAGGGGTGCCCTAGCCTAAGCCTAGGGGTGCCGTAGCTTAAGCCTAAGGGTGCCCTAGCCTAAGCCTGGGTTGCCCAAGCTTAAGCCTAGGGGTGCCCTAGCCTAGGGTTAGGGGAGCCCTAGCCTTAGCTTAAGACTAGGGGTGCCCTAGCCTAAGCCTAGGGGTGCCCTAGCCTAAGCTTAGTGGTGCCCTAGCCTTAGGTTAGGGGAGCCCTAGCCTTAGCTTAAGCCTAGGTGTACCCTAGCCTAAGCCTATGGGTTCCCTAGCCTAAGCCTAGGGGTGCCCTAGCCTAATCCTAGGGGTGCCCTATCCTAAGCCTAGGGGTGCCCTATCCTAAGCCTAGGGGTGCCCTATCCTAAGCCTAGGGGTGCCCTAACCTAAGCCTAGGGGTGCCCTAGCCTAAGCCTAGGGGTGCCCTAGCCTAAGCCGAGGGGTGCCCTAGCCTAAGCCTAGGGGTGCCCTAGCCTTAGGCTAGGGGAGCCCTAGACTTAGCCTAAGCCTAGGGGTGCCCTAGCCTAAGCCTAGTGGTGCCCTAACCTTAGCCTAGGGGATCCCTAGCCTTAGGCTAATTCTAGGGGTGCCCTAGCCTAATCCTAGGGGTGCCCAGCCTAAGTTTAGGGGAGCCCTAGCCTTAGCCTAAGCCTAGGGGTGCCCTAGCCTAATCCTAGGGGTACCCTACCCTTAGGCTAGGGGTGCCGTAGCCTTAGCCTAAGCTAGGGGTGCCCTAGCCTAAGCCTAGGGGTGCCCTAACCTAAGCATAGGGGTGCCCTAGCCTTAGGCTAGGAGAGCCCTAGCCTTAGCCTAAGCCTAGGGGTGCCCTAGCCTAAGCCTAGGGGTGCCCAAACATTAGGCTAGGGTAGCCCTAGCCTTAGCCTAAGCCTAGGGGTGCCCTAGCCTAAGCCTAGGGGTGTCCAAGCCTAAACCTAGGGGTGCCCTTGCTTTAGGCTAGGTGAGCCCTAGCCTTAGCCTAAGCCTAGGGGTGCCCTAGCCTAAGCCTAGGGGTGCCCAAACATTAGGCTAGGGTAGCCCTAGCCTTAGCCTAAGCCCAGGGGTGCACTAGCATTAGGCTATGGGAGCCCTAGCCTTAGCCTAAGCCTAGGGGTGCCCCAGCCTAAGCCTAGAGTTACCTAGCCTAATCCTAGGCGTGCCCTAGCCATAGGCTAGGGGAGCCCCAGCCTTAGCCTAAGCCTAGGGGTGCCCTAGCCTAAGCCAAGGGTTGCCCTAGCCTAAGCCTAGGGGTGCCCTAGGCTAAGCCTAGGGGTGCCATAACCTAAGCCCAGGGGTGCCCTAGCCTTAGGCTAAGGGAACCCTAGCCTAAGCCTAAGCCTGGGGGTGCCCTAGCATAAGCCTAGGGGTGCCCTAGCCTACGCCTAGGGGTGCCCTAGCGTAAGCCTATGGGTGCCCTTGCCTAAGCCTACGGGTGCCCTAGCCTAAGCCTAGAGGTGGGCTAACCTAAGGCTAGGGGAGCCCTAGCCTTAGCCTAAGCCTAGGGGTGCCCTAGCCTAAGCCTAGGGGTGCCCTAGCCTTAGGCTAGGGGAGCCCTAGCCGTAGCCTAAGCCTAGGGGTGCCCTAGCCTAAGCCTAGAGTTACCTAGCCTAAGCCTAGGCGTGCTCTAGCCATAGGCTAGGGGAGCCCTAGCCGTTGCCTAAGCCTTGGGATGCCCTACCCTAAGCCTAGGGGTGCCATAGCCTAAGCCTAGGGGTGCCCTAACCTTAGGCTAGGGGAGCCCTAGCCTTAGGCTAATTCTAGGGGTGCCCTTGCCTAAGCCTAGGGGTACCCTAGCCTAAGCCTAGGGGTTCCCTAGTCTTAGGCTAGGGGAGTCCTAGCCTTAGCCTAAGACGAGGGGTGCCATACCCTAAGACTAGGAGTGCCCTAGCCTAAGCCTAGGTGTGCCCTAGCCTAAGCCTAGGGGTGCCCTAGCGTAAGCTTAGGGGTGCCCTAGCGTAAGCCTAGGGGTGCCCTAGCGTAAGCCTAGGGGTGCCCTAGCCTAAGACTAGGGATGCCATATCCTAAGCCTAGGGGTGCCCTAACCTTAGGCTAGGGGAGCCCTAGCCTTAGGCTAATTCTAGGGGTGCCCTTGCCTAAGCCTAGGGGTGCCCTAGCCTAAGCCTAGCGGTGCCCTAGCCTAAGATTAGGGGTGCCCTAGCCTTTGCCCTAGCCATAGCCTAAGCTTGGGTGCCCTAGCCTAAGCCTAGGGGTGCCCTAGCCTTAGGCTAGGGGAGCCCTAGACTTAGCCTAAGCTAGGGGTGCCCTAGCCTAAGCCTAGGTGTGCCCTAGCCTTAGGCTAGGTGTGCCCTAGCCTTAGGCTAGGGGAGCCCTAGCCTTAGCCTAAGCCTAGGGGTGCCCTAGCCCAAGCCTAGGGATACCCTTACCTTAGGCTAGGGGCGCCCTAGCCTTAGCCTAAGCCTAGGGGTGCCCAAGCCTAAGCCTAGGGGTGCCCTAGCCTAAGCCTAGATGTGCCCTAGTCTTAGGATAGGGGAGCTCTAGCCTTAGCCTAAGCCTAGGTGTGCCCTAGCCTTAGGCTAGTTGAGCCGTAGCCTTAGTCTAAGCCTAGGGGTGCCCAGCCTTAGCCTAAGCTAGGGGTGCCCTAGGCTAAGCCTAGGGGTGCCCTAGCCTAAGCTTAGGGGTGCCAAAGCCTAAGATTAGGGGTGCCATAGCGTTAGGCTAGGGGAGCCCTAGCCTAAGCCTAAACCTAGGGGTGCCCTAGCCTAAGCCTAGGGGTGCCCTAGCCTTAGGCTAGGGGTGCCCTAGCCTTAGCCTAAGCTAGGGGTGCCCTAGCCTAAGCCTAGGTGTGCCCTAGCCGTATGCTAGGGGAGCCCTAGTTTAAGGCTAGGGGTGCCCTAGCCTTAGGCTAGGGGAGCCCTAGCCTTACCCTAAGCCTAGGTGTGCCCTAGCCTAAGTCTAGGGGTGCCTTAGCCTAAGCCTAGGGGTGCCCTAGCCTAATCCTAGGGGTGCCCTAGCCTTAGGCTATGGGAGCCCTAGCCTTAGCCTAAGCCTAGGGGTGCCCTCCCCCAAGCCTAGGGGTGCCCTTGCCTAAGCCTAGGGGTGCCCTTACCTAAGCCTAGGGGTGCCCTAGCCTAAGCCTAGGGGTGCCATAGCCTAAGCCTAGGGTTGCCCTAGCCTTAGGCTAGGCGAGCCCTAGCCTTAGTCTAAGCCTAGGGGTGCCCTAGCCTAAGCCTAGGGGTGCCCTAGCCTAATCCTAGGGATGCCCTAGCCTAAGCCTAGAGGTGCCCTAGTCTTAGACTAGGGGAGCTCTAGCCTTAGCCTAAGTCTAGGGGTGCCTTAGGCTAAGCCTAGGTGTGCCCTAGCCTTAGGCTAGGGGTGCCCTAGCCTTAGGCTAGGGGAGCCCTAGCCTTAGCCTAAGCCTAGGGGTGCCCTAGCCTAAGCCTAGGGGTGCCTTATCCTAAGTCTAGGGGTGCCGTAGACTTGGACTACGGGAGCCCCAGCCTTAGCCTAGGCCTAGGGGTGCCCTAGTCTAAGCCTAGGGGTGCCCTAGCCTAAGATTAGGGAGGCCCTAGCCTAAGCCTAGGGATGCCCTAGCTTAGGCTAGGGGAGCCCTAGCCTTAGCCTAAGCCTAGGAGTGCCCTAGCCGAAGCCTAGGGTTGCCCTAGCCTAAGACTAGGGGTGCCCTAGCCTTAGGCTAGGGGAGTCCTAGCCTTAGCCTAAGACGAGGGGTGCCCTAGCCTAAGCCTAGGAGTGCCCTAGCCTAAGCCTAGGTGTGCCCTAGCCTAAGCCTAGAGGTGCCCTAGCCTAATCCTAGGGGTGCCCTAGCGTAAGTTTAGGGGTGCCCTAGCGTAAGCTTAGGGGTGCCCTATCGTAAGCCTATGGGTGCCCTAGCCTAAGCCTAGGGCTGCCATAATCTAATCCTAGGGGTGCCCTAGCCTAAGATTAGGGGTGCCCTAGCCTTAGGCTAAGTGAGCCCTAGCCTTAGCCTAAGCCTAGGGGTGACCTAGCCTAAGCCTAGGGGTGCCGTAGCCTTAGGCTAGGGGTGCCCTAGCCTTAGCCTAAGCTAGGGGTGCCCTAGCCTAAGCCTAGGGGTGCCCTAGCCTTAGGCTAGGGGAGCCCTAGACTTAGCCTAAGCTAGGGGTGCCCTAGCCTAAGCCTAGGTGTGCCCTAGCCTTAGGCTAGGGGTGCCCTAGCCTTAGGCTAGGGGAGCCCTAGCCTTAGCCTAAGCCTAGGGGTGCCCTAGCCTAAGCCTAGGGATGCCCTAGCCTTTGGCTAGGGGAGCCCTAGTCTTAGCCTAACCCTAGGGGTGCCCTAGCCTAACCCTAGAGGTGCCCTAGCCTAAGCCTAGGGGTGCCCTAGACTAACCCTAGGGGTGCCCTAGCCTAAGCCTAGAGGTGCCCTAGTCTTAGGCTAGGGTAGCACTAGCCTTAGCCTAAGCCTAGGGGTGCCCTAGCCTAAGCCTAGGGGTGCCCTAGCCTAAGCCTATGGGTGCCCTAGCCTTAGGCTAGTCGAACCGTAGCCTTAGTCTAAGCCTAGGGGTGCCCTAGCCTTAGCCTAAGCTAGGGGTGCCCTAGGCTAAGCCTAGGTGTGCCCTAGCCTAAGCCTAGGGGTGCCTTAGCCTAAACCTAGGGGTGCCCTAGCCTAATCCTAGGGGTGCCCTAGCCTTAGGCTATGGGATCCCTAGCCTTAGCCTAAGCCTAGGGGTGCCCTAGCCTAAGCCTAGTGGTGCCGCAGCCTAAGCCTAGGGGTGCCTTAGCCTAAGCTTATGAGTGCCCTAGCCTAATCCTAGGGGTCCCCTAGCCTTAGGCTATGGGAGCCCTAGCCTTAGTCTAAGCCTAGGGGTGCCCTAGCCTAAGCCTAGGGGTGCCCTAGCCTAAGGCTAGAGGAGCCCTAAGCATAAACTAAGCCTAGGGGTGCCCGAGCCTAAGCCTAGGGGTGCCATAGCCTAAGCCTAGGGTTGCCCTAGCCTTAGGCTAGGGGAGCCCTAGCCTTAGTCTAAGCCTAGGGGTGCCCTAGCCTAAGCCTAGGGGTTCCCTAGCCTAATCCTAGGGGTGCCCTAGCCTAAGCCTAGAGGTGCCCTAGTCTTAGACTAGGGGAGCTCTAGCCTTAGCCTAAGCCTAGGGGTGCCCTAGGCTAAGCCTAGGTGTGCCCTAGCCTTAGGCTAGGGGTGCCCTAGCCTTAGGCTAGGGGAGCCCTAGCCTTAGCCTAAGCCTAGGGGTGCCCTAGCCTAAGCCTAGGGGTGCCTTAGCCTAAGTCTAGGGGTGCCGTACACTTGGACTACGGGAGCCCTAGCCTTAGACTAGGCCTAGGGGTGCCCTAGTCTAAGCCTAGGGGTGCCCTAGCCTAAGCCTAGGGATGCCCTAGCTTAGGCTAGGGGAGCCCTAGCCTTAGCCTAAGCCTAGGAGTGCCCTAGCGGAAGCCTAGGGTTGCCCTAGCCTAAGACGAGGGGTGCCCTAGCCTAAGCCTAGGAGTGCCCTAGCCTAAGCCTAGGTGTGCCCTAGCCTAAGCCTAGAGGTGCCCTAGCCTAATCATAGGGGTGCCCTAGCCTAAGCGCAGGGGTGCCCTAGCCTTAGGCTATGGGAACCCTAGCCTAAGCCTAAGCCTGGGGGTGCTCTACCCTAAGCCTAGGGGTGCCCTAGCCTAAGCCTAGGGGTGCCCTAGCGTAAGTTTAGGGGTGCCCTAGCGTAAGCCTAGGGGTGCCCTATCGTAAGCCTAGGGGTGCCCTAGCCTAAGCCTAGGGCTGCCATAGTCTAAGCCTAGGGGTGCCCTAGCCTAAGATTAGGGGTGCCCTAGCCTTAGGCTAGGTGAGCCCTAGCCTTAGCCTAAGCCTAGGGGTGACCTAGCCTAAGCCTAGGGGTGCCGTAGCCTTAGGCTAGGGGTGCCCTAGCCTTATCCTAAGCTAGGGGTGCCCTAGCCTAAGCCTAGGGGTGCCCTAGCCTTAGGCTAGGGGAGCCCTAGACTTAGCCTAAGCTAGGGGTGCCCTAGCCTAAGCCTAGGGGTGCCCTAGACTAACCCTAGGGGTGCCCTAGCCTAAGCCTAGAGGTGCCCTAGTCTTAGGCTAGGGTAGCTCTAGCCTTAGCCTAAGCCTAGGGGTGCCCTAGCCTAAGCCTAGGGGTGCCCTAGCCTAAGCCTATGGGTGCCCTAGCCTTAGGCTAGTCGAACCGTAGCCTTAGTCTAAGCCTAGGGGTGCCCTAGCCTTAGCCTAAGCTAGGGGTGCCCTAGGCTAAGCCTAGGTGTGCCCTAGCCTAAGCCTAGGGGTGCCTTAGCCTAAGCCTAGGGGTGCCCTAGCCTAATCCTAGGGGTGCCCTAGCCTTAGGCTATGGTAGCCCTAGCCTTAGCCTAAGCCAAGGGGTGCCCTAGCCTAAGCCTAGGGGTGCCGCAGCCTAAGCCTAGGGGTGCCTTAGCCTAAGCCTATGAGTGCCCTAGCCTAATCCTAGGGGTGCCCTAGCCTTAGGCTATGGGAGCCCTAGCCTTAGCCTAAGCCTAGGGGTGCCCTACCCTAAGCCTAGGGGTGCCTTAGCCTAAGGGTAGTAGTGCCCTAGCCTAATCCTAGGGGTGCCCTAGCCTTAGGCTATGGGAGCCCTAGCCTTAGTCTAAGCCTAGGGATACCCTAGCCTAAGACTAGGGGTGCCCTAGCCTAAGCCTAGGGGTGTCCTAGCCTAAGGCTAGAGGAGCCCTAAGCTTAACCTAAGACTAGGGGTGCCCTAGCCTAAGCCTAGGGGTTCCATAGCCTAAGTCTAGGGATGCCCTAGCCTTAGGCTAGGGGAGCCCTAGCCTTAGTCTAAGCCTAGGGGTTCCCTAGCCTAAGCATAGGGGTGCCCTAGCCTAAGCCTAGGCGTGCCCTAGCCTAAGCCTAGGGGTGCCCTAGCCTTAGGCTAGAGGAGCCCTAACCTTAACCTCAGCCTAGGGATGCCCTATCCTTAGGCTAGGGGAGCCCTAGCCTTAGCCTAAGCCTAGGGGTGCCCTAGCCTAAGCCTATGGGTGCCCTAGCCTAAGCCTAGGGGTGCCCTAGCCTAAGCCTAGGGGTGCCCTAGCCTAAGCCTAGGGGTGCCCTAGCCTTAAGCTAGTCGAGCCATAGCCTTAGTCTAAGACTAGGGGTGCCCTATCTTAAGCCTAGGGGTGTCCTAGCCTTGTGCTAGTGGAGCCCTAGCCGTAGCCTAAGCCTAGGGATGCCCTAGCCTAAGCCTAGGGGTGCACTAGCCTAAGCCTAGGGTTGCCCTAGCCTTAGGCTAGTCGAGCCGGAGCCTTAGGCTAAGCCTAGGGGATCCCTAGCCTTAGGCTAATTCTAGGGGTGCCCTAGCCTAAGCTTAGGGGTGCCGTAGCCTAAGCCTAGGGGTGCCCTAGCCTAAGCCTAGGGGTGCAATAGCCTAAGCCAAGGGGTGCCCTAGCCTTAGGCTAGTCGAGCCGTTATCTTAGTCTAAGCCTAGGGGTGCCCTAGCCTAAGCCTCGAGGTGCCCTAGCCTTAGGCTATGGGAGCCCTAGCCTTAGCCTAAGCCTAGGGGTGCCCTAGCCTAAGCCTAGGGGTGTCCTAGCCTAAGCCTAGGGGTGACCTAGCCATAGGCTAGTCAAGCCATAGCCTTAATCTAAGCCTACGGGTGCCCTAGCCTAAGCCTATGGGTGCCCTCGCTTAAGCCTAGGGGTGCCCTAACCTTAGGCTAGGGGATCCCTAGCCTTAGGCTAATTCTAGAGGTGCCCTAGCCTAAGCCTAGGGGTGCCCTAGCCTAAGCCTAGGGGTGCCCTCGCCTTAGGCTAGGGGACCCCTAAGCTTAACCTAGGTCTAGGGGTTCCCTAGCCTAAGCCTAGGGGTGCCCTAGCCTAAGCCTAGGGATGCCATAGCCTTAGGCTAGGGGAGCACTAGCCTTAGCCTAAGCCTAGGTGTGCCCTTGCCTATGCCTAGAGGTGCTCTATTCTTAGGCTAGGGGAGCTCTAGCGTTAGCCTAAGCCTAGGGGTGCCCTAGCCTAAGCATAGGGGTGCCCTAGTCTAAGCCTAGGGGTGCCCTATCCTTAGCCTAAGCTAGGGGTGCCCTAGGCCAAGCCTAGGGGTGCCCTAGCCTTAGGCTATGGGAGCCCTAGCCTTAGCCTAAGTCTAGGGGTGCCCTAGCCTAAGGCTAGGGGTGCCCTAGCCTAAGCCTAGGGGTGCCCTAGCCTAAGCCTAGGGGTGCCTTAGCCTGGGGCTATGGGAGCCCTAGCCTTAGCCTAAGCCTAGGGGTGCCCTAGCCTAAGCCTAAGGGTGCCCTACCCAAAGCCTAGGGGTGCCCAAGCCTTAGGCTAGGGGAGCCCTAGCCGTAGCCTAAGCCTAGGGGTGCCCTTGCCTAAGCCTAGTGGTGCCCTATCCTAAGCCTAGGGGTGCCCTTGCCTAAGCCTAGGGGTGCCTTAGCCTAAGCCTAGGGGTGCCGTAACCTAATCCTAGAGGTGCCCTAGCCTAAGCCTAGGGGTGCCCTAGCCTTAGGTTATGGGTGCCCTAGCCTTAGCTTAAGCCTAGGTGTGACCTAGCCTAAGCCTAGGGGTGCCCTAGCCTAACCCTAGGGGTTCGCTAGCCTTAGGCTAGGGAAACACTAGCCTTAGCCTAAGCCTAGGGGTGCCCTAGCCTAAGTCTATGGGTATCCAAGCCTACGCCTAGGGGTGCCCTAGCCTAAGCCTAGGGGTGCCGTAGCTTAAGTCTAGGGGTGCCCTAGCCTAAGCCTGGTGTGCCCAAGCCTAAGCCTAGGGGTGCCCTAGCCTTAAGTTATGGGAGCCCTAGCCTTAGCTTAAGACTAGGGGTGCCCTAGCCTAAGCCTAGGGGTGCCCTAGCCTAAGCCTAGGGGTGCCCTAGCCTTAGGCTAGGGGAGCCATAGCCTTAGCTTAATCCTAGGGGTACCCTAGCCTAAGCCTATGGGTGCCCTAGCCTAAGCCTAGAGGTGCCCTAGCCTAAGCCTAGGGGTGCCGTAGCCTAAGCCTAGGTTTGCCCTAGCCTAAGCCTAGGGGTGCCCTAGCCTAAGGGTAGGGGTTACCTAGCCTTAGGCTAGGGGAGCCCTAGCCTTAGTTTAAGCCTAGGTGTGCCCCAGCCTAAGCCTGGGGTGCCCTAGCCTAAGCCTAGGGGTGCCCTAGCCTTAGGTTAGGGGAGCCCTAGTCTTAGCTTAAGCCTAGGGGTGCCCTAGCCTAAGCCTAGGGGGGCCCTAGGCTAAGCCTAGGGGTGCCCTAGCCTAAGCCTAGGGGTGCCATAGCCTAAGCCTAGGGGTGCCCAAGCGTAAGCCTAAGGGTGCCCTAGCCTTAGGCCATTGGAGCCCTAGCCTAAGCATAAGGGTGCCCTAGCCTTAGGCCATGGGAGCCTTAGCCTAAGCCTAGGGGTGCCCTAGCCTAAGCCTAGGGGTGCCCTAGCCTTAGGCTATGGGAGCCCTAGCCTTAGCCTAAGCCAAGGGGTGCCCTAGCCTAAGCTTAGGGGTGCCCTAGCCTAAGCCTTGGGGTGCTCTAGCCTAAGCCTAGGGGTGCCCTAGCCTTGGGCTATGGGAGCCCTAGCCTTAGCCTAAGCCTAGGTGTGCCCTAGCCTAAGCCTAGGGGTTCCCTAGCCTTAGGCTAGGGGTGCCCTAGCCTTAGTCTAGGGGAGCCCTAGCCTTAGCCTAAGCTTAGGGGTACCCTAGCCTAAGCATAGGGGTGTCCTAGCCTTAGGCTAGGGGTGCCCTAACCTTAACCTAAGCCTAGGTGTGCCCTAGCCTAAGCCTAGGGGTGCCCTAGCCTAAGACTAGGGATGCCCTATCCTTAGGCTAGGGGATCCCTAGCCTTAGCCTAAGCCTAGGGGTGCCCTAGCCTAAGCCTAGGGATGCCCTATCCTTAGGCTAGGGGAGCCTAGCCTTAGCCTAAGCCTAGGGGTGCCCTAGCCTAAGCCTAGCGGTGCCCTAGCTTAAGCCTAGGGGTGCCCTAGCCTTAGGCTAGTCGAGCCGTAGCCTTAGTCTAAGCCTAGGGGTGCCCTAGCCTAAGCCTAGAGGTGCCCTTGCCTTAGGCTATGGGAGCCCTAGCCTTAGCCTAAGCCTAGGGGTGCCCTAACCTTAGGCTAGTCGAGCCATAGCCTTAGTCTAAGCCTAGGGGTGCCCTAGCCTAAGCAAATGGGTGCCCTAGCTTAAGCCTAGGGGTGTCCTAGCCTTACGCTAGGGGAGCCCTAGCCTTAGCCTAAGCTTAGGGGTACCCTAGCCTAAGCGTAGGGGTGTCTTAGCCTTAGGCTAGGGGTGCCCTAACCTTAACCTAAGCCTAGGTGTGCCCTAGCCTAAGCCTAGGGGTGCCCTAACCTAAGCCTAGGGGTGCCCTAGCCTAAGCCTAGGGATGCCCTATCCTTAGGCTAGGGGAACCCTAGCCTTAGCCTAAAACTAGGGTTGCCCTAACCTAAGTCTAGGGGTGCCCTAGCCTAAGCCTAGGGGTGCCCTAGCCTAAGCCTAGGGGTGCCCTAGCCTTAGGCTAGTCGACCCGGAGCCTTAGCCTAAGCCTAGGGGTGCCCTAGCCTAAGCCTAGGGGTACCCTAGCCTAATCCTAGGGGTGCCCTAACCTTAGGCTAGGGGATCCCTAGCCTTAGGCTAATTCTAGGGGTGCCCTAGCCTAAGCCTAGGGTTGCCCTAGCCTAAGCCTAGGGGTGCCCTAGCCTAAGCCTAGGGGTGCCCTAGCCTAAGCCTAGGGGTGCCCTAGCCTTAGTCTAGGGGAGCCATAGCCTTAGCTTAATCCTAGGGGTACCCTAGCCTAAGCCTATGGGTGCCCTAGCCTAAGCCTAGAGGTGCCCTAGCCTAAGCCTAGGGGTGCCGTAGCCTAAGCCTAGGGGTGCCCTAGCCTAAGGGTAGGGGTTACCTAGCCTTAGGCTAGGGGAGCCCTAGCCTTAGTTTAAGCCTATGGGTGCCCCAGCCTAAGCCTGGAGTGCCCTAGCCTAAGCCTAGGGGTGCCCTAGCCTTAGGTTAGGGGAGCCCTAGCCTTAGCTTAAGCCTAGCGGTGCCCTAGCCTAAGCCTAGGGGGGCCCTAGGCTAAGCCTAGGGGTGCCCTAGCCTAAGCCTAGGGGTGCCATAGCCTAAGCCTAGGGGTGCCCAAGCCTAAGCCTAAGGGTGCCCTAGCCTTAGGCCATGGGAGCCCTAGCCTAAGCTTAAGGGTGCCCTAGCCTTAGGCCATGGGAGCATTAGCCTAAGCCTAGGGGTGCCCTAGCCTAAGCCTAGGGGTGCCCTAGCCTTAGGCTATGGGATCCCTAGCCTTAGCCTAAGCCAAGGGGTGCCCTAGCCTAAGCTTAGGGGTGCCCTACCTAAGCCTAGGGGTGCTCTAGCCTAAGCCTAGGGGTGCCCTAGCCTTGGGCTATGGGAGCCCTAGCCTTAGCCTAAGCCTAGGTGTGCCCTAGCCTAAGCCTAGGGGTTCCCTAGCCTTAGGCTAGGGGTGCCCTAGCCTTAGTCTAGGGGAGCCCTAGCCTTAGCCTAAGCTTAGGGGTACCCTAGCCTAAGCATAGGGGTGTCCTAGCCTTAGGCTAGGGGTGCCCTAACCTTAACCTAAGCCTAGGTGTGCCCTAGCCTAAGCCTAGGGGTGCCCTAGCCTAAGCCTAGGGATGCCCTATCCTTAGGCTAGGGGATCCCTAGCCTAAGCCTAAGCCTAGGGGTGCCCTAGCCTAAGCCTAGGGATGCCCTATCCTTAGGCTAGGGAAGCCTAGCCTTAGCCTAAGCCTAGGGGTGCCCTAGCCTAAGCCTAGCGGTGCCCTAGCTTAAGCCTAGGGGTGCCCTAGCCTTAGGCTAGTCGAGCCGTAGCCTTAGTCTAAGCCTAGGGGTGCCCTAGCCTAAGCCTAGAGGTGCCCTTGCCTTAGGCTATGGGAGCCCTAGCCTTAGTCTAAGCCTAGGGGTGCCCTAGCCTAAGCCAATGGGTGCCCTAGCTTAAGCCTAGGGGTGTCCTAGCCTTACGCTAGGGGAGCCCTAGCCTTAGCCTAAGCTTAGGGGTACCCTAGCCTAAGCGTAGGGGTGTCTTAGCCTTAGGCTAGGGGTGCCCTAACCTTAACCTAAGCCTAGGTGTGCCCTAGCCTAAGCCTAGGGGTGCCCTAACCTAAGCCTAGGGGTGCCCTAGCCTAAGCCTAGGGATGCCCTATCCTAAGGCTAGGGGAACCCTAGCCTTAGCCTAAAACTAGGGTTGCCCTAACCTAAGTCTAGGGGTGCCCTAGTCTAAGCCTAGGGGTGCCCTAGCCTAAGCCTAGGGGTGCCCTAGCCTTAGGCTAGTCGACCCGGAGCCTTAGCCTAAGCCTAGGGGTGCCCTAGCCTAAGCCTAGGGGTACCCTAGCCTAAGCCTAGGGGTGCCCTAACCTTAGGCTAGGGGATCCCTAGCCTTAGGCTAATTCTAGGGGTTCCCTAGCCTAAGCCTAGGGTTGCCCTAGCCTAAGCCTAGGGGTGCCCTAGCCTAAGCCTAGGGGTGCCCTAGCCTAAGCCTAGGGGTGTCATAGCCTAAGCCTAGGGGTGCCCAAGCCTAAGCCTAAGGGTGCCCTAGACTAAGCCTAGGGGTGCCCTAGCCTTAGGCTATGGGAGCCCTAGCCTTAGCCTAAGCCTAGGGGTGCCCTAGCCTAAGCCTAGGGGTGCCCTAGCCTTAGGCTATGGGAGCCCTAGCCTTAGCCTAAGCCTAGGGATGCCCTAGCCTAAGCTTAGGGGTGCCCTAGCCTAAGCCTAGGGGTGCCCTAGCCTAAGCCTAGGGGTGCCCTAGCCTTGGGCTATGGGATCCCTAGCCTTAGCCTAAGCCTAGGTGTGCCCTAGCCTAAGCCTAGGGGTTCCCTAGCCTTAGGCTAGGGGTGCCCTAGCCTTAGTCTAGAGGAGCCCTAGCCTTAGCCTAAGCCTAGGGGTGCCCTAGCCTAAGCCTAGGGGTGCCCTAGCCTAAGCCTAGAGTGCCCTAGCTTAGGCTAGGGGAGCCCTAGCCTTAACCCAAGCCTAGGGGTGCCCTAGCCTAAGCCTAGGGGTGCCGTAGCCTAAGCCTAGGTGTGCCGTAGCCTAAGCCTAGGGGTGCCCTAGCCTAAGCCTAGGGGTGCCCTAGCCTTAGGCTAGTCGAGCCGTAGCCTTAGTCTAAGCCTAGGGGTGCCCTAGCCTAAGCCTTGAGGTACCCTAGCCTTAGGCTAGGGGAGCCCTAGCCTTAGCCTAAGCCTAGGGGTGCCCTAGCCTAAGCCTAGGTGTGCTCTAGCCTAAGCCTAGGGGTGCCCTAGCCATAGGCTAGTCGAGCCATAGCCTTAGTCTAAGCCTACTGGTGCCCTAGCCTAAGCCTATGGGTGCCCTCGTTTAAGCCTAGGGGTGCCCTAACCTTAGGCTAGGGGATCCCTAGCCTTAGGCTAATTCTAGGGGTGCCCTAGCCTAAGCCTTGGGGTGCCCTTGCCTAAGCCTAGGGGTGCCGTAGACTAAGCCTAGGGGTGCCCTAGCCTAAGCCTAGGGGTGCCCTTGCCTTAGGCTAGGGGAGCCCTAGCCTTAGCCCAAGCCTAGGGGTGCCCTAATCTAAGCCTAGGTGTACCCTAGCCTAAGCCTAGGGGTGCCCTAGCCTAAGCCTAGAGGTGCCCTATTCTTAGGCTAGGCGAGCTCTAGCGTTACCCTAAGCCTAGGGGTGCCCTAGCCTAAGCCTAGGGGTGCCCTAGCCTAAGCCTCGGGGTGCCCTAGCCTAAGCCTAGGGGTGCCCTAGCCTTAGCCTAAACTAGGGGTGCCCTAGGCCAAGCCTAGGGGAGCCCTAGCCTTAGGCTATGGGAGCCCTAGCCTTAGCCTAAGCCTTGGGGTGCCCTAGCCTAAGCCTAGGGGTGCCCTAGCATAAGCCTAGGGGTGCCCAAGCCTTGGGCTATGGGAGCCCTAGCCTTAGCCTAAGCCTAGGGGTGCCCTAGCCTAAGCCTAAGGTTGCCCTAGCCTAAGCCTAGGGGTGCCCAACCCTTAGGCTAGGGGAGCCCTAGCCTTAGCCTAAGCCTAGGGGTGCCCTTGCCTAAGCCTAGGGGTGCCCTATCCTAAGCCTAGGGGTGCCCTTGCCTAAGCCTAGGGGTGCCCTAGCCTAAGCCTAGGGGTGCCGTAACCTAAGCCTTAGGGTGCCCTAGCCTAAGGGTAGGAGTGCCCTAGCCTTAGGTTAGGGGAGCACTAGCCTTAGCTTAAGCCTAGGTGTGCCCTAGCCTAAGCCTAGGGGTGCCCTCGCTTAAGCCTAGGGGTGCCCTAACCTTAGGCTAGGGGATCCCTAGCCTTAGGCTAATTCTAGGGGTGCCCTAGCCTAAGCCTAGGGGTGCCCTAGCTTAAGCCTAGGGGTGCCGTAGACTAAGCCTAGGGGCGCCCTAGCCTAAGCCTAGGGGTGCCCTCGCCTTAGGCTAGGGGAGCCCTAGCCTTAGCCCAAGCCTAGGGGTGCCCTATTTAAGCCTAGGTGTACCCTAGTCTAAGCCTAGGTGTGACCTAGCCTAAGCCTAGGGGTGCCCTAGCCTAACCCTAGGGGCTCGCAAGCCTTAGGCTAGGGAAACCCTAGCCTTAGCCTAAACCTAGGGGTGCCCAAGCCTAAGCCTAGGGGTGCCCTATCCTAAGCCTAGGGGTGCCCTAGCCTTAGGCTAGGAGAGCCCTAGCCTTAGCCTAAGCCTAGGGGTGCCCTAGCCTAAGCCTAGGGGTGCCATAGCCTAAGCCTAGGGGTCCCCAAGCCTAAGCCTAAGGGTGCCCTAGCCTTAGGTTAAGGGAGCCCTAACCTAAGCCTAGGGGTGTCCAAGCCTTAGGTTAGGGGAGCTCTAGCCTAACCCTAAGCCTAGTGGTGCCCTAGCCAAAGCCTAGGGGTGCCCTAGCCTAAGCCTAGGGTGCCCTAACCTAACGTAGGGGTGTCCAAGCCTTAGGTTAAGGGAGCCCTAGCCTAAGCCTAAGCCTAGTGGTGCCCAAGTCTAAGCCTAGGGTGCCCTAGCCTAAGCCTAGGGGTGTCCAAGCCTTAGGCTAGGGGAGCCCTAGCCTTAACCTAAGCCTAGGGGTGCCTTATCGTAAGCCGAGGGGTGCCCTAGCCTTAGGCTAGGGGAGCCCTAGTCTTAGCCCAAGCCTAGGGGTGCCCTAGCTTAAGCCTTAGGGTGCCCTAGCCTAAGGGTAGGGGTTCCCTAGCCTTAGGCTAGGGGAGCCCTAGCCTTAGCTTAAGCCTAGGGGTGCCCTAGCCTAAGCCTGGGGTTCCCTAGCCTAAGCCTAGGGGTGCCCTAGCCTTAGGTTAGGGGAGCCCTAGCCTTAGCTTAAGCCTAGGGGTGCCCTAGCCTAAGCCTGGGGTTCCCTAGCCTAACCCTAGGGGTTCGCTAGCCTTACGCTAGGGAAACACTAGCCTTAGCCTAAGCCTATGGGTGCCCAAGCCTAAGCCTAGGGGTGCCCTAGCCTAAGCCTAGGGGTGCCGTAGCTTAAGCCTAAGGGTGCCCTAGCCTAAGCCTGGGGTGCCCAAGTCTAAGCCTAGGGGTGCGCTAGCTTTAGGTTAGGGGAGCCCTAGCCTTAGCTTAAGACTAGGGGTGCCCTAGCCTAAGCCTAGGGGTGCCCTAGCCTAAGCTTAGTGGTGCCCTAGCCTTAGGCTAGGGGAGCCCTAGCCTTAGCTTAAGCTTAGGGGTACCCTAGCATAAGCCTATGGGTTCCCTAGCCTAAGCCTAGGGGTGCCCTAGCCTAAGCCTAGGGGTGCCGTTGCCTAAGTCTAGGGGTGCCCTAGCCTTAGCTTAAACCTTGGGGTGCCCTAGCCTAAGCCTATTGGAGCCCTGCTTAGTAAGCCTAGGGGTGCCCTAGCCTAAGCCTAGGGGTGCCGTAGCCTAAGCCTAGGGGAGCCCTAGCCTTAGCTTAAGCCTAGGGGTGCACCAGACTAAGCCTGGGGTGCCCTAGCCTAAGCCTAGGGGTGCCCTAGCCTTAGGTTAGGGGAGCCCTAGCCTTAGCTGAAGCCTAGGGGTGCCCTAGCCTAAGCCTAGGGGAGCCCTAGCCTTAGCTTAATCCTAGGGGTGCCCTACCCTAAGCCTATTGGAACCCTAGCCTTAGTAAGCCTAGGGGTGCGCTAGCCTAAGCCTAGGGGTGCCATAGGCTAAGCCTAGGGGTGCCCAATCCTAAGCCTAAGGGTGCCCTAGCCTAAGTCCATGGGAGCCCAAGTCTAAGCCTAAGGGTGCCCTAGCCTAAGCCTAGGGGTGCCCAAGTTTAGGCTAGGGGAGCCCTAGCCTTAGCCTAAGCCTAGGGGTGCCCTTGCCTAAGCCTAGGGGTGCCCTAGCCTAAGCCTAGGGGTGCCCTAGCCTAAGCCTAGGGGTACCCTAGCCTAAGCCTAGGGGTGCCCTAGCCTTAGGATAGGGGAGCCCTAGCCTTAGCCCAAGCCTAGGGGTGCCCTACCCTAAGCCTTAGGGTGCCAAGGCCTAAGGGTAGGGGTTCCCTAGCCTTAGGATAGGGGAGCCCTAGCCTTACCTTAAGCCTAGGTGTGCCCTAGCCTAAGGATAGGGGTGCCTTAGCCTAACCCTAGGGGTTCGCTAGCCTTAGGTTAGGGAAACCCTATCCTTAGCCTAAGCCTAGGGGTGCTCTAGCCTAAGCCTATGGGTGCCCAAGCCTAAGCCTAGGGGTGCCCTAGCCTAAGCCTAGGGGTGCCATAGCCTAAGCCTAGGGGTGCCCTAGCCTAAGCCTAGGGGTGCCCTAGCCTTAGGCTAGGGGAGCCCTAGCCTTAGCCCAAGCCTCGGGGTGCCCTACCCTAAGCCTAGGGGTGCCCTAGCCTAAGGGGTGGGGTGCCCTAGTCTTAGGTTAGGGGAGCCCTAGCCTTAGCTTAAGCCTAGGGGTGCCCTAGCCTAAGCCTAGGGGTGCCCTAGCCTAAGCCTAGGGGTGCCCTAGCCTTAGGCTAGGGGAGCCCTAGCCTTAGCTTAAGCCTAGGGGTGCCTGAGCCTAAGCCTATGGGAGCCCTAGCCTTAGCCTAAGCCTAGGGGTGCCCTAGCCTAAGGCTAGGGGTGCCCTAGCTTTAGGTTAGGGGAGCCCTAGCCTTAGCTTAAGCCTAGGGGTGCCCTAGGCTAAGCCTATGGGTGCCCTAGCCTAAGGTAGGGGTGCCGTAGCCTAAGCCTAGGGGTGCCCTACCCTAAGCCTAGGGGTGCCCTAGCCTTAGGCTAGGGGAGGCCTAGCCTTAGCTTAAGCCTAGGGGTGCCCTAGCCTAAGCCTATGGGTGCCCTTGCCTAAGCCTAGGGGTGCCCTAGCCTAAGACTAGGGGTGCCGTAGCCTAAGCCTCTGGGTGCCCTAGCCTAAGCCTAGGGGTGCCCTAGCCTTAGGCTAGTCATGTCCGAGCCTTAGCTTAAGCCTAGGGGTGCCCTAGCCTAAGCCTGCGGTGCCCTAGCCTAAGCCTAGGTGTTCCCTAGCCTTAGGTTAGGGGAGCCCTAGCCTTAGCTTAAGCCTAGGGGTGCCCTAACCTAAGCCTAGGGGTGCCGTAGCCTAAGCCTAGGGGTGCCCTAGCCTAAGCCGTGGGGTGCCCTAGCCTTAGGCTAGGGGAGCCCTAGCCTTAGCTTAAGGCTAGGGGTGACCTATCCGAAGCCTGGGGTGCCCTAGCCTAAGCCTAGGGGTGCCCTAGCCTTAGGTTAGGGGAGCCCTAGCCTTAGCTTAAGCCTAGGGCTGCCCTAGCCTAAGCCTAGGGGTGCCCTTGCCTAAGCTCAGAGGTGCCCTAGCCTTAGGCTAGTCGAGCCGTAGCCTTAGTCTAAGCCTAGGGATGCCCTAGCCTAAGCCTAGAGGTGCCCTAGCCTTAGGCTAGGGGAGCCCTAGCCTTAGCCTAAGCCTAGGGGTGCCCTACCGTAAGCCTAGGGGTGCCCTAGCCTTAGGTTAGGGGAGCCCTAGCCTTAGCTTAAGCCTAAGGGTGCCCTAGCCTAAGCCTATGGGTGTCCTAGCCTAAGGTAGGGGTGCTGTAGCCTAAGCCTAGGGGTGCCCTACCCTAAGCCTAGGGGTGCCCTAGCCTTAGCCTAGGGGAGCCCTAGCCTTAGCTTAAGCCTAAGGGTGCCCTAGCCTAAGCCTATGGGTGCCCTAGCCTAAGGTAGGGGTGCCGTAGCCTAAGCCTAGGGGTGCCCTACCCTAAGCCTAGGGGTGCCCTAACCTTAGGCGAGGGAAGCCCTAGCCTTAGCCCAAGCCTAGGGGTGCCCTAGCCTAAGCGTAGGGGTGCCCTAGCCTAAGGGTAGGAGTTCCCTAGCCTTAGGCTAGGGGAGCCCTAGCCTTAGCTAAGGCTAGGGGTGACCTATCTGAAGCCTCGGGTGCCCTAGCCTACGCCTAGGGGTGACCTAGCCTTAGGTTAGGGGAGTCCTAGCCTTAGCTTAAGCCTAGGGCTGCCCTAGCCTAAGCCTAAGGGTGCCATAGCCTAAGCCTAGGGGTGCCCAAGACTAAGCCTAAGGGTGCCCTAGCCTAAGTCCATGGGAGCCCAAGTCTAAGCCTAAGGGTGCCCTAGCCTAAGCCTAGGGGTGCCCACGTTTAGGCTAGGGGAGCCCTAGCCTTAGCCTAAGCCTAGGGGTGCCCTTGCCTAAGCCTAGGGGTGCCCTAGCCTAAGCCTAGGGGTGCCCTAGCCTAAGCCTAGGGGTACCCTAGCTTAGCCCTGGGGTGCCCTAGCCTTAGGCTAGGGGAGCCCTAGCCTTAGCCCAAGCCTAGGGGTGCCTTAGCCTAAGCCTTAGGGTGCCCAGGCCTAAGGGTAGGGGTTCCCTAGCCTTAGGATAGGGGAGCCCTAGCCTTACCTTAAGCCTAGGTGTGCCCTAGCCTAAGCATAGGGGTGCCCTAGCCTAACCCTAGGGGTTCGCTAGCCTTAGGTTAGGGAAACCCTATCCTTAGCCTAAGCCTATGGGTGCCCAAGCCTAAGCCTAGGGGTGCCCTAGCCTAAGCCTAGGGGTGCCGTAGCCTAAGCCTAGGGGTGCCCTAGCCTAAGCCTATGGGTGCCCTAGCCTTAGGCTAGGGGAGCCCTAGCCTTAGCCCAAGCCTAGGGGTGCCCTAGCCTAAGCCTAGGGGTGCCCTAGCCTAAGTGGTGGGGTTCCCTATCCTTAGGCTAGAGGAGCCCTAGCCTTAGCTTTAGCCTAGGGGTGCCCTAACCTAAGCTTGGGGTGCCCAAGCCTAAGCCTAGGGGTGCCCTAGTCTTAGGTTAGGGGAGCCCTAGTCTTAGCTTAAGCCTAGGGGTGCCCTAGCCTAAGCCTAGGAGTGCCCTAGTCTAAGCCTAGGGGTGCCCTAGCCTTAGGCTAGGGGAGCCATAGCCTTAGCTTAAGCCTAGGGGTGCCCTAGCCTAACCCTATGGGAGCCCTAGCCTTAGCCTAAGCCTAGGGGTGCCCTAGTCTAAAGCTAGGGGTGCCCTAGCTTTAGGTTAGGGGATCCCTAGCCTTAGCTTAAGCCTAGGGGAGCCCTAGCCTAAGCCTAGCGGTGCCCGAGCCTAAGAGTTGGGGTGCCCTAGCCTTAGGCAGGGGAGCCCAAGCCTTAGCTTAAGCCTAGGGGTGCCCTAACCTAAGCCTATGGGTGCCCTTGCCTAAGCCTAGGGGTGCCCTAGCCTAAGACTAGGGGTGCCGTAGCCTAAGCCTAGGGGTGCCCTAACCTAAGCCTAGGGGTGCCCTAGCCTTAGCCTAGTCGAGTCAGAGCTTTAGCCTAAGCCTAGGGGTGCCCTAGCCTAAGCCTAGGGGTGCCCTAGCCTAAGCCTAAGGGTGCCCTAGCCTAAGCCTAGGAGCGGCCAAGCCTTAGGCTAGGCGAGCCCTAGCCTTAGCCTAAGCCTAAGGGTGCCCTTGGCTAAGCTTAGAGGTGCCCTAGCCTTAGGCTAGTCGAGCCTTAGCCTTAGTCTAAGCCTAGGGGTGCCCTAGCCTAAGCCTAGAGGTGCCCTAGCCTTAGGCTAGGGGAGCCGTAGCCTTAGCCTAAGCGTAGGGGTGCCCTACCGTAAGCCTAGGGGTGCCCTAGCCTTAGGCTAGGGGAGCCCTTGCCTTAGCTTAAGCCTAGGGGTGCCCTAGCCTAAGCCTATGGGTGCCCTAGCCTAAGGTAGGGGTGCCGTAGCCTAAGCCTAGGGGTGCCCTTCCCTAAGCCTAGGGGTGCCCTAGCCTTAGGCTAGGGGAGCCCTAGCCTTAGCTTAAGCCTAGGGGTGCCCTAGCCTAAGCCTATGGGTGCCCTTGCCTAAGGCGAGGGGTGCCCTAGCCTAAGACTAGGGGTGCCGTAGCCTAAGCCTCTGGGTGCCCTAGCCAAAGCCTAGGGGTGCCCTA
Source organism: Tenrec ecaudatus (assembly GCF_050624435.1). Taxonomy (NCBI): domain Eukaryota; kingdom Metazoa; phylum Chordata; class Mammalia; order Afrosoricida; family Tenrecidae; genus Tenrec; species Tenrec ecaudatus. The sequence continues at coordinate 1,731,749 of NW_027459462.1, forward strand.
GCCTTAGGCTAGTCGAGTCGGAGCCTTAGCCTAAGCCTAGGGGTGCCCTAGCCTAAGCCTAGGGGTGCCCTAGCCTAAGCCTAGGGGTGCCCTAACCTTAGGCTAGGGGTGCCCTAACCTTAGGCTAGGGGATCCCTAGCCTTAGGCTAATTCTAGGGGTGCCCTAGCCTAAGCCTAGGGGTGCCCTAGCCTAAGCCTAGGGATGCCGTAGCCTAAGCCTAAGGGTGCCCTAGCCTAAGCCTAGGGGTGCCCTAGCCTTAGCCCAAGCCTAGGGGTGCCCTAGCCTAAGCCTAGAGGTGCCCTAGCCTAAGGGTAGGGGTTCCCTAGCCTTAGGCTAGGGGAGCCCTAGCCTTAGCTTAAGCCTAAGGGTGCCCTAGCCTAAGCCTGCGGTGCCCTATCCTAAGCCTAGGGGTTCCCTAGCCTTAGGCTAGGGGAGCCCTAGCCTTAGCTTAAGCCTAGGGGTGCCCTAGCCTAAGCCTAGTGGTGCCGTAGCCTAAGCCTAGGGGTGCCCTAGCCTAAGCCGTGGGGTGCCCTAGCCTTAGGCTAGGGGAGCCCTTGCCTTAGCCCAAGCCTAGGGGTGCCCTAGCCTAAGCGTAGGGGTGCCCTAGCCTAAGGGTAGGGGTTCCCTAGCCTTAGGCTAGGGGAGCCCTAGCCTTAGCTTAAGGCTAGGGGTGACCTATCCGAAGCCTGGGGGTGCCCTAGCCTAAGCCTAGGGATGCCCTAGCCTTAGGTTAGGGGAGCCCTAGCCTTAGCTTAAGCCTAGGGCTGCCCTAGCCTAAGCCTAAGGGTGCCATAGCCTAAGCCTAGAGTTGCCCTTGCCTAAGCTTAGAGGTGCCCTAGCCTTAGGCGAGTCGAGCCGTAGCCTTAGTCTAAGCCTAGGGGTGCCCTAGCCTAAGCCTAGAGGTGCCCTAGCCTTAGGCAAGGGGAGCCCTAGCCTTAGCCTAAGGCTAGGGGTGCCCTACCGTAAGCCTAGGGGTGCCCTAGCCTTAGGCTAGGGGAGCCCTAGCCTTAGCTTAAGCCTAAGGGTGCCCTAGCCTAAGCCTATGGGTGCCCTAGCCTAAGGTAGGGGTGCTGAAGCCTAAGCCTAGGTGTGCCCTTCCCTAAGCCTAGGGGTGCCCTAGCCTTAGGCTAGGGGAGCCCTAGCCTTAGCTTAAGCCTATGGTGCCCTAGCCTAAGCCTATGGGTGCCCTAGCCTAAGGTAGGGGTGCTGTAGCCTAAGCCTAGGGGTGCCCTACCCTAAGCCTAGGGGTGCCCTAACCTTAGGCTAGGGGAGCCCTAGCCTTAGCCCAAGCCTAGGGGTGCCCTAGCCTAAGCGTACGGGTGCCCTAGTCTAAGGGTAGGGGTTCCCTAGCCTTAGGCTAGGGGATCCCTAGCCTTAGCTTAAGGCTAGGCGTGACCTATCCGAAGCCTGGGGTGCCCTAGCCTACGCCTAGGGGTGACCTAGCCTTAGGTTAGGGGAGCCCTAGTCTTAGCTTAAGCCTAGGGCTGCCCTAGCCTAAGCCTAAGGGTGCCATAGCCTAAGCCTAGGGGTGCCCAAGCCTAAGCCTAAGGGTGCCCTAGCCTTAGGCTATTCGAGCCGTAGCTTTAGTCTAAGCCTAGGGGTGCCCTAGCCTAAGCCTAGAGGTGCCCTAGCCTTAGGCTAGGGGAGCCCTAGCCTTAGCCTAAGCCTAGGGGTACCCTACCGTAAGCCTAGGGGTGCCCTAGCCTTAGGCTAGGGGAGCCCTAGCCTTAGCTTAAGACTAGGGGTGCCCTAGCCTAAGCCTATGGGTGCCCTAGCCTAAGGTAGGGGTGCCCTACCCTAAACCTAGGGGTGCCCTAGCCTTAGGCTAGGGGAGCCCTAGCATTAGCTTAAGCGTAGGGGTGCCCTAGCCTAAGCCTATGGGTGCCCTAGCCTAAGGTAGGGTTGCCGTAGCCTAAGCCTAGGGATGCCCTAGCCTAAGCCTAGGGATGCCCTAGCCTTAGGCTAGGGGAGCCCTAGCCTTAGCCCAAGCCTACGGGTGCCCTAGCCTAAGGGTAGGGGTTCCCTGGCCTTAGGCCTGGGGAGCCCTAGCCTTAGCTTAAGCCTAGGGGTGCCCTAGCCTAAGTCTGGGGTGCCCTAGCCTAAGCCTAGTGGTGCCCTAGCCTTAGGCTAGGGGAGCCCTAACCTTAACCTAAGCCTAGGGGTGCCCTATCGTATGCTTGGGGTGCCCTAGCCTTAGGCTAGGGGAGCCCTAGCCTTAGCCTAAGCCTTGGGGTGCCTAAGCCTTAGGCTAGGGGAGCCCTAGCCTTAACCTAAGCCTAGGGGTGCCCAAGCCTAAGCCTAGGGGTGCCCTATCGTAAGCCAAGGGGTGCCCTAGCCTTAGGCTATGGGAACCCTAGCCTTAGCCTAATACTGTGGGTGCCCTAGCCTAAGCCTAGGGGTGCCCAAGCCTAAGCCTAGCGTTACCTAGCCTAAGCCTAGGCGTACCCTAGCCATAGGCTAGGGGAGCCCTAGCCTTAGCCTAAGCCTAGGGGTGCCCTAGCTTAAGCCTAGCGGTGCCCTAGCCTTAGGCTAGGGAAGCCCTAGCCTTAGCCTAAGCCTAGGGGTGCCCTATCCTAATCCTAGGGGTGCCCTATCCTAAGCCTTGGGGTGCCCTATACTAAGCCTAGGGGTGCCCTAACCTAAGCCTAGGGGTGTCCTAGCCTAAGCCTAGCGGTGCCCTAGCCTAAGACTAGGGGTGCACTAACCTAAGCCTAGGGGTGGCCAAACATTAGGCTAGGGTAGCCCTAGCCTTAGCCTAAGCCTAGGGGTGCCCTAGCCTAAGCCTACGGGTGTCCAAGCCTAAGCCTAGGGGTGCCCTTGCTTTAGGCTAGGTGAGCCCTAGCCTTAGCCTAAGCCTAGGGGTGCCCTAGCCTAAGCGTAGGGGTGCCAAAACATTAGGCTAGGGTAGCCCTAGCCTTAGCCTAAGCCTAGGGGTGCCCTAGCCTAAGCCTAGGGGTGCCCCAGTCTAAGCCTAGAGTTACCTAGCCTAAGCCTAGGCGTGCCCTAGCCATAGGCTAGGGGAGCCCTAGCCTTAGCCTTAGCCTTGGGGTGCCCTAGCCTAAGCCTAGGGGTGCCCTAGCCTAAGCCAAGGTGTGCGCTAGCCTAAGCCTAGGGGTGCCCTAGCCAAAGCCTAGGGGTGCCCTAGCCTAAGCCTAGAGGTGCACTATCCTAAGGCTAGGGGAGCCCTAGCCTTAGCCTAATCCTAGGGGTGCCCTAGCCTAAGCCTAGGGGTTCCCTAGCCTTAGGCTAGGGGAGCCCTAGCCTTAGCCTAAGCCTAGGGGTGCCCTCGCCTAAGCCTAGGGGTTCCCAAGCATTAGGCTAGGGGAGCCCTAGCCTTAACCTAAGCCTAGGGGTGCCCTAGCCTAAGCCTAGAGGTACCTAGCCTAAGCTTAGGCGTGCTCTAGCCATAGGCTAGGGGAGCCCTAGCCGTATCCTAAGCCTAGGGGTGCCCTAGCCTAAGCCTAGGGGTGCCATAGCCTAAGCCTAGGGGTCCCCTAGCCTAAGCTAGGGGTGCCCTAGGCTAAGACTAGGGGTGCCCTAGCCTAAGCTTATGGGTGCCCTAGCCTAAGATTAGGGGTGCCATAGCATTAGGCTAGGGGAGCCCTAGCCTAAGCCTAAGCCTAGGGGTGCCCTAGCCTAAGCCTAGGGGTGCCCTAGCCTTAAACTAGGGGTGCCCTAGCCTTAGCCTAGGCTAGGGGTGCCCTAGACTTAGCCTAAGCTAGTGGTGCCCTAGCCTAAGCCTAGGTGTGCCCTAGTCTTAGGCTAGGGGAGTCCTAGCTTAAGGCTAGGGGTGCCCTAGCCTTAGGCTAGGGGAGCCCTAGCCTTACCCTAAGCCTAGGTGTGCCCTAGCCTAAGCATAGGGGTGCCTTAGCCTAAGCCTAGGGGTGCCCTAGCCTAATCCTAGGGGTGCCCTAGCCTTAGGCTATGGGAGCCCTAGCCTTAGCCTAAGCCTAGGGGTGCCCTAGCCTAAGCCTAGGGCTGCCCCAGCCTAAGCCTAGGGGTGCCTTAGCCTAAGCCTAGGAGTGCCCTAGACTATGGGAGCCCTAGCCTTAGCCTAAGCCTAGGGGTGCCCTAGCCTAAGCCTAGGGGTGCCTTAGCCTAAGCCTAGGAGTGCCCTAGCCTAATCCTAGGGGTGCCCTAGCCTTAGGTTATGGGAGCCCTAGCCTTAGCCTAAGCCTAGGGATACCCTAGCCTAAGCCTAGGGGTGCCCTAGCCTAAGCCTAGGGGTGTCCTAGCCTAAGGCTAGAGGAGCCCTAAGCTTAACCTAAGCCTAGGGGTGCCCTAGCCTAAGCCTAGGGGTGCCATAGCCTAAGCCTAGGGATGACCTAGCCTTAGGCTAGGGGAGCCCTAGCCTTAGTCTAAGCCTAGGGGTTCCCTAGCCTAAGCCTAGGGGTGCCCTAGCCTAATCCTAGGGGTGCCCTAGCCTAAGCCTAGAGGTGCCCTAGTCTTAGGCTAGGGGAGTTCTAGCATTAGCCTAAGCCTAGGGGTGCCCTAGCCTAAGCCTAGGGGTGCTCTAGCCTAAGCCTAGGGGTGCCCTAGCCTAAGCCTAGGGGTGCCCTAGCCTTAGCCTAAGCTAGGGGTGCCCTAGGCTAAGCCTAGGTGTGCCCTAGCCTTAGCCTAAGCCTAGGGGTGCCCTAGCCTTAGGCTAGGGGAGCCTTAACCTTAGCCTAAGCCTTGGGGTGCCCAAGTCTAAGATTAGGGGGGCCCTAGCCTAAGACTAGGGGTGCCCTACCCTAAGCCTAGGGATGCCCTAGCCTTAGGCTAGGGGAGCCCTTGCCTTAGCCTAAGCCTAGGTGTGCCGTAGCCTAAGCCTAAGGTTGCCCTAGCCTAAGCCTAGGGGTGCCCTAGCCTTAGGCTATGGGTGCCCTAGCCTTAGCCTAAGCCTAGGGGTGACCTACACTAAGCCTACGGGTGCCCTAGCCTAAGCCTAGGGGTGCCCTAGCCTTAGCCTAAGCCTAGGGATGTCCTAGCCTAAGCCTAGGGGTCCCCTAGCCTAAGCCTAGGGGTGCCCTAGCCTTAGGCTAGTCGAGCCGTAGCCTTAGCCTAAGCCTAGGGGTGCCATAGCCTAAGCTTAGGGGTTCCCTAGCATAAGCCTAGGGGTGCCATAGCCTAAGCCTAGGGTTGCCCAAGCCTTAGGCTAGGGCAGCCCTAGCTTTAGCCTAAGCCTAGGGGTGCCCTAGCCTAAGCCTAGGGGTGCCCAAACATTAGGCTAGGGTAGCCCTAGCCTTAGCCTAAGCCTAGGGGTGCCCTAGCCTAAGCCTACGGGTGTCCAAGCCTAAGCCTAGGGGTGCCCTTGCTTTAGGCTAGGTGAGCCCTAGCCTTAGCCTAAGCCTAGGGGTGCCCTAGCCTAAGCGTAGGGGTGCCAAAACATTAGGCTAGGGTAGCCCTAGCCTTAGCCTAAGCCTAGGGGTGCCCTAGCCTAAGCCTAGGGGTGCCCCAGTCAAAGACTAGAGTTACCTAGCCTAAGCCTAGGCGTGCCCTAGCCATAGGCTAGGGGAGCCCTAGCCTTAGCCTAAGCCTAGGGGTGCCCTAGCCTAAGCTTAGGGGTGCCCTAGCCTAAGCCAAGGTGTGCGCTAGCCTAAGCCTAGGGGTGCCCTAGCCAAAGCCTAGGGGTGCCCTGGCCTAAGCCTAGAGGTGCCCTATCCTAAGGCTAGGGGAGCCCTAGCTTTAGGCTAATCCTAGGGGTGCCCTAGCCTAAGCCCAAGGGGTTCCCTAGCCTTAGGCTAGGGGAGCCCTAGCCTTAGCCTAAGCCTAGGGGTGCCCTCGCCTAAGCCTAGGGGTTCCCAAGCATTAGGCTAGGGGAGCCCTAGCCTTAACCTAAGCCTAGGGGTGCCCTAGCGTAAGCCTAGAGGTACCTAGCCTAAGCCTAGGCGTGCTCTAGCCATAGGCTAGGGGAGCCCTTGCCGTATCCTAAGCCTAGGGGTGCCCTAGCCTAAGCCTAGGGGTGCCATAGCCTAAGCCTAGGGGTCCCCTAGCCTAAGCTAGGGGTGCCCTAGGCTAAGACTAGGGGTGCCCTAGCCTAAGCTTATGGGTGCCCTAGCCTAAGATTAGGGGTGCCATAGCGTTAGGCTAGGGGAGCCCTAGCCTAAGCCTAAGACTAGGGGTGCCCTAGCCTAAGCCTAGGGGTGCCCTAGCATTAAACTAGGGGTGCCCTAGCCTTAGCCTAGGCTAGGGGTGCCCTAGCCTTAGCCTAAGCTAGTGGTGCCCTAGCCTAAGCCTAGGTGTGCCCTAGTCTTAGGCTAGGGGAGTCCTAGCTTAAGGCTAGGGGTGCCCTAGCCTTAGGCTAGGGGAGCCCTAGCCTTACCCTAAGCCTAGGTGTGCCCTAGCCTAAGCATAGGGGTGCCTTAGCCTAAGCCTAGGGGTGCCCTAGCCTAATCCTAGGGGTGCCCTAGCCTTAGGCTATGGGAGCCCTAGACTTAGCCTAAGCCTAGGGGTGCCCTAGCCTTAGCCTAGGGGTGCCCCAGCCTAAGCCTAGGGGTGCCTTAGCCTAAGCCTAGGAGTGCCCTAGATTATGGGAGCCCTAGCCTTAGCCTAAGCCTAGGGGTGCCCTAGCCTAAGCCTAGGGGTGCCTTAGCCTAAGCCTAGGATTGCCCTAGCCTATTATTAGGGGTGCCCTAGCCTTAGGCTATGGGAGCCCTAGCCTTAGCCTAAGCCTAGGGATACCCTAGCCTAAGCCTAGGGGTGCCCTAGCCTAAGCCTAGGGGTGTCCTAGCCTAAGGCTAGAGGAGCCCTAAGCTTAACCTTAGCCTAGGGGTGCCCTAGCCTAAGCCTAGGGGTGCCATAGCCTAAGCCTAGGGATGACCTAGCCTTAGGCTAGGGGAGCCCTAGCCTTAGTCTAAGCCTAGGGCTTCCCTAGCCTTAGGCTAGGGGAGCCCTAGCCTTAGCCTAAGCCTAGGGGTGCCCTCGCCTAAGCCTAGGGGTTCCCAAGCATTAGGCTAGGGGAGCCCTAGCCTTAACCTAAGCCTAGGGGTGCCCTAGCCTAAGCCTAGAGGTACCTAGCCTAAGCCTAGGCGTGCTCTAGCCATAGGCTAGGGGAGCCCTAGCCGTATCCTAAGCCTAGGGGTGCCCTAGCCTAAGCCTAGGGGTGCCATAGCCTAAGCCTAGGGGTCCCCTAGGCTAAGCTAGGGGTGCCCTAGGCTAAGACTAGGGGTGCCCTAGCCTAAGCTTATGGGTGCCCTAGCCTAAGATTAGGGGTGCCATAGCGTTAGGCTAGGGGAGCCCTAGCCTAAGCCTAAGCCTAGGGGTGCCCTAGCCTAAGCCTAGGGGTGCCCTAGCCTTAAACTAGGGGTGCCCTAGCCTTAGCCTAAGCTAGTGGTGCCCTAGCCTAAGCCTAGGTGTGCCCTAGTCTTAGGCTAGGGGAGTCCTAGCTTAAGGCTAGGGGTGCCCTAGCCTTAGGCTAGGGGAGCCCTAGCCTTACCCTAAGCCTAGGTGTGCCCTAGCCTAAGCATAGGGGTGCCTTAGCCTAAGCCTAGGGGTGCCCTAGCCTAATCCTAGGGGTGCCCTAGCCTTAGGCTATGGGAGCCCTAGCCTTAGCCTAAGCCTAGGGGTGCCCTAGCCTAAGCCTAGGGGTGCCCCAGCCTAAGCCTAGGGGTGCCTTAGCCTAAGCCTAGGAGTGCCCTGGACTATGGGAGCCCTAGCCTTAGCCTAAGCCTAGGTGTGCCCTAGCCTAAGCCTAGGGGTGCCTTAGCCTAAGCCTAGGAGTGCCCTAGCCTAATCCTAGGGGTGCCCTAGCCTTAGGCTATGGGAGCCCTAGCCTTAGCCTAAGCCTAGGGATACCCTAGCCTAAGCCTAGGGGTGCCCTAGCCTAAGCCTAGGGGTGTCCTAGCCTAAGGCTAGAGGAGCCCTAAGCTTAACCTAAGCCTAGGGGTGCCCTAGCCTAAGCCTAGGGGTGCCCTAGCCTAAGCCTAGGGGTGCCCTAGCCTAAGCCTAGGGGTGCCCTAGCCTTAGCCTAAGCTAGGGGTGCCCTAGGCTAAGCCTAGGTGTGCCCTAGCCTTAGCCTAAGCCTAGGGGTGCCCTAGCCTTAGGCTAGGGGAGCCTTAACCTTAGCCTAAGCCTTGGGGTGCCCAAGTCTAAGATTAGGGGGGCCCTAGCCTAAGACTAGGGGTGCCCTACCCTAAGCCTAGGGATGCCCTAGCCTTAGGCTAGGGGAGCCCTAGCCTTAGCCAAAGCCTAGGTGTGCCGTAGCCTAAGCCTAAGGTTGCCCTAGCCTAAGCCTAGGGGTGCCCTAGCCTTAGGCTATGGGTGCCCTAGCCTTAGCCTAAGCCTAGGGGTGACCTAGACTAAGCCTACGGGTGCCATAGCCTAAGCCTAGGGGTGCCCTAGCCTTAGCCTAAGCCTAGGGATGTCCTAGCCTAAGCCTAGGGGTGCCCTAGCCTAAGCCTAGGGGTGCCCTAGCCTTAGGCTAGTCGAGCCGTAGCCTTAGCCTAAGCCTAGGGGTGCCATAGCCTAAGCCTAGGGGTGCCCAAGCCTAAGCCTAAGGGTGCCCTAGCCTTAGGCCATGGTAGCCCTAGCCTAAGCCTAACCCTAGGGGTGCCCTTGCCTAAACATAGAGGTGCCCTAGCCGTAGGCTAGGGGAGACCTAGCCTTAGCCTAAGACTAGGGGTGCCCCAGCGTAAGCATAGGGGTGCCCTAGCCTAAGCCTAGGGGTGCCCTAGCCTTAGCCTAGGGGTGCCCTAGCCTTAGCTTAAGCCTAGGGGTGCCCTAGCCTAAGCCTATGGGTGCCCTAGCCTAAGCCTAGCCGTGCCCTAGCCTAAGCCTAGGGGTGCCGTAGCCTAAGCCTACGGGTGCCCTAGCCTAAGCCTAGGGATGCCCTAGCCTTAGGCTAGGGGAGCCCTAGCCTTAGCCCAAGTCTAGGCGTGCCCTAGCCTAAGCCTAGGGGTGCCCTAGCCTAAGATTAGGGGTGCCATAGCGTTAGGCTAGGGGAGCCCTAGCCTAAGCCTAAGCCTAGGGGTGCCCTAGCCTAAGTCTAGGGGTGCCCTAGCCCTAGCCTAAGCTAGGGGTGCCCTAGGCTAAGCCTAGGGGTGCCCTAGCCTAAGCCTAGGGGTGCCCTAGCCTTAGGCTAGGGAAGCCCTAGACTTAGCCTAAGCCTAGGGGTTCCCTATCCTAATCCTAAGGGTTCCCTATCCTAAGCCTAGGGGTGCCCTATCCTAAGCCTTGGGGTGCCCTAGCCTAAGCCTAGGGTTACCTAGCCTTGCCTAGGCATGCCCTAGCCATAGGCTAGGGGAGCCCTAGCCTTAGCCTAAGCCTAGGGTTACCCTAGCCTAAGCCTAGGGGTGCTCTAGCGTAAGCCTAGGGGTGCCCTAGCCTAAGCCTAGGGGTGCCCTAGCCTTAGGCTAGGGGAGTCCTAACCTTAACCTAAGCCTAGCGGTGCCCTAGCCTAAGCCTAGTGGTGCCCTAGCCTAAGCCTAGGGATGCCCTATCCTTAGGCTAGGGGATCCCTACCCTTAGCCTAAGCCTAGGGGTGCCCTAGCCTAAGCCTAGGGGTGCCCTAGCCTAAGCCTAGGGGTGCCCTAGTCTAAGCCTAGGGGTGCTCTAGCCTAAGCCTAGGGGTGTCTCAGGCTTAGGCTAGGGGAGCCCTAACCTTAACCTAAGCCTAGCGGTGCCCTAGCCTAAGCCTAGGGGTGCCCTAGCCTAAGCCTAGGGGTGCCCTAGCCTAAGCCTAGGGGTGTCCCAGCCTTCGGCTAGGGGAGCCCTAAACTTAACCTAAGCCTAGCGGTGCCCTAGCCTAAGCCTAGGGGTGCCCTAGCCTAAGCCTAGGGGTGCCCTAGCCTAAGTCTAGAGGTGCCCTAGCCTTAGGCTAGGGGAGCTCTAGCCTTAGCCTAAGCCTAGGGGTGCCCTAGCCTAAGCCTAGGGGTGCCCTAGCCTAAGCCAAGGGGTTCCCTAGCCTTAGGCTAGTCGAGCCGTAGCCTTAGTCTAAGCCTAGGGGTGCCCTAGCCTAAGCCTAGAGGTGCCCTAGCCTTAGGCTAGGGGAGCCCTAGCCTTAGCCTAAGCCTCAGGGTGCCCTAGCCTAAGCCTAGGGGTGCTCTATCCTAAGCCTAGGGGTGCCCTAGCCTTAGGATAGTCGAGCCATAGCCTTAGTCTCAACCTAGGGGTGCCCTAGCCTAAGCCTATGGGTGCCCTAGCTTAAGCGTAGGGGTGTCCTAGCCTTACGCTAGGGGAGCCCAAGCCTTAGCCTAAGCCTAGGGGTACCCTAGCCTTAGGCTAGGGGAGCCGTAGCTTAAGGCTTGGGGTCCCCTAGCCTTAGGCTAGGGGAGCCCTAGCCTTAGCCTAAGCCTAGGTGTGCCCTAGCCTAAGCCTAGGGGTGCCTTAGCCTAAGCCTAGGGGTGCCCTAGCCTAATCCTAGGGGTGCCCTAGCCTTAGCCTATGGGAGCCCTAGCCTTAGCGTAAGCCTAGGGGTGCCCAAGCCTAAGCCTAGGGGTGCCCCAGCCTAGCCTAGGGCTGCCCTATCCTTGGGCTATGGGAGCCCTAGTCTTAGTCTAAGCCTAGGGGTGCCCTAGCCTAAGCCTAGGGGTGTCCTAGCCTTAGGCTAGGGGAGCCCTAAGCTTAACCTAAGCCTAGGGGTGCCCTAGCCTAAGCCTAGGAGTGCCATAGCCTAAGCCTAGGGATGACCTAGCCTTAGGCTTGGGGAGCCCTAGCCATAGCCTAAGCCTAGGGGTGCCCTAGCCTAAGCTTAGGGGTGCCCTAGCCTAAGCCTTGGGGTGCCCTAGCCTAAGCCTAGAGGTGCCCTAGTCTTAGGCTAGGGGAGCTCTAGCCTTAGCCTAAGCCTAGGGGTGCCCAGCCTAAGCCTAGGGGAGCCCTAGCCTAAGCCTAGGGGTGCCCTAGCCTTAGCCTAAGCTAGGGGTGCCCTAGGCTAAGCCTAGGTGTGCCCTAGCCTTAGCCTAATCCTAGGGGTGCCCTTGCCTAAGCCTAGGGGTGCCTTAGCCTAAGCCTAGGGGTGCCCTAGCCTAAGCTTAGGGGTGCCCTAGCCTTAGGCTAGGGGAGCCTTACCCTTAGCCTAAGCCTAGGGGTTCCCTAGTCTAAGCCTAGGGGTGCCCTACCCTAAGCCTAGGGATGCCCTAGCCTTAGGTTAGGGGAGCCCTAGACTTAGCCTAAGCCTAGGGGTGCCCTAGCCTAAGCCTAGTGGTGCCCTAGCCTAAGCCTAGGGGTGCCCTAGCCTTAGGCTATGGGAGCCCTAGCCTTTGCCTAAGCCTAGGGATGCCCTAGCTTAAGCCTAGTGGTGCCCTAGACTTGGACTATGGGAGCCCTAGCCTTCGCCTAGCCCTAGGGGTGCCCTAGCCTAAGCCTAGAGTTACCTAGCCTAAGCCTAGGCTTGCCCTAGCCCTAGGCTAGGGGATCCCTAGCCGTAGCCTAAGCCAAGGGGTGCCCTAGCCTAAGCCTAGGGTTGCCCTTGCCTTAGGCTAGGGGAGTCCTAGCCTTTGCCTAAGCCTAGGGGTTGCCTAGCCGAAGCCTATGGTTACCTAGCCTAAGCCTAGGCGTGCTCTAGCCATAGGTTAGGGGAGCCCTAGCCTTAGCCTAAGCCTAGGGGTGCCCTAGCCTAAGCCTAGGGGTGCCCTTCCCTAAGCCTAGGGGTGCCCTAGCCTAAGCCTATGGGTGCCCTAGCCTAAGCCTAGGGGTGCCCTAGCCATAGGCTAGGGGAGTGCTAGCCTTAGCCTTAGCCAAGGGGTGCCCTAGCGTAAGCATAGGGGTGCCCTAGCCTTAGGCTAGGGGAGTCCTAACCTTAACCTAAGCCTAGCGGTGCCCTAGCCTAAGCCTAGGGGTGCCCTAGCCTAAGCCTAGGGATGCCCTATCCTTAGGCTAGGGGAGCCCTAGCCTTAGCCTAAGCCTAGGGGTGCCCTAGCCTAAGCCTAGGGGTGCCCTAGCCTAAGCCTAGGGGTGCCCTAGCCTAAGCCTAGAGGTGTCCCAGCCTTAGGCTAGGGGATCCCTAACCTTAACCTAAGCCTAGCGGTGCCCTAGCCTAAGCCTACGGGTGCACTAGCCTAAGCCTAGGGGTGTCCCAGCCTTAGACTAGTGGAACCCTAACCTTAACCTAAGCCTAGGGGTGCCCTAGCCTATGCCAAGGGGTTCCCTAGCCTTAGGCTAGTCGAGCCGTAGCCTTAGTCTAAGCCTAGGGGTGCCCTAGCCTAAGCCTAGAGGTGCCCTAGCCTTAGGATAGGGGAGCCCTAGCCTAAGCCTAAGCCTCAGGGTGCCCTAGCCTAAGCCTAGGGGTGCTCTATCCTAAGCCTAGGGGTGCCCTAGCCTTAGGTTAGTCGAGCCATAGCCTTAGTCTAAGCCTAGGGGTGCCCTAGCCTAAGCCTATGGGTGCCCTAGCTTAAGCGTTGGGGTGTCCTAGCCTTACGCTAGGGGAGCCCTAGCCTTAGCCTAAGCCTAGGGGTGCCCTAGCCTTAGGCTAGGGGAGCCGTAGCTTAAGGCTAGGGGTGCACTAGCCTTCGGCTAGGGGAGCCTTAGCCTTAGCCTAAGCCTAGGTGTGCCCTAGCCTAAGCCTAGGGGTGCCTTAGCCTAAGCCTAGGGGTGCCCTAGCCTAATCCTAGGGGTGCGTAGCCTTAGGCTATGGGAGCCCTAGCCTTAGCCTAAGCCTAGGGGTGCCCTAGCCTAAGCCTAAGGGTGCCCCAGCCTAGCCTAGGGGTGCCCTAGCCTTAGGCTATGGGAGTCCTAGCCTTAACCTAAGCCTAGGGATACCCTAGTCTAAGCCTAGGGGTGCCCTAGCCTAAGCCTAGGGGTGTCCTAGCCTTAGGCTAGGGGAGCCCTAAGCTTAACCTAAGCCTAGGGGTGCTCTAGCCTAAGCCTAGGAGTGCCATAGCCTAAGCCTAGGGATGCCCTAGCCTTAGGCTAGGGGAGCCCTAGCCTTAACCTAAGCCTAGGGGAGCCCTAGCCTAAGCCTAGGGGTGCCCTAGCCTAAGCCTTGGGGTGCCCTAGCCTAAGCCTAGGGGTGCCCTAGCCTTAGCCTAATCCTAGGGGTGCCCTAACCTAAGCCTAGGGGTGCCTTAGCCTAAGCCTAGGGGTGCCCTAGCCTAAGCTTAGGGGTGCCCTAACCTTAGGCTAGGGGAGCCCTACCCTTAGCCTAAGCCTAGGGGTGCCCTAGTCTAAGCCTAGGGGTGCCCTAGAGTTGGACTATGGGAGCCCTAGCCTTCGCCTAGGCCTAGGGGTGCCCTAGCCTAAGCCTAGGGGTGCCCTAGCCTTCGGCTAGGGGTGCCCTAGTCTTAGGCGAGGGGAGCCATACCCGTAGCCTAAGCCTAGGGGTGCCCTAGCCTAAGCCTTTGGGTGCCCTAGCTTAAGCGTTGGGGTGTCCTAGCCTTACGCTATGGGAGCCCTAGCCTTAGCCTAAGCCTAGGGTTGCCCTAGCCTTAGGCTAGGGGAGCCGTAGCTTAAGGCTAGGGGTGCACCAGCCTTAGGCTATGGGAGTCCTAGCCTTAGCCTAAGCCTAGGGATACCTTAGTCTAAGCCTAGGGGTGCCCTAGCCTAAGCCTAGGGGTGTCCTAGCCTTAGGCTAGGGGAGCCCTAAGCTTAACCTAAGCCTAGGGGTGCTCTAGCCTAAGCCTAGGTGTGCCATAGCCTAAGCCTAGGGATGCCCTAGCCTTAGGCTAGGGGAGCCCTAGCCTTAGCCTAAGCCTAGGGGAGCCCTAGCCTAAGCCTAGGGGTGCCCTAGCCTAAGCCTTGGGGTGCCCTAGCCTAAGCCTAGGGGTGCCCTAGCCTTAGCCTAATCCTAGGGTTGCCCTTAGCCTAAGCCTAGGGGTGCGTTAGCCTAAGCCTAGGGGTGCCCTAGCCTGAGCTTAGGGGTGCCCTAGCCTTAGGCTAGGGGAGCCTTAGCCTTAGCCTAAGCCTAGGGGTGCCCTTGCCTAAGCTTAGGGGCGTCCTAGCCTAAGCCTAGGGGTGCCCTAGCCTAAGCCTAGGGGTGCCTTAGCCTAAGCCTATGGGTGCCCTAGCCTAAACTTAGGGGTGCCCTAACCTTAGGCTAGGGGAGCCCTACCCTTAGCCTAAGTCTAGGGGTGCCTTAGCCTAAGCCTAGGGGTGCCCTAGACTTGGACTATGGGATCCCTAGCCTTCGCCTAGGCCTAGGGGTGCCCTAGCCTAAGCCTAGGGGTGCCCTAGCCTTCGGCTAGGGGTGCCCTAGTCTTAGGCTAGGGGAGCCATAGCCGTAGCCTAAGCCTAGGGGTGACCTAGCCTAAGCCTAGTGGTGCCCTAGTAAGCCTAGGGGTGCCCTAGCCTAAGCCTAGGGTTGCCCTAGCCTAAGCCTAGGGGTGCCCTAACCTTAGGCTAGGGGAGCTCTAACCTTAGCCTTAGCCTAGGGGTGCCCTAGCGTAAGCCTAGGGGTGCCCTAGCCTTAGGCTAGGGGAGTCCTAACCTTAACCTAAGCCTAGCGGTGCCCTAGCCTAAGCCTAGGGGTGCCCTAGCCTAAGCCTAGGGATGCCCTATCCTTAGGCTAGGGGAGCCCTAGCCTTAGCCTAAGCCTAGGGGTGCCCTAGCCTAAGCCTAGGGGTGCCCTAGCCTAAGCCTAGGGGTGCCCTAGCCTAAGCCTAGAGGTGTCCCAGCCTTAGGCTAGGGGAGCCCTAACCTTAACCTAAGCCTAGCGGTGCCCTAGCCTAAGCCTACGGGTGCCCTAGCCTAAGACTAGGGGTGTCCCAGCCTTAGTCTAGGGGAGCCCTAACATTAACCTAAGCCTAGGGGTGCCCTATCCTATGCCAAGGGGTTCCCTAGCCTTAGGCTAGTCGAGCCGTAGCCTTAGTCTAAGCCTAGGGGTGCCCTAGCCTAAGCCTAGAGGTGCCCTAGCCTTAGGCCAGGGGAGCCCTAGCCTAAGCCTAAGCCTCAGGGTGCCCTAGCCTAAGCCTAGGGGTGCTCTATCCTAAGCCTAGGGGTGCCCTAGCCTTAGGTTAGTCGAGCCATAGCCTTAGTCTAAGCCAAGGGGTGCCCTAGCCTAAGCCTATGGGTGCCCTAGCTTAAGCGTTGGGGTGTCCTAGCCTTACGCTAGGGGAGCCCTAGCCTTAGCCTAAGCCTAGGGGTGCCCTAGCCTTAGGCTAGGGGAGCCGTAGCTTAAGGCTAGGGGTGCACTAGCCTTCGGCTAGGGGAGCCTTAGCCTTAGCCTAAGCCTAGGTGTGCCCTAGCCTAAGCCTAGGGGTGCCTTAGCCTAAGCCTAGGGGTGCCCTAGCCTAATCCTAGGGGTGCCCTAGCCTTAGGCTATGGGAGCCCTAGCTTTAGCCTAAGCCTAGGGGTGCCCTAGCCTAAGCCTAGGGGTGCCCCAGCCTAGCCTAGGGGTGCCCTATCCTTGGGCTATGGGAGCCCTAGTCTTAGCCTAAGCCTAGGGGTGCCCTATCATAAGCCTAGGGGTGCCTTAGCCTAAGCCTAGGGGTGCCCTAGCCTAATCCTAGGGGTGCCCTAGCCTTAGGCTATGGGAGTCCTAGCCTTAGCCTAAGCCTAGGGATACCCTAGTCTAAGCCTAGGGGTGCCCTAGCCTAAGCCTAGGGGTGTCCTAGCCTTAGGCTAGGGGAGCCCTAAGCTTAACCTAAGCCTAGGGGTGCTCTAGCCTAAGCCTAGGAGTGCCATAGCCTAAGCCTAGGGATGCCCTAGCCTTAGGCTAGGGGAGCCCTAGCCTTAGCCTAAGCCTAGGGGAGCCCTAGCCTAAGCCTAGGGGTGCCCTAGCCTAAGCCTTGGGGTGCCATAGCCTAAGCCTAGAGGTGCCCTAGTCTTAGGCTAGGGGAGCTCTAGCCTTAGCCTAAGCCTAGGGGTGCCCTAGCCTAAGCCTAGGGGTGCCCAAGCCTAAGCCTAGGGGTGCCCTAGCCTTAGCCTAATCCTAGGGGTGCCCTAACCTAAGCCTAGGGGTGCCTTAGCCTAAGCCTAGGGGTGCCCTAGCCTAAGCTTAGGGATGCCCTAGCCTTAGGCTAGGGGAGCCTTAGCCTTAGCCTAAGCCTAGGGGTGCCCTTGCCTAAGCTTAGGGGGGTCCTAGCCTAAGCCTAGGGGTGCCCTAGCCTAAGCCTAGAGGTGCCTTAGCCTAAGCCTAGGGGTGCCCTAGCCTAAGCTTAGGGGTGCCCTAACCTTAGGCTAGGGGAGCCCTACCCTTAGCCTAAGTCTAGGGGTGCCCTAGCCTAAGCCTAGGGGTGCCCTAGAGTTGGACTATGGGAGCCCTAGCCTTCGCCTAGACCTAGCGGTGCCCTAGCCTAAGCCTAGGGGTGCCCTAGCCTTCGGCTAGGGGTGCCCTAGTCTTAGGCTAGGGGAGCCATACCCGTAGCCTAAGCCTAGGGGTGCCCTAGCCTAAGCCTATGGGTGCCCTAGCTTAAGCGTTGGGGTGTCCTAGCCTTACGCTATGGGAGCCCTAGCCTTAGCCTAAGCCTAGGGGTGCCCTAGCCTTAGGCTAGGGGAGCCGTAGCTTAAGGCTAGGGGTGCACTAGCCTTAGGCTAGGGGAGCCTTAGCCTTAGCCTAAGCCTAGGTGTGCCCTAGCCTAAGCCTAGGGGTGCCTTAGCCTAAGCCTAGGGGTGCCCTAGCCTAATCCTAGGGGTGCCCTAGCCTTAGGCTATGGGAGTCCTAGCCTTAGCCTAAGCCTAGGGATACCCTAGTCTAAGCCTAGGGGTGCCCTAGCCTAAGCCTAGGGGTGTCCTAGCCTTAGGCTAGGGGAGCCCTAAGCTTAACCTAAGCCTAGGGGTGCTCTAGCCTAAGCCTAGGAGTGCCATAGCCTAAGCCTAGGGATGCCCTAGCCTTAGGCTAGGGGAGCCCTAGCCTTAGCCTAAGCCTAGGGGGACCTAGCCTAAGCCTAGGGGTGCCCTAGCCTAAGCCTTGGGGTGCCCTAGCCTAAGCCTAGAGGTGCCCTAGTCTTAGGCTAGGGGAGCTCTAGCCTTAGGTTAAGCCTAGGGGTGCCCTAGCCTAAGCCTAGGGGTGCCCTAGCCTAAGCCTAGGGGTGCCCTAGCCTTAGCCTAATCCTAGGGTTGCCCTTAGCCTAAGCCTAGGGGTGCCTTAGCCTAAGCCTAGGGGTGCCCTAGCCTAAGCTTAGGGGTGCCCTAGCCTTAGGCTAGGGGAGCCTTAGCCTTAGCCTAAGCCTAGGGGTGCCCTTGCCTAAGCTTAGGGGGGTCCTAGCCTAAGCCTAGAGGTGCCCTAGCCTAAGCCTAGGGGTGCCTTAGCCTAAGCCTATGGGTGCCCTAGCCTTAGCTTAGGGGTGCCCTAACCTTAGGCTAGGGGAGCCCTACCCTTAGCCTAAGTCTAGGGGTGCCTTAGCCTAAGCCTAGGGGTGCCCTAGACTTGGACTATGGGAGCCCTAGCCTTCGCCTAGGCCTAGGGGTGCCCTAGCCTAAGCCTAGCGGTGCCCTAGCCTTCGGCTAGGGGTGCCCTAGTCTTAGGCTAGGGGTGCCATAGCCGTAGCCTAAGCCTAGGGGTGCCCTAGCCTAAGCCTAGGGGTGTCCTAGCCTAAGCTTAGGGGTGCCCTAGCCTTGGGCTAGGGGAGCCCTAGCCTTAGCCTAAGCCTAGGGGTGCCCTAGCCTAAGCCTAGGGGTGCCCTAGTAAGCCTAGGGGTGCCCTAGCCTAAGCCTAGGGATGCCCTAGCCTAAGCCTAGGGGTGCCCTAACCTTAGGCTAGGGGAGCTCTAACCTTAGCCTAAGCCTAGGGGTGCCCTAGCCTAAGCCTAGGGGTGCTGTAGCCTAAGCCTTGGTGTTCCCTAGCCTTAGGCTAGTCGAGCCATAGCCTTAGTCTAAGCCTTGGGGTGCCCTAGCCTAAGCCTAGAGGTGCCCTAGCCTTAGGCTAGGGGAGCCCTAGCCTTAGCCTAAGCCTCGGGGTGCCCTAACCTAGGCCTGGGGGTGCCCTAGCTTAAGCCTAGGGGTGTCCTAGTCTTACGCTAGGGGAGCCCTAGCCTTAGCCTAAGCCTAGGGATGTCCTAGCCTAATCCTAGGGGTGCCCTAGCCTAAGCCTAGGGGTGCCCTAGCTTAAGCCTAGGGGTGTCCTAGTCTTACGCTAGGGGAGCCCTAGCCTTAGCCTAAGCCTAGGGATGTCCTAGCCTAAGCCTAGGGGTGCCCTAGCCTTAGGCTAGTCGAGCCGTAGCCTTAGCCTAAGACTAGGGGTGCCCTAGCCTAAGCCTAGGGGTGCCCTAGTCTAAGCCTAGGGGTGCCCTAACCTTAGGCTAGGGGATCCCTAGCCTTAGGCTAATTCTAGAAGTGCCCTAGCCTAAAACTAGGGGTGCCCTAGCCTAAGCCTAGGGGTGCCCTAGGAAGCCTCGTGGTGCCCTAGCCTAAGCCTAGGGTTGCCCTAGCCTAAGCCTAGGGTTCCCAAGCATTAGGCTAGGGGAGTCCTAGCCTTAGCCTAAGACTAGGGGTGCCCTAGCCTAAGCCTAGGGTTACCTAGCCTAAGCCTAGTCGTGCTCTAGCCATTGGCTGTGGGAGCCCTAGCCTTAGCCTAAGACATGGGTGCCCTAGCCTAAGCCTAGGGGTGCCCTTGCCAAAGCCTAGGGGTGCCCTAGCCTTAGGCTACTGGAGTCCTAGCCTTAGCCATGCCTAGGGGTGCCCTAGCCTAAGCCCAGGGGTGCCGTAGCCTAATCCTAGGGTTGCCGTAGCCTTAGGCTACGGGAGCCCTAGCCTTAGCCTAAGCCCAGGCGTGCCGTAGCCTAATCCTAGGGTTGCCGTAGCCTTAGGCTACGGGAGCCCTAGCCTTAGCCTAAGCCTAGGGGTGCCGTAGCCTAAGCCTAGGGGTGCCATATCCTAAGCCTAGGGGTGCCCAAGCCTAAGCCTAAGAGTGCCCTAGCCTAAGCCTAGGGGTGCCCTAGCCTAAGCCTAGGGGTTCCTTAGCCTAAGCTTAGGGTTGCCCTAGCCTTAGGCTACGGGAGCCCTAGCCTTAGCCTAAACCTAGGGGTGCCGTAGGCTAAGCCTAGGGGTGCCATATCCTAAGGCTAGGGGTGCCCAAGCCTAAGCCTAAGATTGCCCTAGCCTTAGGTAGGGGAGCCCTAGCCTAAGCCTAGGCCTAGTGGTGCCATAGCCTAAGCCTAGGGGTGCCTTAGCCTAAGCCTAGGGGAACCCTAGCCTTAGGCAAGGAGAGCCCTAGCCTTAACCTAAGCCTAGGGGTGCACTAGCCTAAGCCTAGGGGTGCCCTAGCCTTAGGCTAGGGGAGCCCTAGCCTTAGCATAAGCCTAGGGGTGCCCTTGCCTAAGCTTAGGGGTGCCCTAGCCTTTTGCTAGGGGAGCCCTAACCTTAGACTAAGCCTAGGGGTGTCCTAGCCTAAGCCGAGGGGTGTCCTAGCCTAAGCTAGGGGTGCCCTAGCCTAAGCCTAGGGGTGCTCTAGCCTAAGCCTAAGGGTGCCCTAGCCTTAGGCTAGGGGAGCCCTAGCCTTAGCCTAAGCTAGGGGTGCCCTAGCTTAAGCCTAGGGGTGCCCTAGCCAAAGCCTAGGGTTGCCCTTGCCTTAGTCTAGGGGTGCCCTAACCTAAGCCTAGGGGTGCCCTAGCATTAGGCTTGGAGAGTCCTAGCCTTAGGCTAAGCCTAGGGGTGCCCTAGCCTAAGCCTAGCGGTGCCCATGCCTAAGCCATGGGTGCCCTAGCCTAAGCCTAGGGGTGCCCTAGCCTTAGGCTATGGGACCCCTAGCCTTAGCCTAAGCCTAGGGTTGTCCTAGTATCAGCCTAGGGGTGCCCTAGCCTAAGTCTAGGGGTGCCGTAGCCTTAGAGTAGGGGAGACCTAGCCTTAGCCTAAGCCTATGGGTGCCCTGGCCTACGCCTAGGGGTGTCGTGGCCTAAGCCTAGGGGTGCCCTAGTCTTAGGCTAGGGGATCCCTAGCCTTAGCCTAAGCCTAGGGGTGCCCTAGCCTAAGCCTAGGGGTGCCCATGCCTAAGCTTAGGGGTCCCCTAACCTAAGCCTAGGCGTGCCCTAGCCTAAGCCTAGGGGTGCCCTAGCCTTAGGCTATGGGAGCCCTAGCCATAGCCTAAGCCTAGGGTTGTCCTAGTATCAGCCTAGGGGTGCCCTAGCCTAAGTCTAGGGGTGCCCTAGCCTAAGTCTAGGGGTGCCCTAGCCTTAGAGTAGGGGAGACCTAGCCTTAGCCTAAGCCTAGGGGTGCCCTGGCCTAAGCCTAGGGGTGCCCTAGCCTTAGGCTAGGAGAGCCCTAGCCTTAGCCAAAGCCTTGGGGTGCCCTAGCCTAAGCCTAGGGGTGCCCTAGCCTAAGCTTAGAGGTGCCCTAGCCTTAGGCTAGGGGAGCCCTAGCCTTAGCCTAAGCCTAGGGGTGCCCTAGCCTATGCCTAGGGGTGCCCTAGCCTTAGGCTAGGGGAGCCCTAGACTTACCCTAAGCCTTGGGGTGCCCTAGCCTTAGGCTATGGGAGCCCTAGCCTTAGCCTAAGCCTAGGGTTGTCCTAGTATAAGCCTAGGGGTGCACTGGCCTAAGCCTAGGGGTGCGCTAGCCTTAGACTATGGGAGCCCTAGCCTTAGCCTAAGCCTTGGGGTGCCCTAGCCTAAGCCTAGGTGTGCCCTAGCCTAAGCCTAGGGGTGCCCTAGCCTTAGGCTTTGGGAGCCCTAGCCTTAGCCTAAGCCTAGGGGTGGCCTAGCCTAAGCATAGGGGTGCCCTAGCCTAAGCCTAGGGGTGCCCTAGCCTAAGCCTAGGGATGCCCTAACCTTAGACTAGGGGAGCCCTAGCCTTAGCCTAAGCCTAGGGGTGCCCTAGCCTAAGCCTAGGGGTTCCCAAGCCTAAGCCTAAGGGTGCCCTAGCCTTAGGCTCGGGGAGCCCTAGCTTTAGCCAAAGCCTAGGGGTGCCCTAGCCTAAGATTAGAGGTGCCCTAGCCTTAGGCTAGGGGAGCCCTAGCCTTAGGCTAGGGGAGCCCTAGCCTTAGCCTAAGCCTAGGGGTGCCCTAGCCTATGCCTAGGGGTGCCCTAGCCTTAGGCTAGGGGAGCCCTAGACTTACCCTAAGCCTTGGGGTACCGTAGCCTAAGCCTAGGGGTGCCCTAGCCTTTGGCTATGGGAGCCCTAGCCTTAGCCTAAGCCTAGGGCTGTCCTAGTATAAGCCTAGGGGTGCCCTAGCCTAAGTCTAGGGGTGCCCTAGCTAAGCCTAGGGGTGCTGTTGCCTAAGACTAGCGGTGCCCTAGCCTAAGCCAAGGGGTGCCGTAGTAAGCCTAGGGGTGCCCTAGCCTAAGCCTAGGGTTGCCCTAGCCTTAGGCTAAGGGAGCCCTAGCCTTAGCCTAAGCCTAGGACTGCCCTAGCCTAAGCCTAGGTGTGCCCTAGACTAAGCCTAGGGGTGCCCTAGCCTAAGCCTAGGGGTGCCCTAGCCTAAGCTTAGGGGTGCCCTAACCTAAGCCTAGGTGTGCCCTAGCCTTAGGCTAGGGGAGCCCTAGCCTTAGCCTAAGCCTTGGGGTGCCCTAGCCTAAGCCTA
Source organism: Tenrec ecaudatus (assembly GCF_050624435.1). Lineage (NCBI taxonomy): Eukaryota > Metazoa > Chordata > Mammalia > Afrosoricida > Tenrecidae > Tenrec > Tenrec ecaudatus. The sequence continues at coordinate 1,753,051 of NW_027459462.1, forward strand.
GGGGTGCCCTAGCCTAAGTGTAGGGTTGCCCTAACCATAGGCTAGGGTAGCCCTAGCCTTAGCCTAAGCCTTGGGGTGCCCTAGCCTAAGTCTAGGGGTGCCCTAGCTAAGCCTAGGGGTGCCGTAGCCTAAGCCTAGGGGTACCCTAGCCTAAGTCAAGGGGTGCCGTTGTAAGCCTAGGAGTGCCCTAGCCAAAGCCTAGGGGTGCCCTAGCCTTAGGCTAGGGAAGCCCTACCCTTAGCATAAGCCTTGCCGTGCCCTAGACTAAGCCTAGGGGTGCCCTAGCCTTAGGCTATGGGAGCCCTAGCCTTAGCCTAAGCCTAGGCGTGCCCTATCCTAAGCCAAGGGGTGCCCTAGCCTAACCCTAGGGGTGCCCTCGCCTAAGCCTAGGGGTGCCCTTGCCTTAGGCTAGGGAAGCCCTAGCCTTAGCCTAAGCCTAGGGGTGCCCTAGCCAAATCCTAGGGGTGCCCTATCCTAAGCCTAGGGGTGCCCTAGCTTAAGCCTAGGGGTGCCATAGCCTAAGCCTAGGGGTGCCCTAGCCTAAGCTTAGGTGTGCCCTAGCCTAAGTCTTGGGGTGACCTAGCCTAAGATTAGGGGTGCCATAGCCTTAGGCTAGGGGAGCCCTAGCCTTAGCCTAAGCCTATGGGTATCCTAGCCTAAGATTAGGGGTGCCCTAGCCTTAGGCTAGGGGAGCCCTAGCCTTAGCCTAAGTTAGGGGTGCCCTAGCCTACGCCTAGGGGTGTCCAAGCCTAAGCCTAGGGGTGCCCTAGTCTAAGCCTAGGGGTGCTCTTGCCTTAGGCTAGGGGAGCCCTAGCCTTAGCCTAAACCTAGGGGTGCCGTAGGCTAAGCCTAGGGGTGCCATATCCTAAGCCTAGGGGTGCCCAAGCCTAAGCCTAAGATTGCCCTAGCCTTAGGTAGGGGAGCCCTAGCCTAAGCCTAGGCCTAGTGGTGCCCTAGCCTAAGCCTAGGGGTGCCTTAGCCTAAGCCTAGGGGAACCCTAGCCTTAGGCAAGGAGAGCCCTAGCCTTAACCTAAGCCTAGGGGTGCACTAGCCTAAGCCTAGGGGTGCCCTAGCCTTAGGCTAGGGGAGCCCTAGCCTTAGCATAAGCCTAGGGGTGCCCTTGCCTAAGCCTAGGGGTGCCCTAGCCTTTTGCTAGGGGAGCCCTAACCTTAGACTAAGCCTAGGGGTGTCCTAGCCTAAGCCGAGGGGTGTCCTAGCCTAAGCTAGGGGTGCCCTAGCTTAAGCCTAGGGGTGCTCTAGCCTAAGCCTAGGCGTGCCCTAGCCTTAGGCTAGGGGAGCCCTAGCCTTAGCCTAAGCTACGGGTGCCCTAGCTTAAGCCTAGGGGTGCCCTAGCCAAAGCCTAGGGTTGCCCTTGCCTTAGTCTAGGGGTGCCCTAACCTAAGCATAGGGATGCCCTAGCATTAGGCTTGGAGAGTCCTAGCCTTAGGCTAAGCCTAGGGGTGCCCTAGCCTAAGCCTAGCGGTGCCCATGCCTAAGCCATGGGTGCCCTAGCCTAAGCCTAGGGGTGCCCTAGCCTTAGGCTATGGGACCCCTAGCCTTAGCCTAAGCCTAGGGTTGTCCTAGTATCAGCCTAGGGGTGCCCTAGCCTAAGTCTAGGGGTGCCGTAGCCTTAGAGTAGGGGAGACCTAGCCTTAGCCTAAGCCTATGGGTGCCCTGGCCTACGCCTAGGGGTGTCGTGGCCTAAGCCTAGGGGTGCCCTAGTCTTAGGCTAGGGGATCCCTAGCCTTAGCCTAAGCCTAGGGGTGCCCTAGCCTAAGCCTAGGGGTGCCCATGCCTAAGCTTAGGGGTACCCTAACCTAAGCCTAGGCGTGCCCTAGCCTAAGCCTAGGGGTGCCCTAGCCTTAGGCTATGGGAGCCCTAGCCATAGCCTAAGCCTAGGGTTGTCCTAGTATCAGCCTAGGGGTGCCCTAGCCTAAGTCTAGGGGTTCCCTAGCCTAAGTCTAGGGGTTCCCTAGCCTAAGTCTAGGGGTGCCCTAGCCTTAGAGTAGGGGAGACCTAGCCTTAGCCTAAGCCTAGGGGTGCCCTGGCCTAAGCCTAGGGGTGCCCTAGCCTTAGGCTAGGGGAGCCTTAGCCTTAGCCAAAGCCTTGGGGTGCCCTAGCCTAAGCCTAGGGGTGCCCTAGCCTAAGCTTAGAGGTGCCCTAGCCTTAGGCTAGGGGAGCCCTAGCCTTAGCCTAAGCCTAGGGGTGCCCTAGCCTATGCCTAGGGGTGCCCTAGCCTTAGGCTAGGGGAGCCCTAGACTTACCCTAAGCCTTGGGGTGCCCTAGCCTTAGGCTATGGGAGCCCTAGCCTTAGCCTAAGCCTAGGGTTGTCCTAGTATAAGCCTAGGGGTGCCCTGGCCTAAGCCTAGGGGTGCGATAGCCTTAGACTATGGGAGCCCTAGCCTTAGCCTAAGCCTTGGGGTGCCCTAGCCTAAGCCTGGGTGTGCCCTAGCCTAAGCCTAGGGGTGCCCTTGCCTTAGGCTTTGGGAGCCCTAGCCTTAGCCTAAGCCTAGGGGTGCCCTAGCCTAAGCCAAGGGGTGCCCTAGCCTAAGCCTAGGGGTGCCCTAGCCTAAGCCTAGGGATGCCCTAACCTTAGACTAGGGGAGCCCTAGCCTTAGCCTAAGCCTAGGGGTGCCCTAGCCTAAGACTAGGGGTTCCCAAGCCTAAGCCTAAGGGTGCCCTAGCCTTAGGCTCGGGGAGCCCTAGCCTTAGCCAAAGCCTAGGGGTGCCCTAGCCTAAGATTAGAGGTGCCCTAGCCTTAGGCTAGGGGAGCCCTAGCCTTAGGCTAGGGGAGCCCTAGCCTTAGCCTAAGCCTAGGGGTGCCCTAGCCTATGCCTAGGGGTGCCCTAGCCTTAGGCTAGGGGAGCCCTAGACTTACCCTAAGCCTTGGGGTGCCGTAGCCTAAGCCTAGGGGTGCCCTAGCCTTTGGCTATGGGAGCCCTAGCCTTAGCCTAAGCCTAGGGCTGTCCTAGTATAAGCCTAGGGGTGCCCTAGCCTAAGTCTAGGGGTGCCCTAGCTAAGCCTAGGGGTGCTGTTGCCTAAGACTAGCGGTGCCCCAGCCTAAGCCAAGGGGTGCCGTAGTAAGCCTAGGGGTGCCCTAGCCTAAGCCTAGGGGTGCCCTAGCCTTAGGCTAAGGGAGCCCTAGCCTTAGCCTAAGCCTAGGACTGCCCTAGCCTAAGCCTAGGTGTGCCCTAGACTAAGCCTTGGGGTGCCCTAGCCTAAGCCTAGGGGTGCCCTAGCCTAAGCTTAGGGGTGCCCTAACCTAAGCCTAGGTGTGCCCTAGCCTTAGGCTAGGGGAGCCCTAGCCTTAGCCTAAGCTTAGGGGTGCCCTAGCCTAAGCCTAGGGATTGCCCTAGCCTTAGGCTAGGGGAGCCCTAGCCTTAGCCTAAGCCTTGGGGTGCCCTAGCCTAAGCCTAGGGGTGCCCTAGCCTAAGCGTAGGGTTGCCCTAACCTTAGGCTAGGGTAGCCCTAGCCTTAGCCTAAGCCTTGGGGTGCCCTAGCCTAAGTCTAGGGGTGCCCTAGCTAAGCCTAGGGGTGCCGTAGCCTAAGCCTAGGGGTGCCCTAGCCTAAGTCAAGGGGTGCCGTTGTAAGCCTAGGGGTGCCCTAGCCAAAGCCTAGGGGTGCCCTAGCCTTAGGCTAGGGAAGCCCTACCCTTAGCATAAGCCTTGCCGTGCCCTAGACTAAGCCTAGGGGTGCCCTAGCCTTAGGCTATGGGAGCCCTAGCCTTAGCCTAAGCCTAGGGGTGCCCTAGCCTAGGCCTAGGGGTGCCCTAGCCTAAGCCTAGGTTTGCCCTAGCCTTAGCCTAAGCCTCGGCGTGCCCTATCCTAAGCCAAGGGGTGCCCTAGCCTAACCCTAGGGGTGCCCTCGCCTAAGCCTAGGGGTGCCCTTGCCTTAGGCTAGGGAAGCCCTAGCCTTAGCCTAAGCCTAGGGGTGCCCTAGCCAAATCCTAGGGGTGCCCTATCCTAAGCCTAGGGGTGCCCTAGCTTAAGCCTAGGGGTGCCATAGCCTAAGCCTAGGGGTGCCCTAGCCTAAGCTTAGGTGTGCCCTAGCCTAAGTCTTGGGGTGACCTAGCCTAAGATTAGGGGTGCCATAGCCTTAGGCTAGGGGAGCCCTAGCCTTAGCCTAAGCCTAGGGGTATCCTAGCCTAAGATTAGGGGTGCCCTAGCCTTAGGATAGGGGAGCCCTAGCCTTAGCCTAAGTTAGGGGTGCCCTAGCCTACGCCTAGGGGTGTCCAAGCCTAAGCCTAGGGGTGCCCTAGTCTAAGCCTAGGGGTGCTCTTGCCTTAGGCTAGGGGAGCCATAGCCTTAGCCTAAGCCTAGGGGTGCCCTAGCCTAAGCCTAGGCGTGCCCTAGCCTAAGCCTAGGGGTGCCCTAGCCTTAGGCTAGGGGAGTCCTAGCCTTAGCCTAAGCCTAGTGGTGCCCTAGCCTATGCCTAGGGGTGCCCTAGCCTAAGCCTAGGGGTGCCCTAGCCTAAGCTTAGGGGTGCCCTAGCCTAAGCCTAGGGGTGCCCTAACCTAAGCCTAGGGGTGCCCTAGCCTAAGCCTAGGGGTGGCCTGGCCTAAGCATAGGGGTGCCCTAGCCTAACCTAGGGGTGCCGTATCCTAAGCCTAGGGGTGCCCTATCCTAAGCCTAGGGGTGCCCTATCAAAGCCTTGGGGTGCCCTAGCCTAAGCCTAGGGGTGCCCTAGCCTAAACCTAGGGGTGCCCTAGCCTTAGGATAGGGGAGCCCTAACCTTAGCCTAAGCTAGGGGTGCCCTAGCCCTAGTCTAGGGGTGCCCTAGCCTAAGCCTAGGGTTACCCTAGCCTAAGCCTAGCGGTGCCCTAGCCTTAGGCTCTGGGAGCCCAAGCCTTAGCCTAAGCCTAGTTGTGCCCTAGCCTAAGCCTAGGGATGCCCTAGCCGAAGCCAAGAGGTGCCCTAGCCTAAGGCTAGGGGTACCCTTGCCTTAGGCTATGGGAGCCCTAGCCTTGGCCTTAGCCTAGGGGTGCCCTAGCCTAAGCGTAGGGGTGTCAAAGCCGAAGCCAAGGGGTGCCCTAGCCTAAGCCTAGGGGTGCCATAGCCTAAGCCTAGGGGTGCCCTAGCCTTAGGCTAGGGGAGGCCTAGCCTTAGCCTAAGCCTAGGGGTGCCCTAGCCTTAGGCTACGGGAGTCCTAGCCTTAGCCTAAGCCTAGTGGTGCCCTAGCCTAAGCCTAGGGTTACCTAGCCTAAGCCTAGGGGTACCCTAGCCTAAGCGTAGGGGTGCACTAGCCTTAGGCTAGGGGAGTCCTAGCCTTAGCCATAGCCGGGAGGTGCCCCAGCCTAAGCCTAGGTATGCCTTAGCCTAAGCCTAGGGGTGCCCTAGCCTTAGGCTATGGGACCCTAGATTTAGTCTAAGCCTAGGGGTGCCCTAGCCTATGCCTAGGGGTGCCCTAGCCTAAGCCTAGGGGTGGCATAGCCTAAGTTTAGGGGTGCCCTAGCCTAAGCCAAGGGGTGCCCTATCCTAATCCTAGGGGTGCCCTATCCTAAGCCTAGGGGTGGCCTAGCCTAAGCTTAGGGGTGCCCTAGCCTAAGCCTAGGGGTGCCATAGCCTAAGCCTAGGGGTGCCCTATCCTAAGCCTAGGGGTGCCCTAGCCTTAGGCTATGGAAGCCCTAGCCTTAGCCTAAGCCTTGGGGTGCCCTAGCCTAAGACTAGGAGTGCCCTAGCCTGGCCTAGGGGTGCCCTAACCTAAGCCTAGGGGTGCCCTAGCCTTGGGCTAGGGGAGCCCTAGCCTTAGCCTAAGCCTTGGGGTGCTCTAGCCGAAGGCTACCGGTGCCCTAGCCTAAGCCTAGGGGTGCCCTAGCCTAAGGCTAGGGGTGCCCTAGACTTAGGCTAGGGGAGCCCTAGCCTTAGCCTAAGCCTAAGGGTGCCCTACCCTATGCCTAGGTGTGCCCTAGCCTAAGCCTAGGGGTTCCCTAGCCTTATGCTAGTCGAGCCGTAGCCTTAGTCTAAGCCTAGGGGTACCCTAGCCTAAGCCTAGGGGTGTCATAGCCTTACGCTAGGGGAGCCCTAGCCTTAGGCTATTTCTGGGGGTGCCCTAGTCTAAACCTAGGGGTGCCCTAGCCTAAGACTAGGGTTGCCCTAGCCTAAGCCTAGGGGTGCCCTAGCCTAAGCCTAGAGGTGCCCTAGCGTAAGCCTAGAGGTGCCCTAGCCTAAGATTAGGGGTGCCCTACCCGTAGGCTAGGGGAGCCCTAGCCTTAGCCTAAGCCTAGGGTTGCCCTAGCCTAAAACTAGGGGTGCCCTAGCCTTAGGATAGGGGTGCCATAACCTTAGCCTAAGCTAGGGGTGCCCTAGCCCTAGTCTAGGGGTGCCCTAGCCTAAGCCTAGGGTTACCCTAGCCTAAGCCTAGGGGTGCCCTAGCCTTAGGCTAGGGGAGCCCAAGCCTTAGCCTAAGCCTAGGTGTGTCCTAGCCTAAGCCTAGGGATGCCCTAGCCGAAGCCTAGAGGTGCCCTAGCCTAAGCTTAGGGGTGCCCTACCCGTAGGCTAGGGGAGCCCTAGCCTTAGCCTAAGCCTAGGGGTGCCCTAGCCTAAACCTAGGGGTGCCCTAGCCTTAGGCAAGGGGAGCCCTAGCCTTGGCCTAAGCGTAGGGGTGCCTTAGCCTAAGCGAAGGGGTGTCCAAGCCGAAGCCAAGGGGTGCCCTAGCCGAAGCCTAGGGGTGCCCTAGCCTTAGGCTATGGGAGCCCTAGCCTAAGCCTAGGGGTGCCCTAGCCTAAGCATAGGGGTGCCCTAGCCTAACCTAGGGGTGCCGTATCCTAAGCCTAGGGGTGCCCTATCCTAAGCCTAGGGGTGCCCTATCCTAAGCCTTGGGGTGCCCTAGCCTAAGCCTAGGTGTGCCCTAGCCTAAACCTAGGGGTGCCCTAGCCTTAAGATAGGGGAGCCCTAAACTTAGCCTAAGTTAGGGGTGCCCTAGCCCTAGTCTAGGGGTGCCCTAGCCTAAGCCTAGGGTTACCCTAGCCTAAGCCTAGCGGTGCCCTAGCCTTAGGCTAGGGGAGCCCACGCCTTAGCCTAAACCTAGGTGTGCCCTAGCCTAAGCCTAGGGATGCCCTAGCCGAAGCCAAGAGGTGCCCTAGCCTAAGGCTATGGGTACCCTTGCCTTAGGCTAGGGGAGCCCTAGCCTTGGCCTTAGCCTAGGGGTGCCCTAGCCTAAGCGTAGGGGTGTCCAAGCCGAAGCCAAGGGGTGCCCTAGCCGAAGCCTAGGGGTGCCCTAGCCTTAGGCTAGGGGAGGCCTAGCCTTAGCCTAAGCCTAGGGGTGCCATAGCATAAGCCTAGGGGTGCCCTAACCTTAGGTTAGGGGAGCCCTAACCTTAGCCTAAGCCTAGGGGTGCCCTAGCCTAAGCCTAGTGGTGCCCTAGCCTAAACCTTAGGGTGTCATAGCCTAAGCCTAGGGGTGCCCTAGCCTTAGGCTACGGGAGTCCTAGCCTTAGCCTAAGCCTAGTGGTACCCTAGCCTAAGCCTAGGGTTACCTAGCCTAAGCCTAGGGGTACCCTAGCCTAAGCGTAGGGGTGCCCTAGCCTTAGGCTAGGGGAGTGCTAGCCTTAGCCATAGCCGGGGGGTGCCCTAGCCTAAGCCTTGGGGTGCCCCAGCCTAAGCCTAGGTATGCCTTAGCCTAAGCCTAGGGGTGCCCTAGCCTTAGGCTATGGGACCCTAGATTTAGTCTAAGCCTAGGGGTGCCCTAGCCTATGCCTAGGGGTGCCCTATCCTAAGCCTAGGGTGGCACAGCCTAAGTTTAGGGGTGCCCTAGCCTAAGCCTAGGGGTGCCCTTTCCTAATCCTAGGGGTGCCCTATCCTAAGCCTAGGGGTGGCCTAGCCTAAGCTTAGGGGTGCCCTAGCCTAAGCCTAGGGGTGCCATAGCCTAAGCCTAGGGGTGCCCTATCCTAAGCCTAGGGGTGCCCTAGCCTAAGCCTTGGGGTGCCCTAGCCTAAGCCTAGGGGTGCCCTAGCCTTAGGCTATGGAAGCCCTAGCCTTAGCCTAAGCCTTGGGGTGCCCTAGCCTAAGACTAAGGGTGCCCTTGCCTGGCCTAGGGGTGCCCTAACCTAAGCCTAGGGGTGCCCTAGCCTTGGGCTAGGGGAGCCCTAGTCTTAGCCTAAGCCTAGGGGTGCTCTAGCCGAAGGCTAACGGTGCCCTAACCTAAGCATAGGGGTGCCCAAGCCTAAGGCTAGGGGTCCCCTAGACTTAGGCTAGGGGAGCCCTAGCCTTAGCCTAAGCCTAAGGGTGCCCTACCCTCTGCCTAGGGGTGCCCTAGCCTTAGCCTAGGGGTTCCCTAGCCTTATGCTAGTCGAGCCGTAGCCTTAGTCTAACCCTAGGGGTGCCATAGCCTAAGCCTAGGGGTGTGCTAGCCTTACGCTAGTGGAGCCCTAGCCTTAGGCTAATTCTGGGGGTGCCCTAGTCTAAACCTAGGGGTGCCCTAGCCTAAGCCTAGGGTTGCCCTAGCCTAAGCCTAGGGGTGCCCTAGCCTAAGCCTAGAGGTGCCCTAGCGTAAGCCTAGAGGTGCCCTAGCCGCAGATTAGGGGTGCCCAACCCGTAGGCTAGGGGAGCCCTAGCCTTAGCCTAAGCCTAGGGGTGCCCTAGCCTAAACCTAGGGGTGCCCTAGCCTTAGGATAGGGGTGCCACAACCTTAGCCTAAGCTAGGGGTGCCCTAGCCCTAGTCTAGGGGTGCCCTAGCCTAAGCCTAGGGTTACCCTAGCCTAAGCCTAGGGGTGCCCTAGCCTTAGGCTAGGGGAGCCCAAGCCTTAGCCTAAGCCTAGGTGTGTCCTAGCCTAAGCCTAGGGATGCCCTAGCCGAAGCCTAGAGGTGCCCTAGCCTAAGCTTAGGGGTGCCCTACCCGTAGGCTACGGGAGCCCTAACCTTAGCCTAAACCTAGGGGTGCCCTAGCCTAAACCTTGGGGTGCCCTAGCCTTAGGCAAGGGGAGCACTAGCCTTGGCCTAAGCGTAGGGGTTTGCAAGCCGAAGCCAAGGGGTGCCCTAGCCGAAGCCTATGGGTGCCCTAGCCTTAGGCTAGGGGAGGCCTAGCATTAGCCTAAGCCTAGGGGTGCCATAGCCTAAGCCTAGGGGTGCCCCAGCCTTAGGTTAGGGGAGCCCTAACCTTAGCCTAAGCCTAGGGGTGACCTAGCCAAAGCCTAGTGGTGCCCTAGCCTAAGCCTTAGGGTGTCATAGCCTAAGCCTAGGGGTGCCCTAGCCTTAGGCTAGGGGAGCCCTAGACTTAGCCTAAGAATAGCGGTGCCCTAGCCTAAGTCTTGGGGTGCCCTAGCCTTAGGCTAGGGGAGCTCTAGCCTTAGCCTAAGCTAGGGGTGCCCTAGCATAAGCCTAGGGCTGTCCTAATCTAAGCCTAGGGGTGCCCTAGCCTTAGGCTAGGGGTGTCCTAGCCTTAGCCTAAGCCTAGGGGTGCCCTAGCCTAAGCCTAGGGGTGCCTTAGCCTAAGCCTACGGGTGCCCTAGCCCAAGCCTTGGGGTGCCCTAGCCTAAGCCTACGGGTGCCCTAGCCTAAGCCTAGGGTTGCCCTAGCCTAAGCCTAGGGGTGCCCTAGCCTAAGCCTAGAGGTGCCCTAGCGTAAGCCTAGAGGTGCCCTAGCCTCAGATTAGGGGTGCCCAACCCGTAGGCTAGGGGAGCCCTAGCCTTAGCCTAAGTCTAGGGGTGCCCTAGCCTAAACCTAGGGGTACCCTAGCCTTAGGATAGGGGTGCCATAACCTTAGCCTAAGCTAGGGGTGCCCTAGCCCTAGTCTAGGGGTGCCCTAGCCTAAGCCTAGGGTTACCCTAGCCTAAGCCTAGGGGTGCCCTAGCCTTAGGCTAGGGGAGCCCAAGCCTTAGCCTAAGCCTAGATGTGTCCTAGCCTAAGCCTAGGGATGCCCTAGCCGAAGCCTAGAGGTGCCCTAGCCTAAGATTAGGGGTGCCCTACCCGTAGGCTACGGGAGCCCTAGCCGTAGCCTAAGCCTAGGGGTGCCCTAGCCTAAACCTTGGGGTGCCCTAGCCTTAGGCAAGGGGAGCCCTAGCCTTGGCCTAAGCGTAGGGGTTTGCAAGCCGAAGCCAAGGGGTGCCCTAGCCGAAGCCTAGGGGTGCCCTAGCCTTAGGCTAGGGGAGGCCTAGCCTTAGCCTAAGCCTAGGGGTGCCATAGCCTAAGCCTAGGGGTGCCCCAGCCTTAGGTTAGGGGAGCCCTAACCTTAGCCTAAGCCTAGGGGTGACCTAGCCAAAGCCTAGTGGTGCCCTAGCCTAAGCCTTAGGGTGTCATAGCCTAAGCCTAGGGGTGCCCTAGCCTTAGGCTAGGGGAGCCCTAGACTTAGCCTAAGAATAGCGGTGCCCTAGCCTAAGTCTTGGGGTGCCCTAGCCTTAGGCTAGGGGAGCTCTAGCCTTAGCCTAAGCTAGGGGTGCCCTAGCATAAGCCTAGGGCTGTCCTAATCTAAGCCTAGGGGTGCCCTAGCCTTAGGCTAGGGGTGTCCTAGCCTTAGCCTAAGCCTAGGGGTGCCCTAGCCTAAGCCTAGGGGTGCCTTAGCCTAAGCCTACGGGTGCCCTAGCCCAAGCCTTGGGGTGCCCTAGCCTAAGCCTACGGGTGCCCTAGCCTAAGCCTAGGGGTGCCCTAGCCTTAGGCTATGGGAACCCTAGCTTTAGCCTAAGCCGGGGTTGCCCTAGCCTAAGCCTAGGGTGCCCTAGCATAAGTCTAGTGGTGCCCTAGCCTAACCTTAGGGTTGCCCTAGCCTAAGCCTAGGGGTGCCCTAGCCTAAGGCTGGGGGTGCCCTAGCCTAAGCCAAGTGTGCCCTAGCCTTAGGCTAGGGGAGCCCTAGCCTTATCCTAAGCCTAAGGGTGCCCTAGCCTAAGCCTAGGGCTGCGCTAATCTAAGCCTAGGGGTGCCCTAGCCTTAGGCTAGGGGAGTCCTAGCCTTAGCCTAAGCCTAGGGGTGCCCTAGCCTAAGCCTAGGGTTACCTAGCCTAAGCCTAGGTGTGCCCTAGCCATAGAATAGGGGAGCCCTAGCCTTAGACTAAGCCTAGGGGTGCCCTAGCCTAAGCCCAGGAGTGCCCTAGCCTAAGCCTAGGGGTGCCCTAGCCTTAGCCTAGGGGTGCCCTAGCCATAGGCTAGGAGAGTCCTAGCCTTACCCAAAGCCGGGTGGTGCCCTAGCTTAAGCCTTGTGTTGCCGTAGCCTAAGCATAGGGGTGCCCTAGCCTAAGACTAGGGGTGCCCAAGCCTAAGCTTAGTTGTTCCCTATCCTTAAGCTATGGGAACCCTAGCTTTAGCCTAAGCCTGGGGGTTCCCTAGCCTAAGCCTAGGGGTGCCCTAGCCTAAGCTTAGGGGTGCCCTAGACTAAGCCTAGGGGTGCCAGAGCCTAAGCCTAGGGATTCCCTAGCCTTAGGCTAGGGAAACCCTAGCATTAGCCTAAGCCTAGTTGTCCCCTAGGCTAAGCATAGGGGTGCCCTAGCCTAAGCCTAGGGGTCCCCTAGCCTAAGCCTAGGGGTGCCCTAGCCTAAGCCTAGGGGTGCCCTAGCCTTAGGCAAGGGGAGCCCTAGCCTTAACTTAAGCCTAGTGTTGCCCTAGCCTAGGCCTAGGGGTGCCCTAGCCTAAGCCTAGGGGTGCCCTAGCCTTAGGCTAGGGGAGCCATAGCCTTAGCCTAAGCCTAGGGTTGCCATAGCCCAAGCCTAGGGGAGCCCAAGACTAAGCCTATGGGTGCCTTAGCCTTAGTCTAGGGGAGCCCTAGCCTAAGCCTAAGCCTAGGGGTGCCCTAGCCTAAGCCTAGGGGTGCCCTAGCCTAAGCCTAGGGTTGCCCAAGCCTTAGGCTAGGGGAGCCTTAGCCTTAACCCAAGCCTAGGGGTGCCCTAGCCTAAGCCTTGGGGTGCCCTATCGTAAGCCTAGGGGTCCCCTAGCCTAAGCCTAGGGGTGCCCTAACCTTACGTTAGGGGAGGCCTAACCTTAGCCTAAGCCTAGGGGTGCCCTAGCCTAAGCCTAGGGGTACCCTAGCCTAAGCTTAGGGGTGCCCTAGCCTAAGCCTAGGGGTGCCCTAGTAAGCCTAGGGGTGCTCTAGCCTAAGCCTAGGGTTACATAGCCTAAGCCTAGGCGTGCCCTAGCCTAAGCCTGGGGGTGCCCTAGCCTAAGCCTAGGGGTGCCCTATCCTAAGATTAGGCTTACCTAGCCTAAGCCTAGGCATGCCCTAGCCATAGGCTAGGGGAGCCCTAGCATTAGCCAAAGGCTAGGGGTGCCTTAGCCCAAGCCTAGTGGTGCCCTAGCCTAAGCCTAGTGGTGCCCTAACCTTTGGCTAGGGAATCCCTAGCCTTAGACTAAGCCTAGGGGTGCCCTAGCCTAAGCCTAGGGGTGCCCTATCCTAAGCCTAGGGATGCCCTAGCCTAAGCCTAGGGGTGCCCTAGCCTAAGCCTAGGGGTGCCCTAGCCTTAGCCTAGGGGAGCCCTAGTCTTAGATTAAGCCTAGGGGTGCCCTAGCCTAAGCCTATGGGTGCCCAAGCCTAAGCCTAGAGGTTCCCTAGCCTTAGGCTAGGGGAGCCCTAGCCTTAGCTTAAGCCTAGGGGTGCTCTAGCCTAAGCCTAGGGGTGCCCTAGCCTAAGCCTAGGGGTGCCCTAGCCTTAGGCTAGGGGCGCCCTAGCCTTAGCCTAAGCCTAGGGGTGCCCTAGCCTAAGCCTAGGGGTGTCATAGCCTAAACCTAGGGGTGCCCAAGCCTAAGCCTAATGGTTCCCTAGCCTTAGTCTAGGGGAGCCCTAGCCTAAGCCTAAGCCTAGGGGTGCCCAAGCCTAAGCCTAATGGTGCCCTAGCCTAAGGCTAGGGGAGCCCTAGCCTAAGCCTAAGCCTAGTGGTGCCCTAGCCTAAGCCTAGGGTGCCCTAGCCTAAGCCTAGGGGTGCCCAAGCCTTAGGCTAGGGGATTCCTACCCTTAACCTAAGCCTAGGGGTGCCCTACCCTAAGCCTAGGGGTGCCCTAGCCTTGGGCTAGGGGAGCCTTAGCCTTAGCCTAAGACTAGGGGTGCCCTAGCCTAAGCCTACGGGTGCCCAAGCCTAAGCCTAGGGGTGCCCTAGCCTAAGCCTAGGGGTGCCCTAGCCTTAGGCAAGGGGAGCCCTAGCCCTAGCCTAGGCCTGGGGTGCCCTACCCTAAGCCTAGGGGTGCCCTAGCCTTGGGCTAGGGGAGCCTTAGCCTTAGCCTAAGCCTAAAGGTGCCCTAGCCTAAGCCTACGGGTGCCCAAGCCTAAGCCTAGGGGTGCCCTAGCCTAAGCAAAGGGGTGCCCTAGCCTTAGGTTAGGGGAGCCCTAGCCTTAGCCTAAGCCTAGGGCTGCCCTAGCCTAAGCCGAGGGGTGCCCTAGTCTAAGCGTAGAGGTGCCCTAGCCTTAGGCTACGGGAGCCCTAGCCTTAGCCTAAGCCTAGGCGTGCCCTAGCCTAAGCCTAGGGGTTCCCTAGCCTTAGGCTAGTTTAGCTGTAGCTTTAGTCTAAGCCTAGGGGTGCCCTAGCCTAAGCCTATGGCTGCCCTAGCCTAAGCCTAGGGGTGCCCTAGCCTAAGGCTAGGGGTACCCTTGCTTAGGCTAGGGGAGTCCTAGCCTTAGCCTAAGCCTAGTGGTGCCCTAGCGTAAGCCTAGGTGTGTCATAGCCTAAACCTAGGGGTGCCCAAGCCTAAGCGCAGGGGTGCCCTAGCCTTAGGCTAGGGGAGTCCTAGCCTTAGCCATAGCCGGGGGGTGCCCTAGCCTAAGCCTTGGGGTGCCCTAGCCTAAGCTTAGGTGTGCCCTAGCCTAAGCCTAGGGGTGCCCTAGCCTTAGGCTATGGGACCCTAGATTTAGTCTAAGCCTAGGAGTGCCCTAGTCTATGCCTAGGGGTGCCCTAGCCTAAGCCTAGGGGTGTCCTAGCCTAAGTTTAGGGGTGCCCTAGCCTAAACCTAGGGGTGCCCTATCCTAATCCTAGGGGTGCCCTATCCTAATCCTAGGGGTGCCCTATCCTAAGCCTATGGTGCCCTAGCCTTATCCTAGGGGTGCCCTATCCAAAGCCTAGGGGTGCCCTAGCCTAAGCCTAGTGGTGCCCTAACCTTTGGCTAGGGAATCCCTAGCCTTAGGCTAAGCCTAGGGGTGCCCTAGCCTAAGCCTAGGGGTGCCCTATCCTAAGCCTAGGGATGCCCAAGCCTAAGCCTAGGGGTGCCCTAGCCTAAGCCTAGGGGTGCCCTAGCCTTAGCCTAGGGGAGCCCTAGTCTTAGCTTAAGCCTAGGGGTGCCCTAGCCTAAGCCTATGGGTGCCCTAGCCTAAGCCTAGAGGTGCCCTAGCCTTAGGCTAGGGGAGCCCTAGCCTTAGCTTAAGCCTAGGGGTGCACTAGCCTAAGCCTAGGGGTGCCCTAGCCTAAGCCTAGGGGTGCCCTAGCCTAAGCCTAGGGGTGTCATAGCCTAAACCTAGGGGTGCCCAAGCCTATGCCTAATGGTTCCCTAGCCTTAGGCTAGGGGAGCCCTAGCCTAAGCCTAAGCCTAGGGGTGCCCAAGCCTAAGCCTAATGGTGCCCTAGCCTAAGGCTAGGGGAGCCCTAGCCTAAGCCTAAGCCTAGTGGTGCCCTAGCCTAAGCCTAGGGTGCCCCAGCCTAAGCCTAGGGGTGCCCAAGCCTTAGGCTAGGGGAGTCCTAGCCTTAATCTAAGCCTAGGGGTGCCCTACCCTAAGCCTAGGGGTGCCCTAGCCTTGGGCTAGGGGAGCCTTAGCCTTAGCCTAAGCCTAGGGGTGCCCTAGCCTAAGCCTACGGGTGCCCAAGCCTAAGCCTAGGTGTGCCCTAGCCTAAGCCTAGGGGTGCCCCAGCCTTAGGCAAGGGGAGCCCTAGCCCTAGCCTAGGCCTGGGGTGCCCTACCCTAAGCCTAGGGGTGCCCTAGCCTTGGGCTAGGGGAGACTTAGCCTTAGCCTAAGCCTCGGGGTGCCCTAGCCTAAGCCTACGGGTGCCCAAGCCTAAGCCTAGGGGTGCACTAGCCTAAGCCAAGGGGTGCCCTAGCCTTAGGTTAGGGGAGCCCTACCCTTAGCCTAAGCCTAGGGCTGCCCTAGCCTAAGCCTAGGGGTGCCCTAGTCTAAGCCTAGAGGTGCCCTAGCCTTAGGCTACGGGAGCCTTAGCCTTAGCCTAAGCCTAGGGGTTCCCTAGCCTTAGCCTAGTTGAGCCGTAGCTTTAGTCTAAGCCTAGGGGTGCCCTAGCCTAAGCTATTGGCTGCCCTAGCCTAAGCCTAGGGGTGCCCTAGCCTAAGGCTAGGGGTACCCTTGCCTTAGGCTAGGGGAGTCCTAGCCTTAGCCTAAGCCTAGTGGTGTCCTAGCGTAAGCCTAGGGTTACCTAGGCTAAGCATAGGGGTGCCCAAGCCTAAGCGTAGGGGTGCCCTAGCCTTAGGCTAGGGGAGTCCTAGCCTTAGCCATAGCCGGGGGGTGCCCTAGCCTAAGCCTTGGGGTGCCCTAGCCTAAGCCTAGGTGTGCCCTAGCCTAAGCCTAGGGGTGCCCTAGCCTTAGGCTATGGGACCCTAGATTTAGTCTAAGCCTAGGAGTGCCCTATTCTATGCCTAGGGGTGCCCTAGCCTAAGCCTAGGGGTGCCCTAGCCTAAGTTTAGGGGTGCCCTAGCCTAAACCTAGTGGTGCCCTATCCTAATCCTAGGGGTGCCCTATCCTAAGCCTAGGGGCGCCCTAGCCTAAGCTTAGGGGTTCCCTAGCCAAAGCTTAGGGGTTCCATAGCCTAAGCCTAGGGGTGCCCTATCCTAAGCCTAGGGGTGCCCTAGCCTAAGCCTTGGGGTGCCCTAGCCTAAGCCTAGGGGTTCCTTAGCCTAAGCCTTGGGGTGCCCTAGCCTAAGCCTAGGGGTGCCCTAGCCTTGGGCTAGGGGTCCCTAGCCTTGGGCTAGGGGAGCCCTAGCCTTAGCCTAAGCCTAGGGGTGCCCTAGCCTAAGGCTACGGGTGCCCTAGCCTAAGCCTAGCGGTGCCTTGGCCTATGCCTAGGGTGCCCTAGCCTTAGGCTAGGGGAGTCCTAGCCTTAGCCTAAGCCGACGGGTGCCCTAGCCTAAGCCTAGTGGTGTCGTTGCCTAAGACTAGTGGTGCCCTAGCTTAAGCCTAGGTGTACCCTAGCCTAAGCCTAGGGGTGCCCTAGCCTAAGCGTACGGGTGCCATAGCCTAAGCTTAGGGGTGCCATAGCCTAAGCCTAGGGGTTCCCTAGATTTAGGCTAGGGGATCCCTAGCCTTAGGCTAATTATATGGGTGCCCTAGCCTAATCCTAGGGGTGCCCTAACCTAAGCCTAGGTGTATCCTAGCCTAAGCCTAGGGGTGCCCTAGCCTAAGCCTAGGGGTGCCCTAGCCCAAGCCTAGGGGTGCCCTTGCCTTAGGCTAGGGAAGCTCTAGCCTTAGCCTAAGCCTAGGGGTGCCCTAGCCTAAACCTCGGCTTGCCCTATCCTAAGCCTAGGGGTGCGCTAGCTTAAGCCTAGGGGTGCCATAGCCTAAGCCTAGGTGTGCCCAACCTTAGGCTAGGGGAGCCCTAGCCTTAGACTAATTCTAGGGGTGCCCTAGCCTAATCCTAGGGTTGCCCTAGCCTAAGCCTTGGGGTGCCCTAGCCTAAGCCTAGGGGTGCCCTACCCTAGGCCTAGGGGTGCCCTACCCTAAACCTAGGGGTGCCGTAGCCTTGGGCTAGGGGAGCCTTAGCCTTAGCCTAAGCCTAGGCGTGCTCTAGCCTAAGCCTACGGGTGCCCCAGCCTAAGCCTAGGGGTGCCCTAGCCTAAGCCAAGGGGTGCCCTAGCCTTAGGTTAGGGGAGCCCTAGCCTTAGCCTAAGCCTAGGGGTGCCCTAGCCTAAGCCTAGGGGTGCCCTAGTCTAAGCCTAGAGGTGCCCTAGCCTTAGGCTAGGGGAGCCTCAGCCTTAGCCTAAGCCTAGGGGTGCCCTAGCCTAAGCCTAGGAGTTCCCTAGCCTTAAGCTAGTCGATCCGTAGCCTTAGTCTAAGCCTAGGGGTGCCCTAGCCTAAGCCTATGGGTGCCCTAGCCTAAGCCTAGGGGTGCCCTAACCTAAGGCTAGGGGTACCCTTCCCTTAGGCTAGGGGAGTCCTAGCCTTAGCCTAAGCCTAGTTGTGCCCTAGTCTAAGCCTAGGTTTACCTAGGCTAAGCCTAGGGGTGCCCTAGCCTAAGCGTAGGGGTGCCCTAGCCTTAAGCTAGGGGAGTCCTAGCCTTAGCCATAGCCGGGGGGTGCCCTATCCTAAGCCTTGGGGTGCCCTAGCCTAAGCCTAGGTGTGCCCTAGCCTAAGCCTAGGGGTGCCCTAGCCTTAGGATATGGGACCCTAGATTTAGTCTAAGCCTAGGGGTGCCCTAGTCTATGCCTAGGGGTGCCCTAGCCTAAGCCTAGGGGTGCCCTATCCTAATCCTAGGGGTGCCCTATCCTAAGCCTAGGGGCGCCCTAGCCTAAGCTTAGGGGTGCCCTAGCCAAAGCCTAGGGGTGCCATAGCCTAAGCCTAGGGGTGCCCTACCCTAAGCCTAGGGTTGCCCTAGCCTATGCTTTGGGGTGCCCTAGCCTAAGCCTTGGGATGCCTTAGCCTAAGCCTTGGGGTGTCCTAACCTAAGTCTAGGGGTGCCCTAGCCTTAGGCTATGGAAGCCCTAGCCTTAGCCTAAGCCTTGGGGTGCCCTAGCCTAAGCCTATGGGTGCCCTAGCCTAGGCCTATGGGTGCCTTAGCCTAAGCCGAGGGGTGCCCTAGCGTAAGCCTAGTGGTGCCTTAGCCTTAGGCTAGGGGAGCCCTAGCCCTAGCCTAAGCCTAGGGGTGCCCTAGCCTAAGCCAAGGGGTGCCCTAGCCTAAGCCTAGGGGTTCCCTAGCCTTATGCTAGTCGAGCCGTAGCCTTAGTCTAAGCCTATGGGTGCCCTAGCCTAGGCCTATGGGTGCCCTATCCTAAGCCTAGGGGCGCCCTAGCCTAAGCTTAGGGGTGCCCTAGCCAAAGCCTAGGGGTACCATAGCCTAAGCCTAGGGGTGCCCTATCCTAAGCCTAGGGGTGCCCTAGCCTAAGCTTTGGGGTGCCCTAGCCTAAGCCTAGGGATGCCTTAGCCTAAGCCTTGGGGTGTCCTAGCCTAAGCCTAGGGGTGCCCTAGCCTTAGCCTATGGAAGCCCTAGCCTTAGCCTAAGCCTTGGGGTGCCCTAGCCTAAGCCTATGGGTGCCCTAGCCTAGGCCTATGGGTGCCCTAGCCTAAGCCTAGGGGTGCCCTAGCCTAAGCCTAGGGGTTCCCTAGCCTTAGGCTAGTCGAGCCGTAGCCTTAGTCTAAGCCTAGGGGTGCGATAGCCTAAGCCTATGGGTGCCCTAGCCTAAGCCTAGGGGTGTCCTAGCCTTACGCTAGGGGAGCCCTAGCCTTAGGCTAATTCTGGGGGTGCCCTAGCCTAAGCGTAGGGGTTCCCTAGCCTAAGCTTAGGGGTGCCCTAGCCTAAGCCTAATGGTGCCCTAGCCTAAACCTAGGGGTTCCCAAGCCTTAGGCTAGGGAAACCCTAGCATTAGCCTAAGCCTAGGGGTCCCCTAGCTTAAGCCTAGGTTTGCCCTAGCCTAAGCCTAGGGGTGCCATAGCCTAAGCCTAGGTGTGCCCTAGCCTAAGCCTAGGGGTGCCCTAGCCTTAGGCAAGGGGAGCCCTAGCCCTAGCCTAGGCCTGGGGTGCCCTACCCTAAGCCTAGGGGTGCCCTAGCCTTGGGCTAGGGGAGCCTTAGCCTTAGCCTAAGCCTAGGGGTCCCCTAGCTTAAGCCTAGGTTTGCCCTAGCCTAAGCCTAGGGGTGCCATAGCCTAAGCCTAGGTGTGCCCTAGCCTAAGCCTAGGGGTGTCCTAGCCTTACGCTAGGGGAGCCCTAGCCTTAGGATAATTCTGGGGTTGCCCTAGCCTAAGCGTAGGGGTTCCCTAGCCTAAGCTTAGGGGTGCCCTAGCCTAAGCCTAATGGTGCCCTAGCCTAAGCCTAGGGGTTCCCTAGCCTTAGGCTAGGGAAACCCTAGCATTAGCCTAAGCCTAGGGGTCCCCTAGCTTAAGCCTAGGTTTGCCCTAGCCTAAGCCTAGGGGTGCCATAGCCTAAGCCTAGGGGTGCTATAGCCTAAGCTTAGGGGTGCCCTATCCTAAGCCTAGGGGTGCCCTAGCCTAAACCTTGGGGTGTCCTAGCCTAAGCCTAGGGGTGCCCTAGCCTTAGGCTATGGAAGCCCTAGCCTTAGCCTAAGCCTTGGGGTGCCCTAGCCTAAGCCTATGGGTGCCCTAGCCTAGGCCTATGGGTGTCCTAGCCTAAGCCTAGGAGTGCCCTAGCCTTGGGCTAGGGGAGCCCTAGCCTTAGCCTAAGCCTAGGGGTGCCCTAGCCTAAGGCTACGGGTGCCCTAGCCTAAGCCTAGAGGTGCCCTAGCCTAAGCATAGGGGTGCCCTAGCCTTGGGCTTTGGGAGTCCTTGCCTTAGCCTAAGACGAGTGGTGCCCTAGCCTAAGACTAGGGATGCCCTAGCCTAAGCCTAGGTGTGTCCTAGCCTAAGCCTAGGGGTGCCCTAGCCTAAGCCTAGGGGTGCCCTATCCTTAGGCTATGGGAACCCTTGCCTTAGCTTAAGCCTGGGGGTGCCCTACCCTAAGCCTTGGGGTGTCCTAGCCTAAGCCTAGGGGTGCCCTAGCCTAAGCCTAGGGGTGCCCTAGCCTAAGCCTAGGGGTGCCCTAGCCTAAGCCTAGGGGTGCCCTAGCCTTAGGCTATGGGAACCGTAGCCTTAGCCTAAGCCTGGGGGTGCCCTAGCCTAAGCCTAGGGGTGCCCTAGCCTAAGACTAGGCTTACCTAGCCTAAGCCTAGGGGTGCCCTAGCCATAGGCTAGGGGAGCCCTAGCCTTAGCCTAAGGCTAGGGGTGCCTTAGCCTAAGCCTGGAGGTGCCCTAGCCTAAGCATAGGGGTGCCCTAGCCTTGGGGTTTGGGAGTCCTAGCCTTAGACTAAGACGAGGGGTGCCCTAGCCTAAGACTAGGAAAGCCCTAGCCTAAGCCTAGGTGTGTCCTAGCCTAAGCCTAGGGGTGCCCTAGCCCTACCCTAGGGGTGCCCTAGCCTAAGCCAAGGGGTGCCCTAGCATAAGCCTAGGGGTGCCTTAGCCTTAGGCTAGGGGAGTCCTAGCCTTAGCCATAGCCGGGGGGTGCCCTAGCCTAAGCCTTGGGGTGCCCTAGCCTAAGCCTAGGTGTGCCCTAGCCTAAGCTTAGGGGTGCCCTAGCCTTAGGCTATGGGACCCTAGATTTAGTCTAAGCCTAGGGGTGCCCTAGCCTTTGCCTAGGGGTGCCCTAGCCCAAGCCTAGGGGTGCCCTAGCCTAAGTTTAGGGGTGCCCTAGCCTAAGCCTAGGGGTGCTCTATCCTAATCCTAGGGGTGCCCGATCCTAAGCCTAGGGGTGCCCTAGCCTAAGCTTAGGTGTGCCCTAGCCTAAGCCTAGGGGTGCCATAGCCTAAGCCTAGGGGTGCCCTAGCCATACCCTGGGGTGCCCTAGCCTAAGCCTAGGGGTGCCCTAGCCTAAGCCTAGGGGTGCCCTAGCCTTAGGCTAGGGGAGCCCTAGCCTTAGCCTAAGCCTAGGGGTGCCCTAGCCTAAGCGTAAGGGTGCCCTAGCCTAAGCTTTGGGGTTCCCTAGCCTAAGCTTTGGGGTGCCCTAGCCTAAGCCTGGGGGTCCCTAGCCTAAGCCTAGGGGTTCCCTAGCCTTAGGCTAGGGAAACCCTAGCATTAGCCTCAACCTAGGTGTCCCCTAGCTTAAGCCTCTGGGTGCCCTAGCCTAAAACTAGGGGTGCCCTAGCCTAAGCCTAGGGGTGCCCTAGCCTAAGCCTAGGGGTGCCCTAGCCTAAGCCTAGGGGTGCCCTAGTCTTAGGCTAGGGGAGCCCTAGCATTAGCTTAAGCCTAGTGTTGCCCTAGCCTAGGCCTAGGGGAACCCTAGCCTTAGCCTAAGGCTAGGGGTGCCATAGACTCAGCCTAGGGGTGCCCAAGCCTAAGCTTAAGGGTGCCCTAGCCTTAGTCTAAGGGAGCCCTACCCTAAGCCTAAGCCTAGGGATGCCCTAGCCTATGCCTAGGGGTGCCCTAGCCTAAGCCTAGGGTTGCCCTATCCTAAGCCTAGGGGTGCCCTAGCCTAATGCTAGGGGTGCCCTAGACTAAGCCTAGGGGTGCCCTAGCCTTAGGCTATGGGAACCCTAGCCTTAGCCTAAGCCTGGGGGTGCCCTAGCCTAAGTCTAGGGGTGCCCTAGCCTAAGACTAGGCTTACCAAGCCTAAGCCTAGGCGTGCCCTAGTCATAGGCTAGGGGAGCCCTAGCCTTAGCCTAAGGCTAGGGATGCCTTAACCTAAGCCTAGAGGTGCCCTAACCTAAGCATAGTGGTGCCCTAGCCTTGGGCTTTGGGAGTCCTATCCGTAGCCTAAGACGAGGGATGCCCTAGCCTAAGCCTTGGTGTGTCCTAGCCTAAGCCTAGGGGTGCCCTAGCCTAATCCTAGGGGTGCCTTAGCCTTAGGCTATAGGAACCCTTGCCTTAGCCTAAGCTTGGGGGTGCCCTACCCTAAGCCTAGGGGTGTCCTAGCCTAAGCCTAGTGGTGCCCTAGCCTAAGGC
Source organism: Tenrec ecaudatus (assembly GCF_050624435.1). Lineage (NCBI taxonomy): Eukaryota > Metazoa > Chordata > Mammalia > Afrosoricida > Tenrecidae > Tenrec > Tenrec ecaudatus. Next base: position 1,774,528 of record NW_027459462.1, read on the forward strand.
TAGGGGTACCTTTGCCTTAGGCTAGGGGAGCCCTAGCCTTGGCCTAAGCCTAGGGTTGCCCTATCCTAAGCCTAGGGGTGCCCTAGCCTAAGCCTAGGGTTGCCCTAGCCTAAGCCTAGGGGTGCCCTAGCCTTAGGCTATGGGAACCCTTGCCTTAGCCTAAGCCTAGGGGTGCCCTAGCCTAAGCCTAGGCTTACCTAGCCTAAGCCTAGGCGTGCCCTAGCCATAGGATAGGGGAGCCCTAGCCTTAGCCTAAGGCTAGGGGTGCCTTAGCCTAAGCCTAGAGGTGCCCTAGCCTAAGCATAGGGGTGCCCTAGCCTTGGGCTTTGGGAGTCCTAGCCTTAGACTAAGACGAGCGGTGCCAAAGCCTAAGACTAGGGATGCCCTAGCCTAAGCCTAGGTGTGTCCTAGCCTAAGCCTAGGGGTGCCCTATCCTAAGCCTAGGTGTGGGCTAGCCTAAGCCTAGGGGTGCCCTATCGTAAGACTACTGGTGCCCTAACCTTAGGCTAGGGAAGCCCTAGCCTTAGCCTAAGCTTAGGGGTGCCCTAGCCTAAGCCTAGGGGTGCCCTAGCCTAAGTCTAGGTGTGCCCTCGCTTTAGGCTATGGGAACCCTAGCCTTAGCCTAAGCCTGGGGATGCCCTAGCGCAAGCCTAGGGGTGCCCGAGCCTAAGCCTAGGGGTGCCTAGCCTAAGCCTAGGGGTGCCATAGCCTAAGCCTAGGGGTGCCATAGCCTAAGCTTAGGGGTGCCCTAGACTTAGGCTAGGGGAGCCCTAGACTTAGCCTAAGCCTAGGGGTGCCCTACCCTAAGCCTAGTGGTGCCCTAACCTTAGGCTAGGGGATCCCTAGCCTTAGACTAATTCTAGGGGTGCCCTAGCCTTATCTAGAGGTGCCCTAGCCTAAGCCTAGGCATGCCCTAGCCCAAGCCTAGGGGTCCCCTAGCCTAAGCCTAGGGGTGCCCTAGCCTTAGGCTAGGGAAACCCTAGCATTAGCCTAAGCCTAGGGGTGCCCTAGCCTAAGCCTAGGGGTGCCCTATCCGAAGCCTAGGGATGCCCTAGCCTAAGCCTAGGGGTGCCCTAGCCTAAGCCTAGGGTTGCCCTAGCCTTAGCCTAGGGGAGCCCTAGTCTTAGCTTAAGCATAGGGGTGCCCTAGCCTAAGCCTAGGGGTGCCTTAGCCTAAGCCTAGCGGTGCCCTAGCCTTAGGCTAGGGGAGCCCTAGCCTTAACCTAAGCCTAGGGATGCACTACCCTAAGCCTAGGGGTGCCCTAGCCTAAGCCTTGGTGTGCCATAGCCTAAGCCTAGGGGTGCCCTAGCCTTAGGCTAGGGGAGCCCTAGACTTAGCCTAAGACTAGGGGTGCCCTAGCCTAAGCTTAGTGGTGCCCCAACTTTAGGCTAGGGGATCCCTAGCCTTAGCCTAAGCCAAGGGGTGCCCTAGCCTAAGCCTATGGGTGCCCTAGCCTTAGGCTATGGGAGCCCTAGCCTTAGACTAAGCCTAGTGGTGACCATGCCTAAGCCTAGGGTTACCTAGCCTAAGCCTAGGGGTGCCCTAGCCTTAGGCTAGGGGAGTCCTAGCCTTACCCATAACCGGGGGGTGCCCTAGCCTAAAACTAGGGGTGCCCTAGCCTAAGCCTAGGGGTGCCCAAGCCTAAGCCTAGGGGTGCCCTAGCCTTAAGCTATGGGAACCCAAGCTTTACCCTAAGCTTGGGTGTGCCCTAGCCTAAGCCTAGTGGTGCCCTAGCCTAAGCCTAGGGGTGCCCTAGCCTAAGCCTAGGGGTGCCCTATCCTAAGCCTAGGGGTGCCCTAGCCTAAGCCTAGGTGTACCCTAGCCTAAGCCTTGGGGTGCCCTAGCCTAAGCCTCGGGGTGGCCTAGAGTTAGGCTAGGGGAGTCCTAGCCTTAGCCATAACCGGGGGGTGCCCTAGCCTAAGCCAAGGGGTGCCCCAGCCTAAGCCTAGGGGTGCCCTAGCCTATGTCTTGGGGTGCCACAGCATAACCCTAGGGGTGCCAAGCCTAAGCCTAAGGGTGCCCTAGCCTTAGGCTAGGGAAGCCCTAGCCTAAGCCTAAGGCTAGTGTTTCCCTAGCCTAAGTCTAGGGTGCCCTAGCCTAAGACTAGGGGAGCCCAAGACTTAGGCTAGGGGAGCCCTAGCCTTAACCTAAGCCTAGGGGTGCCCTAGTGTAAGCCTAGGGGTGCCCTAGCCTAAGCCTCGGGGTGCCCTCACCTTAGGCTAGGGGAGCCCTAGCCTTAGCCTAAGCCTTGGGGTGCCCAAGCCTAAGCCTAAGAGTGCCCTTGCCTAACCCTAGGGGTGCCCTTGCATTAGTCAAAGCCTAGGGGTGCCCTAGCCTAAGCCTAGGGATGCCCTAGCCTTAGGCTAGGGGAGTCCTAGCCTTAGTCTAAGCCGACGGGTGCCCTAGCCTAACCCTTGGGGTGCCATAGCATAACCCTAGGGGTGCCAAGCCTAAGCCTAAGGGTGCCCTAGCCTAAGCCTAGGGGTGCCCAAGTCTTAGGCTAGGGGAGCCCAAGCCTTAACCTAAGCCTAGGGGTGCCATATTGTAAGCCTAGGGGTGCCCTAGCCTAAGCCTCGGGGTGCCCTCGCCTTAGGCTAGGGGAGCCCTAGCCTTAGCCTAAGCCTAGGGGTGCCCTAGCCTAAGCCAAGGGGTGCCCTCGCCTTAAGCTAGGGGAGCCCTAGCCTTAGCCAAAGCCTAGGGGTGCCCTAGCCTAAGCCTAGGGGTGCCCTAGCCTAAGCCTAGGGGTGCCCTAGCATTATCCTAGGGGAGCCCTAGCCTTATGCTAAGCATAGTCGAGCCCTAGCCTAAGCCTAGGGGTGTCCTAGTCTAAGCCTAGGGGTACCCTAGCCTAAGTCTAGGAGTGCCCTAGCCTTAGGGTAGGGGAGCCCTAGCCTTAGCCTAAGCCTAGGGGTGCCCTGGCCTAAGAATAGGGGTGCCCTGGCCTAAGCCTAGGGGTGCCCTAGCCTAAGGTTAGTGATGCCCTAACCTTAGGCTAGGGGAGCCCTAGACTTAGCCTAAGCCTAGGTGTGCCCTAGCCTAAGCCTAGTGGTGCCCTAACCTTAGGCTAGGGCATCCCTAGCCTTAGGCTAATTCGAGGGGTGCCCTAGCCTAATCCTAGGGGGGCCCTAGCGTAAGCCTAGGTGTACCCTAGCCTAAGCCTAGGGGTGCCCTAGCCGAAGCCGAGGGTTGCCCTAGCCTTAGGCTTGGGAATCCCTATCCTTAGCCTAAGCAAATGGGTGCCCTAGCCTAAGCCTAGGGGTGCCCTGGCACTAGCCTAAGCCTAGGGGTGCCATAGCCTAAGCATAGGGGTGCCCAAGCCTAAGCCTAAGGGTCCCCTAGCCTTAGGCTAGGGGAGCCCTATCCTTAGCCTAAGCCTAGGGGTGCCCTAGCCTAAGCCTAGGTGTGCCCTAACCTAAGCCTAGGGGTGCCCTAGCCTAAGCCTAGGCGTTCCCTAGCCTTAGGGTAGGGAAACCCTAGCCTTAGCCTAAGCCTAGGGGTGCCCTAGCCTAAGCCTAGGGGTGCCCTATCCTAAGCCTAGGGGTGCCCTATCCTAAGCCTAGGGGTGCCCTAACCTTAGGCTAGGGGATCCCTAGCCTTAGGCTAAATCTAAGGATGCCCTAGCCTAATCCTAGGGGTGCCCTAGCCTAAGTTTAGGTGTGCTCTAGCCTAAGCCTAGGGGTGCCCTAGCCTAAGATTAGGGGTGCCCTAGCCTTAGGCTAGGAGAGTCCTAGCCTTAGCCTAAGCCTAGGGGTGCCATAGCCTAAGCCTAGGGGTGCCCTAGCCTTAGGCTAGGGGAGCCCTAGCCTTAGCCTAAGCCTAGGTGTGCCTTACCCTAAGCCTAGGGGTGCCCTATCCTAAGCCTATGGGTGCCCTAGCCTAAGGCTAGAGGTGCCCTACCCTAAGCCTAGGGGTGCCCTAGCCTAAGCCTAGTGGTGCCCTAGACTTAGGCTAGGGGAGCCCTAGACTTAGCCTAAGCCTAGGGGTGCCCTAGCCTAAGCCTAGTGGTGCCCTAACCTTAGGCTAGGGGATCCCTAGCTTTAGGCTAATTCGAGGGGTGCCCTAGCCTAATCCTACGGGTGCCCTAGCCTAAGCCTAGGTGTACCCTAGCCTAAGCCTTAGGGTGCCCTAGCCGAAGCCTAGGGGTGCCCTAGCCTTAGGGTAGGGAATCCCTATCCTTAGCCTAAGCCTAGGGGTGCCCTAGCCTAAGCCTAGGGGTGCCCTGGCACTAGCCTAAGCCTAGGGGTGCCATAGCCTAAGCATAGGGGTGTCCAAGCCTAAGCCTAAGGGTGCCCTAGGCGTAGGCTAGGGGAGCCCAAGCCTTAGCCTAAGCCTAGGGGTGCCCTAGCCTAAGCCTCGGTGTGCCGTAACCTAAGCCTAGGGGTTCCCTAGCCTAAGCCTAGGCGTTCCCAAGCCTTAGGCTAGGGAAACCCTAGCCTTAGCCTAAGCCTAGGGGTGCCCTATCCTAAGCCTAGGGGTGTCCTAGCCTAAGCCTACGGGTGCCCTAGCCTTAGGCTAGGGGAGACCTAGCCTTAGCCTAAGCCTAGGGGTGCCCTAGCCTAAGCCTAGGGGTGCCCTAGCCTTAGGCTAGTTGAGACATAGCCTTAGCCTAAGCTAGGGGTGCCCAAGCCTAAGCCTAGTGGTGCCCTAGCCTAAGCCAAGGGGTGCCCTAGCCTAAGCCTAGGGGTGCCCTAGCCTAAGCCTAGGGGTGCCCTGGCACTAGCCTAAGCCTAGGGGTGCCATAGCCTAAGCATAGGGGTGCCCAAGCCTATGCCTAAGGGTGCCCTAGGCGTAGGCTAGGGGAGCCCTAGCCTTAGCCTAAGCCTAGGGGTGCCCTAGCCTAAGCCTAGGTGTGCCCTAACCTAAGCCTAGGGGTGCCCTATCCTAAGCCTAGGGGTGCCCTAGCATTATGCTAGGGGAGCCCTAGCCTTATGCTAAGCCTATTTGTGCTCTAGCCTAAGCCTAGGGGTGCCCTAGCCTAAGCCTAGGGGTGCCCTATCCTAAGCCTAGGGGTGCCCTAGCCTAAGCCTAGGTGTGCCCTAGCCTAAGTCTAGGGGTGCCCGAGCCTTAGGGTAGGGGAGCCCTAGCCTTAGCCTACGCCTAGTGGTGCCCTGGCCTAAGAATAGGGGTGCCCTGGCCTAAGCCTAGGAGTGCCCTAGCCTAAGGTTAGTGGTGCCCTAACCTTAGGCTAGGGGATTCCCTAGACTTAGGCTAAATCTAGGGGTGCCCTAGCCTAATCCTAGGGGTGCCCTAGCTTAAGCTTAGGTGTGCCCTAGCCTAAGTCTAGGGGTGCCCTAGCCTAAGATTAGGGGAGCCCTAGCCTTAGCCTAAGCTAGGGGTTCCCTAGCCTAAGCCTAGGGGTGCCCTATCCTAAGCCTAGGGGTGCCCTAGCCTAAGCCTAGGGGTGCCCTAGCCTAAGCCTAGGGGTGCCCTAGCCTAAGCCTAGGGGTTCCCTAGCCTAAGCCTAGGGGTGCCCTATCCTAAGCCCAGGGGTGCCCTAGCCTAAGCCTAGGGGTGCCCTAGCCCAAGCCTACGGGTGCCCTAGCCTAAGCCTAGTGGTGCCCTAGAGTTAGGCTTGGGGAGCCCTAGACTTAGCCTAAGCCTAGGGGTGCCCTAGCCTAAGCCTAGTGGTGGCCTAACCGTAGGCTAGGGGATCCCTAGCCTTCGGCTAATTCGAGGGGTGCCCTAGCCTAATCCTAGGGGTGCCCTAGCCTAAGCCTAGGTGTACCCTAGCCTAAGCCTAGGTGTGCCCTAGCCAAAGCTTAGGGGTGCCCTAGCCTTAGGCTAGGGAATCCCTATCCTTAGCCTAAGCCTAGGGGTGCCCTAGCCTAAGCCTAGGGGTGCCCTGGCACTACCCTAAGCCTAGGGGTGCCATAGCCTAAGCATAGGGGTGCCCAATCCTAAGCCTAAGGGTGCCCTAGCCTTAGTCTAGGGGAGCCCTAGCCTTAGCCTAAGCCTAGGGGTGCCTAGCCTAAGCCTAGGGGTGCCCTAGCCTAAGCCTAGGGGTGCCATAACCTAAGCCTAGCGGTGCCCAAGCCTAAGCCTAAGGGTGCCCTAGTCTAAGCCTAGGGGTGCCCTAGCCTAAGCTTAGGGGTTCCCGAGCCTTAGGCTAGGGGACCCCTAGCCTTAGCCTAAGCCTAATGGTGCCCTAGCCTAAACTTAGGGGTGACCTAGCCTAAGCTTAGTGGTGCCCTAGCCTTAGGCTAGGGGAGCGCTAGCCTTAGCCTAAGCCTGGGGGTGCCCTAGCCTAAGCCTAGGGGTGCCCTAGCATTAGTCTAGGGAAGCCCTAGCCTTAGCCTATGCCTAGGGGTGCCCTAGCCTAAGCCTAGGGGTGCCCTAGCCTAAGCCTAGGGGTGCCCTAGTAAGCCTAGGGGTGCACTAGTAAGCCTACGGGTGCCCTGCCAAAGCCTAGGGGATCCCTAGCCTTAGGCTAGGGGAGCCCTAGCCTTAGCCTAAGCCTATGGGTGCCCTAGCCTAAGCCTAGGTGTGCCCTAACCTAAGCCTAGGGGTGCCCTAGCCTAAGCCTAGGTGTGCCCTAGCCTATGCCGAGGGGTGCCCTAGCCTTAGGCTAGGGGAGCCCCAGCCTTAGCCTAAGCCTAGGGGTGCCCTAGCCTAAGCCTAGGGGTGCCCTAGCCTAAGCCTAGTGGTGCCCTAGCCCCTAGCCTTAGCTTAAGCCTAGGGGTGCCCTATCCTAAGCCTAGGGTTGCCCTAGCCTAAGCCTAGGGGTGCCCTAGCCTTAGGCTAGGGGATCCCTAGTTTTAGCCTAAGCCTAGGGGTGCACTAGCCTAAGCCTAGAGGTGCCTTAGCCTAAGCCTAGGGATGCCCAAGCCTAAGCCTAAGGGTGCCCTAGCCTTAGGCTAGGTGAGCCCTAGCCTTAGCCTAAGCCTAGGGGTGCCCTAGCCTAAGACTAGGCGTGCCTTATCCTAAGCCTAGGGGTGCCCTATCCTAAGCCTAGGGGAGCCCTAGCCTAAGCCTACGGATGCCCTGCCAAAGCCTAGGTGTGCCCTAGCCTTAGGCTAGGGGAGCCCTAGCCTTAGCCTAAGCCTAGGGGTGCCCTAGCCTAAGCCTAGGGGTGCCCTAACCTAAGCCTAGGGTTGCCCTAGCCTAAGCCTAGGGCTGCCCTAGCCTAAGCCTAGGGGTGCCCTAGCCTAAGGCTAGTTGATCCATAGCCTTAGCCTAATCTAGAGGTGCCCTAGCCTAAGCTAGGGGTACCCTAGCCTAAGCCTAGGGGTGCCCTAGCCTAAGCCTAGGGGTGCCCTAGCATTATGCTAGGGGAGCCCTAGCCTTATGCTAAGCCTAGTCGTGCGCTAGCCTAAGCCTAGGGGTGCCCTTGCCTAAGCCTAGGGGTGCCCTGTCCTAAGTCTAGGGGTGCCCTAGCCTACGCCTAGGGGTGCCCTAGCCTAAGTCTAGGGGTGCCCTAGCCTTAGCCTAAGCCTAATGGTGTCCTAGTCTAAGACTAGGGGTGCCCTAGCCTAAGTCTAGGGGTGCCCTAGCCTTAGGGTAGGGGAGCCCTAGCCTTAGCCTAAGCCTAGGGGTGCCCTGGCCTAAGAATAGGGGTGCCCTGGACTAAGCCTAGGGGTGCACTAGCCTAAACCTTGGGGTGCCCTAGCCTTAGGCTGTGGGACCCTAGCCGTAGCCTAAACCTAGGGGTGCCCTAGCCTAAGCCTAGGGGTGCCCTAGCATATGCCTTGGGGTGCCCTAGCCTAAGCCTAGGGGTACCTTAGCCTTAGGCTAGGGGAGCCCTAGTCTTAGCCTAAGTCTAGGGGTGCCCTAGCCTAAGCCTAGGGGTGCCCTAGCCTAAGCCTAGGGGTGCCTTAGCCTTATGCAAGGGGAGCCCTAGCCTTAGCTTAAGCTTAGGGGTGCCCTAACCTAAGCAGAGGGGTGCCCAAGCCTAAGCCTAGGGGTGCCCTAGCCTTATGCTAGGGGAGCCCTAGACTTAGCCTAAGCCTAGGGGTGCCCTAGCCTAAGCCTAGGGGTACCATAACGTAAGCCTAGGGGTGCCAAAGCCTAAGCCTAAGGGTGCCCTAGCCTTAGGCTAGGGGAGCGCTAGCGTAAAACTAAGCCTAGTGGTGCCCTAGCCTAAGTCTAGGGGTGCCCTACCCTAAGCCTAGGGGTGCCCTAGCCTTAGGCTAGGGGAGCCCTAGCCTTAGCCTAAGCCTAGGGGTGCCCTACCCTTAGGCTAGGGGAGCCCTAGCCTTAGCTTAAGCCTAGGGGTGCCCTAGCCTAAGCCTAGGGGTGCCGTAGCCTAAGCCTAGGGGTGCCCTAGCCTAAGCCTAGGGGTGCCCAAGCCTAAGCCTAAGGGTGTCCTAGCCTTAGGCTAGGGGAGCCCTAGCCTTAGCCTAAGCCTAGGGGTGCCCAAGCCTAAGCCTAAGAGTGCCCTTGCCTAACCCTAGGGGTGCCCTAGCCTTAGCCAAAGCCTAGGGGTGCCCTAGCCTAAGCCTAGGGTTGCCTTAGCCTTAGGCGAGGGGAGTCCTAGCCTTAGCCTAAGCCGACGGGTTCCCTAGCGTAAGCCTAGGAGTGCCCTATCCTAAGCCTAGGGGTGCCCTAGACTTAACCTAAGCCTAGGGGTACCCTTGCCTAATACTTGTGGTGCCCTAGCCTAAGCCTAGGTGTACCCTAGCCTAAGCCTAGGGGTGCCCTAGCCTTAGTCTAGGCGAGCCCTAGCTTTAGCCTAAGCCTAGCGTGCCCTAGCCTAAGCATAGGGGTGCCCTAGCCTAAGCCTAGGGGTGCCCTAGCCTTAGGCTAGGGAAGCCCTTGCCTTAGCCTAAACCTAGGGGTGCCCTATCCTAAGCCTAGGGGTGCCCTATCCTAAGCCTAGGGGTGCCCTAGCCTAAGGTTAGTGGTGCCCTAACCTTAGGCTAGGAGATCCTTAGCCTTAGGCTAAATCTAGGGGTGCCCTAGCCTAATCCTAGGGGTGCCCTAGCCTAAGCTTAGGTGTGCCCTAGCCTTAGCCTAGGGGTGACCTAGCCTAAGATTAGGGGTGCCCTAGCCTTAGGCTAGGGGAGCCCTAGCCTTAGCCTAAGCCTTGGGGTGCCCTAGCCTAAGCCTAGGGGTGCCCTAGCCTAAGCCAAGGGGTGCCTTAGCCTTAGGCTAGGGGAGCCCTAGCCTTAGCTTAAGCTTAGGGGTGCCCTAACCTAAGCAGAGGGGTGCCCAAGCCTAAGCCTAGGGGTGCCCTAGCCTTAGGCTAGGGGAGCCCTAGACTTAGCCTAAGCCTAGGGGTACCCTAGCATAAGCCTAGGGGTGCACTATCCTAAGCCTAGGGGTGTCCTAGCCTTAGGCTAGGGGAGCCCTAAGCTTAACCTAAGCCTAGGGGTGCCCTAGCCTAAGCCAAGTGGTGCCTTAGCCTTAGTCTAGGGGAGCCCTACCCTTAGCTTAAGCTTAGGGGTGCCCTAACCTAAGCAGAGGGGTGCCCAAGCCTAAGCCTAGGGGTGCCCTAGCCTTAGGCTAGGGGAGCCCTAGACTTAGCCTAAGCCTAGGGGTGCCCTAGCCTAAGCCTAGGGGTACCATAACGTAAGCCTAGGGGTGCCCAAGCCTAAGCCTAAGGGTGCCCTAGCCTTAGGCTAGGGGAGCGCTAGCGTAAAACTAAGCCTAGTGGTGCCCTAGCCTAAGTCTAGGGGTGCCCTACCCTAAGCCTAGGGGTGCCCTAGCCTTAGGCTAGGGGAGCCCTAGCCTTAGCCAAAGCCTAGGGGTGCCCTAGCCAAAGCCTAGGGGTGCCCTAGCCTTAGGCTAGGGGAGCCCTAGCCTTAGCTTAAGCCTAGGGGTGCCCTAGCCTAAGCCTAGGGGTGCCCAAGCCTTAGGCTAGGGGAGCCCTAGCCTTAGCTTAAGCCTAGGGGTGCCCTAGCCTAAGCCTAGGGGTGCCCAAGCCTAAGCCTAAGGGTGTCCTAGCCTTAGGCTAGGGGAGCCCTACCCTAAGCCTAAGACTAGTGTTGCCCTAGCCTAAGCCTAGGGTGCCCTAGCCTAAGCCTAGTGGTGCCCTAGCCTTAGGCTAGGGGAGCCCTAGCCTTAGCCAAAGCCTAGGGGTGCCCAAGCCTAAGCCTAGGAGTGCCCTAGCCTAACCCTAAGGTGCCCTAGCCTTAGGCTAGGGAAGCCCTTGCCTTAGCCTAAACCTAGGGGTGCCCTATCCTAAGCCTAGGGGTGCCCTATCCTAAGCCTAGGGGTGCCCTAGCCTAAGGTTAGTGGTGCCATAACCTTAGGCTAGGGGATCCCTAGCCTTAGGCTAAATCTAGGGGTGCCCTAGCCTAATCCTAGGGGTGCCCTAGCCTAAGCTTAGGTGTGCCCTAGCCTAAGCCTAGGGGTGCCCTAGCCTAAGATTAGGGGTGCCCTAGCCTTAGGCTAGGGGAGCCCTAGCCTTAGCCTAAGCCTTGGGGTACACTAGCCTAAGCCTTGGGGTGCCCTAGCCTTAGGCTAAGGGAGCCCTAGCCTTAGCCAAAGCCTAGGGGTGCCCAAGCCTAAGCCTAGGAGTGCGCTAGCCTAACCCTAAGGTGCCCTAGCCTTAGGCTAGGGAAGCCCTTGCCTTAGCCTAAACCTAGGGGTGCCCTATCCTAAGCCTAGGGGTGCCCTATCCTAAGCCTAGGGGTGCCCTAGCCTAAGGTTAGTGGCCTAACCTTAGGCTAGGGAATCCCTAGCCTTAGGCTAAATCTAGGGGTGCCCTAGCCTAATCCTAGGGGTGCCCTAGCCTAAGCTTAGGTGTGCCCTAGCCTAAGCCTAGGGGTGCCCTAGCCTAAGATTAGGGGTGCCCTAGCCTTAGGCTAGGGGAGCCCTAGCCTTAGCCTAAGCCTAGGGGTGCCCTAGCCTAAGCCTAGGGGTGCCCTAGCCTTAGGCTAGGGGAGCCCTAGCCTTAGCCTAAGCTAGGGGTTCCCTAGCCTAAGCCTAGGGGTGCCCTATCCTAAGCCTAGGGGTGCCCTAGCCTAAGCCTAGGGGTGCCCTAGCCTAAGCCTAGTGGTGCCCTAGCCTAAGACTAGTGGTGCCCTAGACTTAGGCTAGGGGAGCCCTAGACTTAGCCTAAGCCTAGTGATGCCCTAGCCTAAGCCTAGTGGTGGCCTAACCTTAGGCTAGGGGATCCCTAGCCTTAGGCTAATTCTAGGGGTGCCCTAGCCTAATCCTAGGGGTTCCCTAGCCTAAGCCTAGGTGTACCCTAGCCTAAGCCTAGGGGTGCCTTAGCCGAAGCCTAGGGGTGCCCTAGCCTTAGGCTAGGGAATCCCTATCCTTAGCCTAAGCCTAGGGGTGCCCTAGCCTAAGCCTAGGGGTGCCCTGGCACTAGCCTAAGCCTAGGGGTGCCTTAGCCTAAGCCTAGGGATGCCCAAGCCTAAGGCTAAGGGTGCCCTATCCTAAGCCTAGGGGTGCCCTAGCCTAAGGTTATTGGTGCCCTAACCTTAGGCTAGGGGAGCCCTAGCCTTAGCCTAAGCCTAGGGGTGCCCTAGCCTAAGCCTAGGGGTGCCCTAGCCTAAGCCAAGGGGTGCCCTAGCCTTAGGCTAGGGGAACCCTAGCCTTAGCCTAAGCCTAGCGGTGCCCTAGCCTAAGCCAAGGGGTGCCCTAGCCTTAGGCTAGGGGAACCCTAGCCTTAGCCTAAGCCTAGGGGTGCCCTAGCCTAAGCCTAGGGGTGCCCTAGCCTAAGCCTAGGGGTGCCCTAGCATTATGCTAGGGGAGCCCTAGCCTTATGCTAAGCATAGTCGTGCCCTAGCCTAAGCCTAGGGGTGTCCTAGTCTAAGCCTAGGGGTGCCCTAGCCTAAGTCTAGGGGTGCCCTAGCCTTAGGGTAGGGGAGCCCTAGCCTTAGCCTAAGCCAGGGGTGCCCTGGCCTAAGAATAGGGGTGTCCTGGCCTAAGCCTAGGGGTGCCCTAGCCTAAGGTTAGTGATGCTCTAACCTTAGGCTAGGGGATCCCTAGCCTTAGGCTAAATCTAGGGGTGCCCTAGCTTAATCCTAGGTGTGCCCTAGCCTAAGCCTAGGGGTGCCCTAGCCTAAGCCAAGGGGTGCCTTAGCCTTAGGCTAGGGGAGCCCTAGCCTTAGCTTAAGCTTAGGGGTGCCCTAACCTAAGCAGAGGGGTGCCCAAGCCTAAGCCTAGGGGTGCCCTAGCCTTAGGCTAGGGGAGCCCTAGACTTAGCCTAAGCCTAGGGGTACCCTAGCATAAGCCTAGGGGTGCACTATCCTAAGCCTAGGGGTGTCCTAGCCTTAGGCTAGGGGAGCCCTAAGCTTAACCTAAGCCTAGGGGTGCCCTAGCCTAAGCCAAGGGGTGCCTTAGCCTTAGTCTAGGGGAGCCCTACCCTTAGCTTAAGCTTAGGGGTGCCCTAACCTAAGCAGAGGGGTGCCCAAGCCTAAGCCTAGGGGTGCCCTAGCCTTAGGCTAGGGGAGCCCTAGACTTAGCCTAAGCCTAGGGGTGCCCTAGCCTAAGCCTAGGGGTACCATAACGTAAGCCTAGGGGTGCCCAAGCCTAAGCCTAAGGGTGCCCTAGCCTTAGGCTAGGGGAGCGCTAGCGTAAAACTAAGCCTAGTGGTGCCCTAGCCTAAGTCTAGGGGTGCCCTACCCTAAGCCTAGGGGTGCCCTAGCCTTAGGCTAGGGGAGCCCTAGCCTTAGCCAAAGCCTAGGGGTGCCCTAGCCAAAGCCTAGGGGTGCCCTAGCCTTAGGCTAGGGGAGCCCTAGCCTTAGCTTAAGCCTAGGGGTGCCCTAGCCTAAGCCTAGGGGTGCCCAAGCCTTAGGCTAGGGGAGCCCTAGCCTTAGCTTAAGCCTAGGGGTGCCCTAGCCTAAGCCTAGGGGTGCCCAAGCCTAAGCCTAAGGGTGTCCTAGCCTTAGGCTAGGGGAGCCATACCCTAAGCCTAAGACTAGTGTTGCCCTAGCCTAAGCCTAGGGTGCCCTAGCCTAAGCCTAGTGGTGCCCTAGCCTTAGGCTAGGGGAGCCCTAGCCTTAGCCAAAGCCTAGGGGTGCCCAAGCCTAAGCCTAGGAGTGCCCTAGCCTAACCCTAAGGTGCCCTAGCCTTAGGCTAGGGAAGCCCTTGCCTTAGCCTAAACCTAGGGGTGCCCTATCCTAAGCCTAGGGGTGCCCTATCCTAAGCCTAGGGGTGCCCTAGCCTAAGGTTAGTGGTGCCATAACCTTAGGCTAGGGGATCCCTAGCCTTAGGCTAAATCTAGGGGTGCCCTAGCCTAATCCTAGGGGTGCCCTAGCCTAAGCTTAGGTGTGCCCTAGCCTAAGCCGAGGGGTGCCCTAGCCTAAGATTAGGGGTGCCCTAGCCTTAGGCTAGGGGAGCCCTAGCCTTAGCCTAAGCCTTGGGGTACACTAGCCTAAGCCTTGGGGTGCCCTAGCCTTAGGCTAAGGGAGCCCTAGCCTTAGCCAAAGCCTAGGGGTGCCCAAGCCTAAGCCTAGGAGTGCGCTAGCCTAACCCTAAGGTGCCCTAGCCTTAGGCTAGGGAAGCCCTTGCCTTAGCCTAAACCTAGGGGTGCCCTATCCTAAGCCTAGGGGTGCCCTATCCTAAGCCTAGGGGTGCCCTAGCCTAAGGTTAGTGGCCTAACCTTAGGCTAGGGAATCCCTAGCCTTAGGCTAAATCTAGGGGTGCCCTAGCCTAATCCTAGGGGTGCCCTAGCCTAAGCTTAGGTGTGCCCTAGCCTAAGCCTAGGGGTGCCCTAGCCTAAGATTAGGGGTGCCCTAGCCTTAGGCTAGGGGAGCCCTAGCCTTAGCCTAAGCCTAGGGGTGCCCTAGCCTAAGCCTAGGGGTGCCCTAGCCTTAGGCTAGGGGAGCCCTAGCCTTAGCCTAAGCTAGGGGTTCCCTAGCCTAAGCCTAGGGGTGCCCTATCCTAAGCCTAGGGGTGCCCTAGCCTAAGCCTAGGGGTGCCCTAGCCTAAGCCTAGTGGTGCCCTAGCCTAAGACTAGTGGTGCCCTAGACTTAGGCTAAGGGAGCCCTAGACTTAGCCTAAGCCTAGTGATGCCCTAGCCTAAGCCTAGTGGTGGCCTAACCTTAGGCTAGGGGATCCCTAGCCTTAGGCTAATTCTAGGGGTGCCCTAGCCTAATCCTAGGGGTTCCCTAGCCTAAGCCTAGGTGTACCCTAGCCTAAGCCTAGGGGTGCCTTAGCCGAAGCCTAGGGGTGCCCTAGCCTTAGGCTAGGGAATCCCTATCCTTAGCCTAAGCCTAGGGGTGCCCTAGCCTAAGCCTAGGGGTGCCCTGGCACTAGCCTAAGCCTAGGGGTGCCTTAGCCTAAGCCTAGGGATGCCCAAGCCTAAGGCTAAGGGTGCCCTATCCTAAGCCTAGGGGTGCCCTAGCCTAAGGTTATTGGTGCCCTAACCTTAGGCTAGGGGAGCCCTAGCCTTAGCCTAAGCCTAGGGGTGCCCTAGCCTAAGCCTAGGGGTGCCCTAGCCTAAGCCAAGGGGTGCCCTAGCCTTAGGCTAGGGGAACCCTAGCCTTAGCCTAAGCCTAGCGGTGCCCTAGCCTAAGCCAAGGGGTGCCCTAGCCTTAGGCTAGGGGAACCCTAGCCTTAGCCTAAGCCTAGGGGTGCCCTAGCCTAAGCCTAGGGGTGCCCTAGCCTAAGCCTAGGGGTGCCCTAGCATTATGCTAGGGGAGCCCTAGCCTTATGCTAAGCATAGTCGTGCCCTAGCCTAAGCCTAGGGGTGTCCTAGTCTAAGCCTAGGGGTGCCCTAGCCTAAGTCTAGGGGTGCCCTAGCCTTAGGGTAGGGGAGCCCTAGCCTTAGCCTAAGCCTAGGGGTGCCCTGGCCTAAGAATAGGGGTGCCCTGGCCTAAGCCTAGGGGTGCCCTAGCCTAAGGTTAGTGATGCTCTAACCTTAGGCTAGGGGATCCCTAGCCTTAGGCTAAATCTAGGGGTGCCCTAGCTTAATCCTAGGTGTGCCCTAGCCTAAGCCTAGGGGTGCCCTAGCCTAAGATTAGTGGTGCCCTAGCCTTAGGCTAGGAGAGTCCTAGCCTTAGCCTAAGCCTAGGGGTGCCCTAGCCTTAGGCTATGGGAGCCCTAGCCTTAGCCTAAGCTAGGTGTTCCCTAGCCTAAGCCTAGGGGTGCCCTATCCTAAGCCTATGGGTGCCCTAGCCTAAGCCAAAGGGTGCCCTAGCCTAAGCTTAGGGGTGCCCTAGCCTAAGCCTAGGGGTGCCCTAGCCTTAGGCTAGGGGAGCCCTAGCCTTAGCCTAAGCCTAGGGGTGCCCTAGCCTTAGGCTAGGGGAGCCCTAGCCTTAGCTTAAGCCTAGGGGTGCCCTAGCCTAAGCCTAGGGGTGCCCTAGCCTTAGGCTAGGGGTGCCCTAGCCTAAGCCTAGGGGTGCCCAAGCCTAAGCCTAAGGGTGTCCTAGCCATAGGCTAGGGGAGCCCTACCCTAAGCCTAAGACTAGTATTGCCCTAGCCTAAGCCTAGGGTGCCCTAGCCTAAGCCTAGGGGTGCCCTAGCCTTAGGCTAGGGGAGCCCTAGCCTTAGCCTAAGCCTGGGGGTGCCCTAGCCTAAGCCTAGGGGTGCCCTAGCCTTAGGCTAGGGGAGCCCTAGCCTTAGCCTAAGCTAGGGGTTCCCTAGCCTAAGCCTAGGGGTTCCCTATCCTAAGCCTAGGGGTGCCCTAGCCTAAGCCTAGGGGTGCCCTAGCCTAAGCCTAGTGGTGCCCTAGCCTAAGACTAGTGGTGCCCTAGACTTAGGCTAGGGGAGCCCTAGACTTAGCCTAAGCCTAGTGATGCCCTAGCCTAAGCCTAGTGGTGGCCTAACCTTAGGCTAGGGGATCCCTAGCCTTAGGCTAATTCTAGGGGTGCCCTAGCCTAATCCTAGGGGTTCCCTAGCCTAAGCCTAGGTGTACCCTAGCCTAAGCCTAGGGGTGCTTTAGCCGAAGCCTAGGGGTGCCCTAGCCTTAGGCTAGGGATTCCCTATCCTTAGCCTAAGCCTAAGGTTGCCCTAGCCTAAGCCTAGGGGTGCCCTGGCACTAGCCTAAGCCTAGGGGTGCCTTAGCCTAAGCCTAGGGATGCCCAAGCCTAAGGCTAAGGCTGCCCTATCCTAAGCCTAGGGGTGCCCTAGCCTAAGGTTATTGGTGCCCTAACCTTAGGCTAGGGGAGCCCTAGCCTTAGCCTAAGCCTAGGGGTGCCCTAACCTAAGCCTAGGGGTGCCCTAGCCTAAGCCTAGAGGTGCCCTAGCCTATACCTAGAGTTGCCCTACCCTAAGCCAAGGGGTGCCCTAGCCTTAGGCTAGGGGAACCCTAGCCTTAGCCTAAGCCTAGCGGTGCCCTAGCCTAAGCCAAGGGGTGCCCTAGCCTTAGGGTAGGGGAGCCCTAGCCTTAGCCTAAGCCTAGGGGTGCCCTGGCCTAAGAATAGGGGTGCCCTGGCCTAAGCCTAGGGGTGCCCTAGCCTAAGGTTAGTGATGCACTAACCTTAGGCTAGGGGATCCCTAGCCTTAGGCTAAATCGAGGGGTGCCCTAGCTTAATCCTACGGGTGCCCTAGCCTAAGCTTAGGTGTGCCCTAGCCTAGGGGTGCCCTAGCCTAAGATTAGTGGTGCCCTAGCCTTAGGCTAGGAGAGTCCTAGCCTTAGCCTAAGCCTAGGGGTGCCCTAGCCTTAGGCTAGGGGAGCCCTAGCCTTAGCCTAAGCTAGGTGTCCCCTAGCATAAGCCTAGGGGTGCCCTATCCTAAGCCTATGGGTGCCCTAGCCTAAGCCAAGGGGTGCCCTAGCCTAAGCCTTGTGGTGCCCTAGCCTTAGGCTGTGGGATCCCTAGCCTTAGCCTAAAGCTAGGGGTGCCCTAGCCTAAGCCTAGGGGTGTCCTAGCATAAGCCTTGGGGTGCCCTAGCCTAAGCCTAGGGGTACCTTAGCCTTAGGCTAGGGGAGCCCTAGTCTTAGCCTAAGTCTAGGGGTGCCCTAGCCTAAGCCTAGGGGTGCCCTAGCCTAAGCCTAGGGGTGCCTTAGCCTTATGCTAGGGGAGCCCTAGCCTTAGCTTAAGCTTAGGGGTGCCCTAACCTAAGCAGAGGGGTGTCCAAGCCTAAGCCTAGGGGTGCCCTAGCCTAAGGTTAGTGGTGCCCTAACCTTAGGCTAGGGGATCCCTAGCCTTAGGCTAAATCTAGGGGTGCCCTAGCCTAATCCTAGGGGGGCCCTAGCCTAAGCTTAGGTGTGCCCTAGCCTTAGCCTAGGGGTGCCCTAGCCTTAGATGAGGGGTGCCCTAGTCTTAGGCTAGGGGAGCCCTACCCTCAGCCTAAGCCTAGGGGTGCCCTAGCCTAAGCCTAGGGGTGCCTTAGCCTTAGGCTAGGGGAGCCCTAGCCTTAGATTAAGCTTAGGGGTGCCCTAACCTAAGCAGAGGGGTGCCCAAGCCTAAGCCTAGGGGTGCCCTAGCCTTAGGCTAGGGGAGCCCTAGACTTAGCCTAAGCCTAGGGGTGCCCTAGCCTAAGCCTAGGGGTACCATAACGTAAGCCTAGGGGTGCCCAAGCCTAAGCCTAAGGGTGCCCTAGCCTTAGGCTAGGGGAGCCCTAGCCTTAGGCTAGGGGAGCCCTAGCCTTAGCCTAAGCCTAGGGATGCCCTAGCCTAAGCCTAGGTGTGCCCTAACCTAAGCCTAGGGGTGCCGTAGCCTAAGCCTAGGGGTGCCCTATCCTAAGCCTAGGGGTGCCCTAGCCTAAGGTTAGTGGTGCCCTAACCTTAGGCTAGGGGATCCCTAGCCTTAGGCTAAATCTAGGGGTGCCCTAGCCTAATCCTAGGGGTGCCCTAGCCTAAGCCTAGGGGTGTCCTAGCCTAAGCCTACGGGTGCCCTAGCCTTAGGCTAGGGGAGCCCTAGCCTTATCCTAAGCCTAGGGGTGCCCTAGCCTAAGCCTAGGGGAGCCCTAGCCTTAGGCTAGTTGAGACATAGCCTTAGCCTAAGCTAGGGGTGCCCAAGCCTAAGCCTAGTGGTGCCCTAGCCTAAGCCAAGGGGTGCACTAGCCTAAGCCTAGGGGTGCCCTAGCCTAAGCCTAGGGGTGCCCTGGCACTAGCCTAAGCCTAGGGGTGCCATAGCCTAAGCATAGGGGTGCCCAAGCCTAAGCCTAAAGGTGCCCTAGGCGTAGCTAGGGGAGCCCTAGCCTTAGCCTAAGCCTAGGGGTGCCCTAGCCTAAGCCTAGGTGTGCCCTAACCTAAGCCTAGGGGTTCCCTAGCCTAAGCCTAGGCGTTCCCAAGCCTTAGGCTAGGGAAACCCTAGCCTTAGCCTAAGCCTAGGGGTGCCCTAGCCTAAGCCTAGGGGTGTCCTAGCCTAAGCCTACGGGTGCCCCAGCCTTAGGCTAGGGGAGCCCTATTCTTAGCCTAAGCCTAGGGGTGCCCTAGCCTAAGCCTAGGGGTGCCCTAGCCTTAGGCTAGTTGAGACATAGCCTTAGCTTAAGCTAGGGGTGCCCAAGCCTAAGCCTAATGGTGCCCTAGCCTAAGCCAAAGGGTGCCCTAGCCTTAGCCTAGGGGTGCCCTAGCCTAAGACTAGGGGGCCCTAGCATTATGCTAGGGGAGCCCTAGCCTTATGCTAAGCCTATTTGTGCCCTAGCCTAAGCCTAGGGGTGCCCTAGCCTAAGCCTAGGGGTGCCCTATCCTAAGCCTATGGGTGCCCTAGCCTAAGCCTAGGGGTGCCCTAGCCTAAGTCTAGGGGTGCCCTAGCCATAGCCTAAGCCTAGGGGTGTCCTAGTGTAAGCCTAGGGGTGCCCTAGCCTAAGTCTAGGGGTGCCCTAGCCTTAGGGTAGGGGAGCCCTAGCCTTAGCCTACGCCTAGGGGTGCCCTGGCCTAAGAATAGGGGTGCCCTGGCCTAAGCCTAGGAGTGCCCTAGCCTAAGGTTAGTGGTGCCCTAACCTTAGGCTAGGGGATCCCTAGCCTTAGGCTAAATCTAGGGATGCCCTAGCCTAATCCTAGGGGTGCCCTAGCGTAAGCCTAGGGGTGCCCTAGCCTTAGGCTAGGGGAGCCCTAGCCTTAGCCTAAGCCTAGGGGTGCCCTAGCCTTAGGCTAGGGGAGCCCTAGCCTTAGCTTAAGCCTAGGGGTGCCCTAGCCTAAGCCTAGGGGTGCCCTAGCCTTAGGCTAGGGGAGCCCTAGCCTTAGCCTAAGCCTAGGGGTGCCCTAGCCTTAGGCTAGGGTAGCCCTAGCCTTAGCTTAAGCCTAGGGGTGCCCTAGCCTAAGCCTAGGGGTGCCCTAGCCTTAGGCTAGGGGAGCCCTAGCCTTAGCTTAAGCCTAGGGGTGCCCTAGCCTAAGCCTAGGGGTGCCCTAGCCTAAGCCTAGGGGTGCCCAAGCCTAAGCCTAAGGGTGTCCTAGCCGTAGGCTAGGGGAGCCCTACCCTAAGCCTAAGACTAGTGTTGCCCTAGCCTAAGCCTAGGGTGCCCTAACCTAAGCCTAGGGGTGCCCAAGCCTTAGGCTAGGGGAGCCCTAGCCTTAGCCAAAGCCTAGGGGTGCCCAAGCCTAAGCCTAGGAGTGCCCTAGCCTAACCCTAAGGTGCCCTAGCCTTAGGCTAGGGAAGCCCTTGCCTTAGCCTAAACCTAGGGGTGCCCTATCCTAAGCCTAGGGGTGCCCTATCCTAAGCCTAGGGGTGCCCCAACCTAAGGTTAGTGGTGCCATAACCTTAGGCTAGGGGATCCCTAGCCTTAGGCTAAATCTAGGGGTGCCCTAGCCTAATCCTAGGGGTGCCCTAGCCTAAGCTTAGGTGTGCCCTAGCCTAAGCCTAGGGGTGCCCTAGCCTAAGATTAGGGGTGCCCTAGCCTTAGGCTAGGGGAGCCCTAGCCTTAGCCTAAGCCTTGGGGTGCCCTAGCCTAAGCCTAGGGGTGCCCTAGCCTTAGGCTAAGGGAGCCCTAGCCTTAGCCAAAGCATAGGGGTGCCCTAGCCTAAGCCTAGGGGTGCCCAAGCCTAAGCCTAGGGGTGCCCTAGCCTTAGGCTAGGGGAGCCCTAGCCTGAGCCTGAGCTAGGGGTTCCCTAGCCTAAGCCTAGGTGTGCCCTATCCTAAGCCTAAGGGTGCCCTAGCCTAAGCCAAGGGGTGCCCTAGCCTAAGCCTAGTGGTGCCCTAGCCTAAGACTAGTGGTGCCCTAGACTTAGGCTAGGGGAGCCCTAGACTTAGCCTAAGCCTAGTGAGCCCTAGCCTAAGCCTAGTGGTGGCCTAACCTTAGGCTAGGGGATCCCTAGCCTTAGGCTAATTCTAGGGGTGCCCTAGCCTAATCCTAGGGGTTCCCTAGCCTAAGCCTAGGTGTACCCTAGCCTAAGCCTAGGGGTGCCCTAGCCGAAGCCTAGGGGTGCCCTAGCCTTAGGCTAGGGAATCCCTATCCTTAGCCTAAGCCTAGGGGTGCCCTAGCCTAAGCCTAGGGGTGCCCTGGCACTAGCCTAAGCCTAGGGGTGCCTTAGCCTAAGCCTAGGGATGCCCAAGCCTAAGGCTAAGGCTGCCCTATCCTAAGCCTAGGGGTGCCCTAGCCTAAGGTTATTGGTGCCCTAACCTTAGGCTAGGGGAGCCCTAGCCTTTGCCTAAGCCTAGGGGTGCCCTAGCCTAAGCCTAGGGGTGCCCTAGCCTAAGCCTAGGGGTGCCCTAGCCTATACCTTGGGTTGCCCTAGCCTAAGCCAAGGGGTGGCCTAGCCTTAGGCTAGGGGAACCCTAGCCTTAGCCTAAGCCTAGGGGTGCCCTAGCCTAAGCCAAGGGGTGCCCTAGCCTTAGGCTAGGGGAACCCTAGCCTTAGCCTAAGCCTAGGGGTGCCCTAGCCTAAGCCTAGGGGTGCCCTAGCCTAAGAATAGGGGTGCCCTAGCATTATGCTAGGGGAGCCCTAGCCTTATGCTAAGCATAGTCGTGCCCTAGCCTAAGCCTAGGGGTGTCCTAGTCTAAGCCTTGGGGTGCCCTAGCCTAAGTCTAGGGGTGCCCTAGCCTTAGGGTAGGGGAGCCCGAGCCTTAGCCTAAGCCTAGGGGTGCCCTGGCCTAAGAATAGGGGTGCCCTGACCTAAGCCTAGGGGTGCCCTAGCCTAAGGTTAGTGATGCCCTAACCTTAGGCTAGGGTATCCCTAGCCTTAGGCTAAATCTAGGGGTGCCCTAGCTTAATCCTAGGGGTGCCCTAGCCTAAGCTTAGGTGTGCCCTAGCCTAAGCCTAGGGGTGCCCTAGCCTAAGATTAGTGGTGCCCTAGCCTTAGGCTAGGAGAGTCCTAGCCTTAGCCTAAGCCTAGGGGTGCCCTAGCCTTAGGCTAGGGGAGCCCTAGCCTTAGCCTAAGCTAGGTGTTCCCTAGCCTAAGCCTAGGGGTGCCCTATCCTAAGCCTATGGGTGCCCTAGCCTTAGCCAAGGGGTGCCCTAGCCTAAGCCTAGGGGTGCCCTAGCCTAAGCCTAGTGGTGCCCTAGACTTAGGCTAGGGGAGCCCTAGACTTAGCCTAAGCCTAGGTGTGCCCTAGCCTAAGCCTAGTGGTGCCCTAACCTTAGGCTAGGGCATCCCTAGCCTTAGGCTAATTCGAAGGGTGCCCTAGCCTAATCCTAGGGGTGCCCTAGCCTAAGCCTAGGGGTGCCCTAGCCTAAGCCTAGGGGTGCCCTAGCCGAAGCCGAGGGTTGCCCTAGCCTTAGGCTTGGGAATCCCTATCCTTAGCCTAAGCAAATGGGTGCCCTAGCCTAAGCCTAGGGGTGCCCTGGCACTAGCCTAAGCCTAGGGGTGCCATAGCCTAAGCATAGGGGTGCCCAAGTCTAAGCCTAAGGGTGCCCTAGCCTTAGGCTAGGGGAGCCCTAGCCTTAGGCTAGGGGAGCCCTAGCCTTAGCCTAAGCCTAGGGATGCCCTAGCCTAAGCCTAGGTGTGCCCTAACCTATGCCTAGGGGTGCCGTAGCCTAAGCCTAGGGGTGCCCTATCCTAAGCCTAGGGGTGCCCTAGCCTAAGGTTAGTGGTGCCCTAACCTTAGGCTAGGGGATCCCTAGCCTTAGGCTAAATCTAGGGGTGCCCTAGCCTAATCCTAGGGGTGCCCTAGCCTAAGCCTAGGGGTGTCCTAGCCTAAGCCTACGGGTGCCCTAGCCTTAGGCTAGGGGAGCCCTAGCCTTATCCTAAGCCTAGGGGTGCCCTAGCCTAAGCCTAGGGGTGCCCTAGCCTTAGGCTAGTTGAGACATAGCCTTAGCCTAAGCTAGGGGTGCCCAAGCCTAAGCCTAGTGGTGCCCTAGCCTAAGCCAAGGGGTGCACTAGCCTAAGCCTAGGGGTGCCCTAGCCTAAGCCTAGGGGTGCCCTGGCACTAGCCTAAGCCTAGGGGTGCCATAGCCTAAGCATAGGGGTGCCCAAGCCTAAGCCTAAAGGTGCCCTAGGCGTAGCTAGGGGAGCCCTAGCCTTAGCCTAAGCCTAGGGGTGCCCTAGCCTAAGCCTAGGTGTGCCCTAACCTAAGCCTAGGGGTTCCCTAGCCTAAGCCTAGGCGTTCCCAAGCCTTAGGCTAGGGAAACCCTAGCCTTAGCCTAAGCCTAGGGGTGTCCTAGCCTAAGCCTACGGGTGCCCTAGCCTTAGGCTAGGGGAGCCCTATTCTTAGCCTAAGCCTAGGGGTGCCCTAGCCTAAGCCTAGGGGTGCCCTAGCCTTAGGCTAGTTGAGACATAGCCTTAGCCTAAGCTAGGGGTGCCCAAGCCTAAGCCTAATGGTGCCCTAGCCTAAGCCAAGGGGTGCCCTAGCCTTAGCCTAGGGGTGCCCTAGCCTAAGACTAGGGGGCCCTAGCATTATGCTAGGGGAGCCCTAGCCTTATGCTAAGCCTATTTGTGCCCTAGCCTAAGCCTAGGGGTGCCCTAGCCTAAGCCTAGGGGTGCCCTATCCTAAGCCTATGGGTGCCCTAGCCTAAGCCTAGGGGTGCCCTAGCCTAAGTCTAGGGGTGCCCTAGCCATAGCCTAAGCCTAGGGGTGTCCTAGTGTAAGCCTAGGGGTGCCCTAGCCTAAGTCTAGGGGTGCCCTAGCCTTAGGGTAGGGGAGCCCTAGCCTTAGCCTACGCCTAGGGGTGCCCTGGCCTAAGAATAGGGGTGCCCTGGCCTAAGCCTAGGAGTGCCCTAGCCTAAGGTTAGTGGTGCCCTAACCTTAGGCTAGGGGATCCCTAGCCTTAGGCTAAATCTAGGGGTGCCCTAGCCTAATCCTAGGGGTGCCCTAGCCTAAGCTTAGGTATGCCCTAGCCTAAGCCTAGGGGTGCCCTAGCCTAAGATTAGGGGAGCCCTAGCCTTAGCCTAAGCTAGGGGTTGCCTAGCCTAAGCCTAGGGGTGCCCTATCCTAAGCCTAGGGGTGCCCTAGCCTAAGCCTAGGGGTGCCCTAGCCTAAGCCTAGGGGTGCCCTAGCCTAAGCCTAGGGGTTCCCTAGCCTAAGCCTAGGGGTGCCCTATCCTAAGCCCAGGGGTGCCCTAGCCTAAGCCTAGGGGTGCCCTAGCCTAAGCCTACGGGTGCCCTAGCCTAAGCCTAGTGGTGCCCTAGACTTAGGCTTGGGGAGCCCTAGACTTAGCCTAAGCCTAGGGGTGCCCTAGCCTAAGCCTAGTGGTGGCCTAACCTTAGGCTAGGGGATCCCTAGCCTTCGGCTAATTCGAGGGGTGCCCTAGCCTAATCCTAGGGGTGCCCTAGCCTAAGCCTATGTGTACCCTAGCCTAAGCCTAGGTGTGCCCTAGCCGAAGCCTAGGGGTGCCCTGGCACTACCCTAAGCCTAGGGGTGCCATAGCCTAAGCATAGGGGTGCCCAAGCCTAAGCCTAAGGGTGCCCTAGCCTTAGTCGAGGGGAGCCCTAGCCTTAGCCTAAGCCTAGGGGTGCCTAGCCTAAGCCTAGGGGTGCCCTAGCCTAAGCCTAGGGGTGCCATAGCCTAAGCCTAGGGGTGCCCACGCCTAAGCCTAAGGGTCCCCTAGTCTAAGCCTAGGGGTGCCCTAGCCTAAGCTTAGGGGTTCCCGAGCCTTAGGCTAGGGGACCCCTAGCCTTAGCCTAAGCCTAGTGGTGCCCTAGCCTAAACCTAGGGGTGACCTAGCCTAAGCTTAGGGGTGCCCTAGCCTAATCCTAGGGGTACCTTAGCCTTAGGCTAGGGGAGCCCTAGTCTTAGCCTAAGTCTAGGGGTGCCCTAGCCTAAGCCTAGGGGTGCCCTAGCCTAAGCCTAGGGGAGCCCTAGCCTTATCCTAAGCCTAGGGGTGCCCTAGCCTAAGCCTAGGGGTGCCCTAGCCTTAGGCTAGTTGAGACATAGCCTTAGCCTAAGCTAGGGGTGCCCAAGCCTAAGCCTAGTGGTGCCCTAGCCTAAGCCAAGGGGTGCACTAGCCTAAGCCTAGGGGTGCCCTAGCCTAAGCCTAGGGGTGCCCTGGCACTAGCCTAAGCCTAGGGGTGCCATAGCCTAAGCATAGGGGTGCCCAAGCCTAAGCCTAAAGGTGCCCTAGGCGTAGGCTAGGGGAGCCCTAGCCTTAGCCTAAGCCTAGGGGTGCCCTAGCCTAAGCCTATGTGTGCCCTAACCTAAGCCTAGGGGTTCCCTAGCCTAAGCCTAGGCGTTCCCAAGCCTTAGGCTAGGGAAACCCTAGCCTTAGCCTAAGCCTAGGGGTGCCCTAGCCTAAGCCTAGGGGTGTCCTAGCCTAAGCCTACGGGTGCCCTAGCCTTAGGCTAGGGGAGCCCTATTCTTAGCCTAAGCCTAGGGGTGCCCTAGCCTAAGCCTAGGGGTGCCCTAGCCTTAGGCTAGTTGAGACATAGCCTTAGCCTAAGCTAGGGGTGCCCAAGCCTAAGCCTAATGGTGCCCTAGCCTAAGCCAAGGGGTGCCCTAGCCTAAGCCTAGGGGTGCCCTAGCCTAAGACTAGGGGTGCCCTAGCATTATGCTAGGGGAGCCCTAGCCTTATGCTAAGCCTATTTGTGCCCTAGCCTAAGCCTAGGGGTGCCCTAGCCTAAGCCTAGGGGTGCCTTATCCTAAGCCTAGGGGTGCCCTAGCCTAAGCCTAGGGGTGCCCTAGCCTAAGTCTAGGGGTGCCCTAGCCTTAGCCTAAGCCTAGGGGTGTCCTAGTGTAAGCCTAGGGGTGCCCTAGCCTAAGTCTAGGGGTGCCCTAGCCTTAGGGTAGGGGAGCCCTAGCCTTAGCCTACGCCTAGGGGTGCCCTGGCCTAAGAATAGGGGTGCCCTGGCCTAAGCCTAGGAGTGCCCTAGCCTAAGGTTAGTGGTGCCCTAACCTTAGGCTAGGGGATCCCTAGCCTTAGGCTAAATCTAGGGGTGCCCTAGCCTAATCCTAGGGGTGCCCTAGCCTAAGCTTAGGTGTGCCCTAGCCTAAGCCTAGGGGTGCCCTAGCCTAAGATTAGGGGAGCCCTAGCCTTAGCCTAAGCTAGGGGTTCCCTAGCCTAAGCCTAGGGGTGCCCTATCCTAAGCCTAGGGGTGCCCTAGCCTAAGCCTAGGGGTGCCCTAGCCTAAGCCTAGGGGTGCCCTAGCCTAAGCCTAGGGGTTCACTAGCCTAAGCCTAGGGGTGCCCTATCCTAAGCCCAGGGGTGCCCTAGCCTAAGCCTACGGGTGCCCTAGCCTAAGCCTAGTGGTGCCCTAGACTTAGGCTTGGGGAGCCATAGACTTAGCCTAAGCCTAGGGGTGCCCTAGCCTAAGCCTAGTGGTGCCCTAACCTTAGGCTAGGGGATCCCTAGCCTTCGGCTAATTCGAGGGGTGCCCTAGCCTAATTCGAGGGGTGGCCTAGCCTAAGCCTAGGTGTGCCCTAGCCGAAGCCTAGGGGTGCCCTAGCCTTAGGCTAGGGAATCCCTATCCTTAGCCTAAGCCTAGGAGTGCCCAAGCCTAAGCCTAGGGGTGCCCTGGCACTACCCTAAGCCTAGGGGTGCCATAGCCTAAGCATAGGGGTGCCCAAGCCAAAGCCTAAGGGTGCCCTAGCCTTAGTCTAGGGGAGCCCTAGCCTTAGCCT
Source organism: Tenrec ecaudatus (assembly GCF_050624435.1). Classification (NCBI taxonomy): domain Eukaryota; kingdom Metazoa; phylum Chordata; class Mammalia; order Afrosoricida; family Tenrecidae; genus Tenrec; species Tenrec ecaudatus. Next base: position 1,800,236 of record NW_027459462.1, read on the forward strand.
AAGCCTAGGGGTGCCTAGCCTAAGCCTAGGGGTGCCCTAGCCTAAGCCTAGGGGTGCCATAGCCTAAGCCTAGGGGTGCCCAAGCCTAAGCCTAAGGGTGCCCTAGTCTAAGCCTAGGGGTGCCCTAGCCTAAGCTTAGGGGTTCCCGAGCCTTAGGCTAGGGGACCCCTAGCCTTAGCCTAAGCCTAGTGGTGCCCTAGCCTAAACCTAGGGGTGACCTAGCCTAAGCTTAGGGGTGCCCTAGCCTAAGCCTAGGGGTACCTTAGCCTTAGGCTAGGGGAGCCCTAGTCTTAGCCTAAGTCTAGGGGTGCCCTAGCCTAAGACTACGGGTGCCCTTGCCTAACCCTAGGGGTGCCTTAGCCTTATGCTAGGGGAGCCCTAGCCTTAGCTTAAGCTTAGGGGTGCCCTAACCTAAGCAGAGGGGTGCCCAAGCCTAAGCCTTCGGGTGCCCTAGCCTTAGGCTAGGGGAGCCCTAGACTTAGCCTACGCCTAGGGGTGCCCTAGCCTAAGCCTAGGGGTACCATAACGTAAGCCTTGGGGTGCCCTAGCCTAAGCCTAGGGGTGCCCTAGCCTTAGGCTAAGGGAGCCCTAGCCTTAGCCAAAGCCTAGGGGTGCCCAAGCCTAAGCCTAGGAGTGCGCTAGCCTAACCCTAAGGTGCCCTAGCCTTAGGCTAGGGAAGCCCTTGCCTTAGCCTAAACCTAGGGGTGCCCTATCCTAAGCCTAGGGGTGCCCTATCCTAACCTAGGGGTGCCCAAGCCTAAGGTTCGTGGTGCCCTAACCTTAGGCTAGGGGATCCTTAGCCTTAGGTTAAATCTAGGGGTGCCCTAGCCTAATCCTAGGGGTGCCCTAGCCTAAGCTTAGATGTGCCCTAGCCTAAGCCTAGGGGTGCCCTAGCCTAAGATTAGGGGTGCCCTAGCCTTAGGCTAGGGGAGCCCTAGCCTTAGCCTAAGCCTCGGGGTGCCCTAGCCTAAGCCTAGGGGTGCCCTAGCCTTAGGCTAGGGGAGCCCTAGCCTTAGCCTAAGCTAGGGGTTCCCTAGCCTAAGCCTAGGGGTGCCCTATCCTAAGCCTAGGGGTGCCCTATCCTAAGCCTAGGGGTGCCCTAGCCTAAGCCTAGTGGTGCCCTAGCCTAAGACTAGTGGTGCCCTAGACTTAGGCTAGGGGAGCCCTAGACTAAGCCTAAGCCTAGTGATGCCCTAGCCTAAGGCTAGTGGTGGCCTAACCTTAGGCTAGGGGATACCTAGCCTTAGGCTAATTCTAGGGGTGCCCTAGCCTAATCCTAGGGGTTCCCTAGCCTAAGCTTAGGTGTGCCCTAGCCTAAGCCTAGGGGTGCCCTAGCCTAAGATTAGTGGTGCCCTAGCCTTAGGCTAGGAGAGTCCTAGCCTTAGCCTAAGCCTAGGGGTGCCCTAGCCTTAGGCTAGGTTAGCCCTAGCCTTAGCCTAAGCTAGGTGTTCCCTAGCCTAAGCCTAGGGGTGCCCTATCCTAAGCCTATGGGTGCCCTAGCCTAAGCCAAGGGGTGCCCTAGCCTAAGCCTAGGGGTGCCCTGGCCTAAGAATAGGGGTGCCCTGGCCTAAGCCTAGGGGTGCCCTAGCCTAAGGTTAGTGATGCCCTAACCTTAGGCTAGGGGATCCCTAGTCTTAGGCTAAATCTAGGGGTGCCCTAGCTTAATCCTAGGGGTGCCCTAGCCTAAGCTTAGGTGTGCCCTAGCCTAAGCCTAGGGGTGCCCTAGCCTAAGATTAGTGGTGCCCTAGCCTTAGGCTAGGAGAGTCCTAGCCTTAGCCTAAGCCTAGGGGTGCCCTAGCCTTAGGCTAGGGGAGCCCTAGCCTTAGCCTAAGCTAGGTGTTCCCTAGCCTAAGCCTAGGGGTGCCCTATCCTAAGCCTATGGGTGCCCTAGCCTAAGCCAAGGCGTGCCCTAGCCTAAGCCTAGGGGTGCCCTAGCCTAAGCCTAGTGGTGCCCTAGACTTAGGCTAGGGGAGCCCTACACTTAGCCTAAGCCTAGGTGTGCCCTAGCCTAAGACTAGTGGTGCCCTAACCTTAGGCTAGGGCATCCCTAGCCTTAGGCTAATTCGAGGGGTGCCCTAGCCTAATCCTAGGGGTGCCCTAGCCTAAGCCTAGGTGTACCCTAGCCTAAGCCTAGGGGTGCCCTAGCCGAAGCCGAGGGTTGCCCTAGCCTTAGCCTTGGGAATCCCTATCCTTAGCCTAAGCAAATGGGTGCCCTAGCCTAAGCCTAGGGGTGCCCTGGCACTAGCCTAAGCCTAGGGGTGTCATAGCCTAAGCATAGGGGTGCCCAAGCCTAAGCCTAAGGGTGCCCTAGCCTTAGGCTAGGGGAGCCCTAGCCTTAGCCTAAGCCCAGGGGTGCCCTAGCCTAAGCCTAGGGGTGCCCTGGCACTAGCCTAAGCCTAGGGGTGCCTTACCCTAAGCCTAGGGATGCCCAAGCCTAAGGCTAAGGGTGCCCTATCCTAAGCCTAGGGGTGCCCTAGCCTAACGTTATTGGTGCCCTAACCTTAGGCTAGGGGAGCCCTAGCCTTAGCCTAAGCCTAGGGGTGCCCTAGCCTAAGCATAGGGGTGCCCTAGCCTATACCTAGGGTTGCCCTAGCCTAAGCCAAGAGGTGCCCTAGCCTTAGGCTAGGGGAACCCTAGCCTTAGCCTAAGCCTAGGGGTGCCCTAGCCTAAGCCAAGGGGTGCCCTAGCCTTAGGCTAGGGGAAACCTAGCCTTAGCCTAAGCCTAGGGGTGCCCAAGCCTAAGCCTAGGGGTGCCCTAGCCTAAGCCTAGGGGTGCCCTAGCCTAAGCCTAGGGGTGCCCTAGCATTATGCTAGGGGAGCCCTAGCCTTATGCTAAGCATAGTCGTGCCCTAGCCTAAGCCTAGGGGTGTCCTAGTCGAATCCTAGGGGTGCCCTAGCCTAAGTCTAGGGGTGCCCTAGCCTTAGGGTAGGGGAGCCCTAGCCTTAGCCTAAGCCTAGGGGTGCCCTGGCCTAAGAATAGGGGTGCCCTGGCCTAAGCCTAGGGGTGCCCTAGCCTAAGGTTAGTGATGCCCTAACCTTAGGCTAGGGGATCCCTAGCCTTAGGCTAAATCTAGGGGTGCCCTAGCTTAATCCTAGGGGTGCCCTAGCCTAAGCTTAGGTGTGCCCCAGCCTAAGCCTAGGGGTGCCCTAGCCTAAGATTAGTGGTGCCCTAGCCTTAGGCTAGGAGAGTCCTAGCCTTAGCCTAAGCCTAGGGTGCCCTAGCCTTAGGCTAGGGGAGCCCTAGCGTTAGCCTAAGCTAGGTGTTCCCTAGCCTAAGCCTAGGGGTGCCCTATCCTAAGCCTATGGGTGCCCTAGCCTAAGCCAAGGGGTGCCCTAGCCTAAGCCTAGGGGTGCCCTAGCCTAAGCCTAGTAGTGCCCTAGATTTAGGCTAGGGGAGCCCCAGACTTAGCCTAAGCCTACGTGTGCCCTAGCCTAAGCCTAGTGGTGCCCTAACCTTAGGCTAGGGCATCCCTAGCCTTAGGCTAATTCGAGGGGTGCCCTAGCCTAATCCTAGGGGTGCCCTAGCCTAAGCCTAGGTGTACCCTAGCCTAAGCCTAGGGGTGCCCTAGCCTAAGCCTAGGTGTGCCCTAACCTAAGCCTAGGGGTGCTGTAGCCTAAGCCTAGGCGTTCCCTAGCCTTAGGGTAGGGAGACCCTAGCCTTAGCCTAAGCCTAGGGGTGCCCTAGCCTAAGCCCAGGGGTGCCCTATCCTAAGCCTAGGGGTGACCTAGCCTAAGGTTAGTGGTGCCCTAACCTTAGGCTAGGGGATCCCTAGCTTTAGGCTAATTTGAGGGGTGCCCTAGCCTAATCCTAGGGGTGCCCTTGCCTAAGCCTAGGTGTACCCTAGCCTAAGCCTTAGGGTGCCCTAGCCGAAGCCTAGGGGTGCCCTAGCCTTAGGCTAGGGAATCCCTATCCTTAGCCTAAGCCTAGGGGTGCCCTAGCCTAAGCCTAGGGGTGCCCTGGCACTAGCCTAAGCCTAGGGGTGCCATAGCCTAAGCATAGGGGTGCCCAAGCCTAAGCCTAAGGGTGCCCTAGGCGTAGCCTAAGGGAGCCCTAGCCTTAGCCTAAGCCTAGGGGTGCCCTAGCCTAAGCCTAGGTGTGCCCTAACCTAAGCCTAGGGGTTCCCTAGCCTAAGCCTAGGCGTTACCAAGCCTTAGGCTAGGGAAACCCTAGCCTTAGCCTAAGCCTAGGGGTGCCCTAGCCTAAGCCTAGGGGTGTCCTAGCCTAAGCCTACGGGTGCCCTAGCCTTAGGCTAGGGGAGCCCTAGCCTTAGCCTAAGCCTAGGGGTGCCCTAGCCTAAGCCTAGGGGTGCCCTAACCTTAGGCTAGTGAGACATAGCCTTAGCCTAAGCTAGGGGTGCCCAAGCCTAAGCCTAGTGGTGCCCTAGCCTAAGCCAAGGGGTACCCTAGCCTAAGCCTAGGGGTGCCCTATCCTAAGCCTAGGGGTGCCCTAGCATTATGCTAGGGGAGCCCTAGCCTTATGCTAAGCCTATTTGTGCCCTAGCCTAAGCCTAGGGGTGCCCTAGCCTAAGCTTAGGGTTGCCCTATCCTAAGTCTACGGGTGCCCTAGCCTAAGCCTAGGGGTGCCCTAGCCTAAATCTAGGGGTGCCCTAGCCTTAGCCTAAGCCTAGGGGTGTCCTAGTGTAAGCCTAGGGGTGCCCTAGCCTAAGTCTAGGGGTGCCCTAGCCTTAGGGTAGGGGAGCCCTAGCCTTAGCATACGCCTAGGGGTGCCCTGGCCTAAGAATAGGGGTGCCCTGGCCTATGCCTAGGGGTGCCCTAGCCTAAGGTTAGTGGTGCCCTAACCTTAGGCTAGGGGATCCCTAGCCGTAGGGTAAATCTAGGGGTGCCCTAGCCTAATCCTAGGGGTGCCCTAGCCTAAGCTTAAGTGTGCCCTAGCCTAAGCCTAGGGATGCCCTAGCCTAAGATTAGGGGTGCCCTAGCCTTAGGCTAGGGGAGCCCTAGCCTTAGCCTAAGCCTAGGGGTGCCCTAGCCTAAGCCTAGGGGTGCCCCAGCCTTAGGCTAGGGGAGCCCTAGCCTTAGCCTAAGCCTAGGGGTGGCCTAGCCTAAGCCTAGGGTTGCCCTAGCCTTAGGCTAGGGGAGCCCTAGCCTTAGCCTAAGCTAGGGGTTCCCTAGCCTAAGCCTAGGGGTGCCCTATCCTAAGCCTAGGGGTGCCCTAGCCTAAGCCTAGGGGTGCCCTAGCCTAGACCTAGTGGTGCCCTAGCCTAAGACAAGTGGTGCCCTAGACTTAGGCTAGGGGAGCCCTAGACTTAGCCTAAGCCTAGTGGTGCCCTAGCCTAAGCCTAGTGGTGGCCTAACCTTAGGCTAGGGGATCCCTAGCCTTAGGCTAATTCTAGGGGTGCCCTAGCCTAATCCTAGGGGTTCCCTAGCCTAAGCCTATGTGTACCCTAGCCTAAGCCTAGGGGTGCCCTAGCCGAAGCCTAGGGGTGCCCTGGCACTAGCCTAAGCCTAGGGGTGCCTTAGCCTAAGCCTAGGGATGCCCAAGCCTAAGGCTAAGGGTGCCCTATCCTAAGCCTAGGGGTGCCCTAGCCTAAGGTTATTGGTGCCCTAACCTTAGGCTAGGGGAGCCCTAGCCTTAGCCTAAGCCTAGGGGTGCCCTAGCCTAAGCATAGGGGTGCCCTAGCCTATACCTAGGGTTGCCCTAGCCTAAGCCAAGAGTTGCCCTAGCCTTAGGCTAGGGGAACCCTAGCCTTAGCCTAAGCCTAGGGGTGCCCTAGCCTAAGCCTAGGGGTGCCCTAGCCTAAGCCTAGGGGTGCCCTAGCATTATGCTAGGGGAGCCCTAGCCTTATGCTAAGCATAGTCGTGCCCTAGCCTAAGCCTAGGGGTGTCCTAGTCGAATCCTAGGGGTGCCCTAGCCTAAGTCTAGGGGTGCCCTAGCCTTAGGGTAGGGGAGCCCTAGCCTTAGCCTAAGCCTAGGGGTGCCCTGGCCTAAGAATAGGGGTGCCCTGGCCTAAGCCTAGGGGTGCCCTAGCCTAAGGTTAGTGATGCCCTAACCTTAGGCTAGGGGATCCCTAGCCTTAGGCTAAATCTAGGGGTGCCCTAGCTTAATCCTAGGGGTGCCCTAGCCTAAGCTTAGGTGTGCCCCAGCCTAAGCCTAGGGGTGCCCTAGCCTAAGATTAGTGGTGCCCTAGGCTTAGGCTAGGAGATTCCTAGCCTTAGCCTAAGCCTACGGGTGCCCTAGCCTTAGGCTAGGGGAGCCCTAGCCTTAGCCTAAGCTAGGTGTTCCCTAGCCTAAGCCTAGGGGTGCCCTATCCTAAGCCTATGGGTGCCCTACCCTAAGCCAAGGGGTGCCCTAGCCTAAGCCTAGGGGTGCCCTAGCCTAAGCCTAGTAGTGCCCTAGACTTAGGCTAGGGGAGCCCCAGACTTAGCCTAAGCCTAGGTGTGCCCTAGCCTAAGCCTAGTGGTGCCCTAACCTTAGGCTAGGGCATCCCTAGCCTTAGGCTAATGCGAGGGGTGCCCTAGCCTAATCCTAGGGGTGCCCTAGCCTAAGCCTATGTGTACCCTAGCCTAAGCCTAGGGGTGCCCTAGCCTAAGCCTAGGTGTGCCCTAACCTAAGCCTAGGGGTGCTGTAGCCTAAGCCTAGGCATTCCCTAGCCTTAGGGTAGGGAGACCCTAGCCTTAGCCTAAGCCTAGGGGTGCCCTAGCCTAAGCCTAGGGGTGCCCTATCCTAAGCCTAGGGGTGACCTAGCCTAAGGTTAGTGGTGCCCTAACCTTAGGCTAGGGGATCCCTAGCCTTAGGCTAAATCTAGGTGTGCCATAGCCTAAGCCTAGGGGTGCCCTAGCCTTAGGCTAGGGGAGCCCTAGCCTTAGCCTAAGCCTAGGTGTGCCTTAGCCTAAGCCTAGGGGTGCCCTATCCTAAGCCTATGGGTGCCCTAGCCTAAGCCTAGGGGTGCCCTACCCTAATCTTAGGGGTGCCCTAGCCTAAGCCTAGTGGTGCCCAAACTTAGGCTAGGGGAGCCCTAGACTTAGCCTAAGCCTAGGGGTGCCATAGCCTAAGCCTAGGGGTGCCCTAGCCTTAGGCTAGGGGAGCCCTAGCCTTAGCCTAAGCCTAGGTGTGCCTTAGCCTAAGCCTAGGGGTGCCCTATCCTAAGCCTATGGGTGCCCTAGCCTAAGCCTAGGGGTGCCCTACCCTAATCTTAGGGGTGCCCTAGCCTAAGCCTAGTGGTGCCCTAACCTTAGGCTAGGGGATCCCTAGCTTTAGGCTAATTCGAGGGGTGCCCTAGCCTAATCCTAGGGGTGCCCTAGCCTAAGCCTAGGTGTACCCTAGCCTAAGCCTTAGGGTGCCCTAGCCGAAGCCTAGGGGTGCCCTAGCCTTAGGCTAGGGAATCCCTATCCTTAGCCTAAGCCTAGGGGTGCCCTAGCCTAAGCCTAGGGTTGCCCTGGCACTAGCCTAAGCCTAGGGGTGCCATAGCCTAAGCATAGGGGTGCCCAAGCCTAAGCCTAAGGGTGCCCTAGGCGTAGCCTAAGGGAGCCCTAGCCTTAGCCTAAGCCTAGGGGTGCCCTAGCCTAAGCCTAGGTGTGCCCTAACCTAAGCCTAGGGGTTCCCTAGCCTAAGCCTAGGCGTTCCCAAGCCTTAGGCTAGGGAAACCCTAGCCTTAGCCTAAGCCTAGGGGTGCCCTAGCCTAAGCCTAGGGGTGTCCTAGCCTAAGCCTACGGGTGCCCTAGCCTTAGGCTAGGGGAGCCCTAGCCTTAGCCTAAGCCTTGGGGTGCCCTAGCCTAAGCCTAGGGGTGCCCTAGCCTTAGGCTAGTTGAGACATAGCCTTAGCCTAAGCTAGGGGTGCCCAAGCCAAAGCCTAGTGGTGCCCTAGCCTAAGCCAAGGGGTGCCCTAGCCTAAGCCTAGGGGTGCCCTAGCATTATGCTAGGGGAGCCCTAGCCTTATGCTAAGCCTATTTGTGCCCTAGCCTAAGCCTAGGGGTGCCCTAGCCTAAGCTTAGGGGTGCCCTATCCTAAGTCTAGGGGTGCCCTAGCCTACGCCTAGGGGTGCCCTGGCCTAAGAATAGGGGTGCTCTGGCCTATGCCTAGGGGTGCCCTAGCCTAAGGTTAGTGGTGCCCTAACCTTAGGCTAGGGGATCTCTAGCCGTAGGCTAAATCTAGGGGTGCCCTAGCCTAATCCTAGGGGTGCCCTAGCCTAAGCTTAGGTGTGCCCTAGCCTAAGCATAGGGATGCCCTAGCCTAAGATTAGGGGTGCCCTAGCCTTAGGCTAGGGGAGCCCTAGCCTTAGCCTAAGCCTAGGGGTGCCCTAGCCTAAGCCTAGGGGTGCCCCAGCCTTAGGCTAGGGGAGCCCTAGCCTTAGCCTAAGCCTAGGGGTGCCCTAGCCTAAGCCTAGGGGTGCCCTAGCCTTAGGCTAGGGGAGCCCTAGCCTTAGCCTAAGCTAGGGGTTCCCTAGCCTAAGCCTAGGGGTGCCCTATCCTAAGCCTAGGGGTGCCCTAGCCTAAGCCTAGGGGTGCCCTAGCCTAAGCCTAGTGGTGCCCTAGCCTAAGCCTAGTGGTGCCCTAGCCTAAGCCTAGGGGTGCCCTAGCCTAAGCCTAGTGATGCCCTAGCCTAAGCCTAGTGGTGGCCTAACCTTAGGCTAGGGGATCCCTAGCCTTAGGCTAATTCTAGGGGTGCCCTAGCCTAATCCTAGGGGTTCCCTAGCCTAAGCCTAGGTGTACCCTAGCCTAAGCCTAGGGGTGCCCTAGCCGAAGCCTAGGGGTCCCCTAGCCTTAAGCTAGGGAATCCCTATCCTTAGCCTAAGCCTAGGGGTGCCCTAGCCTAAGCCTAGGGGTGCCCTGGCACTAGCCTAAGCCTAGGGGTGCCTTAGCCTAAGGTTATTGGTGCCCTAACCTTAGGCTAGGGGAGCCCTAGCCTTAGCCTAAGCCTAGGGGTGCCCTAGCCTAAGCATAGGGGTGCCCTAGCCTATACCTAGGGTTGCCCTAGCCTAAGCCAAGAGGTGCCCAAGCCTAAGGCTAAGGGTGCCCTATCCTAAGCCTAGGGGTGCCCTAGCCTAAGGTTATTGGTGCCCTAACCTTAGGCTAGGGGAGCCCTAGCCTTAGCCTAAGCCTAGGGGTGCCCTAGCCTAAGCATAGGGGTGCCCTAGCCTATACCTAGGGTTGCCCTAGCCTAAGCCAAGAGGTGCCCTAGCCTTAGGCTAGGGGAACCCTAGCCTTAGCCTTAGCCTAAGCCTAGGGGTGCCCTAGCCTAAGCCAAGGGGTGCCCTAGCCTTAGGCTAGGGGAACCCTAGCCTTAGCCTAAGCCTAGGGGTGCCCTAGCCTAAGCCTAGGGGTGCCCTAGCCTAAGCCTAGGGGTGCCCTAGCATTATGCAAGGGGAGCCCTAGCCTTATGCTAAGCATAGTCGTGCCCTAGCCTAAGCCTAGGGGTGTCCTACTCGAATCCTAGGGGTGCCCTAGCCTAAGTCTAGGGGTGCCCTAGCCTTGGGCTAATTCGAGGGGTACCCTAGCCTAATCCTAGGGGTGCCCTAGCCTAAGCCTAGGTGTACCCTAGCCTAATCCTAGGGGTGCCCTAGCCTAAGCTTAGGTGTGCCCTAGCCTAAGCCTAGGGTTGCCCTAGCCTAAGATTAGGGTTGCTCTAGCCTTAGGCTAGGGGAGCCCTAGCCTTAGCCTAAGCCTTGGGGTGCCCTAGCCTAAGCCTAGGGGTGCCCTAGCCTTAGGCTAAGGTTGCCCTAGCCTTAGCCAAAGCCTAGGGGTGCCCAAGCCTAAGCCTAGGAGTGCGCTAGCCTAACCCTAAGGTGCCCTAGCCTTAGGCTAGGGAAGCCCTTGCCTTAGCCTAAATCTAGGGGTGCCCTATCCTAAGCCTAGGTGTGCCCTATCCTAAGCCTAGGGGTGCCCTAGCCTAAGGTTAGTGGTGCCCTAACCTTAGGCTAGGGGATCCCTAGCCTTAGGCTAAATCTAGGGGTGCCCTAGCCTAATCCTAGGGGTGCCCTAGCCTAAGCTTAGGTGTGCCCTAGCCTAAGCCTAGGGGTGCCCCAGCCTAAGATTAGGGGTGCCCTAGCCTTAGGCTAGGGGAGCCCTAGCATTAGCCTAAGCTAGGGGTTCCCTAGCCTAAGCCTAGGGGTGCCCTATCCTAAGCCTAGGGGTGCCCTAGCCTAAGCCTAGGGGTGCCCTAGCCTAAGCCTAGTGGTGCCCTAGCCTAAGACTTGTGGTGCCCTAGACTTAGCCTAGGGGAGCCCTAGACTTAGCCTAAGCCTAGTGATGCCCTATCCTAAGCATATGGGTGCCCTAGCCTAAGCCAAGGGGTGCCCTAGCCTAAGCCTAGGGGTGCCCTAGCCTAAGCCTAGTGGTGCCCTAGACTTAGGCTAGGGGAGCCCTAGACTTAGCCTAAGCCTAGGTGTGCCCTAGCCTAAGCCTAGTGGTGCCCTAACCTTAGGCTAGGGCATCCCTAGACTTAGACTAATTCGAGGGGTGCCCTAGCCTAATCCTAGGGGTGCCCTAGCCTAAGCCTTGGGGTGCCCTAGTCTTAGGCTGTGGGATCCCTAGCCTTAGCCTAAACTAGGGGTGCCCTAGCCTACGCCTAGGGGTGCCCTATCATAAGCCTTGGGGTGCCCTAGCCTAAGCCTAGGGGTACCTTAGCATTAGGCTAGGGGAGCCCTAGTCTTAGCCTAAGTCTAGGGGTGCCCTAGCCTAAGCCTAGGGGTGCCCTAGCCTAAGCCTAGTGGTGGCTTAGCCTTATGCTCTGGGAGCCCTAGCCTTAGCTTAAGCTTAGGGGTGCCCTAACCTAAGCAGAGGGGTGCCCAAGCCTAAGCCTAGGGGTGCCCTAGCCTTAGTCTAGGGGAGCCCTAGACTTAGCCTAAGCCTAGGGGTGCCATAGCCTAAGCCTAGGGGTGCCCTAGCCTTAGGCTAGGGGAGCCCTAGCCTTAGCCTAAGCCTAGGTGTGCCTTAGCCTAAGCCTAGGGGTGCCCTATCCTAAGCCTATGGGTGCCCTAGCCTAAGCCTAGGGGTGCCCTACCCTAATCTTAGGGGTGCCCTAGCCTAAGCCTAGTGGTGCCCTAACCTTAGGCTAGGGGATCCCTAGCTTTAGGCTAATTCGAGGGGTGCCCTAGCCTAATCCTAGGGGTGCCCTAGCCTAAGCCTAGGTGTACCCTAGCCTAAGCCTTAGGGTGCCCTAGCCGAAGCCTAGGGGTGCCCTAGCCTTAGGCTAGGGAATCCCTATCCTTAGCCTAAGCCTAGGGGTGCCCTAGCCTAAGCCTAGGGTTGCCCTGGCACTAGCCTAAGCCTAGGGGTGCCATAGCCTAAGCATAGGGGTGCCCAAGCCTAAGCCTAAGGGTGCCCTAGGCGTAGCCTAAGGGAGCCCTAGCCTTAGCCTAAGCCTAGGGGTGCCCTAGCCTAAGCCTAGGTGTGCCCTAACCTAAGCCTAGGGGTTCCCTAGCCTAAGCCTAGGCGTTCCCAAGCCTTAGGCTAGGGAAACCCTAGCCTTAGCCTAAGCCTAGGGGTGCCCTAGCCTAAGCCTAGGGGTGTCCTAGCCTAAGCCTACGGGTGCCCTAGCCTTAGGCTAGGGGAGCCCTAGCCTTAGCCTAAGCCTTGGGGTGCCCTAGCCTAAGCCTAGGGGTGCCCTAGCCTTAGGCTAGTTGAGACATAGCCTTAGCCTAAGCTAGGGGTGCCCAAGCCAAAGCCTAGTGGTGCCCTAGCCTAAGCCAAGGGGTGCCCTAGCCTAAGCCTAGGGGTGCCCTAGCATTATGCTAGGGGAGCCCTAGCCTTATGCTAAGCCTACTTGTGCCCTAGCCTAAGCCTAGGGGTGCCCTAGCCTAAGCTTAGGGGTGCCCTATCCTAAGTCTAGGGGTGCCCTAGCCTACGCCTAGGGGTGCCCTGGCCTAAGAATAGGGGTGCCCTGGCCTATGCCTAGGGGTGCCCTAGCCTAAGGTTAGTGGTGCCCTAACCTTAGGCTAGGGGATCTCTAGCCGTAGGCTAAATCTAGGGGTGCCCTAGCCTAATCCTAGGGGTGCCCTAGCCTAAGCTTAGGTGTGCCCTAGCCTAAGCATAGGGATGCCCTAGCCTAAGATTAGGGGTGCCCTAGCCTTAGGCTAGGGGAGCCCTAGCCTTAGCCTAAGCCTAGGGGTGCCCTAGCCTAAGCCTAGGGGTGCCCCAGCCTTAGGCTAGGGGAGCCCTAGCCTTAGCCTAAGCCTAGGGGTGCCCTAGCCTAAGCCTAGGGGTGCCCTAGCCTTAGGCTAGGGGAGCCCTAGCCTTAGCCTAAGCTAGGGGTTCCCTAGCCTAAGCCTAGGGGTGCCCTAGCCTAAGCCTAGGGGTGCCCTAGCCTAAGCCTAGTGGTGCCCTAGCCTAAGCCTAGTGGTGCCCTAGCCTAAGCCTAGGGGTGCCCTAGCCTAAGCCTAGTGATGCCCTAGCCTAAGCCTTGTGGTGGCCTAACCTTAGGCTAGGGGATCCCTAGCCTTAGGCTAATTCTAGGGGTGCCCTAGCCTAATCCTAGGGGTTCCCTAGCCTAAGCCTAGGTGTACCCTAGCCTAAGCCTAGGGGTGCCCTAGCCGAAGCCTAGGGGTCCCCTAGCCTTAAGCTAGGGAATCCCTATCCTTAGCCTAAGCCTAGGGGTGCCCTAGCCTAAGCCTAGGGGTGCCCTGGCACTAGCCTAAGCCTAGGGGTGCCTTAGCCTAAGCCTAGGGATGCCCAAGCCTAAGGCTAAGGGTGCCCTATCCTAAGCCTAGGGGTGCCCTAGCCTAAGGTTATTGGTGCCCTAACCTTAGGCTAGGGGAGCCCTAGCCTTAGCCTAAGCCTAGGGGTGCCCTAGCCTAAGCATAGGGGTGCCCTAGCCTATACCTAGGGTTGCCCTAGCCTAAGCCAAGAGGTGCCCTAGCCTTAGGCTAGGGGAACCCTAGCCTTAGCCTTAGCCTAAGCCTAGGGGTGCCCTAGCCTAAGCCAAGGGGTGCCCTAGCCTTAGGCTAGGGGAACCCTAGCCTTAGCCTAAGCCTAGGGGTGCCCTAGCCTAAGCCTAGGGGTGCCCTAGCCTAAGCCTAGGGGTGCCCTAGCATTATGCTAGGGGAGCCCTAGCCTTATGCTAAGCATAGTCGTGCCCTAGCCTAAGCCTAGGGGTGTCCTACTCGAATCCTAGGGGTGCCCTAGCCTAAGTCTAGGGGTGCCCTAGCCTTGGGCTAATTCGAGGGGTACCCTAGCCTAATCCTAGGGGTGCCCTAGCCTAAGCCTAGGTGTACCCTAGCCTAATCCTAGGGGTGCCCTAGCCTAAGCTTAGGTGTGCCCTAGCCTAAGCCTAGGGTTGCCCTAGCCTAAGATTAGGGTTGCTCTAGCCTTAGGCTAGGGGAGCCCTAGCCTTAGCCTAAGCCTTGGGGTGCCCTAGCCTAAGCCTAGGGGTGCCCTAGCCTTAGGCTAAGGTTGCCCTAGCCTTAGCCAAAGCCTAGGGGTGCCCAAGCCTAAGCCTAGGAGTGCGCTAGCCTAACCCTAAGGTGCCCTAGCCTTAGGCTAGGGAAGCCCTTGCCTTAGCCTAAATCTAGGGGTGCCCTATCCTAAGCCTAGGTGTGCCCTATCCTAAGCCTAGGGGTGCCCTAGCCTAAGGTTAGTGGTGCCCTAACCTTAGGCTAGGGGATCCCTAGCCTTAGGCTAAATCTAGGGGTGCCCTAGCCTAATCCTAGGGGTGCCCTAGCCTAAGCTTAGGTGTGCCCTAGCCTAAGCCTAGGGGTGCCCCAGCCTAAGATTAGGGGTGCCCTAGCCTTAGGCTAGGGGAGCCCTAGCCTTAGCCTAAGCTAGGGGTTCCCTAGCCTAAGCCTAGGGGTGCCCTATCCTAAGCCTAGGGGTGCCCTAGCCTAAGCCTAGGGGTGCCCTAGCCTAAGCCTAGTGGTGCCCTAGCCTAAGACTTGTGGTGCCCTAGACTTAGCCTAGGGGAGCCCTAGACTTAGCCTAAGCCTAGTGATGCCCTATCCTAAGCATATGGGTGCCCTAGCCTAAGCCAAGGGGTGCCCTAGCCTAAGCCTAGGGGTGCCCTAGCCTAAGCCTAGTGGTGCCCTAGACTTAGGCTAGGGGAGCCCTAGACTTAGCCTAAGCCTAGGTGTGCCCTAGCCTAAGCCTAGTGGTGCCCTAACCTTAGGCTAGGGCATCCCTAGACTTAGACTAATTCGAGGGGTGCCCTAGCCTAATCCTAGGGGTGCCCTAGCCTAAGCCTTGGGGTGCCCTAGTCTTAGGCTGTGGGATCCCTAGCCTTAGCCTAAACTAGGGGTGCCCTAGCCTACGCCTAGGGGTGCCCTATCATAAGCCTTGGGGTGCCCTAGCCTAAGCCTAGGGGTACCTTAGCATTAGGCTAGGGGAGCCCTAGTCTTAGCCTAAGTCTAGGGGTGCCCTAGCCTAAGCCTAGGGGTGCCCTAGCCTAAGCCTAGTGGTGGCTTAGCCTTATGCTCTGGGAGCCCTAGCCTTAGCTTAAGCTTAGGGGTGCCCTAACCTAAGCAGAGGGGTGCCCAAGCCTAAGCCTAGGGGTGCCCTAGCCTTAGTCTAGGGGAGCCCTAGACTTAGCCTAAGCCTAGGGGTGCCCTAGCCTAAGCCTAGGGTTACCATAACGTAAGCCTAGGGGTGCCCAAGCCTAAGCCTAAGGGTGCCCTAGCCTTAGGTTAGGGGAGCGCTAGCGTAAAACTAAGCCTAGTGGTGCCCTAGCCTAAGTCTAGGGGTGCCCTACCCTAAGCCTAGGGGTGCCCTAGCCTTAGGCTAGGGGAGCCCTAGCCTTAGCCTAAGCCTAGGGGTGCCCTAGTCTTAGGCTAGGGGAGCCCTAGCCTTAGCTTAAGCCTAGGGGTGCCCTAGCCTAAGCCTAGGGGTGCCGTAGCCTAAGCCTAGGGGTGCCATAGCCTAAGCCTAGGGGTGCCCAAGCCTAAGCCTAAGGGTGTCCTAGCCTTAGGCTAGGGGAGCCCTAGCCTTAGCCTAAGCCTAGGGGTGCCCAAGCCTAAGCCTAAGAGTGCCCTTGCCTAACCCTAGGGGTGCCCTAGCCTTAGCCAAAGCCTAGGGGTGCCCTAGCCTAAGCCTAGGGTTGCCTTAGCCTTAGGCGAGGGGAGTCCTAGCCTTAGCCTAAGCCGACGGGTGCCCTAGCCTAAGCCTAGGAGTGCCCTATCCTAAGCCTAGGGGTGCCCTAGCCTAAGTCTAGGGGTGCCCTAGCCTAAGCGTAGGGGTGCCCTAGCTTAAGCTAGGGGTGCCCTAGCCTAAGCCTAGGGGTGCCATAGCCTAAGCCTAGGGGAGCCCTAGACTTAACCTAAGCCTAGGGGTGCCCTAGCCTAATAATTGTGGTGCCCTAGCCTAAGCCTAGGGGTGCCCTCGCCTTAGTCTAGGCGAGCCCTAGCTTTAGCCTAAGCCTAGGGGTGCCCTAGCCTAAGCATAGGGGTGCACTAGCCTAAGCCTAGGGGTGCCCTAGCCTTAGGCTAGGGAAGCCCTTGCCTTAGCCTAAACCTAGGGGTGCCCTATCCTAAGCCTAGGGGTGCCCTAGCCTAAGCCTAGGGGTGCCCTAGCCTAAGGTTAGTGGTGCCCTAACCTTAGGCTAGGGGATCCCTAGCCTTAGGCTTAATCTAGGGGTGCCCTAGCCTAATCCTAGGGGTGCCCTAGCCTAAGCTTAGGTGTGCCCTAGCCTAAGCCTAGGGGTGCCCTAGCCTAAGATTAGGGGTGCCCTAGCCTTAGGCTAGGGGAGCCCTAGCCTTAGCCTAAGCCTTGGGGTGCCCTAGCGTAAGCCTAGTGGTGCCCTAGCCTAAGCCTAGGGGTGCCTTAGCCTTAGGCTAGGGGAGCCCTAGCCTTAGCTTAAGCTTAGGGGTGCCCTAACCTAAGCAGAGGGGTGCCCAAGCCTAAGCCTAGGGGTGCCCTAGCCTTAGGCTAGGGGAGCCCTAGACTTAGCCTAAGCCTAGGGGTGCCCTAGCCTAAGCCTAGGGGTACCATAACGTAAGCCTAGGGGTGCCCAAGCCTAAGCCTAAGGGTGCCCTAGCCTTAGGCTAGGGGAGCGCTAGCGTAAAACTAAGCCTAGTGGTGCCCTAGCCTAAGTCTAGGGGTGCCCTATCCTAAGCCTAGGGGTTGCCTAGCCTTAGGCTAGGGGAGCCCTAGCCTTAGCCTAAGCCTAGGGGTGCCCTAGCTTTAGGCTAGGGGAGCCCTAGCCTTAGCTTAAGCCTAGGGGTGCCCTAGCCTAAGCCTAGGGGTGCCCTAGCCTTAGGCTAGGGGAGCCCTAGCCTTAGCTTAAGCCTAGGGGTGCCCTAGCCTAAGCCTAGGGGTGCCCTAGCCTAAGCCTAGGGGTGCCAAGCCTAAGCCTAAGGGTGTCCTAGCCTTAGGCTAGGGGAGCCCTACCCTAAGCCTAAGACTAGTGTTGCCCTAGCCTAAGCCTAGGGTGCCCTAGCCTAAGCCTAGGGGTGCCCTTGCCTTAGGCTAGGGGAGCCCTAGCCTTAGCCAAAGCCTAGGGGTGCCCAAAGCTAAGCCTAGGAGTGCCCTAGCCTAACCCTAAGGTGCCCTAGCCTTAGGCTAGGGAAGCCCTTGCCTTAGCCTAAACCTAGGGGTGCCCTATCCTAAGCCTAGGGGTGCCCTATCCTAAGCCTAGGGGTGCCCTAGCCTAAGGTTAGTGGTGCCCTAACCTTAGGCTAGGGGATCCCTAGCCTTAGGCTAAATCTAGGGGTGCCCTAGCCTAATCCTAGGGGTGCCCTAGCCTAAGCTTAGGTGTGCCCTATCCTAAGCCTAGGGGTGCCCTAGCCTAAGATTAGGGGTGCCCTAGCCTTAGGCTAGGGGAGCCCTAGCCTTAGCCTAAGCCTTGGGGTGCCCTAGCCTAAGCCTAGGGGTGCCCTAGCCTTAGGCTAAGGGAGCCCTAGCCTTAGCCAAAGCCTAGGTGTGCCCAAGCCTAAGCCTAGGAGTGTGCTAGCCTAACCCTAAGGTGCCCTAGCCTTAGGCTAGGGAAGCCCTTGCCTTAGCCTAAACCTAGGGGTGCCCTATCCTAAGCCTAGGGGTGCCCTATCCTAAGCCTAGGGGTGCCCTAGCCTAAGGTTAGTGGTGCCCTAACCTTAGGCTAGGGGATCCTTAGCCTTAGGTTAAATCTAGAGGTGCCCTAGCCTAATCCTAGGGGTGCCCTAGCCTAAGCTTAGATGTGCCCTAGCCTAAGCCTAGGGGTGCCCTAGCCTAAGATTAGGGGTGCCCTAGCCTTAGGCTAGGGGAGCCCTAGCCTTAGCCTAAGCCTAGGGGTGCCCTAGCCTAAGCCTAGGGGTGCCCTAGCTTAATCCTAGGGGTGCCCTAGCCTAAGCTTAGGTGAGCCGTAGCCTAAGCCTAGGGGTGCGCTAGCCTAAGATTAGTGGTGCCCTAGCCTTAGGCTAGGAGAGTCCTAGCCTTAGCCTAAGCCTAGGGGTGCCCTAGCCTTAGGCTAGGGGAGCACTAGCCTTAGCCTAAGCTAGGTGTTCCCTAGCCTAAGCCTAGGGGTGCCCTATCCTAAGCCTATGGGTGCCCTAGCCTAAGCCAAGGGGTGCCCTAACCTAAGCCTAGGGGTGCCCTAGCCTAAGCCTAGTGGTGCCCTAGACTTAGGCTAGGGGAGCCCTAGACTTAGCCTAAGCCTAGGTGTGCCCTAGCCTAAGCCTAGTGGTGCCCTAACCTTAGGGTAGGGCATCCCTAGCCTTAGGCTAATTCGAGGGGTGCCCTAGCCTAATCCTAGGGGTGCCCTAGCCTAAGCCTAGGTGTACCCTAGCCTAAGCCTAGGGGTGCCCTAGCCGAAGCCGAGGGTTACCTTGCCTTAGGCTTGGGAATCCCTATCCTTAGCCTAAGCAAATGGGTGCCCTAGCCTAAGCCTAGGGTGCCCTGGCACTAACCTAAGCCTAGGGGTGCCATAGCCTAAGCATAGGGGTGCCCAAGCCTAAGCCTAAGGGTGCCCTAGCCTTAGGCTAGGGGAGCCCTAGCCTTAGCCTAAGCCCAGGGGTGCCCTAGCCTAAGCCTAGGGGTGCCCTGGCACTAGCCTAAGCCTAGGGGTGCCTTAGCCTAAGCCTAGGGATGCCCAAGCCTAAGGCTAAGGGTGCCCTATCCTAAGCCTGGGGGTGCCCTAGCCTAAGGTTATTGGTGCCCTAACCTTAGGCTAGGGGAGCCCTAGCCTTAGCCTAAGCCTAGGGGTGCCCTAGCCTAAGCATAGGGGTGCCCTAGCCTATACCTAGGGTTGCCCTAGCCTAAGCCAAGAGGTGCCCTAGCCTTAGGCTAGGGGAACCCTAGCCTTAGCCTAAGCCTAGGGGTGCCCTAGCCTAAGAAAAGGGGTGCCCTAGCCTTAGGCTAGGGGAACCCTAGCCTTAGCCTAAGCCTAGGGGTGCCCTAGCCTAAGCCTAGGGGTGCCCTAGCCTAAGCCTAGGGGTGCCCTAGCATGATGCTAGGGGAGCCCTAGCCTTATGCTAAGCATAGTCGTGCCCTAGCCTAAGCCTAGGGGTGTCCTAATCGAATCATAGGGGTGCCCTAGCCTAAGTCTAGGGGTGCCCTAGCCTTAGGATAGGGGAGCCCTAGCCTTAGCCTAAGCCTAGGGGTGCCCTGGCCTAAGAATAGGGGTGCCCTGGCCTAATCCTAGGGGTGCCCTAGCCTAAGGTTAGTGATGCCCTAACCTTAGGCTAGGGGATCCCTAGCCTTAGGCTAAATCTAGGGGTGCCCTAGCTTAATCCTACGGGTGCCCTAGCCTAAGCTTAGGTGTGCCCCAGCCTAAGCCTAGGGGTGCCCTAGCCTAAGATTAGTGGTGCCCTAGCCTTAGGCTAGGAGAGTCCTAGCCTTAGCCTAAGCCTAGGGGTGCCCTAGCCTTAGGCTAGGGGAGCCCTAGCCTTAGCCTAAGCTAGGTGTTCCCTAGCCTAAGCCTAGGGGTGCCCTATCCTAAGCCTATGGGTGCCCTAGCCTAAGCCAAGGGGTGCCCTAGCCTAAGCCTAGGGGTGCCCTAGCCTAAGCCTAGTAGTGCCCTAGACTTAGGCTAGGGGAGCCCCAGACTTAGCCTAAGCCTAGGTGTGCCCTAGCCTAAGCCTAGTGGTGCCCTAACCTTAGGCTAGGGCATCCCTAGCCTTAGGCTAATTCGAGGGGTGCCCTAGCCTAATCCTAGGGGTGCCCTAGCCTAAGCCTAGGTGTACCCTAGCCTAAGCCTAGGGGTGCCCTAGCCTAAGCCTAGGTGTGCCCTAACCTAAGCCTAGGGGTGCTGTAGCCTAAGCCTAGGCGTTCCCTAGCCTTAGGGTAGGGAGAACCTAGCCTTAGCCTAAGCCTAGGTGTGCCCTAGCCTAAGCCTAGGGGTGCCCTATCCTAAGCCTAGGGGTGACCTAGCCTAAGGTTAGTGGTGCCCTAACCTTAGGCTAGGGGATCCCTAGCTTTAGGCTAATTTGAGGGGTGCCCTAGCCTAATCCTCGGGGTGCCCTAGCCTAAGCCTAGGTGTACCCTAGCCTAAGCCTTAGGGTGCCCTAGCCGAAGCCTAGGGGTGCCCTAGCCTTAGGCTAGGGAATCCCTATCCTTAGCCTAAGCCTAGGGGTGCCCTAGCCTAAGCCTAGGGGTGCCCTGGCACTAGCCTAAGCCTAGGGGTGCCATAGCCTAAGAATAGGGGTGCCCAAGCCTAAGCCTAAGGGTGCCCTAGGCGTAGACTAAGGGAGCCCTAGCCTTAGCCTAAGCCTAGGGGTGCCCTAGCCTAAGCCTAGGTGTGCCCTAACCTAAGCCTAGGGGTTCCCTAGCCTAAGCCTAGGCGTTCCCAAGCCTTAGGCTAGGGAAACCCTAGCCTTAGCCTAAGCCTAGGGGTGTCCTAGCTTAAGCCTACGGATGCCCTAGCCTTAGGCTAGGGGAGCCCTAGCCTTAGCTTAAGCCTAGGGGTGCCCTAGCCTAAGCCTAGGGGTGCCCTAGCCTTAGGCTAGTTGAGACATAGCCTTAGCCTAAGCTAGGGGTGCCCAAGTCAAAGCCTAGTGGTGCCCTAGCCTAAGCCAAGGAGTACCCTAGCCTAAGCCTAGGGGTGCCCTAGCCTAAGCCTAGGGGTGCCCTAGCATTATGCTAGGGGAGCCCTAGCCTTATGCTAAGCCTATTTGTGCCCTAGCCTAAGCCTAGGGGTGCCCTAGCCTAAGCTTAGGGGTGCCCTATCCTAAGTCTAGGGGTGCCCTAGCCTAAGCCTAGGGGTGCCCTAGCCTAAATCTAGGGGTGCCCTAGGCTTAGCCTAAGCCTAGGGGTGTCCTAGTGTAAGCCTAGGGGTGCCCTAGCCTAAGTCTAGGGGTGCCCTAGCCTTAGGGTAGGGGAGCCCTAACCTTAGCCTACGCCTAGGGGTGCCCTGGCCTAAGAATAGGGGTGCCCTGGCCTATGCCTAGGGGTGCCCTAGCCTAAGGTTAGTGGTGCCCTAACCTTAGGCTAGGGGATCCCTAGCCGTAGGCTAAATCTAGGGGTGCCCTAGCCTAATCCTAGGGGTGCCCTAGCCTAAGCTTAGGTGTGCCCTAGCCTAAGCCTAGGGATGCCCTAGCCTAAGATTAGGGGTGCCCTAGCCTTAGGCTAGGGGAGCCCTAGCCTTAGCCTAAGCCTAGGGGTGCCCTAGCCTAAGCCTAGGGGTGCCCCAGCCTTAGGCTAGGGGAGCCCTAGCCTTAGCCTAAGCCTAGGGGTGCCCTAGCCTAAGCCTATGGGTGCCCTAGCCTTAGGCTAGGGGAGCCCTAGCCTTAGCCTAAGCTAGGGGTTCCCTAGCCTAAGCCTAGGGGTGCCCTATCCTAAGCCTAGGGGTGCCCTAGCCTAAGCCTAGTGGTGCCCTAGCCTAAGCCTAGTGGTGGCCTAACCTTAGGCTAGGGGATCCCTAGCCTTAGGCTAATTCTAGGGGTGCCCTAGCCTAATCCTAGGGGTTCCCTAGCCTAAGCCTAGGTGTACCCTAACCTAAGCCTAGGGGTGCCCTAGCCGAAGCCTAGGGGTCCCCTAGCCTTAAGCTAGGGAATCCCTATCCTTAGCCTAAGCCTAGGGGTGCCCTAGCCTAAGCCTAGGGGTGCCCTGGCACTAGCCTAAGCCTAGGGGTGCCTTAGCCTAAGCCTAGGGATGCCCAAGCCTAAGGCTAAGGGTGCCCTATCCTAAGCCTAGGGGTGCCCTAGCCTAAGGTTATTGGTGCCCTAACCTTAGGCTAGGGGAGCCCTAGCCTTAGCCTAAGCCTAGGGGTGCCCTAGCCTAAGCATAGGGGTGCCCTAGCCTATACCTAGGGTTGCCCTAGCCTAAGCCAAGAGGTAACCTAGCCTTAGGCTAGGGGAACCCTAGCCTTAGCCTTAGCCTAAGCCTAGGGGTGCCCTAGCCTAAGCCAAGGGGTGCCCTATCCTTAGGCTAGGGGAAACCTAGCCTTAGCCTAAGCCTAGGGGTGCCCTAGCCTAAGCCTAGGGGTGCCCAAGCCTAAGCCTAGGGGTGCCCTAGCATTATGCTAGGGGAGCCCTAGCCTTATGCTAAGCATAGTCGTGCCCTAGCCTAAGCCTAGGGGTGTCCTAGTCGAATCCTAGGGGTGCCCTAGCCTAAGTCTAGGGGTGCCCTAGCCTTAGGCTAATTCGAGGGGTGCCCTAGCCTAATCCTAGGGGTGCCCTAGCCTAAGCCTAGGTGTACCCTAGCCTAAGCCTAGGGGTGCCCTAGCCGAAGCCGAGGGTTGCCCTAGCCTTAGGCTTGGGAATCCCTATCCTTAGCCTAAGCAAATGGGTGCCCTAGCCTAAGCCTAGGGGTGCCCTGCCACTAGCCTAAGCCTAGGGGTGCCATAGCCTAAGCCTAGTGGTGCCCTAGCCTAAGACTAGTGGTGCCCTAGACTTAGGCTAGGGGATCCCTAGACTTAGCCTAAGCCTAGTGATGCCCTAGCCTAAGCCTAGTGGTGGCCTAACCTTAGGCTAGGGGATCCCTAGCCTTAGGCTAATTCTAGGGGTGCCCTAGCCTAATCCTAGGGGTTCCCTAGCCTAAGCCTAGGTGTACCCTAGCCTAAGCCTAGGGGTGCCCTAGCCGAAGCCTAGGGGTCCCCTAGCCTTAAGCTAGGGAACCCCTATCCTTAGCCTAAGCCTAGGGGTGCCCTAGCCTAAGCCTAGGGGTGCCCTGGCACTAGCCTAAGCCTAGGGGTGCCTTAGCCTAAGCCTAGGGGTGCCCTAGCCTAAGGTTATTGGTGCCCTAACCTTAGGCTAGGGGAGCCCTAGCCTTAGCCTAAGCCTAGGGGTGCCCTAGCCTAAGCATAGGGGTGCCCTAGCCTATACCTAGGGTTGCCCTAGCCTAAGCCAAGAGGTGCCCTAGCCTTAGGCTAGGGGAACCCTAGCCTTAGCCTTAGCCTAAGCCTAGGGGTGCCCTAGCCTAAGCCAAGGGGTGCCCTATCCTTAGGCTAGGGGAAACCTAGCCTTAGCCTAAGCCTAGGGGTGCCCTAGCCTAAGCCTAGGGGTGCCCTAGCCTAAGCCTAGGGGTGCCCTAGCATTATGCTAGGGGAGCCCTAGCCTTATGCTAAGCATAGTCATGCCCTAGCCTAAGCCTAGGGGTGCCCTAGCCTTAGGCTAATTCGAGGGGTGCCCTAGCCTAATCCTAGGGGTGCCCTAGCCTAAGCCTAGGTGTACCCTAGCCTAAGCCTAGGGGTGCCCTAGCCGAAGCCGAGGGTTGCCCTAGCCTCAGGCTTGGGAATCCCTATCCTTAGCCTAAGCAAATGGGTGCCCTAGCTTAAGCCTAGGGGTGCCCTGCCACTAGCCTAAGCCTAGGGGTGCCATAGCCTAAGCATAGGGGTGCCCAAGCCTAAGCCTAAGGGTGCCCTAGCCTTAGGCTAGGGGAGCCCTAGCCTTAGGCTAGGGGAGCCCTAGCCTTAGCCTAAGCCTAGGGGTGCCCTAGCCTAAGCCTAGGTGTGCCCTAACCTAAGCCTAGGGGTGCCCTAGCCTAAGCCTATGCGTTCCCTAGCCTTAGGGTAGGGAATCCCTATCCTTAGCCTAAGCCTAGGGGTGCCCTAGCCTAAGCCTAGGGGTGCCCTGGCACTAGCCTAAGCCTAGGGGTGCCTTAGCCTAAGCCTAGGGATGCCCAAGCCTAAGGCTAAGGGTGCCCTATCCTAAGCCTAGGGGTGCCCTAGCCTAAGGTTATTGGTGCCCTAACCTTAGGCTAGGGGAGCCCTAGCCTTAGCCTAAGCCTAGGGGTGCCCTAGCCTAAGCATAGGGGTGCCCTAGCCTATACCTAGGGTTGCCCTAGCCTAAGCCAAGAGGTGCCCTAGCCTTAGGCTAGGGGAACCCTAGCCTTAGCCTAAGCCTAGGGGTGCCCTAGCCTAAGCCAAGGGGTGCCCTAGCCTTAGGCTAGGGGAACCCTAGCCTTAGCCTAAGCCTAGGGGTGCCCTAGCCTAAGCCTAGGGGTGCCCTAGCATTATGCTAGGGGAGCCCTAGCCTTATGCTAAGCATAGTCGTGCCCTAGCCTAAGCCTAGGGGTGTCCTAGTCGAATCCTAGGGGTGCCCTAGCCTAAGTCTAGGGGTGCCCTAGCCTTAGGGTAGGGGAGCCCTAGCCTTAGCCTAAGCCTAGGGGTGCCCTGGCATAAGAATAGGGGTGTCCTGGCCGAAGCCTAGGGGTGCCCTAGCCTAAGGTTAGTGATGCCCTAACCTTAGGCTAGGGGATCCCTAGCCTTAGGCTAAATCTAGGGGTGCCCTAGCTTAATCCTAGGGGTGCCCTAGCCTAAGCTTAGGTGTGCCCCAGCCTAAGCCTAGGGGTGCCCTAGCCTAAGATTAGTGGTTCCCTAGCCTTAGGCTAGGAGAGTCCTAGCCTTAGCCTAAGCCTAGGGGTGCCCTAGCCTTAGGCTAGGGGAGCCCTAGCCTTAGCCTAAGCTAGGTGTTCCCTAGCCTAAGCCTAGGGGTGCCCTATCCTAAGCCTATGGGTGCCCTAGCCTAAGCTAAGGGGTGCCCTAGCCTAAGCCTAGGGGTGCCCTAGCCTAAGCCTAGTAGTACCCTAGACTTAGGCTAGGGGAGCCCCAGACTTAGTCTAAGCCTAGGTGTGCCCTAGCCTAAGCCTAGTGGTGCCCTAACCTTAGGCTAGGGCATCCCTAGCCTTAGGCTAATTCGAGGGGTGCCCTAGCCTAAGCCTAGGTGTACCCTAGCCTAAGCCTAGGGGTGGTCTAGCCGAAGCTGAGGGTTGCCCTAGCCTTAGGCTTGGGAATCCCTATCCTTAGCCTAAGCAAATGGGTGCCCTAGCCTAAGCCTAGGGGTGCCCTGGCACTAGCCTAAGCCTAGGGGTGCCATAGCCTAAGCATAGGGGTGCCCAAGCCTAAGCCTAAGGGTGCCCTAGCCTTAGGCTAGGGGAGCCCTAGCCTTAGCCTAAGCCTAGGGGTGCCCTAGCCTAAGCCTAGGTGTGCCCTAACCTAAGCCTAGGGGTGCCCTAGCCTAAGCCTAGGCGTTCCCTAGCCTTAGGGTAGGGAAACCCTAGCCTTAGCCTAAGCCTAGGGGTGCCCTATCCTAAGCCTAGGGGTGCCCTAGCCTAAGCCTAGTGGTGCCCTAGCCTAAGCCTAGTGGTGGCCTAACCTTAGGCTAGGGGATCCCTAGCCTTAGGCTAATTCTAGGGGTGCCCTAGCCTAATCCTAGGGGTTCCCTAGCCTAAGCCTAGGTGTACCCTAACCTAAGCCTAGGGGTGCCCTAGCCGAAGCCTAGGGGTCCCCTAGCCTTAAGCTAGGGAATCCCTATCCTTAGCCTAAGCCTAGGGGTGCCCTAGCCTAAGCCTAGGGGTGCCCTGGCACTAGCCTAAGCCTAGGGGTGCCTTAGCCTAAGCCTAGGGATGCCCAAGCCTAAGGCTAAGGGTGCCCTATCCTAAGCCTAGGGGTGCCCTAGCCTAAGGTTATTGGTGCCCTAACCTTAGGCTAGGGGAGCCCTAGCCTTAGCCTAAGCCTAGGGGTGCCCTAGCCTAAGCATAGGGGTGCCCTAGCCTATACCTAGGGTTGCCCTAGCCTAAGCCAAGAGGTAACCTAGCCTTAGGCTAGGGGAACCCTAGCCTTAGCCTTAGCCTAAGCCTAGGGGTGCCCTAGCCTAAGCCAAGGGGTGCCCTATCCTTAGGCTAGGGGAAACCTAGCCTTAGCCTAAGCCTAGGGGTGCCCTAGCCTAAGCCTAGGGGTGCCCAAGCCTAAGCCTAGGGGTGCCCTAGCATTATGCTAGGGGAGCCCTAGCCTTATGCTAAGCATAGTCGTGCCCTAGCCTAAGCCTAGGGGTGTCCTAGTCGAATCCTAGGGGTGCCCTAGCCTAAGTCTAGGGGTGCCCTAGCCTTAGGCTAATTCGAGGGGTGCCCTAGCCTAATCCTAGGGGTGCCCTAGCCTAAGCCTAGGTGTACCCTAGCCTAAGCCTAGGGGTGCCCTAGCCGAAGCCGAGGGTTGCCCTAGCCTTAGGCTTGGGAATCCCTATCCTTAGCCTAAGCAAATGGGTGCCCTAGCCTAAGCCTAGGGGTGCCCTGCCACTAGCCTAAGCCTAGGGGTGCCATAGCCTAAGCCTAGTGGTGCCCTAGCCTAAGACTAGTGGTGCCCTAGACTTAGGCTAGGGGATCCCTAGACTTAGCCTAAGCCTAGTGATGCCCTAGCCTAAGCCTAGTGGTGGCCTAACCTTAGGCTAGGGGATCCCTAGCCTTAGGCTAATTCTAGGGGTGCCCTAGCCTAATCCTAGGGGTTCCCTAGCCTAAGCCTAGGTGTACCCTAGCCTAAGCCTAGGGGTGCCCTAGCCGAAGCCTAGGGGTCCCCTAGCCTTAAGCTAGGGAACCCCTATCCTTAGCCTAAGCCTAGGGGTGCCCTAGCCTAAGCCTAGGGGTGCCCTGGCACTAGCCTAAGCCTAGGGGTGCCTTAGCCTAAGCCTAGGGGTGCCCTAGCCTAAGGTTATTGGTGCCCTAACCTTAGGCTAGGGGAGCCCTAGCCTTAGCCTAAGCCTAGGGGTGCCCTAGCCTAAGCATAGGGGTGCCCTAGCCTATACCTAGGGTTGCCCTAGCCTAAGCCAAGAGGTGCCCTAGCCTTAGGCTAGGGGAACCCTAGCCTTAGCCTTAGCCTAAGCCTAGGGGTGCCCTAGCCTAAGCCAAGGGGTGCCCTATCCTTAGGCTAGGGGAAACCTAGCCTTAGCCTAAGCCTAGGGGTGCCCTAGCCTAAGCCTAGGGGTGCCCTAGCCTAAGCCTAGGGGTGCCCTAGCATTATGCTAGGGGAGCCCTAGCCTTATGCTAAGCATAGTCATGCCCTAGCCTAAGCCTAGGGGTGCCCTAGCCTTAGGCTAATTCGAGGGGTGCCCTAGCCTAATCCTAGGGGTGCCCTAGCCTAAGCCTAGGTGTACCCTAGCCTAAGCCTAGGGGTGCCCTAGCCGAAGCCGAGGGTTGCCCTAGCCTCAGGCTTGGGAATCCCTATCCTTAGCCTAAGCAAATGGGTGCCCTAGCTTAAGCCTAGGGGTGCCCTGCCACTAGCCTAAGCCTAGGGGTGCCATAGCCTAAGCATAGGGGTGCCCAAGCCTAAGCCTAAGGGTGCCCTAGCCTTAGGCTAGGGGAGCCCTAGCCTTAGGCTAGGGGAGCCCTAGCCTTAGCCTAAGCCTAGGGGTGCCCTAGCCTAAGCCTAGGTGTGCCCTAACCTAAGCCTAGGGGTGCCCTAGCCTAAGCCTATGCGTTCCCTAGCCTTAGGGTAGGGAATCCCTATCCTTAGCCTAAGCCTAGGGGTGCCCTAGCCTAAGCCTAGGGGTGCCCTGGCACTAGCCTAAGCCTAGGGGTGCCTTAGCCTAAGCCTAGGGATGCCCAAGCCTAAGGCTAAGGGTGCCCTATCCTAAGCCTAGGGGTGCCCTAGCCTAAGGTTATTGGTGCCCTAACCTTAGGCTAGGGGAGCCCTAGCCTTAGCCTAAGCCTAGGGGTGCCCTAGCCTAAGCATAGGGGTGCCCTAGCCTATACCTAGGGTTGCCCTAGCCTAAGCCAAGAGGTGCCCTAGCCTTAGGCTAGGGGAACCCTAGCCTTAGCCTAAGCCTAGGGGTGCCCTAGCCTAAGCCAAGGGGTGCCCTAGCCTTAGGCTAGGGGAACCCTAGCCTTAGCCTAAGCCTAGGGGTGCCCTAGCCTAAGCCTAGGGGTGCCCTAGCATTATGCTAGGGGAGCCCTAGCCTTATGCTAAGCATAGTCGTGCCCTAGCCTAAGCCTAGGGGTGTCCTAGTCGAATCCTAGGGGTGCCCTAGCCTAAGTCTAGGGGTGCCCTAGCCTTAGGGTAGGGGAGCCCTAGCCTTAGCCTAAGCCTAGGGGTGCCCTGGCATAAGAATAGGGGTGCCCTGGCCGAAGCCTAGGGGTGCCCTAGCCTAAGGTTAGTGATGCCCTAACCTTAGGCTAGGGGATCCCTAGCCTTAGGCTAAATCTAGGGGTGCCCTAGCTTAATCCTAGGGGTGCCCTAGCCTAAGCTTAGGTGTGCCCCAGCCTAAGCCTAGGGGTGCCCTAGCCTAAGATTAGTGGTGCCCTAGCCTTAGGCTAGGAGAGTCCTAGCCTTAGCCTAAGCCTAGGGGTGCCCTAGCCTTAGGCTAGGGGAGCCCTAGCCTTAGCCTAAGCTAGGTGTTCCCTAGCCTAAGCCTAGGGGTGCCCTATCCTAAGCCTATGGGTGCCCTAGCCTAAGCTAAGGGGTGCCCTAGCCTAAGCCTAGGGGTGCCCTAGCCTAAGCCTAGTAGTACCCTAGACTTAGGCTAGGGGAGCCCCAGACTTAGTCTAAGCCTAGGTGTGCCCTAGCCTAAGCCTAGTGGTGCCCTAACCTTAGGCTAGGGCATCCCTAGCCTTAGGCTAATTCGAGGGGTGCCCTAGCCTAAGCCTAGGTGTACCCTAGCCTAAGCCTAGGGGTGGTCTAGCCGAAGCTGAGGGTTGCCCTAGCCTTAGGCTTGGGAATCCCTATCCTTAGCCTAAGCAAATGGGTGCCCTAGCCTAAGCCTAGGGGTGCCCTGGCACTAGCCTAAGCCTAGGGGTGCCATAGCCTAAGCATAGGGGAGCCCAAGCCTAAGCCTAAGGGTGCCCTAGCCTTAGGCTAGGGGAGCCCTAGCCTTAGCCTAAGCCTAGGGGTGCCCTAGCCTAAGCCTAGGTGTGCCCTAACCTAAGCCTAGGGGTGCCCTAGCCTAAGCCTAGGCGTTCCCTAGCCTTAGGGTAGGGAAACCCTAGCCTTAGCCTAAGCCTAGGGGTGCCCTAGCCTAAGCCTAGGGGTGCCCTATCCTAAGCCTATGGGTGCCCTAGCCTAAGGTTAGTGGTGCCCTAACCGTAGGCTAGGGAATCCCTAGCCTTAGGCTAAATCTAGGGGTGCCCTAGCCTAATCCTAGGGGTGCCCTAGCCTAAGCTTAGGTGTGCCCTAGCCTAAGCCTAGGGGTGCCCTAGCCTAAGATTAGGGGTGCCCTAGCCTTAGGCTAGGAGTGTCCTAGCCTTAGCCTAAGCCTAGGGGTGCCATAGCCTAAGCCTATGGGTGCCTAGCCTTAGGCTAGGGGAGCCCTAGCCTTAGCCTAAGCCTAGGTGTTCCTTAGCTTAAGCCAAGGGGTGCCCTATCCTAAGCCTATGTGTGCCCTAGCCTAAGCCTAGGGGTGCCCTACCCTAAGCCTAGGGGTGCCCTAGCCTAAGCCTCGTGGTGCCCTAGACTTAGGCTAGGGTAGCCCTAGACTTAGCCTAAGCCTAGGGGTGCCCTAGCCTAAGCCTAGTGGTGCCCTAACCTTAGGCTAGGGGATCCCTAGCTTTAGGCTAATTCGAGGGGTGCCCTAGCCTAATCCTAGGGGTGCCCTAGCCTAAGCCTAGGTGTACCCTAGTCTAAGCCTTAGGGTGCCCTAGCCGAAGCCTAGGGGTGCCCTAGCCTTAGGCTAGGGAATCCCTATCCTTAGCCTAAGCCTAGGGGTGCCCTTGCCTAAGCCTAGGGGTGCCCTGGCACTAGCCTAAGCCTAGGGGTGCCATAGCCTAAGCATAGGGGTGCCTAAGCCTAAGCCTAAGGGTGCCCTAGGCGTAGACTAAGGGAGCCCTAGCCTTAGCCTAAGCCTAGGGGTGCCCCAACCTAAGCCTAGGTGTGCCCTAACCTGAGCCTAGGGGTTCCCTAGCCTAAGCCTAGGCGTTCCCAAGCCTTAGGCTAGGGAAACCCTAGCCTTAGCCTAAGCCTAGGGGTGCCCTAGCCTAAGCCTAGGGGTGCCCTAGCCTTAGGCTAGTTGAGACATAGCCTTAGCCTAAGCTAGGGGTGCCCAAGCCTAAGCCTAGTGGTGCCCTAGCCTAAGCCAAGGGGTGCCCTAGCCTAAGCCTAGGGGTGCCCTAGCCTAAGCCTAGGGGTGCCCTAGCATTATGCTAGGGGAGCCCTAACCTTATGCTAAGCCAATTTGTGCCCTAGCCTAAGCCTAGGGGTGCCCTAGCCTAAGCCTAGGGGTGCCCTATCCTAAGTCTAGGGGTGCCCTAGCCTAAGCCTAGGGGTGCCCTAGCCTAAGTCTAGGGGTGCCCTAGCCTTAGCCTAAGCCTAGCTGTGTCCTAGTGTAAGCCTAGGGGTGCCCTAGCCTAAGTCTAGGGGTGCCCTAGCCTTAGGGTAGGGGAGCCCTAGCCTTAGCCTACGCCTAGGGGTGCCCTGGCCTAAGAATAGGGGTGCCCTGGCCTAAGCCTAGGGGTGCTCTAGCCTAAGGTTTGTGGTGCCCTAACCTTAGGCTAGGGGATCCCTAGCCTTAGGCTAAATCTAGGGGTGCCCTAGCGTAATCCTAGGGGTGCCCTAGCCTAAGCTTAGGTGTGCCCTAGCGTAAGCCTAGGGATGCCCTAGCCTAAGATTAGGGGTTCCCTAGCCTTAGGCTAGGGGAGCCCTAGCCTTAGCCTAAGCCTAGGGGTGCCCTAGCCTAAGCCTAGGGGTGCCCCAGCCTTAGGCTAGGGGAGCCCTAGCCTTAGCCTAAGCTAGGGGTTCGCTAGCCTAAGCCTAGGTGTGCCCTATCCTAAGCCTAGGGGTGCCCTAGCCTAAGCCTAGGGGTGCCCTAGCCTAAGCCTAGGGGTGCCCTAGCCTAAGCCTAGTGGTGCCCTAGACTTAGGCTTGGGGAGCCCTAGACTTAGCCTAAGCCTAGGGGTGCCCTAGCCCAAGCCTAGTGGTGCCCTAACCTTAGGCTAGGGGATCCCTAGCCTTAGGCTTATTTGAGGGGTGCCCTAGCCTAATCCTAGGGGTGCCCTAGCCTAAGCCTAGGTGTACCCTAGCCTAAGCCTAGGGGTGCCCTAGCCGAAGCCTAGGGGTGCCCTAGCCTTAGGCTAGGGAATCCCTATCCTTAGCCTAAGCCTAGGGGTGCCCTAGCCTAAGCCTAAGGGTGCCCTAGCCTTAGTCTAGCGGAGCCCTAGCCTTAGCCTAAGCCTAGGGGTGCCATAGCCTAAGCCTAGGGGGGCCCTAGCCTTAGGCTAGGGGAGTCCTAGCCTTAGCCTAAGCCTAGGTGTGCCTTAGCTTTAGCCAAGGGGTGCCCTATACTAAGCCTATGTGTGTCCTAGCCAAATCTAGGGGTGCCCTAGCCTAATCCTAGGGGTGCCCAAGCCTAAGCCTAGGTGTACCCTAGTCTAAGCCTTAGGGTGCCCTAGCCGAAGCCTAGGGGTGCCCTAGCCTTAGGCTAGGGAATCCCTATCCTTAGCCTAAGCCTAGGGGTGCCCTAGCCTAAGCCTAGGGGTGCCCTGGCACTAGCCTAAGCCTAGGGGTGCAATAGCCTAAGCATAGGGGTGCCTAAGCCTAAGCCTAAGGGTGCCCTAGGCGTAGACTAAGGGAGCCCTAGCCTTAGCCTAAGCCTAGGGGTGCCCTAGCCTAAGCCTAGGTGTGCCCTAACCTAAGCCTAGGGGTTCCCTAGCCTAAGCCTAGGCGTTCCCAAGCCTTAGGCTAGGGAAACCCTAGCCTTAGCCTAAGCCTAGGGGTGCCCTAGCCTAAGCCTAGGGGTGCCCTAGCCTTAGGCTAGTTGAGACATAGCCTTAGCCTAAGCTAGGGGTGCCCTAGCCAAAGCCTAGGGGTGCCCTAACCTAAGCCTAGGGTTGCCCTAGCCTAAGCCTAGGGCTGCCCTAGCCTAAGCCTAGGGCTGCGCTAGCCTATGGCTAGTTGATCCATAGCCTTAGCCTAAACTAGAGGTGCCCTAGCCTAAGCCTAGGGGTACCCTAGCCTAAGCCTAGGGGTGCCCTAGCCTAAGCCTAGGGGTGCCCTAGCATTATGCTAGGGGAGCCCTAGCCTTATGCTAAGCCTAGTCGTGCGCTAGCCTAAGCCTAGGGCTGCCCTAGCCTAAGCCTAGGGGTGCCCTGGCACTACCCTAAGCCTAGGGGTGCCATAGCCTAAGCATAGGGGTGCCCAAACCTAAGCCTAAGGGTGCCCTAGCCTTAGTCTAGGGGAGCCCTAGCCTTAGTCTAGGGGAGCCCTAGCCTTAGCCTAAGCCTAGGGGTGCCTAGCCTAAGCCTAGGGGTGCCCTAGCCTAAGCCTAGGGGTGCCCTAGCCTAAGCCTCGGAGTGCCATAGCCTAAGCCTAGGGCTGCCCAAGCCTAAGCCTAAGGGTGCCCTAGTCTAAGCCTAGGGGTACCCTAGCCTAAGCTTAGGGGTTCCCGAGCCTTAGGCTAGGGGAGCCCTAGCCTTAGCCTAAGGCTAGGGGTGCCCTAGCCTAAGGCTAGGGGTGCACTAGCCTAAGCCAAGGGGTGCCTTAACCTTAGGCTAGGGGAGCCCTAGCCTTAGCTTAAGGCTAGGGGTGCCCCAGCCTAAGCCTAGGGGTGCCCAAGCCTAAGCCTAGGGGTGCGCTAGCCTTAGGCTATGGGAGCACTAGCCTAAGCTTAAGCCTAGTGGTGCCCTAGCCTAAACCTAGGGGTGCCCTAGCCTAAGCCTAGGGGTGCCCTAGCCTTAGGCTAGGGGAGCCCTAGCCTTAGCCTAAGCCTCGGGGTGCCCTAGCCTAAGCCTAGGGGTGCCCTAGCCTTAATCTAGGGAAGCCCTAGCCTTAGCCTATGCCTAGGGGTGCCCTAGCCTAAGCCTAGGGGTGCCCTAGTAAGCCTAGGGGTGCACTAGTAAGCCTACGGGTGCCCTGCCTAAGCCTAGGGGATCCCTAGCCTTAGGCTAGGGGAGCCCTAGCCTTAGCCTAAGCCTAGGGGTGCCCTAGCCTAAGCCTAGGTGTGCCCTAACCTAAGCCTAGGGGTGACCTAGCCTAAGCCTAGGTGTGCCCTAGCCTATGCCGATGGGTGCCCTAGCCTTAGGCTAGGGGAGCCCCAGCCTTAGCCTAAGCCTAGGGGTGCCCTAGCCTAAGCCTAGGGGTGCCCTAGCCAAAGCCTAGTGGTGCCCTAGCCTAAGCCTAGTGGTGCCCTAGCCTTAGGTTATGGGAGCCCTAGCCTTAGCTTAAGCCTAGGGGTGCCCTATCCTAAGCCTAGGGTTGCCCTAGCCTAAGCCTAGGGGTGCCCTAGCCTTAGGCTAGGGGAGCCCTAGCTTTAGCCTAAGCCTAGGGGTGCACTAGCCTAAGACTAGGGGTGCCTTAGCCTAAGCCTAGGGATGCCCAAGCCTAAGCCTAAGGGTGCCCAGCCTTAGGCTAGGGGAGCCCTAGCCTTAGCCTAAGCCTAGGTGTGCCCTAGCCTATGCCTAGGCGTGCCTTATCCTAAGCCAAGGGGTGCCCTATCCTAAGCCTAGGGGTGCCCTAGCCTAAGCCTACGGATGCCCTGCCAAAGCCTAGGGGTGCCTTAGCCTTAGGCTAGGGGAGCCCTAGCCTTAGCTTAAGCCTAGGGGTGCCCTAGCCAAAGCCTAGGGGTGCACTAACCTAAGCCTAGGGTTGCCCTAGCCTAAGCCTAGGGCTGCCCTAGCCTAAGCCTAGGGGTGCCCTAGCCTAAGGCTAGTTGATCCATAGCCTTAGCCTAATCTAGAGGTGCCCTAGCCTAAGCCTAGGGGTACCCTAGCCTAAGCCTAGGGGTGCCCTAGCCTAAGCCTAGGGGTGCCCTAGCATTATGCTAGGGGAGTCCTTGCCTTATGCTAAGCCTAGTCGTGCGCTAGCCTAAGCCTAGGGGTGCCCTTGCCTAAGCCTAGGTGTGCCCTGTCCTAAGTCTAGTGGTGCCCTAGCCTACACCTAGGGGTGCCCTAGCCTAAGTCTAGGGGTGCCCTAGCCTAAGCCTAGGGGTGCCCTAGCCTAAGCCTAGGGGTTCCCTAGCCTTAGGCTAGTCGAGCCGTAGCCTTAGTCTAAGCCTAGGGGTGCCCTAGCCTAAGCCTATGGCTGCCCTAGCCTAAGCCTAGGGGTGCCCTAGCCTAAGGCTAGGGGTACCCTTGCCTTAGGCTAGGGGAATCCTAGCCTTACCCTAAGCCTAGTGGTGCCCTAGCGTAAGCCTAGGGTTACCTAGGCTAAGCCTAGGGGTGCCCAAGCCTAAGCGTAGGGGTGCCCTAGCCTTAGGCTAGGGGAATCCTAGCCTTAGCCATAGCCGGGGGGTGCCCTAGCCTAAGCCTTGGGGTACCCTAGCCTAAGCCTAGGTGTGCCCTAGCCTAAGCCTAGGGGTGCCCTAGCCTTAGGCTATGGGACCCTAGATTTAGTCTAAGCCTAGGAGTGCCCTAGTCTATGCCTAGGGGTGCCCTAGCCTAAGCTTAGGGCACCCTAGACTAAGTTTAGGGGTGCCCTAGCCTAAACCTAGGGGTGCCCTATCCTAATCCTAGGGGTGCCCTATCCTCAGCCTAGGGGCGCCCTAGCCTAAGCTTAGGGGTGCCCTAGCCAAAGCCTAGGGGTGCCATAGCCTAAGCCTAGGGGTGCCCTATCCTAAGCCAAGGGGTGCCCTAGCCTAAGCCTTGGGGTGCCTAGCCTAAGCCTAGGTGTGCCCTAGCCTAAGCCTATGGGTGCCCTAGCCTTAGGCTAGGGCAGCCCTAGCCTTAGCCTAAGCCTAGGGGTGCCCTAGCCTAAGCCTCGGGGTGCCATAGCCTAAGCCTAGGGGTGCCCAAGCCTAAGCCTAAGGGTGCCCTAGTCTAAGCCTAGGGGTACCCTAGCCTAAGCTTAGGGGTTCCCGAGCCTTAGGCTAGGGGACCCCTAGCCTTAGCCTAAGCCTAGGGGTGCCCTAGCCTAAGGCTAGGGGTGCCCTAGCCTAAGCCTAGGGGTGCCTTAACCTTAGGCTAGGGGAGCCCTAGCCTTAGCTTAAGGCTAGATGTGCCCCAGCCTAAGCCTAGGGGTGCCCAAGCCTAAGCCTAGGGGTGCGCTAGCCTTAGGCTATGGGAGCACTAGCCTAAGCCTAAGCCTAGTGGTGCCCTAGCCTAAACCTAGGGGTGACCTAGCCTAAGCTTAGGGGTGCCCTAGCCTAAGCCTAGGGGTGCCTTAGCCTTAGGCTAGGGGAGCCCTAGCCTTAGCCTAAGCCTCGGGGTGCCCTAGCCTAAGCCTAGGGGTGCCCTAGCCTTAGTCTAGGGAAGCCCTAGCCTTAGCCTATGCCTAGGGGTGCCCTAGCCTAAGCCTAGGGGTGCCCTAGCCTAAGCCTAGGGGTGCCCTAGCCTTAGGTTAGGGGAGCCCTAGCCTTAGCTTAAGCCTAGGGGTGCCCTATCCTAAGCCTAGGGTTGCCCTAGCCTAAGCCTAGGGGTGCCCTAGCCTTAGGCTAGGGGAGCCCTAGTTTTAGCCTAAGCCCAGGGGTGCACTAGCCTAAGCCTATGGGTGCCTTAGCCTAAGCCTAGGGATGCCCAAGCCTAAGCCTAAGGGTGCCCTAGCCTTAGGCTATGGGAGCCCTAGCCTTAGCCTAAGCCTAGGGGTGCCCTAGCCTAAGCCTAGGCGTGCCTTATCCTAAGCCTAGGGGTGCCTATCCTAAGCCTAGGGGTGCCCTAGCCTAAGCCTACGGATGCCCTGCCAAAGCCTAGGGGTGCCCTAGCCTTAGGCTAGGGGAGCCCTAGCTTAGCCTAAGCCTAGTGGTGCCCTAGCCAAAGCCTAGGGGTGCCCTAACCTAAGCCTAGGGTTGCCCGAGCCTAAGCCTAGGGCTGCCCTAGCCTAAGCCTAGGGGTGCCCTAGCCTAAGGCTAGTTGATCCATAGCCTTAGCCTAAACTAGAGGTGCCCTAGCCTAAGCCTAGGGGTGCCCTAGCCTAAGCCTAGGGGTGCCCTAGCATTGTGCTAGGGGAGCCCTAGCCTTATGCTAAGCCTAGTCGTGCGCTAGCCTAAACCTAGGGGTGCCCTAGCCTAAGCCTAGGGGTGCCCTGGCACTACCCTAAGCCTAGGGGTGCCATAGCCTAAGCATAGGGGTGCCCAAACCTAAGCCTAAGGGTGCCCTAGCCTTAGTCTAGGGGAGCCCTAACCTTAGCCTAAGCCTAGGGCTGCCCAAGCCTAAGCCTAAGGGTGCCCTAGTCTAAGCCTAGGGGTCCCCTAGCCTAAGCTTAGGGGTTCCCGAGCCTTAGGCTAGGGGAGCCCTAGCCTTAGCCTAAGCCTAGGGGTGCCCTAGCCTAAGGCTAGGGGTACACTAGCCTAAGCCTAGGGGTGCCTTAACCTTAGGCTAGGGGAGCCCTAGCCTTAGCTTAAGGCTAGGGGTGCCCCAGCCTAAGCCTAGGGGTGCCCAAGCCTAAGCCTAGGGGTGCGCTAGCCTTAGGCTATGGGAGCAATAGGCTAAGCCTAAGCCTAGTGGTGCCCTAGCCTAAACCTAGGGGTGACCTAGCCTAAGCTTAGGGGTGCCCTAGCCTAAGCCTAGGGGTGCCCTAGCCTTAGGCTAGGGGAGCCCTAGCCTTAGCCTAAGCCTCGGGGTGCCCTAGCCTAAGCCTAGGGGTGCCCTAGCCTTAGTCTAGGGAAGCCCTAGCCTTAGCCTATGCCTTGGGGTGCCCTAGCCTAAGCCTAGGGGTGCCCTAGTAAGCCTAGGGGTGCACTAGTAAGCCTACGGGTGCCCTGCCTAAGCCTAGGGGAGCCCTAGCCTTAGCTTAAGCCTAGGGGTGCCCTATCCTAAGCCTAGGGTTGCCCTAGCCTAAGCCTAGGGGTGCCCTAGCCTTAGGCTAGGGGAGCCCTAGCTTTAGCCTAAGCCTAGGGGTGCACTAGCCTAAGCCTAGGGGTGCCTTAGCCTAAGCCTAGGGATGCCCAAGCCTAAGCCTAAGGGTGCCCTAGCCTTAGGCTAGGGGAGCCCTAGCCTTAGCCTAAGCCTAGGGGTGCCCTAGCCTAAGCCTAGGCGTGCCTTATTCTAAGCCAAGGGGTGCCGTATCCTAAGCCTAGGGGTGCCCTAGCCTAAGCCTACGGATGCCCTGCCAAAGCCTAGGGGTGCCCTAGCCTTAGGCTAGGGGAGCCCTAGCCTTAGCTTAAGCCTAGGTGTGCCCTAGCCAAAGCCAAGGGGTGCCCTAACCTAAGCCTAGGGGTGCCCTAGTAAGCCTAGGGGTGCACTAGTAAGCCTACGGGTGCCCTGCCTAAGCCTAGGGGATTCCTAGCCTTAGGCTAGGGGAGCCCTAGCCTTAGCCTAAGCCTAGGGGTGCCCTAGCCTAAGCCTAGGTGTGCCCTAACCTAAGCCTAGGGGTGCCCTAGCCTAAGCCTAGGGGTGCCCTAGCCTTAGGCTAGGGGAGCCCTAGTTTTAGCCTAAGCCTAGGGATGCCCAAGCCTAAGCCTAAGGGTGCCCTAGCCTTAGGCTATGGGAGCCCTAGCCTTAGCCTAAGCCTAGGGGTGCCCTAGCCTAAGCCTAGGCGTGCCTTATCCTAAGCCTAGGGGTGCCTATCCTAAGCCTAGGGGTGCCCTAGCCTAAGCCTACGGATGCCCTGCCAAAGCCTAGGGGTGCCCTAGCCTTAGGCTAGGGGAGCCCTAGCCTTAGCCTTAGCCTAGTGGTGCCCTAGCCAAAGCCTAGGGGTGCCCTAACCTAAGCCTAGGGTTGCCCGAGCCTAAGCGTAGGGCTGCCCTAGCCTAAGCCTAGGGGTGCCCTAGCCTAAGCCTAGGGGTGCCCTAGCCTAAGCCTAGGGGTGCAATAGCATTGTGCTAGGGGAGCCCTAGCCTTATGCTAAGCCTAGTCGTGCGCTAGCCTAAGCCTAGGGGTGCCCTAGCCTAAGCCTAGGGGTGCCCTGGCACTACCCTAAGCCTAGGGGTGCCATAGCCTAAGCATAGGGGTGCCCAAACCTAAGCCTAAGGGTGCCCTAGCCTTAGTCTAGGGGAGCCCTAACCTTAGCCTAAGCCTAGGGCTGCCCAAGCCTAAGCCTAAGGGTGCCCTAGTCTAAGCCTAGGGGTCCCCTAGCCTAAGCTTAGGGGTTCCCGAGCCTTAGGCTAGGGGAGCCCTAGCCTTAGCCTAAGCCTAGGGGTGCCCTAGCCTAAGGCTAGGGGTGCACTAGCCTAAGCCTAGGGGTGCCTTAACCTTAGGCTAGGGGAGCCCTAGCCTTAGCTTAAGGCTAGGGGTGCCCCAGCCTAAGCCTAGGGGTGCCCAAGCCTAAGCCTAGGGGTGCGCTAGCCTTAGGCTATGGGAGCACTAGGCTAAGCCTAAGCCTAGTGGTGCCCTAGCCTAAACCTAGGGGTGACCTAGCCTAAGCTTAGGGGTGCCCTAGCCTAAGCCTAGGGGTGCCCTAGCCTTAGGCTAGGGGAGCCCTAGCCTTAGCCTAAGCCTCGGGGTGCCCTAGCCTAAGCCTAGGGGTGCCCTAGCCTTAGTCTAGGGAAGCCCTAGCCTTAGCCTATGCCTATGGGTGCCCTAGCCTAAGCCTAGGGGTGCCCTAGTAAGGCTAGGGGTGCACTAGTAAGCCTACGGGTGCCCTGCCTAAGCCTAGGGGATCCCTAGCCTTAGGCTAGGGGAGCCCTAGCCTTAGCCTAAGCCTAGGGGTGCCCTAGCCTAAGCCTAGGTGTACCCTAGCCTATGCCGATGGGTGCCCTAGCCTTAGGCTAGGGGAGCCCCAGCCTTAGCCTAAGCCTAGGGGTGCCCTAGCCTAAGCCTAGGGGTGCCCTAGCCTAAGCCTAGTGGTGCCCTAGCCTTAGGCTAGGGGAGCCCTAGCCTTAGCTTAAGCCTAGGGGTGCCCTATCCTAAGCCTAGGGTTGCCCTAGCCTAAGCCTAGGGGTGCCCTAGCCTTAGGCTAGGGGAGCCCTACCTTTAGCCTAAGCCTAGGGGTGCACTAGCCTAAGCCTAGGGGTGCCTTAGCCTAAGCCTAGGGATGCCCAAGCCTAAGCCTAAGGGTGCCCTAGCCTTAGGCTAGGGGAGCCCTAGCCTTAGCCTAAGCCTAGGGATGCCCTAGCCTAAGCCTAGGCGTGCCTTATTCTAAGCCAAGGGGTGCCCTATCCTAAGCCTAGGGGTGCCCTAGCCTAAGCCTACGGATACCCTGCCAAAGCCTATGGGTGCCCTAGCCTTAGGCTAGGGGAGCCCTAGCCTTAACCTAAGCCTAGGGGTGCCCTAGCCAAAGCCTAGGGGTGCCCTAACCTAAGCCTAGGGTTGCCCGAGCCTAAGCCTAGGGCTGCCCTAGCCTAAGCCTAGGGGTGCCCTAGCCTAAGGCTAGTTGATCCACAGCCTTAGCCTAATCTAGAGGTGCCCTAGCCTAAGCCTAGGGGTACCCTAGCCTAAGCCTAGGGGTGTCCTAGCCTAAGCCTAGGGGTGCCTTAGCATTATGCTAGGGGAGTCCTTGCCTTATGCTAAGCCTAGTCGTGCGCTAGCCTAAGCCTAGGGGTGCCCTTGCCTAAGCCTAGGTGTGCCCTGTCCTAAGTCTAGTGGTGCCCTAGCCTACACCTAGGGGTGCCCTAGCCTAAGTCTAGGGGTGCTCTAGCCTAAGCCTAGGGGTGCCCTAGCCTAAGCCTAGGGGTTCCCTAGCCTTAGGCTAGTCGAGCCGTAGCCTTAGACAAAGCCTAGGGGTGCCCTAGCCTAAGCCTATGGCTGCCCTAGCCTAAGCCTAGGGGTGCCCTAGCCTAAGGCTAGGGGTACCCTTGCCTCAGGCTAGGGGAATCCTAGCCTTACCCTAAGCCTAGTGGTGCCCTAGCGTAAGCCTAGGGTTACCTAGGCTAAGCCTAGGGGTGCCCAAGCCTAAGCGTAGGGGTGCCCTAGCCTTAGGCTAGGGGAATCCTAGCCTTAGCCATAGCCGGGGGGTGCCCTAGCCTAAGCCTTGGGGTACCCTAGCCTAAGCCTAGGTGTGCCCTAGCCTAAGCCTAGGGGTGCCCTAGCCTTAGGCTAAGGGACCCTAGATTTAGTCTAAGCCTAGGAGTGCCCTAGTCTATGCCTAGGGGTGCCCTAACCTAAGCCTAGGGCACCCTAGCCTAAGTTTAGGGGTGCCCTAGCCTAAACCTAGGGGTGCCCTATCCTAATCCTAGGGGTGCCCTATCCTAAGCCTAGGGGCGCCCTAGCCTAATCTTAGGGGTGCCCTAGCCAAAGCCTAGGAGTGCCATAGCCTAAGCCTATGGGTGCCCTATCCTAAGCCTAGGGGTGCCCTAGCCTAAGCCTTGGGGTGCCCTAGCCTAAGCCTAGGGGTGCCTTAGCCTAAGCCTTGGGGTGCCCTAGCCTAAGCCTAGGGGTGCCCTAGCCTTGGGCTAGGGGTGCCCTAGCCTTGGGCTAGGGGAGCCCTAGCCTTAGCCTAAGCCTAGGGGTGCCCTAGCCTAAGGCTACGGGTGCCCTAGCCTAAGCCTAGGGGTGCCCTAGCCTAAGCCTAGGGGTGCCTAAGCCTTCGGCTAGGGGAGCCCTAGCCTTAGCCTAAGCCTAGGGGTGCCCTAGCCTAAGCCTAGTGGTGCCCTAGCCTAAGCTTAGGGGTTCCCTAGCCTTAGGCTAGTCGAGCCGTAGCCTTAGTCTAAGCCTAGGGGTGCCCTAGCCTAAGCCTATGGGTGCCCTAGCCTAAGCCTAGGGGTGTCCTAGCCTTACGCTAGGGGAGCCCTAGCCTTAGGCTAATTCTGGGGGTGCCCTAGCCTAAGCGTAGGGGTTCCCTAGCCTAAGCTTAGGGGTGCCCTAGCCTAAGCCTAGTGGTGCCCTAGCCTAAGCGTAGGGGTTCCCTAGCCTTAGGCTAGGGAAACCCTAGCATTAGCCTAAGCCTAGGGGTCCCCTAGCTTAAGCCTAGGGGTTCCCTAGCCTAAGACTAGGGGTGCCCTAGCCTATGCCTAGGGGAGCACTAGCCTAAGCCTAGGGTTGCCCTATCCTAAGCCTAGGGGTGCCCTAGCCTTAGCCTAAGCCTAGGTGTGCCCTAGCCTAAACCTAGGGATGCCCTAGCCTAAGACTAGGCTTACCTAGACTAAGCCTAGGCGTGCCCTAGCCATAGGCTAGGGGAGCCCTAGCCTTAGCCTAAGGCTAGGGGTGCCTTAGCCTAAGCCTAGAGGTGCCCTAGCCTAAGCCTAGGGGTGCCCTAGCTTTGGGCTTTGGGAGTCCTAGCCTTAGCCTAAGACGAGGGGTGCCCTAGACTAAGACTAGGGATGCCCTAGCCTAAGCCTAGGGTGCCGTAGCCTAAGCCTAGGGGTGCCCAAGTTTTAGGCTAGGGGAGTCCTAGCCTTAACCTAAGCCTAGGGATGCCCTATATTAAGCCTAGGGGTGCCCTAGCCTAAGCCTCGGGGTGCCCTCGCCTTAGGCTATGGGAGCGCTAGCCTTAGCCTAAGACTAGGGGTGCCCTAGCCTATGCCTAGGGTGCCCTAGCCTTAGGCTAGGGGAGTCCTAGCATTAGCCTAAGCCGACGGGTGCCCTAGCCTAAGCCTAGTGGTGCCGTTGCCTAAGACTAGTGGTGCCCTAGCCTAAGCCTAGTTGTGCCCTAGCCTAAGCCTAGGGGTGCCCTAGCCTAAGCGTAAGGGTGCCCTAGCCTAAGCTTAGGGGTGCCATAGCCTAAGGCCAGGGGTTCCCTAGATTTAGACTAGGGGATCCCTAGCCTTAGGCTAATTATATGGGTGCCCTAGCCTAATCCTAGGGGTGCCCTAGCATAAGCCTAGGTGTATCATAGCCTAAGCCTAGGGGTGCCCTAGCCTAAGCCTAGGTGTGCCCTAGCCTTAGGCTAGGGGAGACCTAGCCTTAGGCTAATTCTAGGGGTGCCCTAGCCTAATCCTAGGGGTGCCCTAGCCTAAGCTTAGGTGTGCCCTAGCCTAAGACTAGGGGTGCCCTAGCCTAAAACTATGGGTGCCCTAGCCTTAGGCTAGGGGAGCTCTAGCGTGAGCCTAAGCTAGGGGTGCCCTCGCCTACGCCTAGGGGTGTCCAAGCCTAAGCCTAGGGGTGCCCTAGCCTAAGCCTAGGGGTGCCCTAGCCTTAGGCTATGGAAGCAATAGCCTTAGCGTAAGCCTTGGGGTGCCCTAGCCTAAGCCTAGGGGTGCCCTAGCCTAGGCCTAGGGGTGCCCTACCCTAAACCTCGGGGTGCCCTAGCCTTGGGCTAGGGGAGCCTTAGCCTTAGCCTAAGCCTAGGGGTGCCCTAGCCTAAGCCTACGGGTGCCCCAGCCTAAGCCTAGGGGTGCCCTAGCCTAAGCCAAGGGGTGCCCTAGCCTTAGGTTAGGGGAGCCCTAGCCTTAGCCTAAGCCTAGGGGTGCCCTAGCCTAAGCCTAGGGGTGCCCTAGTCTAAGCCTAGAGGTGCCCTAGTCTTAGGCTAGGGGAGCCTCAGCCTTAGCCTAAGCCTAGGGGTGCCCTAGGGTAAGCCTAGGGGTTCCCTAGCCTTAAGCTAGTCGAGCCATTACCTTAGTCTAAGCCTAGGGGTGCCCTAGCCTAAGCCTATGGGTACCCTAGCCTAAGCCTAGGGGTGCCCTAGCCTAAGGCTAGGGGTACCCTTGCCTTAGGCTAGGGGAGTCCTACCCTTAGCCTAAGCCTAGTGGTGCCCTAGTCTAAGCCTGGGGTGCCCTAGGATAAGCCTAGGGGTGCCCTAGCCTTATGATATGGGACCCTAGGTTTAGTCTAAGCCTAGGGGTGCCCTATCCTAAGCCTAGGGGTGCCCTAGCCAAAGCCTAGGGGTGCCCTAGCCTAAGTTTAGGGGTGCCCTAGCCTAAACCTAGGGGTGCCCTATCCTAATCCTAGGGGTGCCCTATCCTAAGCCTAGGGGCGCCCTAGCCTAAGCTTACGGGTGCCCTAGCCAAAGCCTAGGGGTGCCTTAGCCTAAGCCTTGGGGTGCCCTAGCCTAAGCCTAGGGGTACCCTAGCCTTGGGCTAGGGGTGCCCTAGAGTTGGGCTAGGGGAGCCCTAGCCTAAGCCTAGGGGTGCCCTAGCCTAAGGCTACGGGTGCCCTAGCCTAAGCCGAGGGGTGCCCTAGCCTAAGCCTAGCGGTTCCCTAGCCTTAGGCTAGTCGAGCCGTAGCCTTAGTCTAAGCCTAGGGGTGCCCTAGCCTAAGCCTATGGGTGCCCTAGCCTAAGCCTAGGGGTGTCCTAGCCTTACGCTAGGGGAGCCCTAGCCTTAGGCTAATTCTG
Source organism: Tenrec ecaudatus (assembly GCF_050624435.1). Classification (NCBI taxonomy): domain Eukaryota; kingdom Metazoa; phylum Chordata; class Mammalia; order Afrosoricida; family Tenrecidae; genus Tenrec; species Tenrec ecaudatus. Next base: position 1,842,237 of record NW_027459462.1, read on the forward strand.
GGGGTGCCCGTGCCTAAGCGTAGGGGTTCCCTAGCCTAAGCTTAGGGGTGCCCTAGCCTAAGCCTAGTGGTGCCCTAGCCTAAGCGTAGGGGTTCCCTAGCCTTAGGCTAGGGAAACCCTAGCATTAGCCTAAGCCTAGGGGTCCCCTAGCTTAAGCCTAGGGGTGCCCTAGCCTAAGCCTAGGGGTGCCATAGCCTAAGCCTAGGGGTGCCCTATCCTAAGCCTAGGGGTGCCCTAGCCTAAACCTTGGGGTGTCCTAGCCTAAGCCTAAGGGTGCCCTAGCCTAGGCCTATGGGTGCCCTAGCCTAAGCCTAGGAGTGCCCTAGCCTTGGGCTAGGGGAGCCCTAGCCTTAGCCTAAGCCTAGGGGTGCCCTAGCCTAAGGCTACGGGTGCCCTAGCCTAAGCCTAGGTGTTCCCTAGCCTAAGCCTAGGGGTGCCCTAGCCTTAGGCAAGGGGAGCCCTAGCCTTAGCCTGAGCCTAGGGGTGCCCTAGCCTAAGCGTAGGGGTGCCCAGCCTAAGCTTAAGGGTGCCCTAGCCTAAGCCTAGTGGTGCCCTAGCCTAAGCCTAGGGGTTCCCTAGCCTTAGGCTAGGGAAACCCTAGCATTAGCCTAAGCCTAGGGGTCCACTAGCTTAAGCCTAGGTGTGCCCTAGCCTAAGACTAGGGGTGCCCTAGCCTAAGCCTAGGGGTGCCCTAGCCTAAGCCAAGGGTGCCCTAGCCTTAGGCTAGGGGAGCCCTAGCCTTAGCTTAAGCCTAGTGTTGCCTTAGCCTAGGCCTAGGGGTGCCCTAGCCTAAGCCTAGGGGTGCCCTAGCCTTAGGCTAGGGGAGCCCTAGCTTAGCCTAAGCCTAGTGGTGCCCTAGCCAAAGCCTAGGGGTGCCCTAACCTAAGCCTAGGGTTGCCCGAGCCTAAGCCTAGGGCTGCCCTAGCCTAAGCCTAGGGGTGCCCTAGCCTAAGGCTAGTTGATCCATAGCCTTAGCCTAAACTAGAGGTGCCCTAGCCTAAGCCTAGGGGTGCCCTAGCCTAAGCCTAGGGGTGCCCTAGCATTGTGCTAGGGGAGCCCTAGCCTTATGCTAAGCCTAGTCGTGCGCTAGCCTAAACCTAGGGGTGCCCTAGCCTAAGCCTAGGGGTGCCCTGGCACTACCCTAAGCCTAGGGGTGCCATAGCCTAAGCATAGGGGTGCCCTAGCCTTAGGCTAGGGGAGCCCTAGCCTTAGCCTAAGCCTCGGGGTGCCCTAGCCTAAGCCTAGGGGTGCCCTAGCCTTAGTCTAGGGAAGCCCTAGCCTTAGCCTATGCCGAGGGGTGCCCTAGCCTAAGCCTAGGGGTGCCCTAGTAAGCCTAGGGGTGCACTAGTAAGCCTACGGGTGCCCTGCCTAAGCCTAGGGGATCCCTAGCCTTAGGCTAGGGGAGCCCTAGCCTTAGCCTAAGCCTAGGGGTGCCCTAGCCTAAGCCTAGGTGTGCCCTAACCTAAGCCTAGGGGTGACCTAGCCTAAGCCTAGGTGTACCCTAGCCTATGCCGATGGGTGCCCTAGCCTTAGGCTAGGGGAGCCCCAGCCTTAGCCTAAGCCTAGGGGTGCCTTAGCCTAAGCCTAGGGGTGCCCTAGCCTAAGCCTAGTGGTGCCCTAGCCTTAGGCTAGGGGAGCCCTAGCCTTAGCTTAAGCCTAGGGGTGCCCTATCCTAAGCCTAGGGTTGCCCTAGCCTAAGCCTAGGGGTGCCCTAGCCTTAGGCTAGGGGAGCCCTAGCTTTAGCCTAAGCCTAGGGGTGCACTAGCCTAAGCCTAGGGGTGCCTTAGCCTAAGCCTAGGGATGCCCAAGCCTAAGCCTAAGGGTGCCCTAGCCTTAGGCTAGGGGAGCCCTAGCCTTAGCCTAAGCCTAGGGGTGCCCTAGCCTAAGCCTAGGCGTGCCTTATTCTAAGCCAAGGGGTGCCCTATCCTAAGCCTAGGGGTGCCCTAGCCTAAGCCTACGGATGCCCTGCCAAAGCCTAGGGGTGCCCTAGCCTTAGGCTAGGGGAGCCCTAGCCTTAGCTTAAGCCTAGGTGTGCCCTAGCCAAAGCCTAGGGGTGCCCTAACCTAAGCCTAGGGGTGCCCTAGTAAGCCTAGGGGTGCACTAGTAAGCCTACGGGTGCCCTGCCTAAGCCTAGGGGATTCCTAGCCTTAGGCTAGGGGAGCCCTAGCCTTAGCATAAGCCTAGGGGTGCCCTAGCCTAAGCCTAGGTGTGCCCTAACCTAAGCCTAGGGGTGCCCTAGCCTAAGCCTAGGGGTGCCCTAGCCTTAGGCTAGGGGAGCCCTAGTTTTAGCCTAAGCCTAGGGATGCCCAAGCCTAAGCCTAAGGGTGCCCTAGCCTTAGGCTATGGGAGCCCTAGCCTTAGCCTAAGCCTAGGGGTGCCCTAGCCTAAGCCTAGGCGTGCCTTATCCTAAGCCTAGGGGTGCCTATCCTAAGCCTAGGGGTGCCCTAGCCTAAGCCTACGGATGCCCTGCCAAAGCCTAGGGGTGCCCTAGCCTTAGGCTAGGGGAGCCCTAGCCTTAGCCTTAGCCTAGTGGTGCCCTAGCCAAAGCCTAGGGGTGCCCTAACCTAAGCCTAGGGTTGCCCGAGCCTAAGCCTAGGGCTGCCCTAGCCTAAGCCTAGGGGTGCCCTAGCCTAAGCCTAGGGGTGCCCTAGCCTAAGCCTAGGGGTGCAATAGCATTGTGCTAGGGGAGCCCTAGCCTTATGCTAAGCCTAGTCGTGCGCTAGCCTAAGCCTAGGGGTGCCCTAGCCTAAGCCTAGGGGTGCCCTGGCACTACCCTAAGCCTAGGGGTGCCATAGCCTAAGCATAGGGGTGCCCAAACCTAAGCCTAAGGGTGCCCTAGCCTTAGTCTAGGGGAGCCCTAACCTTAGCCTAAGCCTAGGGCTGCCCAAGCCTAAGCCTAAGGGTGCCCTAGTCTAAGCCTAGGGGTCGCCTAGCCTAAGCTTAGGGGTTCCCGAGCCTTAGGCTAGGGGAGCCCTAGCCTTAGCCTAAGCCTAGGGGTGCCCTAGCCTAAGGCTAGGGGTGCACTAGCCTAAGCCTAGGGGTGCCTTAACCTTAGGCTAGGGGAGCCCTAGCCTTAGCTTAAGGCTAGGGGTGCCCCAGCCTAAGCCTAGGGGTGCCCAAGCCTAAGCCTAGGGGTGCGCTAGCCTTAGGCTATGGGAGCACTAGGCTAAGCCTAAGCCTAGTGGTGCCCTAGCCTAAACCTAGGGGTGACCTAGCCTAAGCTTAGGGGTGCCCTAGCCTAAGCCTAGGGGTGCCCTAGCCTTAGGCTAGGGGAGCCCTAGCCTTAGCCTAAGCCTCGGGGTGCCCTGCCTAAGCCTAGGGGATCCCTAGCCTTAGGCTAGGGGAGCCCCAGCCTTAGCCTAAGCCTAGGGGTGCCCTAGCCTAAGCCTAGGGGTGCCCTAGCCTAAGCCTAGTGGTGCCCTAGCCTTAGGCTAGGGGAGCCCTAGCCTTAGCTTAAGCCTAGGGGTGCCCTATCCTAAGCATAGGGTTGCCCTAGCCTAAGCCTAGGGGTGCCCTAGCCTTAGGCTAGGGGAGCCCTACCTTTAGCCTAAGCCTAGGGGTGCACTAGCCTACGCCTAGGGGTGCCTTAGCCTAAGCCTAGGGATGCCCAAGCCTAAGCCTAAGGGTGCCCTAGCCTTAGGCTAGGGGAGCCCTAGCCTTAGCCTAAGCCTAGGGGTGCCCTAGCCTAAGCCTAGGCGTGCCTTATTCTAAGCCAAGGGGTGCCCTATCCTAAGCCTAGGGGTGCCCTAGCCTAAGCCTACGGATACCCTGCCAAAGCCTAGGGGTGCCCTAGCCTTAGGCTAGGGGAGCCCTAGCCTTAACCTAAGCCTAGGGGTGCCCTAGCCAAAGCCTAGGGGTGCCCTAACCTAAGCCTAGGGTTGCCCGAGCCTAAGCCTAGGGCTGCCCTAGCCTAAGCCTAGGGGTGCCCTAGCCTAAGGCTAGTTGATCCACAGCCTTAGCCTAATCTAGAGGTGCCCTAGCCTAAGCCTAGGGGTACCCTAGCCTAAGCCTAGGGGTGTCCTAGCCTAAGCCTAGGGGTGCCTTAGCATTATGCTAGGGGAGTCCTTGCCTTATGCTAAGCCTAGTCGTGCGCTAGCCTAAGCCTAGGGGTGCCCTTGCCTAAGCCTAGGTGTGCCCTGTCCTAAGTCTAGTGGTGCCCTAGCCTACACCTAGGGGTGCCCTAGCCTAAGTCTAGGGGTGCTCTAGCCTAAGCCTAGGGGTGCCCTAGCCTAAGCCTAGGGGTTCCCTAGCCTTAGGCTAGTCGAGCCGTAGCCTTAGACAAAGCCTAGGGGTGCCCTAGCCTAAGCCTATGGCTGCCCTAGCCTAAGCCTAGGGGTGCCCTAGCCTAAGGCTAGGGGTACCCTTGCCTTAGGCTAGGGGAATCCTAGCCTTACCCTAAGCCTAGTGGTGCCCTAGCGTAAGCCTAGGGTTACCTAGGCTAAGCCTAGGGGTGCCCAAGCCTAAGCGTAGGGGTGCCCTAGCCTTAGGCTAGGGGAATCCTAGCCTTAGCCATAGCCGGGGGGTGCCCTAGCCTAAGCCTTGGGGTACCCTAGCCTAAGCCTAGGTGTGCCCTAGCCTAAGCCTAGGGGTGCCCTAGCCTTAGGCTAAGGGACCCTAGATTTAGTCTAAGCCTAGGAGTGCCCTAGTCTATGCCTAGGGGTGCCCTAACCTAAGCCTAGGGCACCCTAGCCTAAGTTTAGGGGTGCCCTAGCCTAAACCTAGGGGTGCCCTATCCTAATCCTAGGGGTGCCCTATCCTAAGCCTAGGGGCGCCCTAGCCTAATCTTAGGGGTGCCCTAGCCAAAGCCTAGGAGTGCCATAGCCTAAGCCTATGGGTGCCCTATCCTAAGCCTAGGGGTGCCCTAGCCTAAGCCTTGGGGTGCCCTAGCCTAAGCCTAGGGGTGCCTTAGCCTAAGCCTTGGGGTGCCCTAGCCTAAGCCTAGGGGTGCCCTAGCCTTGGGCTAGGGGTGCCCTAGCCTTGGGCTAGGGGAGCCCTAGCCTTAGCCTAAGCCTAGGGGTGCCCTAGCCTAAGGCTACGGGTGCCCTAGCCTAAGCCTAGGGGTGCCCTAGCCTAAGCCTAGGGGTGCCTAAGCCTTCGGCTAGGGGAGCCCTAGCCTTAGCCTAAGCCTAGGGGTGCCCTAGCCTAAGCCTAGTGGTGCCCTAGCCTAAGCTTAGGGGTTCCCTAGCCTTAGGCTAGTCGAGCCGTAGCCTTAGTCTAAGCCTAGGGGTGCCCTAGCCTAAGCCTATGGGTGCCCTAGCCTAAGCCTAGGGGTGTCCTAGCCTTACGCTAGGGGAGCCCTAGCCTTAGGCTAATTCTGGGGGTGCCCTAGCCTAAGCGTAGGGGTTCCCTAGCCTAAGCTTAGGGGTGCCCTAGCCTAAGCCTAGTGGTGCCCTAGCCTAAGCGTAGGGGTTCCCTAGCCTTAGGCTAGGGAAACCCTAGCATTAGCCTAAGCCTAGGGGTCCCCTAGCTTAAGCCTAGGGGTGCCCTAGCCTAAGACTAGGGGTGCCCTAGCCTATGCCTAGGGGAGCACTAGCCTAAGCCTAGGGTTGCCCTATCCTAAGCCTAGGGGTGCCCTAGCCTTAGCCTAAGCCTAGGTGTGCCCTAGCCTAAACCTAGGGATGCCCTAGCCTAAGACTAGGCTTACCTAGACTAAGCCTAGGCGTGCCCTAGCCATAGGCTAGGGGAGCCCTAGCCTTAGCCTAAGGCTAGGGGTGCCTTAGCCTAAGCCTAGAGGTGCCCTAGCCTAAGCCTAGGGGTGCCCTAGCTTTGGGCTTTGGGAGTCCTAGCCTTAGCCTAAGACGAGGGGTGCCCTAGACTAAGACTAGGGATGCCCTAGCCTAAGCCTAGGGTGCCGTAGCCTAAGCCTAGGGGTGCCCAAGTTTTAGGCTAGGGGAGTCCTAGCCTTAACCTAAGCCTAGGGATGCCCTATATTAAGCCTCGGGGTGCCCTCGCCTTAGGCTATGGGAGCGCTAGCCTTAGCCTAAGACTAGGGGTGCCCTAGCCTATGCCTAGGGTGCCCTAGCCTTAGGCTAGGGGAGTCCTAGCATTAGCCTAAGCCGACGGGTGCCCTAGCCTAAGCCTAGTGGTGCCGTTGCCTAAGACTAGTGGTGCCCTAGCCTAAGCCTAGTTGTGCCCTAGCCTAAGCCTAGGGGTGCCCTAGCCTAAGCGTAAGGGTGCCCTAGCCTAAGCTTAGGGGTGCCATAGCCTAAGGCCAGGGGTTCCCTAGATTTAGACTAGGGGATCCCTAGCCTTAGGCTAATTATATGGGTGCCCTAGCCTAATCCTAGGGGTGCCCTAGCATAAGCCTAGGTGTATCCTAGCCTAAGCCTAGGGGTGCCCTAGCCTAAGCCTAGTGTGCCCTAGCCTTAGGCTAGGGGAGACCTAGCCTTAGGCTAATTCTAGGGGTGCCCTAGCCTAATCCTAGGGGTGCCCTAGCCTAAGCTTAGGTGTGCCCTAGCCTAAGACTAGGGGTGCCCTAGCCTAAAACTATGGGTGCCCTAGCCTTAGGCTAGGGGAGCTCTAGCGTGAGCCTAAGCTAGGGGTGCCCTCGCCTACGCCTAGGGGTGTCCAAGCCTAAGCCTAGGGGTGCCCTAGCCTAAGCCTAGGGGTGCCCTAGCCTTAGGCTATGGAAGCAATAGCCTTAGCGTAAGCCTTGGGGTGCCCTAGCCTAAGCCTAGGGGTGCCCTAGCCTAGGCCTAGGGGTGCCCTACCCTAAACCTCGGGGTGCCCTAGCCTTGGGCTAGGGGAGCCTTAGCCTTAGCCTAAGCCTAGGGGTGCCCTAGCCTAAGCCTACGGGTGCCCCAGCCTAAGCCTAGGGGTGCCCTAGCCTAAGCCAAGGGGTGCCCTAGCCTTACGTTAGGGGAGCCCTAGCCTTAGCCTAAGCCTAGGGGTGCCCTAGCCTAAGCCTAGGGGTGCCCTAGTCTAAGCCTAGAGGTGCCCTAGTCTTAGGCTAGGGGAGCCTCAGCCTTAGCCTAAGCCTAGGGGTGCCCTAGGGTAAGCCTAGGGGTTCCCTAGCCTTAAGCTAGTCGAGCCATAGCCTTAGTCTAAGCCTAGGGGTGCCCTAGCCTAAGCCTATGGGTACCCTAGCCTAAGCCTAGGGGTGCCCTAGCCTAAGGCTAGGGGTACCCTTGCCTTAGGCTAGGGGAGTCCTACCCTTAGCCTAAGCCTAGTGGTGCCCTAGTCTAAGCCTGGGGTGCCCTAGGATAAGCCTAGGGGTGCCCTAGCCTTATGATATGGGACCCTAGGTTTAGTCTAAGCCTAGGGGTGCCCTATCCTAAGCCTAGGGGTGCCCTAGCCAAAGCCTAGGGGTGCCCTAGCCTAAGTTTAGGGGTGCCCTAGCCTAAACCTAGGGGTGCCCTATCCTAATCCTAGGGGTGCCCTATCCTAAGCCTAGGGGCGCCCTAGCCTAAGCTTACGGGTGCCCTAGCCAAAGCCTAGGGGTGCCTTAGCCTAAGCCTTGGGGTGCCCTAGCCTAAGCCTAGGGGTACCCTAGCCTTGGGCTAGGGGTGCCCTAGAGTTGGGCTAGGGGAGCCCTAGCCTAAGCCTAGGGGTGCCCTAGCCTAAGGCTACGGGTGCCCTAGCCTAAGCCGAGGGGTGCCCTAGCCTAAGCCTAGCGGTTCCCTAGCCTTAGGCTAGTCGAGCCGTAGCCTTAGTCTAAGCCTAGGGGTGCCCTAGCCTAAGCCTATGGGTGCCCTAGCCTAAGCCTAGGGGTGTCCTAGCCTTACGCTAGGGGAGCCCTAGCCTTAGGCTAATTCTGGGGGTGCCCGTGCCTAAGCGTAGGGGTTCCCTAGCCTAAGCTTAGGGGTGCCCTAGCCTAAGCCTAGTGGTGCCCTAGCCTAAGCGTAGGGGTTCCCTAGCCTTAGGCTAGGGAAACCCTAGCATTAGCCTAAGCCTAGGGGTCCCCTAGCTTAAGCCTAGGGGTGCCCTAGCCTAAGCCTAGGGGTGCCATAGCCTAAGCCTAGGGGTGCCCTATCCTAAGCCTAGGGGTGCCCTAGCCTAAACCTTGGGGTGTCCTAGCCTAAGCCTAAGGGTGCCCTAGCCTAGGCCTATGGGTGCCCTAGCCTAAGCCTAGGAGTGCCCTAGCCTTGGGCTAGGGGAGCCCTAGCCTTAGCCTAAGCCTAGGGGTGCCCTAGCCTAAGGCTACGGGTGCCCTAGCCTAAGCCTAGGTGTTCCCTAGCCTAAGCCTAGGGGTGCCCTAGCCTTAGGCAAGGGGAGCCCTAGCCTTAGCCTGAGCCTAGGGGTGCCCTAGCCTAAGCGTAGGGGTGCCCAGCCTAAGCTTAAGGGTGCCCTAGCCTAAGCCTAGTGGTGCCCTAGCCTAAGCCTAGGGGTTCCCTAGCCTTAGGCTAGGGAAACCCTAGCATTAGCCTAAGCCTAGGGGTCCACTAGCTTAAGCCTAGGGGTGCCCTAGCCTAAGACTAGGGGTGCCCTAGCCTAAGCCTAGGGGTGCCCTAGCCTAAGCCAAGGGTGCCCTAGCCTTAGGCTAGGGGAGCCCTAGCCTTAGCTTAAGCCTAGTGTTGCCTTAGCCTAGGCCTAGGGGTGCCCTAGCCTAAGCCTAGGGGTGCCCTAGCCTTAGGCTAGGGGAGCCCTAGCCTTAGCCTAAGCCTAGGGGTGCCATAGCCTAAGCCTAGGGGTGCCCAAGCCTAAGCCTAAGGGTGCCCTAGCCTAAGACTAGGCTTACCTAGCCTAAGCCTAGGCGTTCCCTAGCCATAGACTAGGGGAGCCCTAGCCTTAGCCTAAGGCTAGGGGTGCCTTAGCCTAAGCCTAGAGGTGCCCTAGCCTAAGCATAGGGGTGCCCTATCCTTGGGCTTTGGGAGTCCTAGCCTTAGCCTAAGATGAGGGGTGCCCTAGCCTAAGACTAGGGATGCCATAGCCTAAGCCTAGGTGTGTCCTAGCCTAAGCCTAGGGGAGCCCTAGCCTAAGCCTAGGGGTGCCCTAGCCTTAGGCTATGGGAACCCTTGCCTTAGCTTAAGCCTGGGGGTGCCCTACCCTAAGCCTTGGGGTGTCCTAGCCTAAGCCTAGGGGTGACCTAGCCTAAGCCTAGGGGTGCCCTAGCCTAAGCCTAGGGGTGCCCTAGCCTAAGCCTGGGGGTGCCCTAGCCTAAGCCTAGGGGTGCCCTAGCCTAAGACTAGGCTTACCTAGCCTAAGCCTAGGGGTGCCCTAGCCATAGGCTAGGGGAGCCCTAGCCTTAGCCTAATGCTAGGGGAGCCTTAGTCTAAGCCTAGAGGTTCCCTAGCCTAAGCATAGGGGTGCCCTAGCCTTAGGCTAGGGGAGTCCTAGCCTTAGCCATAGCCGGGGGGTGCCCTAGCCTAAGCCTTGGGTTGCCCTAGCCTAAGCCCAGGTGTGCCCTAGCCTAAGCTTAGGGGTGCCCTAGCCTTAGGCTATGGGACCCTAGATTTAGTCTAAGCCTAGGCGTGCCCTAGCCTATGCCTAGGGGTGCCCTAGCCCAAGCCTAGGGGTGCCCTAGCCTAAGTTTAGGGGTGCCCTAGCCTAAGCCTAGGGGTGCCCTATCCTAATCCTAGGGGTGCCCGATCCTAAGCTTAGGGGTGCCCTAGCATAAGCTTAGGTGTGCTCTAGCCTAAGCCTAGGGGTGCCATAGCCTAAGCCTAGGGGTGCCCTATCCTAAGCCTAGGGGTGCCCTAGCCTAAACCTTGGGGTGTCCTAGCCTAAGCCCAGGGGTGCCTTAGCCTTAGGCTATGGAAGCCCTAGCCTTAGCCTAAGCCTTGGGGTACCCTAGCCTAAGCCTAAGGGTGCCCTAGCCTAGGCCTATGGGTGCCCTAGCCTAAGCCTAGGAGTGCCCTAGCCTTGGTCTAGGGGAGCCCTAGCCTTAGCGTAAGCCTAGGGGTGCCCTAGCCTAAGGCTACGGGTGCCCTAACCTAAGCCTAGGTGTGCCCTAGCCTTACGCTAGGGGAACCCTAGCGTTAGGCTAATTCAGGGGGTGCCCTAGTCTGAACCTAGGGGTGACCTAGCCTAAGCCTAGGGTTGCCCTAGCCTAAGCCTAGGGGTGCCCTAGCCTAAGCCTAGAGGTGCCCTAGCCTAAGGTTAGGGGTGCCCTACCCTTAGGCTAGAGGAGCCCTAGCCTTAGCCTAAGCCTAGGGGTGCCCTAGCCTAAACCTAGTGGTGCCCTTGCCTTAGGATAGGGGAGCCCTAACCTTAGCCTAAGCTAGGGGTGCCCTAGCCATAGCCTAGGGGTGCCCTAGCCTAAGCCTAAACCTAGGTGTGCCCTAGCCTAAGCCTAGGGATGCCCTAGCCTAAGCCAAGAGGTGCACTAGCCTAAGGCTAGGGGTACCCTTGCCTTAAGCTAGGGGAGCCCTAGCCTTGGCCTAAGCCTAGGGTGCCCTAGCCTAAGCGTAGGGGTGCCCTAGCCTAAGCTTAGGGGTGCCCTAGCCTAAGCCTTGGGGTGCCCTAGCCTAAGCCTAGGGGTTCCCTAGCCTTAGGCTAGGGAAACCCTAGCATTAGCCTAAGCCTAGGGGTCCCCTAGCTTAAGCCTCTGGGTGCCCTGGCCTAAAACTAGGGGTGCCCTAGCCTAAGCCTAGGGGTGCCCTAGCATAAGCCTAGGGGTGCCCTAGCCTAAACCTAGGGGTGCCCTAGTCTTAGGCTAGGGGAGCCCTAGCCTTAGCTTAAGCCTAGTGTTGCCCTAGCCTAGGCCTAGGGGAGCGCTAGCCTTAGCCTAAGCCTAGGGGTGCCATAGCCTAAGCCTAGGGGTGCCCAAGCATAAGCTTAAGGGTGCCCTAGCCTTAGTCTAGGGGTGCCCTAGCCTAAGCCTAGGGGTGCCCTAGACTAAGCCTAGGGGTGCCCTAGCCTTAGGCTATGGGAACCCTAGCCTTAGCTTAAGCCTGCGGGTTCCCTAGCCTAAGTCTAGGGGTGCCCTAGCCTAAGACTAGGCTTACCTAGCCTAAGCCTAGGCGTGCCCTAGCCATAGGCTAGGGGAGCCCTAGCCTTAGCCTAAGCCTAAGGGTGCCCTAGCCTTAGGCTCGGGGAGCCCTAGCCTTAGCCAAAGCCTTGGGGTGCCCTAGCCTAAGCCTAGGGGTGCCCTAGCCTAAGCTTAGAGGTGCCCTAGCCTTAGGCTAGGAGAGCCCTAACCTTAGCCTAAGCCTAGGGGTGCCCTAGCCTATGCCTAGGGGTGCCCTAGCCTTAGGCTAGGGGAGCCCTAGACTTACCCTAAGACTTGGGGTGCCGTAGCCTAAGCCTAGGGGTGCCCTAGCCTTTGACTATGGGAGCCCAAGCCTTAGCCTAAGTCTAGGGCTGTCCTAGTATAAGCCTAGAGGTGCCCTAGCCTAAGTCTAGGGGTGCCCTAGCTAAGCCTAGGGGTGCCGTAGCCTAAACCTAGGGGTGCCCTAGCCTAAGCCAAGGGGTGCCGTAGTAAGCCTAGGGGTGCCCTAGCCTAAGCCTAGGGGTGCCCTAGCCTTAGGCTAGGGGAGCCCTAGCCTTAGCCTAAGCCTAGGACTGCCCTAGCCTAAGCCTAGGGGTGCCCTAGACTAAGCCTAGGGGTGCCCTAGCCTAAGCCTAGGGGTGCCCTAGCCTAAGCTTAGGGGTGCCCTAACGTAAGCCTAGGTGTGCCCTAGCCTTAGGCTAGGGGAGCCCTAGCCTTAGCCTAAGCCTTGGGGTGCCCTAGCCTAAGTCTAGGGGTGCCCTAGCCAAGCCTAGGGGTGCCGTAGCCTAAGCCTAGGGGTGCCCTAGCCTAAGTCAAGGGATGCCGTAGTAAGCCTTGGGGTGCCCTAGCCAAAGCCTAGGGGTGCCCTAGCCTTAGGCTATGGGAGCCCTAGCCTTAGCCTAAGCCTAGGGGTGCCCTAGCCTAGGCCTAGGTGTGCCCTAGCCTAAGCCTAGGTGTGCCCTAAACTTAGCCTAAGCCTAGGCGTGCCCTATCCTAAGCCAAGGGGTGCCCTAGCCTAACCCTAGGGGTGCCCTAGCCTAAGCCTAGGGGTGCCCTTGCCTTAGGCTAGGGAAGCCCTAACCTTAGCCTAAGCCTAGGGGTGCCCTAGCTTAAGCCTAGGGGTGCCATAGCCTAAGCCTAGGGGTGCCCGAGCCTAAGCTTAGGTGTGCCCTAGCCTAAGTCTTGGGGTAACCTAGCCTAAAATTAGGGGTGCCATAGCCTTAGGCTAGGGGAGCCCTAGCCTTAGCCTAAGCCTAGGGGTATCCTAGCCTAAGATTAGGGGTGCCCTAGCCTTAGGCTAGGGGAGCCCTAGCCTTAGCCTAAGCTAGGGGTGCCCTAGCCTACGCCTAGGGGTGTCCAAGCCTAAGCCTAGGGGTGCCCTAGCCTAAGCCTAGGGGTGCTCTTGCCTTAGGCTAGGGGAGCCATAGCCTTAGCCTAAGCCTAGAGGTGCCATAGCCTAAGCCTAGGCGTGCCCTAGCCTAAGCCTAGGGGTGCCCTAGCCTTAGGCTAGGGGAGTCCTAGCCTTAGCCTAAGCCTAGTGGTGCCCTAGCCTATGCCTAGGGGTGCCCTAGCCTAAGCCTAGGGGTGCCCTAGCCTAAGCTTAGGGGTGCCCTAGCCTAAGCCTAGGGGTGCCCTAACCTAAGCCTAGGGGTGCCCTAGCCTAAGCCTAGGGGTGCCATAGCCTAAGCATGGGGGTGCCCTAGCCTAAGCCTAGGGGTGCCGTATCCTAAGCCTAGGGGTGCCCTATCCTAAGCCTAGGGGTGCCCTATCCTAAGCCTTGGGGTGCCCTAGCCTAAGCCTAGGGGTGCCCTAGCCTAAACCTAGGGGTGCCCTAGCCTTAGGATAGGGGAGCCCTAACCTTAGCCTAAGCTAGGGGTGCCCTAGCCCTAGTCTAGGGGTGCCCTAGCCTAAGCCTAGGGTTACCCTAGCCTAAGCCTAGCGGTGCCCTAGCCTTAGGCTAGGGGAGCCCAAGCCTTAGCCTAAGCCTAGGTGTGCCCTAGCCTAAGCCTAGGGATGCCATAGCCGAAGCCAAGAGGTGCCCTAGCCTAAGGCTAGGGGTACCCTTGCCTTAGGCTAGGGGAGCCCTAGCCTTGGCCTTAGCCTAGGGGTGCTCTAGCCTAAACCTAGGGGTGCCCTAGCCTTAGGATAGGTGTGCCATAACCTTAGCCTAAGCTAGGGGTGCCCTAGCCCTAGTCTAGGGGTGCCCTAGCCTAAGCCTAGGGTTACCCTAGCCTAAGCCTAGGGGTGCCCTAGCCTTAGGCTAGGGGAGCCCAAGCCTTAGCCTAAGCCTAGGTGTGTCCTAGCCTAAGCCTAGGGATGCCTTAGCCGAAGCCTAGAGGTGCCCTAGCCTAAGATTAGGGGTGCCCTACCCGTAGGCTAGGGGAGCCGTAGCCTTAGCCTAAGCCTAGGGGTGCCCTAGCCTAAACCTACGGGTGCCCTAGCCTTAAGAAAGGGGACACCTAGCCTTGGCCTAAGCCTAGGGGTGCCCTAGCCTAAGAGTAGGGGTGTCCAAGCCGAAGCCAAGGGGTGCCCTAGCCGAAGCCTAGGGGTGCCCTAGCCTTAGGCTAGGGGAGGCCTAGCCTTACCCTAAGCCTAGGGGTGCCATAGCCTAAGCCTAGGGGTGCCCCAGCCTTAGGTTAGGGGAGCACTAACCTTAGCCTAAGCCTAGGGGTGCCCTAGCCTAAGCCTTAGGGTGTCATAGCCTAAGCCTAGGGGTGCCCTAGCCTTAGGCTAGGGGAGCCCTAGACTTAGCCTAAGAATAGCGGTGCCCTAGCCTAAGTCTTGGGGTGCCCTAGCCGTAGGCTAGGGGAGCTCTAGCCTTAGCCTAAGCTAGGGGTGCCCTAGCCTACACATAGGGGTGTCCAAGCCTAAGCCTAGGGTTGCCCTAGCCTAAGCCTAGGGGTGCCCTAGCCTTAGGCTAGGGGAGTCCTAGCCTTAGCCTAATCCTAGTGGTGCCCTAGCATAAGCCTAGGGCTGCCCTATTCTAAGCCTAGGGGTGCCCTAGCCTTAGGCTAGGGGCGTCCTAGCCTTAGCCTAAGCCTAGGGGTGCCCTAGCCTAAGTCTAGGGGTGCCCTAGCCTAAGCCTAGGGGTGCCTTAGCCTAAGCCTATGGGTGCCCTAGCCCAAGCCTTGGGGTAACCTAGCCTAAGCCTAGGGGTGCCCTAGCCTAAGCCTAGGGGTGCCCTAGCCTTAGGCTATGGGAACCCAGCTTTAGCCTAAGCCGGGGGTGCCCTAGCCTAAGCCTAGGGGTGCCCTAGCATAAGCCTAGTGGTGCCCTAGCCTAACCTTAGGGGTGCCCTAGCCTAAGCCAAGGGGTGCCCTAGCCTAAGCCTAGGGGTGCCCTATCCTAAGCCTAGGGGTGCCCTAGCCTAAGCCTAGGGGTGCCCTAGCCTAAGGCTGGGGGTGCCCTAGCCTAAGCCAAGTGTGCCCTAGCCTTAGGCTAGCCTAAGGGTGCCCTAGCCTAAGCCTAGTGCTGCGCTAATCTAAGCCTAGGGGTGCCCTAGCCTTAGGCTAGGGGAGTCCTAGCCTTAGCCTAAGCCTAGGGGTGCCCTAGCCTAAGCCTAGGGTTACGTAGCCTAAGCCTAGGTGTGCCCTAGCCATAAAATAGGGGAGCCCTAGCCTTAGACTAAGCCTAGGGGTGCCCTAGCCTAAGCCTAGGAGTGCCCTAGCCTAAGCCTAGGGGTGCCCTAGCCTTAGCCTAGGGGTGCCCTAGCCATAGGCTAGGGGAGTCCTAGCCTTACCCAAAGCCGGGGGGTGCCCTAGCTTAAGCCTTGTGTTGCCCTAGCCTAAGCATAGGGGTACCCTAGCCTAAGACTAGGGGTGCCCTAGCCTAAGCTTAGTTGTGCCCTAGCCTTAAGATATGGGAACCCTAGCTTTAGCCTAAGCCTGGGGGTGCCCTAGCCTAAGCCTAGGGGTGCCCTAGCCTAAGCTTAGGGGTGCCCTAGCCTAAGCCTAGGGGTTCCCTAGCCTTAGGCTAGGGAAACCCTAGCATTAGCCTAAGCCTAGGGGTCCCCTAGCCTAAGCATAGGGGTGCCTTGGCCTAAGCCTAGGGGTCCCCTAGCCTAAGCCTAGGGGTGCCCTAGCCTAAGCCTAGGGGTGCCCTAGCCTTAGGCAAGGGGAGCCCTAGCCTTAGCTTAAGCCTAGTGTTGCCCTAGCCTAGGCATAGGGGTGCCCTAGCCTAAGCCTAGGGATGCCCTAGCCTTAGGCTAGGGGAGCCATAGCCTTAGCCTAAGCCTAGGGTTGCCATAGCCCAAGCCTAGGGGTGCCCAAGACTAAGCCTATGGGTACCTTAGCCTTAGTTTAGGGGAGCCCTAGCCTAAGCCTAAGCCTAGGGGTGCCCTAGCCTAAGCCTAGGGGTGCCCTAGCCTAAGCCTAGGGTTGCCCAAGCCTTAGGCTAGGGGAGCCTTAGCCTTAACCTAAGCGTAGGGGTGCCCTAGCCTAAGCCTTGGGGTGCCCTATCGTAAGCCTAGGGGTCCCCTAGCCTAAGCCTAGGGGTGCCCTAACCTTACGTTAGGGGAGGCCTAACCTTAGCCTAAGCTTAGGGGTGCCCTAGCCTAAGCCTAGGGGTGCCCTAGTAAGCCTAGGGGTGCCCTAGCCTAAGCCTAGGGTTACCTAGCCTAAGCCTAGGCGTGCCCTAGCCTAAACCTGGGGGTGCCCTAGCCTAAGCCTAGGGGTGCCCTAGCCTAAGATTAGGCTTACCTAGCCTAAGCCTAGGCATGCCCTAGCCATAGGCTAGGGGAGCCCTAGCCTTAGCCAAAGGCTAGGGGTGCCTTAGCCCAAGCCTAGTGGTGCCCTAGCCTAAGCATAGGGGTGCCCTAGCCTTGGGCTATGGGAGTCCTAGCCTTAGCCTAAGACGAGGGGTGCCCTAGCCTAAGCTTAGGGATGCCCTAGCCTAAGCCTAGGTGTGCCTTAGCCTAAGTCTAGGGGTGCCCTAGCCTAAGCCTAGGGTTGCCCTAGCCTTAGGCTATGGGAACCCTTGCCTTAGCCTAAGCCTGGGGGTGCCCTAGCCTAAGCCTAGGGGTGTCCTAGCCTAAGCCTAGGGGTGCCCGAGCCTAAACGTAGGGGTGCCCTAGCCTTAGGCTAGGGAAGCCCTAGCCTTAGCCTAAGCCTAGGGGTTCCCTATCCTAAGCCTAGGGGTGCGCTAGCCTAAGCTTGGGGTGCCCTATCCTAAGCCTAGGTGTGCCCTAGTCTAAGCCTAGGGGTGCCTAAGCGTAAGCCTAGGGGTGCCCTAACCTTAGGCTAGGGAAGCCCTAGCCTTAGCCTAAGCCTAGGGGTGCCCTAGCCTTAGCCTAGGGGTGCCCTATCCAAAGCCTAGGGGTGCCCTAGCCTAAGCCTAGTGGTGCCCTAACCTTTGGCTAGGGAATCCCTAGCCTTAGGCTAAGCCTAGGGGTGCCCTAGCCTAAGCCTAGGGGTGCCCTATCCTAAGCCTAGGGATGCCCTAGCCTAAGCCTAGGGGTGCCCTAGCCTAAGCCTAGGGGTGCCCTAGCCTTAGTCTAGGGGAGCCCTAGTCTTAGCTTAAGCTTAGGGGTGCCCTAGCCTAAGCCTATGGGTGCCCTAGCCAAAGCCTAGAGGTGCCCTAGCCTTAGGCTAGGGGAGCCCTAGCCTTAGCTTAAGCCTAGGGGTGCCCTAGCCTAAGCCTAGGGGTGCCCTAGCCTAAGCCTAGGGGTGCCCTAGCCTTAGGCTAGGGGCGCCCTAGCCTTAGCCTAAGCCTAGGGGTGCCCTAGCCTAAGCCTAGGGGTGTCATAGCCTAAAACTAGGGGTGCCCAAGCCTAAGCATAATGGTTCCCTAGCCTTAGGCTAGGGGAGCCCTAGCCTAAGCCTAAGCCTAGCGGTGCCCAAGCCTAAGCCTAATAGTGCACTAGCCTAAGGCTAGGGGAGCCCTAGCCTAAGCCTAAGACTAGTGGTGCCCTAGCCTAAGCCTAGGGTGCCCTAGCCAAAGCCTAGGGGTACGCAAGCCTTAGGCTAGGGGAGCCCTAGCCTTAACCTAAGCCTAGGGGTGCCCTATCGTAAGCCTAGGGGTGCCCTAGCCTAAGCCTAGGGGTGCCTTATCCTTAGGCTAGGGGAGCCCTATCCTTAGCCTAATCCTAGGGTTGCCCAAGCCTAAGCCTAGGAGTGTCCTAGCCTAATCCTAGGGGTGCCCTAGCCTTCAGCTAGGGAAACCCTAGCCTTAGCCTAAGCCTAGGGTTGCCCTAGCCTAAGCCTAGGGGTGCCCTATCCTAAGCTTAGGGGTCACCTACCCTAAGCCTAGGGGTTCCCTAGCCTAAGCCTAGGGGTGCCATAGCCCAAGCCTAGGGGTGCCCTAGCCTTAGTCTAGGGGAGCCCTAGACTTAGCCTAAGGCTAGAGGTGCCCTGGCCTAAACTTAGTGGTGCCCTAACCTTAGGCTAGGGAATCCCGAGCCTTAGCCTAAGCCTAGGGGTGCCCTAGCCTAAGCCTAGGGTTACCTAGCCTAATCCTAGGGGTGCCCTCGCCTAAGCTTAGGTGTGCCCTAGCCTAAGACTAGGGGTGCCCTAGCCTAAGATTAGGGGTGCCCTTGCCTTAGGCTAGGGGATCCATAGCCTTAGCCTAAGCCTAGGGGTGCCCTAGCCTAAGCCTAGGGTTGCCCTAGCCTTAGGCTATGGGAGCCCTAGCCTTACCTTAAGCTAGAGGTGCCCTAGCCAACGCCTAGGGGTGCCCTAGCCTAAGCTTAGGGGTGCCCTAGCCTAAGCCTAGGGTTACCTAGCCTAAGCCTAGCAGTGCCCTAGCCTAAGCCTAGGGGTGCACTAGCCTTAGACTAGGGGAGTCCTACCCTTAGCCATAACCGTGGGGTGCCCTAGCCTAAGCCTAGAGGTTCCCTAGCCTAATCCTAGGGGTGCCCTATCCTAAGCCTAGGGGTGACCTAGCATTAAGCTATGGGAACCCTAGCTTTAGCCTAAGCCTGGGGGTGCCCTAGCCTAAGCCTAGGGGTGCCCTAGCCTAATCCTAGTGGTGCCATAGCCTAAGCCTAGGGGTGCCCTATCCTAAGCCTAGGGGTGCCCTAGCCTAAGCCTAGGTGTACCCTAGCCTAAGCCTAGGGGTGCCCTAGCCTAAGCCTCGGGGTGGCCCAGACTTAGGCTAGGGGAGCCGTAGACTTAGCCTAAGCCTAGGGGTGCCCCAGCCTAAGCCTTGTGGTGCCCTAACCTTATGCTAGGGTATCCCTAGCCTTAGGCAAATTCTAGGGGTGCCCTAGCCTAAACCTAGGGGTGCCCTAGCCTAAGCCTAGGGGTGCCCTAGCCTACGCCTAGGGGTTCCCTAACTTTAGGCTAGGGAAACCCTAGCCTTAGCCTAAGCCAAGGGATGCCCTAGCCTAAGCCTAGGGATTCCCTAGCCTAAGCCTAGGGCTGCCATAGCATAAGCCTAGGGGTGCCAAGCCTAAGCCCAAGGGTGCCCTAGCCTTAGGCTAGGGGAGCCCTAGCCTAAGCCTAAGGCTAGTGTTGCCCTAGCCTAAGCCTAGGGTGCCCTAGCCTAAGCCTAGGGGTGCCCAAGTTTTAGGCTAGGGGAGCCCTTGCCTTAGCTTAAGCCTAGGGGTTCCAAAGCCTAAGCCTAGGGGTGCCCTAGCCTAAGCATAGGGGTGCCCTAGCCTAAGCCTAGGGGTGCCATAGCATAAGCCTAGGGGTGCCAAGCCTAAGCCTAAGGGTGCCCTAGCCTTAGGCTAGGGGAGCCCTAGCCTAAGCCTAAGGCTAGTGTTGCCCTAGCCTAAGCCTAGGGTGCCCTAGCCTAAGCCTAGGGGTGCCCAAGAATTAGGCTAGGGGAGTCCTAGCCTTAACCTAAGCCTAGGGATGCCCTATATTAAGCCTCGGGGGCCCTCGCCTTAGGCTATTGGAGCCCTAGCCTTAGCCTAAGCCTAGGGGTGCCCAAGCCTAAGCCTAAGAGTGCCCTTGCCTAACCCTAGGGGTGCCCTAGCCTTAGCCAAAGCCTAGGGGTGCCCTAGCCTATGCCGAGGGTGCCCTAGTTTTAGGCTAGGGGAGTCCTAGCCTTAGCCTAAGCCGACGGGTGCCCTAGCCTAAGCCTAGTGGTGTCGTTGCCTAAGACTAGTGGTGCCCTAGCTTAAGCCTAGGTGTACCCTAGCCTAAGCCTAGGGGTGCCCTAGCCTAAGCGTACGGGTGCCCTAGCCTAAGCTTAGGCGTGCCATAGCCTAAGCCTAGCGGTTCCCTAGATTTAGGCTAGGGGATCCCTAGCCTTAGGCTAATTATATGGGTGCCCTAGCCTAATCCTAGGGGTGCCCTAGCCCAAGCCTCGGGGTGCCCTATCCTAAGTCTAGGGGTGCCCAACTTAAGCCTAGGGGTGCCATAGCCTAAGCCTAGGTGTCTCCTATCCTTAGGCTAGGGGAGGACTAGCCTTAGACTAATTCTAGGGGTGCCCTAGCCTAATCCTACGGTTGCCCTAGCCGAAGCTTAGGTGTGCCCTAGCCTAAGCCTAGGGGTGCACAACTTAAGCCTAGGGGTACCATAGCCTAAGCCTAGGTGTGCCCTAGCCTTAGGCTAGGGGAACCCTAGCCTTAGGCTAATTCTAGTGGTGCCCTAGGCTAATCCTAAGGGTGCCCTAGACTAAGTTAGGTGTGCCCTAGCCTAAGACTAGGGGTGCCGTAGCCTAAGATTAGGGGTGCCCTAGCCTTAGGCTAGCGAGCCCTAGCCTTAACCTAAGCCTAGGGGTGCCCTAGCCTAAAACTATGGGTGCCCTAGCCTTAGACTAGGGGAACCCTAGCCTTAGCCTAAGCTAGGGGTGCCCTCGCCTACGCCTAGGGGTGTCCAAGCCTAAGCCTAGGGGTGCCCTAGCCTAAGCCTTGGGG
This sequence comes from Tenrec ecaudatus, assembly GCF_050624435.1. Taxonomy (NCBI): domain Eukaryota; kingdom Metazoa; phylum Chordata; class Mammalia; order Afrosoricida; family Tenrecidae; genus Tenrec; species Tenrec ecaudatus. The sequence goes on from NW_027459462.1 coordinate 1,861,910, forward strand.
TGCCCTAGCCTTAGGCTATGGAAGCACTAGCCTTAGCCTAAGCCTTGGGGTGCCCTTGCCTAAGCCTAGGGGTGCCCTAGCCTAGGCCTGGGGTGCCCTACCCTAAGCCTAGGGGTGCCCTAGCCTTGGGCTAGGGGAGCCTTAGCCTTAGCCTAAGCCTAGGGGTGCCATAGCCTAAGCCTACGGGTGCCCCAGCCTAAGCCTAGGGGTGCCCTAGCCTAAGCCAAGGGGTTCCCTAGCCTTAGGCTAGTTGAGCCGTAGCCTTAGTCTAAGCCTAGGGGTGCCCTAGCCTAAGCCTATGGCTGCCCTAGCCTAAGCCTAGGGGTGCCCTAGCCTAAGTTTAGGGGTGCCCTAGCCTAAACCTAGGGGTGCCCTATCCTAATCCTAGGGGTGCCCTATCCTAAGCCTAGGGGCGCCCTAGCCTAAGCTTAGGGGTGCCCTAGCCAAAGCCTAGGTGTGCCATAGCCTAAGCTGAGGGGTGCCCTATCCTAAGACTATGGGTGCCCTAGTCTAAGCCTTGGGGTACCCTAGCCTAAGCCTAGGGGTGCCTTAGCCTAAGCCTTGGGGTGCCCTAGCCTAAGCCTAGGGGTGCCCTAGCCTTGGGCTAGGGGTGCCCTAGACTTGGGCTAGGGGAGCCCTAGCCTTAGCCTAAGCCTAGGGGTGCCCTAGCCTAAGGCTACGGGTGCCCTAGCCTAAGCCTAGGGGTGCCCTAGCCTATGCCTAGGGTGCCCTAGCCTTAGGCTAGGGGAGTCCTAGCCTTAGCCTAAGCCGACGGGTGCCCTAGCCTAAGCCTAGTGGTGTCGTTGCCTAAGACTAGTGGTGCCCTAGCTTTAGCCTAGGTGTACCCTAGCCTAAGCCTAGGGGTGCCCTAGCCTAAGCGTACGGGTGCCCTAGCCTTAGGCTAGGGGAGTCCTAGCCTTAGCCTAAGCCGACGGGTGCCCTAGCCTAAGCCTAGTGGTGTCGTTGCCTAAGACTAGTGGTGCCCTAGCTTAAGCCTAGGTGTACCCTAGCCTAAGCCTAGGGGTGCCCTAGCCTAAGCGTACGGGTGCCCTAGCCTAAGCTTAGGGGTTCCATAGCCTAAGCCTAGGGGTTCCCTAGATTTAGGCTAGGGGATCCCTAGCCTTAGGCTAATTATATGGGTGCCCTAGCCTAATCCTAGGGGTGCCCTAGCCTAAGCCTAGGTGTATCCTAGCCTAAGCCTAGGGGTGCCCTAGCCTAAGCCTAGGGGTGCCCTTGCCTTAGGCTAGGGAAGCTCTAGCCTTAGCCTAAGCCTAGGGGTGCCCTAGCCTAAGCCTCGGGGTGCCCTATCCTAAGCCTAGGTGTGCCCTAGCCTAAGCCTAGGGGTGCCATAGCCTAAGCCTAGGTGTGCCCTAGCCTTAGGCTAGGGGAGGCCTAGCCTTAGACTAATTCTAGGGGTGCCCTAGCCTAATCCTAGGGTTGCCCTAGCCTAAGCTTAGGTGTGCCCTAGCCTAAGACTAGGGGTGCCCTAGCCTAAGATTAAGGGTGCCCTAGCCTTAGGCTAGCGAGCCCTAGCCTTAGCCTAAGCCTAGGGGTGCCCTAGCCTAAAACTATGGGTGCCCTAGCCTTAGACTAGGGGAGCCCTAGCCTTAGCCTAAGCTAGGGGTGCCCTCGCCTACGCCTAGGGGTGTCCAAGACTAAGCCTAGGGGTGCCCTAGCCTAAGCCTAGGGGTGCCCTAGCCTTAGGCTATGGAAGCACTAGCCTTAGCCTAAGCCTTGGGGTGCCCTAGCATAAGTCTAGGGGTGCCCTAGCCTAGGCCTAGGGGTGCCCTACCCTAAGCCTAGGGGTGCCCTAGCCTTGGGCTAGGGGAGCCTTAGCCTTAGCCTAAGCCTAGGGGTGCCCTATCTGAAGCCTACGGGTGCCCCAGTCTAAGCCTAGGGGTGCCCTAGCCTAAGCCAAGTTGTGCCCTAGCCTTAGGTTAGGGGAGCCCTAGCCTTAGCCTAAGCCTAGGGGTGCCCTATCCTAAGCCTACGGGTGCCCCAGCCTAAGCCTAGGGGTGCCCTAGCCTAAGCCAAGGGGTGCCCTAGCCTTAGGCTAGGGGAGCATTAGCCTTAGCCTAAGCCTAGGGGTGCCCTAGCCTAAGCCTAGGGGTTCCCTAGCCTTAGGCTAGTCGAGCCGTAGCATTAGTCTAAGCCTAGGGGTGCCCTAGCCTTAGCCAAAGCTTAGGGGTGCCCTAGCCTATGCCTAGGGTGCCCTAGCCTTAGGATAGGGGAGTCCTAGCCTTAGCCTAAGCCGACGGGTGCCCTAGCCAAAGCCTAGTGGTGCCGTTGCCTAAGACTAGTGGTGCCCTAGCCTAAGCCTTGGTGTACCCTAGCCTAAGCCTAGGGGTGCCCTAGCCTAAGCGTAAGGGTGCCCTATCCTAGGCCTCTGGGTGCCCTAGCCTAAGCCAAGGAGTGCCCTAGCCTTGGGCTAGGGGAGCCCTAGCCTTAGCCTAAGCCTAGGGGTGCCCTAGCCTAAGGCTACGGGTGCCCTAGCCTAAGCCTAGGTGTGCCCTAGCCTAAGCCTAGGGGTGCCCTAGCCTTAGGCAAGGGGAGCCCTAACCTTAGCCTAAGCCTAGGGGTGCCCTAGCCTAAGCGTAGGGGTGCCCAGCCTAAGCTTAGGGGTGCCCTAGCCTAAGCCTATTGGTGCCCTAGCCTAAGCCTAGGGGTGCCCTAGCCTATGCCTAGGGTGCCCTAGCCTTAGGCTAGGGGAGTCCTAGCCTTAGCCTAAGCCGACGGGTGCCCTAGCCTAAGCCTAGTGGTGTCGTTGCCTAAGACTAGTGGTGCCCTAGCTTAAGCCTAGGTGTACCCTAGCCTAAGCCTAGGGGTGCCCTAGCCTAAGCGTACGGGTGCCCTAGCCTTAGGCTAGGGGAGTCCTAGCCTTAGCCTAAGCCGACGGGTGCCCTAGCCTAAGCCTAGTGGTGTCGTTGCCTAAGACTAGTGGTGCCCTAGCTTAAGCCTAGGTGTACCCTAGCCTAAGCCTAGGGGTGCCCTAGCCTAAGCGTACGGGTGCCCTAGCCTAAGCTTAGGGGTTCCATAGCCTAAGCCTAGGGGTTCCCTAGATTTAGGCTAGGGGATCCCTAGCCTTAGGCTAATTATATGGGTGCCCTAGCCTAATCCTAGGGGTGCCCTAGCCTAAGCCTAGGTGTATCCTAGCCTAAGCCTAGGGGTGCCCTAGCCTAAGCCTAGGGGTGCCCTTGCCTTAGGCTAGGGAAGCTCTAGCCTTAGCCTAAGCCTAGGGGTGCCCTAGCCTAAGCCTCGGGGTGCCCTATCCTAAGCCTAGGTGTGCCCTAGCCTAAGCCTAGGGGTGCCATAGCCTAAGCCTAGGTGTGCCCTAGCCTTAGGCTAGGGGAGGCCTAGCCTTAGACTAATTCTAGGGGTGCCCTAGCCTAATCCTAGGGTTGCCCTAGCCTAAGCTTAGGTGTGCCCTAGCCTAAGACTAGGGGTGCCCTAGCCTAAGATTAAGGGTGCCCTAGCCTTAGGCTAGCGAGCCCTAGCCTTAGCCTAAGCCTAGGGGTGCCCTAGCCTAAAACTATGGGTGCCCTAGCCTTAGACTAGGGGAGCCCTAGCCTTAGCCTAAGCTAGGGGTGCCCTCGCCTACGCCTAGGGGTGTCCAAGCCTAAGCCTAGGGGTGCCCTAGCCTAAGCCTAGGGGTGCCCTAGCCTTAGGCTATGGAAGCACTAGCCTTAGCCTAAGCCTTGGGGTGCCCTAGCATAAGTCTAGGGGTGCCCTAGCCTAGGCCTAGGGGTGCCCTACCCTAAGCCTAGGGGTGCCCTAGCCTTGGGCTAGGGGAGCCTTAGCCTTAGCCTAAGCCTAGGGGTGCCCTATCTGAAGCCTACGGGTGCCCCAGTCTAAGCCTAGGGGTGCCCTAGCCTAAGCCAAGTTGTGCCCTAGCCTTAGGTTAGGGGAGCCCTAGCCTTAGCCTAAGCCTAGGGGTGCCCTATCCTAAGCCTACGGGTGCCCCAGCCTAAGCCTAGGGGTGCCCTAGCCTAAGCCAAGGGGTGCCCTAGCCTTAGGCTAGGGGAGCATTAGCCTTAGCCTAAGCCTAGGGGTGCCCTAGCCTAAGCCTAGGGGTTCCCTAGCCTTAGGCTAGTCGAGCCGTAGCATTAGTCTAAGCCTAGGGGTGCCCTAGCCTTAGCCAAAGCTTAGGGGTGCCCTAGCCTATGCCTAGGGTGCCCTAGCCTTAGGATAGGGGAGTCCTAGCCTTAGCCTAAGCCGACGGGTGCCCTAGCCAAAGCCTAGTGGTGCCGTTGCCTAAGACTAGTGGTGCCCTAGCCTAAGCCTTGGTGTACCCTAGCCTAAGCCTAGGGGTGCCCTAGCCTAAGCGTAAGGGTGCCCTATCCTAGGCCTCTGGGTGCCCTAGCCTAAGCCAAGGAGTGCCCTAGCCTTGGGCTAGGGGAGCCCTAGCCTTAGCCTAAGCCTAGGGGTGCCCTAGCCTAAGGCTACGGGTGCCCTAGCCTAAGCCTAGGTGTGCCCTAGCCTAAGCCTAGGGGTGCCCTAGCCTTAGGCAAGGGGAGCCCTAACCTTAGCCTAAGCCTAGGGGTGCCCTAGCCTAAGCGTAGGGGTGCCCAGCCTAAGCTTAGGGGTGCCCTAGCCTAAGACTATTGGTGCCCTAGCCTAAGCCTAGGGGTGCCCTAGCCTAAACCAAGGGTGCCCTAGCTTTAGGCTAGGGGAGCCCTAGCCTTAGCTTAAGCCTAGTGTTGCCTTAGCCTAGGCCTAGGGGTGCCCTAGCCTAAGCCTAGGGGTGCCCTAGCCAAAGCCTAGTGGTGCCGTTGCCTAAGACTAGTGGTGCCCTAGCCTAAGCCTAGGTGTACCCTAGCCTAAGCCTAGGGGTGCCCTAGCCTAAGCGTAAGGGTGCCCTAGCCTAAGCTTAGGGGTGCCATAGCCTAAGGCCAGGGGTTCCCTAGATTTAGGCTAGGGGATCCCTAGCCTTAGGCTAATTATATGGGTGCCCTAGCCTAATCCTAGGGGTGCCTTAGCATAAGCCTAGGTGTATCCTAGCCTAAGCCTAGGGGTGCCCTAGCCTAAGCCTAGGGGTGCCCTAGCCTAAGCCTAGGGGTGCCCTTGCCTTAGGCTAGGGAAGCCCTAGCCTTAGCCTAAGCCTAGGGGTGCCCTAGCCTAAGCCTCGGGGTGCCCTATCCTAAGCCTAGGGGTGCCCTAACTTAAGCCTAGGGGTGCCATAGCCTAAGCCTAGGTGTGCCCTAGCCTTAGGCTAGGGGAACCTAGCCTTAGGCTAATTCTAGGGGTACCCTAGCCTAATCCTAGGGGTGCCCTAGCCTAAGCTTAGGTGTGCGCTAGCCTAAGACTAGGGGTGCCCTAGCCTAAAACTATGGGTGCCCTAGCCTTAGGCTAGGGGAGCCCTAGCCTGAGCCTAAGCTAGGGGTGCCCTCGCCTACGCCTAGGGGTGTCCAAGCCTAAGCCTAGGGGTGCCCTGCCTAAGCCTAGGGGTGCCCTAGCCTTAGGCTATGGAAGCACTAGCCTTAGCCTAAGCCTTGGGGTGCCCTAGCCTAAGCCTAGGGGTGCCCTAGCCTAGGCCTAGGGGTGCCCTACCCTAAACCTAGGTGTGCCCTAGCCTTGGGCTAGGGGAGCCTTAGCCTTAGCCTAAGCCTAGGGGTGCCCTAGCCTAAGCCTACGGGTGCCCCAGCCTAAGCCTAGGGGTGCCCTAGCCTAAGCCAAGGGGTGCCCTAGCCTTAGGTTAGGGGAGCCCTAGCCTTAGCCTAAGCCTAGGGGTGCCCTAGCCTAAGCCTAGGGGTGCCCTAGCCTAAGCCTAGGGGTCACCTAGCCTTAGGCTAGTCGAGCCGTAGCCTTAGTCTAAGCCTAGGGGTGCCCTAGCCTAAGCCTATGGGTGCCCTAGCCTAAGCCTAGGGGTGTCCTAGCCTTACGCTAGGGGAGCCCTAACCTTAGGCTAATTCTGGGGGTGCCCTAGCGTAAGCGTAGGGGTTCCCTAGCTTAAGCCTAGGGGTGCCCTAGCCTAAGCCTAGGGGTGCCATAGCCTAAGCCAAGGGGTGCCATATCCTAAGCCTAGGGGTGCCCTAGCCTAAACCTTGGGGTGTCCTAGCCTAAGCCTAGGGGTGCACTAGCCTTAGGCTATGGAAGCCCTAGCCTTAGCCTAAGCCTTGGGGTGCCCTAGCCTAAGCCTAAGGGTGCCCTATCCTAGGACTATGGGTGCCCTAGCCTAAGCCAAGGAGTGCCCTAGCCGTGGGCTAGGGGAGCCCTAGCCTTTGCCTAAGCCTAGGGGTGCCCTAGCCTAAGACTACGGGTGCCCTAGCCTAAGCCTAGGTGTGCCCTAGCCTAAGCCTAGGGGTGCCCTAGCCTTAGGCAAGGGGAACCCTAGCCTTAGCCTAAGCCTAGTGTTGCCTTAGCCTAGGCCTAGGGGTGCCCTAGCCTAAGCCTAGGGGTGCCCTAGCCTTAGGCTAGGGGAGCCCTAGCCTTAGCCTAAGCCTAGGTGTGCCCTAGCCTAAGCCTAGGGATGGCCTAGACTAAGACTAGGCTTACCTAGCCTAAGCCTAGGCGTGCCCTAGCCATAAGCTAGGGGAGCCCTAGCCTTAGCCTAAGGCTAGGGGTGCCTTAGCCTAAACCTAGAGGTGCCCTAGCCTAAGCATAGGGGTGCCCTATCCTTGGGCTTTGGGAGTCCTAGCCTTAGCCTAAGACGAGGGGTGCCCTAGCCTAAGACTAGGGATGCCCTAGCCTAAGCCTAGGTGTGTCCTAGCCTAAGCCTAGGGGTGCCCTAGCCTAAGCCTAGGGGTGCCCTAGCCTTAGGCTATGGGAACCCTTGCCTTAGCTTAAGCCTGGGGGTGCCCTACCCTAAGCCTTGGGGTGTCCTAGCCTAAGCCTAGTGGTGCCCTAGCCTAAGCCTAGGGGTGCCCTAGCCTAAACCAAGGGTGCCCTAGCTTTAGGCTAGGGGAGCCCTAGCCTTAGCTTAAGCCTAGTGTTGCCTTAGCCTAGGCCTAGGGGTGCCCTAGCCTAAGCCTAGGGGTGCCCTAGCCAAAGCCTAGTGGTGCCGTTGCCTAAGACTAGTGGTGCCCTAGCCTAAGCCTAGGTGTACCCTAGCCTAAGCCTAGGGGTGCCCTAGCCTAAGCGTAAGGGTGCCCTAGCCTAAGCTTAGGGGTGCCATAGCCTAAGGCCAGGGGTTCCCTAGATTTAGGCTAGGGGATCCCTAGCCTTAGGCTAATTATATGGGTGCCCTAGCCTAATCCTAGGGGTGCCCTAGCATAAGCCTAGGTGTATCCTAGCCTAAGCCTAGGGGTGCCCTAGCCTAAGCCTAGGGGTGCCCTAGCCTAAGCCTAGGGGTGCCCTTGCCTTAGGCTAGGGAAGCCCTAGCCTTAGCCTAAGCCTAGGGGTGCCCTAGCCTAAGCCTCGGGGTGCCCTATCCTAAGCCTAGGGGTGCCCTAACTTAAGCCTAGGGGTGCCCTAGCCTAAGCCTAGGGGTGCCCTAGCCTAAGCCTAGGGGTGCCCTAGCCTTAGGCTATGGGAACCCTAGCCTTAACCTAAGCCTGGGGGTGCCCTAGCCTAAGGCTAGGGGTGCCTTAGCCTAAGCCTAGAGGTGCCCTAGCCTAAGCATAGGGGTGCCCTAGCCTTGGGTTTTGGGAATCCTAGCCTTAGACTAAGACGAGGGGTGCCCTAGCCTAAGACTAGGGATGCCCTAGCCTAAGCCTAGGTGTGTCCTAGCCTAAGCCTAGGGGTGCCCTAGCCCTAGCCTAGGGGTGCCCTTGCCTAAGCCTAGGGGTACCCTAGCATAAGCCTAGGGGTGCCTTAGCCTTAGGCTAGGGGAGTCCTAGCCTTAGCCATAGCCGGGTGGTGCCCTAGCCTAAGCCTTGGGGTGCCCTAGCCTAAGCCTAGGTGTGCCCTAGCCTAAGCTTAGGGGTGCCCTAGCCTTAGGCTATGGGACCCTAGATTTAGTCTAAGCCTAGGTGTGCCCTAGCCTAAGTTTAGGGGTGCCCTAGCCTAAGCCTAGGGGTGCCCTATCCTAATCCTAGGGGTGCCCGGTCCTAAGACTAGGGGTGCCCTAGCCTAAGCTTAGGTGTGCCCTAGCCTAAGCCTAGGGGTGCCATAGCCTAAGCCTAGGGGTGCCCTAGCCTAAGCCTAGGGGTGCCCTAGCCTAAACCGTGGGGTGTCCTAGCCTAAGCCTAGGAGTGCCCTAGCCTTGGGCTAGGGGAGCCCTAGCCTTAACCTAAGCCTAGGGGTGCCCTAGCCTAAGGCTACGGGTGCCCTAGCCTAAGCCTAGGTGTGCCCTAGCCTTACGCTAAGGGAACCCTAGCGTTAGGCTAATTCTGGGGGTGCCCTAGTCTGAACCTAGGAGTGCCCTAGCCTAAGCCTAGGGTTGCCCTAGCCTAGGCCTATGGGTGCCCTAGCCTAAGCCTAGGAGTGCCCTAGCCTTGGGCTAGGGGAGCCCTAGCCTTAACCTAAGCCTAGGGGTGCCCTAGCCTAAGGCTACGGGTGCCCTAGCCTAAGCCTAGGTGTGCCCTAGCCTTACGCTAAGGGAACCCTAGCGTTAGGCTAATTCTGGGGGTGCCCTAGTCTGAACCTAGGGGTGCCCTAGCCTAAGCCTAGGGTTGCCCTAGCCTAAGCCTATGGGTGCCCTAGCCTAAGCCTAGGGGTGCCCTAGCCTAAGCCAAGGGGTGCCCTTGCCTTAGGATAGGGGAGCCCTAACCTTAGCCTAAGCTAGGGGTGCCCTAGCCATAGCCTATGGGTGCCTTAGCCTAAGCCTAGGGGTGCCCTAGCCTAAGCCTAGGGGTGCCCTAGCCTAAGCGTAGGGGTGCCCTAGCCTAAGCTTAGGGGTGCCCTAGCCTAAGCCTGGGGGTGCCCTAGCCTAAGCCTGGGGGTGCCCTAGCCTAAGCCTAGGGGTTCCCTAGCCTTAGGCTAGGGAAACCCTAGCATTAGCCTAAGCCTAGGGGTCCCCTAGCTTAAGCCTCTGGGTGCCCTAGCCTAAAACTAGGGGAGCCCTAGCCTTAGCTTAAGCCTAGTGTTGCCCTAGCCTAGGCCTAGGGGATCCCTAGCCTTAGCCTAAGCCTAGGGGTGCCATAGCCTAAGCCTAGGGGTGCCCAAACCTAAGCTTAAGGGTGCCCTAGCCTTAGTCTAAGGGAGCCCTACCCTAAGCCTAAGCCTAGGGATGCCCTAGCCTATGCCTAGGGGTGCCCTAGCCTATGCCTAGCGTTGCCCTATCCTAAGCCTCTGGGTGCCCTAGCCTAAGCCTAGGGGTGCCCTAGACTAAGCCTAGGGGTGCCCTAGTTTTAGGCTATGGGTACCCTAGCCTTAGCCTTAGCCTGGGGGTGCCCTAGCCTAAGTCTAGGGGTGCCCTAGCCTAAGACTTGGCTTACCTAGCCTAAGCCTAGGCGTGCCCTAGTCATAGGCTAGGGGAGCCCTAGCCTTAGCCTAAGGCTAGGGGTGCCTTAGCCTAAGCCTAGATGTGCCCTAGCCTAAGCATAGGGGTGCCCTAGCCTTGGGCTTTGGGAGTCCTATCCTTAGCCTAACACGAGGGATGCCCTAGCCTAAGCTTAGGTGTGTCCTAGCCTAAGCCTAGGGGTGCACTAGCCTAAGCCTAGGGGTGCCCTAGCCTTAGGCTATAGGAACCCTTGCCTTAGCCTAAACTTGGGGGTGCCCTACCGTAAGCCTAGGGGTGTCCTAGCCTAAGCCTAGTGGTGCCCTAGCCTAAGGCTAGGGGTACCCTTGCCTTAGGCTAGGGGAGCCCTAGCCTTGGCCTAAGCCTAGGGTTGCCCTATCCTAAGCCTAGGGGTTCCGTAGCCTAAGCCTAGGGGTGCCCTAGCCTAAGCCTAGGGGTGCCCTAGCCTTAGGCTATGGGAACCCTAGCCTTAGCCTAAGCCTGGGGGTGCCCTAGCCTATGCCTAGGGGTGCCCTAGCCTAAGCCTAGGCTTACCTAGCCTAAGCCTAGGCGTGCCCTAGCCATAGGCTAGGGGAGGCCTAGCCTTAGCCTAAGGCTAGGGGTGCCTTAGCCTAAGCCTAGAGGTGCCCTAGCCTAAGCATAGGGGTGCCCTAGCCTTGGGCTTTGGGAGTCCTAGCCTTAGACTAAGACGAGAGGTGCCCTTGCCTAAGACCAGGGATGCCCTAGCCCAAGCCTAGGTGTGTCCTAGCCTAAGCCTAGGGGTGCCCTAGCCTAAGCCTAGGGGTGCCCTAACCTAAGCCTAGGGGTGCCCTAGCCTTAGGCTAGGGAAGCCCTAGCCTTAGCCTAAGCCTAGGGGTGCCCTATCCTAAGCCTAGGTGTGGGCTAGCCTAAGCCTAGGGGTGCCCTAGCGTAAGCCTACTGGTGCCCTAACGTTAGGCTAGGGAAGCCCTAGCCTTAGCCTAAGCTTAGGGGTGCCCTAGCCTAAGCCTAGGGGTGCCCTAGCCTAAGTCTATGTGTGCCCTAGCTTTAGGCTATGGGAACCCTAGCCTTAGCCTAAGCCTGGGGATGCCCTAGCGTAAGCCTAGGGGTGCCCGAGCCTAAGCCTAGGGGTGACCTAGCCTAAGCCTAGGGGTGCCATAGCCTAAGCCTAGTGGTGCCATAGCCTAAGCCTAGGGGTGCCCTAGACTTAGGCTAGGGGAGCCCTAGACTTAGCCTAAGCCTAGGGGTGCCCTACCCTAAGCCTAGTGGTGCCCTAACCTTAGGCTAGGGGATCCCTAGCCTTAGACTAATTCTAGGGGTTCCCTAGCCTTATCTAGAAGTGCCCTAGCCTAAGCCTAGGCATGCCCTAGCCTAAGCCTAGGGGTCCCCTAGCCTAAGCCTAGGGGTGCCCTAGCCTAGGGCTAGGGAAACCCTAGCCTTAGCCTAAGCCTAGGGGTGCCCTAGCCTAAGCCTAGGGGTGCCCGCTCCGAAGCCTAGGGATGCCCTAGCCTAAGCCTAGGGGTGCCCTAGCCTAAGCCTAGGGGTGCCCTAGCCTTAGCCTAGGGGAGCCCTAGTCTTAGCTTAAGCCTAGGGGTTCCCTAGCCTAAGCCTAGGGGTGCCTTAGGCTAAGCCTAGGGGTGCCTTAGCCTAAGCCTAGGGGTGCCGTAGCCTAAGCCTAGGGGTTCCCAAGCCTTAGGCTAGGGGAGCCCTAGCCTTAACCTAAGCCTAGGGATGCCCTACCCTAAGCCTAGGGGTGCCCTAGCCTAAGCCTAGGGGTGCCCTATCCGAAGCCTAGGGATGCCCTAGCCTAAACCTAGGGGTGCCCTAGCCTAAGCTTAGGGGTGCCCTATCCGAAGCCAAGGGATGCCCTAGCCTAAGCCTAGGGGTGCCCTATCCTAAGCCTAGGGGTGCCCTAGCCTTAGCCTAGGGGAGCCCTAGTCTTAGCTTAAGCCTAGGGGTGCCCTAGCCTAAGCCTAGGGGTGCCTTAGCCTAAGCCTAGGGGTGCCCTAGCCTAAGCCTAGGGGTGCCGTAGCCTAAGCCTAGGGGTTCCCAAGCCTTAGGCTAGGGGAGCCCTAGCCTTAACCTAAGCCTACGGATGCCCTACCCTAAGCCTAGGGGTGCCCTAGCCTAAGCCTTGGGGTGCCATAGCCTAAGCCTAGGGGTGCCCTAGCCTTAGGCTAGGGGAGCCCTCGACTTAGCCTAAGACTAGGGGTGCCCTAGCCTAAGCTTAGTGGTGCCCCAACTTTAGGCTAGGGGATCCCTAGCCTTAGCCTAAGCCAAGGGGTGCCCTAGCCTAAGCCTATGGGTGCCCTAGCCTTAGGCTATGGGAGCCCTAGCCTTAGACTTAGCCTAGTGGTGCCCATGCCTAAGCCTAGGGTTACCTAGCCTAAGCCTAGGGGTGCCCTAGCCTTAGGCTAGGGGAGTCCTAGCCGTACCAATACCCGGGGGGTGCCCTAGCCTAAACCTACGGGTGCCCTAGCCTAAGCCTAGGGGTGCCCTAGCCTAAGCCTAGGGGTGCCCTAGCCTTAAGCTATGGGAACCCAAGCTTTACCCTAAGCTTGGGGGTGCCCTAGCCTAAGCCTAGTGGTGCCCTAGCCTAAGCCTAGGGGTGCCCTAGCCTAAGCCTTGGGGTGCCCTAGCCTAAGCCTCGGGGTGGCCAAGACTTAGGCAAGGGGAGTCCTAGCCTTAGCCATAACCGGGGGGTGCCCTAGCCTAAGCCAAGGGGTGCCCTAGCCTAAGCCTAGGGGTACCCTAGCCTATGTCTTGGGGTGCCACAGCATAACCCTAGGGGTGCCAAGCCTAAGCCTAAGGGTGCCCTAGCCTTAGGCTAGGGAAGCCCTAGCCTAAGCCTAAGGCTAGTGTTTCCCTAGCCTAAGCCTAGGGTGCCCTAGCCTAAGACTAGGGGAGCCCAAGACTTAGGCTAGGGGAGCCCTAGCCTTAACCTAAGCCTAGGGGTGTCCTAGTGTAAGCCTAGGGGTGCCCTAGCCTAAGCCTCGGGGTGCCCTCACCTTAGGCTAGGGGAGCCCTAGCCTTAGCCTAAGCCTTGGGGTGCCCAAGCCTAAGCCTAAGAGTGCCCTTGCCTAACCCTAGGGGTGCCCTTGCCTTAGTCAAAGCCTAGGGGTGCCCTAGCCTAAGCCTAGGGATGCCCTAGCCTTAGGCTAGGGGATTCCTAGCCTTAGTCTAAGCCGACGGGTGCCCTAGCCTAACCCTTGGGGTGCCATAGCATAACCCAAGGGGTGCCAAGCCTAAGCCTAAGGGTGCCCTAGCCTAAGCATAGGGGTGCCCAAGTCTTAGGCTAGGGGAGCCCAAGCCTTAACCTAAGCCTAGGGGTGCCGTATTGTAAGCCTAGGGGTGCCCTAGCCTAACCCTAGGGGTGCCCTAGCCTTAGCCAAAGCCTAGGGGTGCCCTAGCCTATGCCTAGGGATGCCCTAGCCTTAGGCTAGGGGAGTCCTAGCCTTAGCCTAAGCCGACTGGTGCCCTAGCCGAAGCTTAGGGGTGCCCTAGCCTAAGCCTAGGGGTGCCCTAGACTAAGTCTAGGGGTGCCCTAGCCTAAGCGTAGGTGTACCCTAGCCTAAGCCTAGGGGTGCCCTAGCCTAAGCCTAGCGGTGCCATAGCCTAAGCCTAGGGGAGCCCTAAACTTAACCTAAGCCTAGGGGTGCCCTAGCCTTAGTCTAGGCGAGTCCTAGCCTTAGCTTAAGCCTAGGGGTGCCCTAGCCTAATCTTAGGGGTGCCATAGCCTAAGCCTAGGGGTGCCCTAGCCTTAGGCTAGGGGAGCCCTAGCCTTAGCTTAAGCCTAGGGGTGCCCTAGCCTAAGCCTAGGGGTGCCCTAGCCTAAGTCTAGGGGTGCCCTAGCCTTAGGCTATGGGAGCCCTAGCCTTAGCTTAAGCCTAGGGGTGCCCTAGCCTAAGCCTAGGGGTGCCATAGCCTAAGCCTAGGGGTGCCCTAGCCTAAGCCTAGGGGTGCCCAAGCCTAAGCCTAAGGGTGTCCTAGCCTTAGGCTAGGGGAGCCCTAGCCTTAGCCTAAGCCTAGGGGTGCCCAAGCCTAAGCCTAAGAGTGCCCTTGCCTAACCCTAGGGGTGCCCTAGCCTTAGCCAAAGCCTAGGGGTGCCCTAGCCTAAGCCTAGGGTTGCCTTAGACTTAGGCGAGGGGAGTCCTAGCCTTAGCCTAAGCCGACGGGTGCCCTAGCCTAAGCCTAGGGGTGCCCTATCCTAAACCTAGGGGTGCACTATCCTAAGCCTAAGGGTGCCCTAGCCTAAGTCTAGGGGTGCCCTAGCCTAAGCGTAGGGGTGCCCTAGCTTAAGCCTTGGGGTGCCATAGCCTAAGCCTAGGGGTGCCATAGCCTAAGCCTAGGGGAGCCCTAGACTTAACCTAAGCCTAGGGGTGCCCTAGCCTAATACTTGGGGTGCCCTAGCCTAAGCCTAGGTGTACCCTAGCCTAAGCCTAGGGGTGCCCTAGCCTTAGTCTAGGCGAGCCCTAGCTTTAGCTTAAGCCTAGGGGTGCCCTAGCCTAAGCTTAGGGGTGCCATAGCTTAAGCCTAGGGGTGCCCTAGTCTTAGGCTAGGGGATCCCTAGCCTTAGACAAATTCTATGGGTGCCCTAGCCTAATCCTAGGGGTGCCCTAGCCTAAGCCTAGGTGTATCCTAGCCTAAGCCTAGGGGTGCCCTAGCCTAAGCATAGGGGTGCCCTAGCCTAAGCCTAGGGGTGCCCAAGCCTTAGGCTAGGGAAACCCTAGCCTTAGCTTAAGCCTAGGGGTGCCCTAGCCTAAGCCTAGGGGTGCCCTAGCTTAAGCCTAGGGGTGCCCAAGCCTAAGCCTAAGGGTGTCCTAGCCTTAGGCTAGGGGAGCCCTACCCTAAGCCTAAGACTAGTGTTGCCCTAGCCTAAGCCTAGGGTGCCCTAGCCTAAGCCTAGGGGTGCCCTAGCCTTAGGCTAGGGGAGCCCTAGCCTTAGCCAAAGCCTAGGGGTGCCCAAGCCTAAGCCTAGGAGTGCCCTAACCTAACCCTAAGGTGCCCTAGCCTTAGGCTAGGGAAGCCCTTGCCTTAGCCTAAACCTAGGGGTGCCCTATCCTAAGCCTAGAGGTGCCCTATCCTAAGCCTAGGGGTGCCCTAGCCTAAGGTTAGTGGTGCCCCAACTTTAGGCTAGGGGATCCCTAGCCTTAGCCTAAGCCAAGGGGTGCCCTAGCCTAAGCCTATGGGTGCCCTAGCCTTAGGCTATGGGAGCCCTAGCCTTAGACTAAGCCTAGTGGTGCCCATGCCTAAGCCTAGGGTTACATAGCCTAAGCCTAGGGGTGCCCTAGCCTTAGGCTAGGGGAGTCCTAGCCTTACCCATAACCGGGGGGTTCCCTAGCCTAAACCTAGGGGTTCCCTAGCCTAAGCCTAGGGGTGCCCTAGCCTAAGCCTAGGGGTGCCCTAGCCTTAAGCTATGGGAACCCAAGCTTTACCCTAAGCTTGGGGGTGCCCTAGCCTAAGCCTAGTGGTGCCCTAGCCTAAGCCTAGGGGTGCCCTAGCCTAAGCCTAGGGGTGCCCTATCCTAAGCCTAGGGGTGCCCTAGCCTAAGCCTAGGTGTACCCTAGCCTAAGCCTTGGGGTGCCCTAGCCTAAGCCTCGGGGTGGCCTAGACTTAGGCTAGGGGAGTCCTAGCCTTAGCCATAACCGGGGGGTGCCCTAGCCTAAGCCAAGGGGTGCCCTAGCCTAAGCCTAGGGGTACCCTAGCCTATGTCTTGGGGTGCCACAGCATAACCCTAGGGGTGCCAAGCCTAAGCCTAAGGGTGCCCTAGCCTTAGGCTAGGGAAGCCCTAGCCTAAGCCTAAGGCTAGTGTTTCCCTAGCCTAAGCCTAGGGTGCCCTAGCCTAAGACTAGGGGAGCCGAAGACTTAGGCTAGGGGAGCCCTAGCCTTAACCTAAGCCTAGGGGTGCCCTAGTCTAAGCCGACGGGTGCCATAGCCTAACCCTTGGGGTGCCATAGCATAACCCTAGGGGTGCCAAGCCTAAGCCTAAGGGTGCCCTAGCCTAAGCCTAGGAGTGCCCAAGTCTTAGGCTAGGGGAGCCCAAGCCTTAACCTAAGCCTAGGGGTGCCGTATTGTAAGCCTTGGGGTGCCCTAGCCTAAGCCTCGGGGTGCCCTCGCCTTAGGCTAGGGGAGCCCTAGCCTTAGCCTAAGCCTACGGGTGCCCAAGCCTAAGCCTAAGAGTGCCCTTGCCTAACCCTAGGGGTGGCCTAACATTAGCCAAAGCCTAGGGGTGCCCTAGCCTATGCCTAGGGATGCCCTAGCCTTAGGCTAGGGGAGTCCTAGCCTTAGCCTAAGCCGACTGGTGCCCTAGCCCAAGCTTAGGGGTGCCCTAGCCTAAGCCTAGGGGTGCCCTAGACTAAGTCTAGGGGTGCCCTAGCCTAAGCGTAGGTGTGCCCTAGCCTAAGCCTAGGGGTGCCCTAGCCTAAGCCTAGGGGTGCCATAGCCTAAGCCTAGGGGAGCCCTAAACTTAACCTAAGCCTAGGGGTGCCCTAGCCTTAGTCTAGGTGAGCCCTAGCCTTAGCTTAAGCCTAGGGGTGCCCTAGCCTAAGCTTAGTGGTGCGATAGCCTATGCCTAGGGGTGCCCTAGACTTAGGCTAGGGGATCCCTAGCCTTAGACTAATTCTATGGGTTCCCTAGCCTAATCCTAGGGGTGCCCTAGCCTAAGCCTAGGTGTATCCTAGCCTAAGCCTAGGGGTGCCCTAGCCTAAGCCTAGGGGTGCCGTAGCCTAAGCCTAGGGGTGCCCTAGCGTAAGCCTAGGGGTGCCCAAGCCTAAGCCTAAGGGTGTCCTAGCCTTAGGCTAGGGGAGGCCTAGCCTTAGCCTAAGCCTAGGGGTGCCCAAGCCTAAGCCTAAGAGTGCCCTTGCCTAACCCTAGGGGTGCCCTAGCCTTAGCCAAAGCCTAGGGGTGCCCTAGCCTAAGCCTAGGGTTGCCTTAGACTTAGGCGAGGGGAGTCCTAGCCTTAGCCAAAGCCGACTGGTGCCCTAGCCTAAGCCTAGGGGTGCCCTATCCTAAGCCTAGGAGTGCACTATCCTAAGCCTAGGGGTGCCCTAGCCTAAGTCTAGGGGTGCCCTAGCCTAAGCGTAGGGGTGCCCTAGCTTAAGCCTAGGGGTGCCCTAGCCTAAGCCTAGGGGTGCCATAGCCTAAGCCTAGGGGAGCCCTAGACTTAACCTAAGCCTAGGGGTGCCCTAGCCTAATACTTGTGGTGCCCTAGCCTA
The DNA here is from genome assembly GCF_050624435.1 of Tenrec ecaudatus. Classification (NCBI taxonomy): domain Eukaryota; kingdom Metazoa; phylum Chordata; class Mammalia; order Afrosoricida; family Tenrecidae; genus Tenrec; species Tenrec ecaudatus. The sequence goes on from NW_027459462.1 coordinate 1,878,440, forward strand.
AGCCTAGGTGTACCCTAGCCTAAGCCTAGGGGTGCCCTAGCCTTAGGCTAGGGGAGCCCTAGCCTTAGCTTAAGCCTAGGGGTGCCCTAGCCTAAGCCTAGGGGTGCCCTAGCCTCAGCCTAGGTGTATCCTAGCCTAAGCCTAGGGGTGCCCTAGCCTAAGCATAGGGGTGCCCTAGCCTAAGCCTAGGGGTGCCCAAGCCTTAGGCTAGTGAAACCCTAGCCTTAGCCTAAGACTAGGGGTGCCCTAGCCTTAGGCTAGGGGAGCCCTAGCCTTAGCTTAAGCCTAGGGGTGCCCTAGGCTAAGCCTAGGGGTGCCCTAGCCTTAGGCTAGGGGAGCCCTAGCCTTAGCTTAAGCCTAGGGGTGCCCTAGCCTAAGCCTACGGGTGCCCTAGCCTAAGCCTAGGGGTGCTCAAGCCTAAGCCTAAGGGTGTCCTAGCCTTAGGCTAGGGGAGCCCTACCCTAAGCCTAAGACTAGTGTTGCCCTAGCCTAAGCCTAGGGTGCCCTAGCCTAAGCCTAGGGGTGCCCTAGCCTTAGGCTAGGGGAGCCCTAGCCTTAGCCAAAGCCTAGGGGTGCCCAAGCCTAAGCCTAGGAGTGCCCTAACCTAACCCTAAGGTGCCCTAGCCTTAGGCTAGGGAAGCCCTTGCCTTAGCCTAAACCTAGGGGTGCCCTATCCTAAGCCTAGGGGTGCCCTATCCTAAGCCTAGGGGTGCCCTAGCCTAAGGTTAGTGGTGCCCTAACCTTAGGCTAGGGGATCCCTAGCCTTAGGCTAAATCTAGGGGTGCCCTAGCCTAATCCTAGGGGTGCCCTTGCCTAAGCTTAGGTGTGCCCTAACCTAAGCCTAGGGGTGCCCTAGCCTAAGATTAGGGGTGCCCTAGCCTTAGGCTAGGGGAGCCCTAGCCTTAGCCTAAGCCTAGGGGTGCCCTAGCCTAAGCCTAGGGGTGCCCTAGCCTTAGGCTAGGGGAGCCCTAGCCTTAGCCTAAGCTAGGGGTTCCCTAGCCTAAGCCTAGGGGTGCCCTATCCTAAGCCTAGGGGTGCCCTAGCCTAAGCCTAGGGGTGCCCTAGCCTAAGCCTAGTGGTGCCCTAGCCTAAGACTAGTGGTGGCCTAACCTTAGGCTAGGTGATCCCTAGCCTTAGGCTAATTCTAGGGGTGCCCTAGCCTAATCCTAGGGGTTCCCTAGCCTAAGCCTAGGTGTCCCCTAGCCTAAGCCTAGGGGTGCCCTACCCGAATCCTAGGGGTGCCCTAGCCTTAGGCTAGGGAATCCCTATCCTTAGCCTAAGCCTAGGTGTGCCCTAGCCTAAGCCTAGGGGTGCCCTGGCACTAGCCTAAGCCTAGGGGTGCCTTAGCCTAAGCCTAGGGATGCCCAAGCCTAAGGCTAAGGGTGCCCTATCCTAAGCCTAGGGGTGCCCTAGCCTAAGGTTAGTGGTGCCCTAACCTTAGGCTAGGGGAGCCCTAGCCTTAGCCTAAGCCTAGGGGTGCCCTAGCCTAAGCCTAGGGGTGCCCTAGCCTAAGCCTAGGGGTGCCCTAGCCTATACCTAGGGTTGCCCTAGCCTAAGCCAAGGGGTGCCCTAGCCTTAGGCTAGGGGAACCCTAGCCTTAGCCTAAGCTTAGGGGTGCCCTAGCCTAAGCCTAGGGGTGCCCTAGCCTAAGCCTAGGGGTGCCCTAGCATTATGCTATGGGAGCCCTAGCCTTATGCTAAGCATAGTCGTGCCCTAGCCTAAGCCTAGGGGTGTCCTAGTCTAAGCCTAGGGGTGCCCTAGCCTAAGTCTAGGGGTGCCCTAGCCTTAGGGTAGGGGAGCCCTAGCCTTAGTCTAAGCCTAGGGGTGCCCTGGCCTAAGAATAGGGGTGCCCTGGCCTAAGCCTAGGGGTGCCATAGCCTAAGGTTAGTGATGCCCTGACCTTAGGCTAGGGGATCCCTAGCCTTAGGCTAAATCTAAGGGTGCCCTAGCTTAATCCTAGGGGTGCCCTAGCTTAATCCTAGGGGTGCCCTAGCCTAAGCTTAGGTGTGCCCTAGCCTAAGCTAGGGGTGCCCTAGCCTAAGATTAGTGGTGCCCTAGCCTTAGGCTAGGAGAGTCCTAGCCTTAGCCTAAGCCTAGGGGTGCCGTAGCCTAAGCCTAGGGGTGCCCTAGCCTTAGGCTAAGGGAGCCCTAGCCTTAGCCTAAGCTAGGTGTTCCCTAGCCTAAGCCTAGGGGTGCCCTATCCTAAGCCTATGGGTGCCCTAGCCTAAGCCAAGGGGTGCCCAACCTAAGCCTAGGGGTGCCCTAGCCTAAGCCTAGTGGTGCCCTAGACTTAGGCTAGGGGAGCCCTAGACTTAGCCTAAGCCTAGGTGTGCCCTAGCCTAAGCCTAGTGGTGCCCTAACCTTAGGCTAGGGCATCCCTAGCCTTAGGCTAATTCGAGGGGTGCCCTAGCCTAATCCTAGGGGTGCCCTAGCCTAAGCCTAGGTGTACCCTAGCCTAAGCCTAGGGGTGCCCTAGCCGAAGCCGAAGGTTGCCCTAGCCTTAGGCTTGGGAATCCCTATCCTTAGCCTAAGCAAATGGGTGCCCTAGCCTAAGCCTAGGGGTGCCCTGGCACTAGCCTAAGCCTAGGGGTGCCATAGCCTAAGCATAGGGGTACCCAAGCCTAAGCTTAAGGGTGCCCTAGCCTTAGGCTAGGGGAGCCCTAGCCTTAGGCTAGGGGAGCCCTAGCCTTAGCCTAAGCCTAGGGGTGCCCTAGCCTAAGCCTAGGTGTGCCCTAACCTAAGCCTAGGGGTGCCCAAGCCTAAGCCTAGGCGTTCCCTAGCCTTAGGGTAGGGAAACCCTAGCCTTAGCCTAAGCCTAGGGGTGCCCTAGCCTAAGCCTAGGGGTGCCCTATCCTAAGCCTAGGGGTGCCCTAGCCTAAGGTTAGTGGTGCCCTAACCTTAGGCTAGGGGATCCCTAGCCTTAGGCTAAATCTAGGGGTGCCCTAGACTAATCCTAGGGGTGCCCTAGCCTAAGCTTAGGTGTGCCCTAGCCTAAGCCTAGGGGTGCCCTAGCCTAAGATTAGGGGTGCCCTAGCCTTAGGCTAGGAGAGTCCTAGCCTTAGCCTAAGCCTAGGGGTGCCATAGCCTAAGCCTATGTGTGCCCTAGCCTTAGGCTAGGGGAGCCCTAGCCTTAACCTAAGCCTAGGGGTGCCCTAGCCTAAGCCTAGGTGTACCCTAGCCTAAGCCTAGGGGTGACCTAGCCGAAGCCTAGGGGTGCCCTAGCCTTAGGCTAGGGAATCCCTATCCTTAGCCTAAGCCTAGGGGTGCCCTAGCCTAAGCCTAAGGGTGCCCTGGCACTAGCCTAAGCCTAGGGGTGCCATAATCTAAGCATAGGGGTGCCCAAGCCTAAGGTTAAGGGTGCCCTAGGCGTAGACTAAGGGAGCACTAGCCTTAGCCTAAGCCTAGGGGTGCCCTATACTAAGCCTAGGTGTGCCCTAGCCTAAGCCTAGGGGTGCCCTAACCTTAGGCTAGGGAAGCCCTAGCCTTAGCCTAAGCCTAGGGGTGCCCTAGCCTTTGCCTATGGGTGCCCTATCCAAAGCCTAGGGGTGCCCTAGCCTAAGCCTACTGGTGCCCTAACCTTTGGCTAGGGAATCCCTAGCCTTAGGCTAAGCCTAGGGGTGCCCTAGCCTAAGCCTAGGGGTGCCCTATCCTAAGCCTAGGGATGCCCTAGCCCAAGCCTAGGGGTGCCCTAGCCTAAGCCTAGGGGTGCCCTAGCCTTAGCCTAGGGGAGCCCTAGTCTTAGCTTAAGCCTAGGGGTGCCTTAGCCTAAGCCTATGGGTGCCCTAGCCTAATCCTAGAGGTGCCCTAGCCTTAGGCTAGGGGAGCCCTAGCCTTAGCTTAAGCCTAGGGGTGGCCTAGCCTAAGCCTAGAGGTGCCCTAGCCTAAGCCTAGGGGTGCCCTAGCCTTAGGCTAGGGGCGCCCTAGCCTTAGCCTAAGCCTAGGGGTGCCCTAGCCTAAGCCTAGGGGTGTCATAGCCTAAACCTAGGGGTGCCCAAGCCTAAGCCTAATGGTTCCCTAGCCTTAGGCTAGGGGAGCCCTAGCCTAAGCCTAAGCCTAGGGGTGCCCAAGCCTAAGCCTAATGGTGCCCTAGCCTAAGGCTAGGGGAGCCCTAGCCTAAGCCTAAGCCTAGTGGTGCCCTAGCCTAAGCCTAGGGTGCCCTAGCCTAAGCCTAGGGGTGCCCAAGCCTTAGGCTAGGGGAGCCCTAGCCTTAACCTAAGCCTAGGGGTGCCCTATCGTAAGCCTAGGGGTGCCCTAGCCTAAGCCTAGGGGTGCCCTTGCCTTAGGCTAGGGAAGCCCTAGCCTTAGCCTAAGCCTAGGGGTGCCCTAGCCTAAGCCTCGGGGTGCCCTATCCTAAGCCTAGGGTTACCTAGCCTAATCCTAGGGGTGCCCTCGCCTAAGCTTAGGTGTGCCCTAGCCTAAGCCTAGGGGTGCTCTAGCCTTAGGCTATGGGATCCCTAGCCTTAGCCTAAGCCTAGGGGTGCCCTAGCCTAAGCCTAGGGTTGCCCTAGTCTTAGGCTATGGGAGCCCTAGCCTTAGCTTAAGCTAGGGGTGCCCTAGCCTACGCCTAGGGGTGCCCTAGCCTAAGCCTAGGGGTGCCCTAGCCTAAGCCTAGGGTTACCTAGCCTAAGCCTAGGGGTGCCCTAGCCTAAGCCTAGGGGTGCCCTAGCCTTAGACTAGGGGAGTCCTACCCTTAGCCATAACCGGGGGGTGCCCTAGCCTAAGCCCAAAGGTGCCCTAGCCTAAGCCTAGGGGTGCCCTATCCTAAGCCTAGGGGTGCCCTAGCCTTAAGCTATGGGAACCCTAGCTTTAGCCTAAGCCTGGGGGTGCCCTAGCCTAAGCCTAGGGGTGCCCTAGCCTAAGCTTAGGGGTGCCCTAGCCTAAGCCTAGGGGTGCCATAGCCTAGGCCTAGGGGTGCCCTATCCTAAGCCTAGGGGTGCCCTAGCCTAAGCCTAGGTGTACCCTAGCCTAAGCCTAGGGGTGCCCTAGCCTAAGCCTCGGGGTGGCCTAGACTTAGGCTAGGGGAGCCGTAGACTTAGCCTAAGCCTAGGGGTGCCCCAGCCTAAGCCTAGTGGTGCCCTAACCTTATGCTAGGGTATCCCTAGCCTTAGGCAAATTCTAGGGGTGCCCTAGCCTAAGCCTAGGGGTGCCCTAGCCTAAGCCTAGGGGTGCCCTAGCCTAAGCCTAGGGGTGCCCTTGCCTTAGGCTAGGGAAGCTCTAGCCTTAGCCTAAGCCTAGGGGTGCCCTAGCCTAAGCCTCGGGGTGCCCTATCCTAAGCCTAGGGGTGCGCTAGCTTAAGCCTAGGGGTGCCATAGCCTAAGCCTAGGTGTGCCCTAGCCTTGGGCTAGGGGAGGCCTAGCCTTAGACTAATTCTAGGGGTGCCCTATCCTAATCCTAGGGTTGCCCTAGCCTAAGCTTAGGTGTGCACTAGCCTAAGACTAGGGGTGCCCTAGCCTAAGATTAGGGGTGCCCTAGCCTTAGACTAGGGGAGCCCTAGCCTTAGCCTAAGCTAGGGGTGCCCTCGCCTACGCCTAGGGGTGCCCTAGCCTTAGGCTATGGAAGCACTAGCCTTAGCCTAAGCCTTGGGGTGCCCTAGCATAAGTCTAGGGGTGCCCTAGCCTAGGACAAGGGGTGCCCTACCCTAAGCCTAGGGGTGCCCTAGCCTAAGCGTAAGGGTGCCCTAGCCTAAGCTTAGGGGTGCCATAGCCTAAGGCCAGGGGTTCCCTAGATTTAGGCTAGGGGATCCCTAGCCTTAGGCTAATTATATGGGTGCCCTAGCCTAATCCTAGGGGTGCCCTAGCATAAGCCTAGGTGTATCCTAGCCTAAGCCTAGGGGTGCCCTATCCTAAGCCTAGGGTTGCCCTAGCCTAAGCCTAGGGGTGCCCTTGCCTTAGGCTAGGGAGGCCCTAGCCTTAGCCTAAGCCTTGGGGTGCCCTAGCCTAAGCCTCGGGGTGCCCTATCCTAAGCCTAGGGGTGCCCTAGCTTAAGCCTAGGGGTGCCATAGCCTAAGCCTAGGTGTGCCCTAGCCTAAGACTAGGGGTGCCCTAGCCTAAAACTATGGGTGCCCTAGCCTTAGGCTAGGGGAGCCCTAGCCTGAGTCTAAGCTAGGGGTGCCCACGCCTACGCCTAGGGGTGTCCAAGCCTAAGCCTAGGGGTGCCCTAGCCTTAGGCTATGGAAGCACTAGCCTTAGCCTAAGCCTTGTGGTGCCCTAGCCTAAGCCGAGGGGTGCCCTAGCCTAGGCCTAGGGGTGCCCTAACCTAAACCTAGGGGTGCCCTAGCCTAAGTTTAGGGGTTCCCTAGCCTAAACCTAGGGGTGCCCTATCCTAAGCCTAGGGGTGCCCTAGCCTAAGCCAAGGGGTGCCCTAGCCTTAGGTTAGGGGAGCCCTAGCCTTAGCCTAAGCCTAGGGGTGGCCTAGCCTAAGCCTCGGGGTGCCCTCGCCTTAGGCTATGGGAGCCCTAGCCTTAGCCTAAGCCTAGGGGTGCCCAAGCCTAAGCCTAAGAGTGCCCTTGCATAACCCTAGGGGTGCCCTAGCCTTAGCCAAAGCCTAGGGGTGCCCTAGCCTAAGCCTAGGGGTGCCCTAGCCTAAGCCTCGGGGTGGCCTAGACTTAGGCTAGGGGAGCCGTAGACTTAGCCTAAGCCTAGGGGTGCCCCAGCCTAAGCCTAGTGGTGCCCTAACCTTATGCTAGGGTATCCCTAGCCTTAGGCAAATTCTAGGGGTGCCCTAGCCTAAGCCTAGGGGTGCCCTAGCCTAAGCCTAGGGGTGCCCTAGCCTAAGCCTAGGGGTGCCCTTGCCTTAGGCTAGGGAAGCTCTAGCCTTAGCCTAAGCCTAGGGGTGCCCTAGCCTAAGCCTAGGGGTGCCCTAGCCTAAGCCTTGGGGTGCCCTATCCTAATCCTAGGGGCGCCCTAGCCTAAGCTTAGGGGTGCCGTAGCCAAAGCCTAGGGGTGCCATAGCCTAAGCCTAGGGGTGCCCTAGCCTATGCCTAGGGGTGCCCTAGCCTAAGCCTAGGGGTGCCCTAGCCTAAGTTTAGGGGTGCCCTAGCCTAAACCTAGGGGTGCCCTATCCTAATCCTAGGGGTGCCCTATCCTAAGCCTAGGGGCGCCCTAGCCTAAGCTTAGGGGTGCCCTAGCCAAAGCCTAGGGGTGCCATAGCCTAAGCCTAGGGGTGCCCTATCCTAAGCCTAGGGGTGCCCTAGCCTAAGCCTTGGGGTGCCCTAGCCTAAGCCTAGGGGTGCCTTAGCCTAAGCCTTGGGGTGCCCTAGCCTAAGCCTAGAGGTGCCCTAACTTAGGCTAGGGGAGCCCTAGCCTTAGGCTAGTTGAGCCATAGTCTTAGTCTAAGCCTAGGGGTGCCCTAGCCAAAGCCTATGGGTGCCCTAGCTTAAGCCTAGGGGTGTCCTTAGCTTGTGCTAGGTGAGCCCGAGCCTTAGCCTAAGCCTAGGGATGCCCTAGCCTAAGCCTAGGGGTGCCGTAGCCTAAGCCTAGAGGTGCCCTAGCCTTAGGCTAGTCGAGCCGGAGCCTTAGCCTAAGCCTAGGGGTGCCCTAGCCTAAGCCTAGGGGTGCCCTAGCCTAAGCCTAGGGGTGCCCTAACCTTAGGCTAGGGAATCCCTAGCCTTAGGCTAATTCTAGGGGTGCCCTAGGCTAAGCCTAGGGGTGCCGTAGCCTAAGCCTAGGGGTGCCCTAGCCCAAGCCGAGGGGTGCCCTAGCCTAAGCCTAGGGTTACCCTAGCCTAACGTTATGGGTTCCCTAGCCTTAGGCTAGGGGAGCCCTAGCTTTAGCTTAAGCCTAGGTGTGCCCTAGCCTAAGTCTGGGGTGCCGTAGCCTTAGGCTAGGGGAGCCCTAGCCTTAGCCTATGCCTAGGGGTACCCTAGCATAAGCCTAGGGGTGCACTATCCTAAGCCTAGGGGTGTCCTAGCCTTAGGCTAGGAGAGCCCTAAGCTTAACCTAAGCCTATGGGTGCCCTAGCCTAAGCCTAGGGGTGCCCTACCCTAAGCTTACGGATGCCCTAGCCTTAGGCTAGGGGAGCCCTAGACTTAGCCTAAGCCTAGGGGTGCCCTAGCCTAAGCCTAGAGGTGCCCTAGTCTTAAGCTAGGGGAGCTCTAGCCTTAGCCTAAGCCTAGGGATGTCCTAGCCTAAGCCTAGGGATGTCCTAGCCTAAGCCTAGGGGTGCCCTAGTCTTAGCCTAAGCTAGGGGTGCCTTAGGCAAAGCCTAGGGGTGCCCTAGCCTTAGGCTATGGGAGCCCTAGCCTTAGCCTAAGCCTAGGGGTGCCCTAGCCTAAGCCTAGGGGTGCCCAAGCCTAAGCCTAGGGGTGCCCTAGCCTTGGGCTATGGGAGCCCTAGCCTTACCTAAGCCTAGGGGTGCCCTAGCCTAAGCCTAGGGGTGCCCTAGCCTTAGGCTAGGGGTGCCCTAGCCTTAGGCTAGGGGAGCCCTAGCCTTAGCATAAGCTAGGGGTACCCTAGCCTAAGCCTAGGGGTGCCCTAGCCTAAGCCTAGGGTTGTCCTAGCCTTAGGCTAGAGGAGCCCTAACCTTAACCTCAGCCTAGGGGTGCCCTAGCCTAAGCCTAGGGGTGCCCTAGCCTAAGCCTAGGGATGCCCTATCCTTAGGCTAGGGGAGCCCTAGCCTTAGGCTAATTCTAGTGGTGCCCTAGCCTAAGCATAGGGGTGCCGTAGCCTAAGCCTAGAGGTGCCCTAGCCTAAGCCTAGGGGTTCCCTAGCCTTGGGCTAGGGGAGCCCTAGCCTTAGCCCATGCCTAGGGGTGCCCTAGCCTAAGCCTACGGGTGCCCTAGCCAAAAGGTAGGGGTTCCCTAGCCTTAGGCTAGGGGAGCCCTAGTCTTAGCTTAAGCATAGCGTTGCCCTAGCCTAAGCATACGGGTGCCCTAGCCTAAGCCTAGTGGTGCCCTAGCCTAAGCCTAGAGGTGTTCTAGCCTTAGGCTAGGGGAACTCTAGCCTTAGCCTAAGCCTAGGGGTGCCCAAGCCTAAGCATATGGGTGCCCTAGCCTAAACCTAGGGGTGCCCTAGCCTTAGGCTAGTCGAGCCCTAGCCTTAGTCTAAACATAGGGGTGCCATAGCCTAAGCCTAGAGGTGCCCTAACTTAGGCTAGGGGAGCCCTAGCCTTAGGCTAGGGGAGCCCTAGCCTTAGCCTAAGCCTAGGGGTGCCCTAGCCTAAGCCTAGGGGAGCCCTAGCCTTAGGCTAGGGGAGCCCTAGCCCTAGCCCAAGCCTAGGGGTGCCCTAGCCTAAGCCTAGTGGTGCCGTAGCCTAAGCCTAGGGGTGCCGTAGCCTAAGCCTAGGCGTGCCCTAGCCTTAGGCTAGGGGAGCCCTAGCCTTAGCCCAAGCCTAGGGGTGCCCTAGCCTAAGCCTAGGGTTGCCCTAGCCTAAGGGTAGGGGTTCCCTAGCCTTAGGCTAGGGGAGCCCTAGCCTTAGCTTAAGCCTAGGGGTGCCCTAGCCTAAGCCTAGGGGTGCCCTAGCCTAAGCCTAGGGGTGCCGTAACCTAAGCCTAGGGGTGCCCTAGCCTTAGGCTAGGGGAGCCCTAGCCTTAGCTTAAGCCTAGGGGTGCACTAGCCTAAGCTTAGGGGGGTCCTAGCCTAAGCCTAGAGGTGCCGTATCCTAAGCCTAGGGGTGCCCTAGCCTAAGCCTAAGGGTGCCCTAGCCTTAGGCTAGTCGAGCCGTAGCCTTAGTCTAAGCCTAGGGCTGCCCTAGCCTAAGCCTATGGGTGCCCTATCTTAAGCCTAGGGGTGTCCTAGCCTTATGCTGGGGGAGCCCTAGCCCTAGCCTAAGCCTAGGGGTGCCCTAACCTTAGGCTAGGGGATCCCTAGCCTCAGGCTAATTCTAGGGGTGCCCTAGCCTAAGCCTAGGGGTGCCGTAGCCTAAGCCTAGGGGTGCCCTAGCCGAAGCCTAGGGGTGCCCTAGCCTAAGCCTAAGGGTGCCCTAGGCTTGGGCTATGGGAGCCCTAGCCTTAGCCTAAGCCTAGGGGTGCCCTAGCCTAAGCCTAGGGGTGCCCTAGCCTTAGGCTAGGGGTGCCCTAGCCTTAGGCTAGGGGAGCCCTAGCCTTAGCCTAAGCCTAGGGGTGCCCTAGCCTAAGCCTAGGGGTGCCCTAGCCTAAGCCTAGGGGTGCCCTTGCCTAAGCCTAGGGGTTCCCTAGCCTAAGCCTAGAGGTGCCCTAGCGTTAGGCTAGGGGAGCTCTAGACTTAGCTTAAGCCTAGGGGTGTCCTAGCCTAAGCCTAGGGGTGCCCTAGCCTTAGGCTAGTCGAGCCTTAGCCTTAGTCTAAGCCTAGGGGTGTCCTAGGCTAAGCCTAGAGGTGCCCTAGCCTTAGGCTAGGGAAGACCTAGCCTTAGCCTAAACCTAGGGGTGCCCTAGCCTAAGCCTAGGGGTGCCCTAGCCTATGCCTAGGGGTGCCCTAGCCTTAGGCTAGTCGAGCCATAGCATTAGTCTAAGCCTAGGGATGCCCTATCCTAAGCCTATGGGTGCCCTAGCTTAAGCCTAGGGGTGTCCTAGCCTTACGCTAGGGGAGTCCTAGCCTTAGCCTAAGCCTAGGGATGCCCTAGCCTAAGCCTAGGGGTGCCCTAGCCTAAGCTTAGGGGTGCCCTAGCCTTAGGCTACTTGAGCCGGATCCTTAACCTAAGCCTAGGGGTGCCCTAGCCTAAGCCTAGGGGTGCCCTAGCCTAAGCCTAGGGGTGCCCTAGCCTTAGGCTAGGGGATCCCCAGCCTTACGCTAATTCTAGGGGTGCCCTAGCCTAAGCCTAGGGGTGCCGTAGTCTACGCTTAGGGGTGCCCTAGCCTTAGGCTAGGGGAGCCCTAACCTTAGCCCAAGCCTAGGGGTGCCCTAGCCTAAGCCTAGGGGTGCCCTAGCCTAAGGGTATGGGTTCCCTAGCCTTAAGCTAGGGGAACCCTAGCCTTAGCTTAAGCCTAGGGGTGCCCTAGCCTAAGCCTAGTGGTGCCGTAGACTAAGCCTAGGGGTGCCGTTGCCTAAGCCTAGGGGTGCCCTAGCCTAAGCCTAGGGGTGCCCTAGCCTTAGGCTAGTCGAGCCATAGCATTAGTCTAAGCCTAGGGGTGCCCTATCCTAAGCCTATGGGTGCCCTAGCTTAAGCCTAGGGGTGTCCTAGCCTTACGCTAGGGGAGCCCTAGCCTTAGCCTAAGCCTAGGGATGCCCTAGCCTAAGCCTAGGGGTGCCCTAGCCTAAGCCTAGGGGTGCCGAAGCCTAAGCTTAGGGGTGCCCTAGCCTAAGCCTAGGGGTGCCCTAGCCTTAGGCTAGGGGAGCCCTAGCCTTAGCCTAAGCCTAGGGGTACCCTAGCCTAAGCCTAGGGGTGCCCTAGCCTAAGCCTAAGGGGGTCCTAGCTCTAGGCTAGGGGAGCCCTAACCTTAACCTAAGCCTAGGGGTGCCCTACCCTAAGCCTAGGGGTGCCCTAGCCTAAGCCTAGGGGTGGCCTAACCTTAGGCTAGGGGATCCCTAGCCTTAGGCTAATTCTAGGGGTGCCCTAGCATAAGCCTAGGAGTGCCCTAGCCTCTTCCTAGGGGTGTCGTAGCCTAAGCCTAGGGGTGCCCTAGCCTAAGCCTAGGAGTGCCCTAGCCTTAGGCTAGGGGAGCCCTAGCCTTAGCCCAAGCCTAGGCAGCCCTAGCCTAAGCCTAGGGGTGCCCTAGCCTAAAGGTAGGGGTTCCCTAGCCTTAGGCTAGGGGAGCCCTATCCTTAGCTTAAGCCTAGGAGTGCCCTAGCCTAAGCCTAGGGGTGCGCTATCCTTAGGTTAGGGGAGCCCTAGCCTTAGCTTAAGCCTAGGGGTGCCCTAGCCTAAGCCTAGGGGTGCCCTAACCTTAGGCTAGGGGATCCCTAGCCTCAGGCTAATCCTAGGGGTGCCGTATCCTAAGCCTAGGGGTGCCGTAGCCTAAGCCTAGGGGTGGCCTAGCCTAAGCCTAGGGGTGCCCTAACCTTAGGCTAGGGGAGCCCTAGCCTTAGCCTAAGCCTAGGGGTACCCTAGCCTAAGCCTAGGGGTGCCCTAGCCTAAGCCTAAGGGGGTCCTAGCCCTAGGCTAGGGGAGCCCTAACCTTAACCTAAGCCTAGGGGTGCCCTACCCTAAGCCTAGGGGTGCCCTAGCCTAAGCCTAGGGGTGGCCTAACCTTAGGCTAGGGGATCCCTAGCCTTAGGCTAATTCTAGGAGTGCCCTAGCATAAGCCTAGGAGTGCCCTAGCCTCTGCCTAGGGGTGCCGTAGCCTAAGCCTAGGGGTGCCCTAGCCTAAGCCTAGGGGTTTCCCTAGCCTTAGGCTAGGGGAGCCTTATCCTTAGCTTAAGCCAGGAGTGCCCTAGCCTAAGCCTAGGGGTGCGCTATCCTTCGGTTAGGGGAGCCCTAGCCTTAGCTTAAGCCTAGGGGTGCCCTAGCCTAAGCCTAGGGGTGCCCTAACCTTAGGCTAGGGGATCCCTAGCCTCAGGCTAATTCTAGGGGTGCCGTATCCTAAGCCTAGGGGTGCCGTAGCCTAAGCCTAGGGGTGGCCTAGCCTAAGCCTAGGGGTGCCCTAGCCTAAGCCTAGGGGTGCCCTAGCCTTGGGCTATGGGAGCCCTAGCCTTAGCCTAAGCCTAGGGGTGCCCTAGCCTAAGCCTAGGGGTGCCCTATCCTTAGGCTAGGGGATTCCTAGCCTTAGGCTAATTCTAGGGGTGCCCTAGCCTAAGCCTAGGGGTGCCCTAGCCTCAGCCTAGGGGTGCCGTAGCCTAAGCCTAGGGGTGACCTAGCCTAAGCCTAGGGGTGCCCTAGCCTTAGGCTAGGGGAGCCCTAGCCTTAGCCCAAGCCTAGGGGTGCCCTAGCCTAAGCCTAGGGCTGCCCTAGCCTAAGGGTAGGGGTTCCCTAGCCTTAGGATAGGGGAGCCCTAGCCTTAGCTTAAGCCTAGGAGTGCCCTAGCCTAAGCCTAGGGGTGCCCTATCATTAGGTTAGGGGAGCCCTAGCCTTAGATTAAGCCTAGGGGTGCCCTAGCCTAAGCTTAGGGGTGCCCTAGCCTAAGCCTAAGGGTGCCCTAGCCTAAGCCTAGGGGTGCCCTAGCCTAAGCCTAGGGATGCCCTAACCTTGGGCTAGGGGATCCCTAGCCTCAGGCTAATTCTAGGGGTGCCCTATCCTAAGCTTAGGGGTCCGTAGCCAAAGCCTAGGGGTGCCCTAGCTTAAGCCTAGTGGTGCCCTAGCCTTGGGCTATGGGAGCCCTTGCCTTAGCCTAAGCCTAGGGGTGCCCTAGCCTAAGCCTAGGGGTGCCCTAGCCTTAGGCTAGAGGTGCCCTAGCCTTAGGCTAGGGGAGCCCTAGCCTTAGCCTAAGCCTACGGGTACCCTAGCCTAAGCCTAGGGGTGCCCTAACCTTAGGCTAGGGGATCCCTAGCCTTAGGCTAATTCTAGGGGTGCCCTAGCCTAAGCCTAGGGGTGCCCTAGCCTCAGGCTAGGGGTGCCGTAGCCTAAGCCTAGGGGTGCCCTAGCCGTAGGCTAGGGGAGCCCTAGCCTTAGGCCAAGCCTAGGGGTGCCCTAGCCTTAGGGTAGGGGTTCCCTACCCTTAGGCTAGGGGAGCCCTAGCCTTAGCTTAAGCCTAGGAGTGCCCTAGCCTAAGCCTAGGGGTGCCCTATCCTTGGGTTAGGAGAGCCCTAGCCTTACCTTAAGCCTAGGGGTGCCCTAGCCTAATCCTAGGGGTGCCCTAGCCTAAGCCTAGGGGTGCCCTAGCCTAAGCCTAGGGGTGCCCTAGCCTTAGGCTAGGGGAGCCTTAGCCTTACCTTAAGCCTAGGGGTGCCCTACCTTAAGCCTATGGGTGCCCTAGCCAAAGCCTAGGGGTGCCCGAGCCTAAGCCTAGGGGTGCCGTAGCTTAAGCCTAGGGGTGCCCTAGCCTAAGCCCTAGGGTGCCCTAGCCTTAGACTAGGGGAGCGCTAGCCTAAGCCTAGGGGTGCCCTAGCCTAAGCATAGGGATGCCCTAGCCTTAGGCTATGGGAGCCCTACCCTTAGCCTAAGCCTAGGAGTGCCGTAGCCTAATCCTAGAGGTGCCCTAGTCTTAGGCTAGGGGAGCTCTAGCCTTAGCCTAAGCCTAGGGGTGCCCTAGCCTAAGCCAAGGAGTGTCCTAGCCTAAGCCTAGGGGTGCCCTAGCTTTAGCCTAAGCCTAGGGATGCCCTAGCCTTAGGCTAGGGGTGCCCTCGCCTTACGCTAGGGGAGCCCTAGCCTTAGCCTAAGCCTAGGGGTACCCTAGGATAAGCCTATGGTTGCCCTATCCTAAGCCTAGGGGTGTCCTAGCCTAAGCCTATGGGTGCCCTAGCCTTAACCTAAGCTAGGGGTGCCCTAAGCAAAGCCTAGGGGTGCCCTAGCCTTAGGCTATGGGAGCCTTAGCCTTAGCCTAAGCCTAGGGGTGCCCTAGCCTAAGCCTAGGGGTGCCCTAGCCTAAGCCTAGGGGTGCCCTAGCCTAAGCCTAGGGGTGCCCTAGCCTTGGGCTATGGGAGCCCTAGCCTTAGCCTAAGCCTAAGGGTGCCCTAGCCTTTGGCTAGGGGTGCCCTAGCCTTAGGCTAGGGGAGCCCTAGCCTTAGCATAAGCTAGGGGTACCCTAGCCTAAGCCTAGGGGTGCCCTAACCTAAGCCTAGGGGTGTCCTAGCCTTAGGCTAGAGGAGCCCTAACCTTAACCTCAGCCTAGGGGTGCCCTAGCCTAAGCCTAGGGGTGCTCTAGCCTAAGCCTAGGGATGCCCTATCCTTAGGCTAGGGGAGCCCTAGACTTAGCCTAAGCCTAGGGGTGCCCTAGCCTAAGCCTAGGGGTGCCCTAGCCTAAGCCTAGGGGTGCCCTAGCCTTAGTCTAGTCGAGCCGTAGCCTTAGTCTAAGCCTAGGGGTACCCTAGCCTAAGTCTAGAGGTGCCCTAGCCTTAGGCTAGGGGAGCCCTAGCCTTAGTCTAAGGCTAGGGGTGCCCTAGCCGAAGCCTATGGGTGCCCTAGCTAAAGCCTAGGGGTGTCCTATCCTTGTGCTAGGGGAGCCCTAGCCTTAGCCTAAGCCTAGGGATGCCCTAGCCTAAGGCTAGGGGTGCCCTAGCCTAAGCCTAGGGGTGCCCTAGCCTTAGGCTAGTCGAGCCGGAGCCTTGGCCTAAGCATATGGGTGCCCTAGCCTAAGCCTTGGGGTGCCCTTGCCTAAGCCTAGGGGTGCCCTAACCTTAGGCTAGGGGATCCCTAGCCTTAGGCTAATTCTAGGGATGCCCTAGCCTAAGCCTAGGGGTGCCGTAGCCTAAGCCTAGGGGTGCCCTAGAGTAAGCCTAGGGGTGCCCTAGCCTTAGGCTAGGAGAGCCCTAGCCTTAGCCCAAGCCTAGGGGTGCCCTAGCCTAAGCCTAGGGGTGCCCTAGCCTAAGGGTAGGGGTTCCCTAGCCTTAGGCTAGGGGAGTCCTAGCCTTAGCTTAAGCCTAGGGTTGCCCTAGCCTAAGCCTACGGGTGCCCTAGCCTAAGCCTAGTGGTGCCCTAGCCTAAGCCTAGAGGTGCCCTAGCCTTAGGCTAGGGGAGCTCTAGCCTTAGCCTAATCCTAGGGGTGCCCTAGCCTAAGCATATGGGTGCCCTAGCCTAAGCCTAGGGGTGCCCTAGCCTAAGGCTAGTCGAGCCCTAGACTTAGTCTAAGCCTAGGGGTGCCCTAGCCTAAGCCTAGAGGTGCCCTAGCCTTAGGCTAGGGGTGCCCTAACCTAAGCCTAGAGGTGCCCTAGCCTTAGGCTAGGGGAGCTCTAGACTAAGCCTAAGCCTAGGGGTGCCGTAGCCTAAGCCTAGGGGTGCCCTAGCCTAAGCCTTAGGGTTCCCTAGCTTAGGCTAGTCGAGCCGTAGCCTTAGTCTAGGCCTAGGGGTGACCTAACCTAAGCCTAGAGGTGCCCTAGCCTTAGGCTAGGGGAGCCCTAGCCTTAGCCTAAGCCTAGGGGTGCCCTAGCCTAAGCCTAGGTGTGCCCTAGCCTAAGCCTAGGGGTGTCCTAGCCTTACGCTAGGGGAGCCCTAGCCTTAGCCTAAGCCTCGGTGTGCCCTAGCCTTAGGCTAGTCGAGCCGTAGCCTTATACTAAGCCTAGGGGTGCCCTAGGCTAAGTCTAGAGGTGCCCTAGCCTTAGGCTAGGGGAGCCCTAGCCTTAGCCTAAGTCTAGTGGTGCCCTAGCCTAAGCCTAGTGGTGCCCTAGCCTAAGCCTAGGGGTACCCTAGCCTTAGGCTAGTCGAGCCATAGCCTTAGTCTAAGCCTAGGGGTGCCCTAGCCTAAGCCTATGGGTGCCCTATCTTAAGCCTAGGGGTGTCCTAGCCTTATGTTGGGGGAGCCCTAGCCTTAGCCTAAGCCTAGGGATGCCCTAACCTTAGGCTAGGGGATCCCTAGCCTTAGGCTAATTCTAGGGGTGCCCTAGCCTAAGCCTATGGGTGCCCTAGCCTAAGCCTAGGGATGCCCTAGCCTAAGCCTAGGGGTGCCCTAGCCTAAGCCTAGGGGTGCCCTAACCTTAGGCTAGGGGATCCCTAGCCTCAGTCTAATTCTAGAGGTGCCCTAGCCTAAGCCTAGGGGTGCCTTAGCCTTAGCCTAGGGGAGCCCTAGCCTTAGCCTAAGCCTAGGGGTACCCTAGCCTAAGCCTAGGGGTGCCCTAGCCTAAGCCTAAGGGGGTCCTAGCCTAGGGCTAGGAGAGCCCTAACCTTAACCTAAGCCTAGGGGTGCCCTACCCTAAGCCTAGGGGTGCCCTAGCCTAAGCCTAGGGGTGGCCTAACCTTATGCTAGGGGATCCCTAGCCTTAGGCTAATTCTAGGGGTGCCCTAGCATAAGCCTAGGAGTGCCCTAGCCTCTGCCTAGGGGTGCCATTGCCTAAGCCTAGGGGTGCCCTAGCCTAAGCCTAGGGGTGCCCTAGCCTTAGGCTAGGGGAGCCCTAGCCTTAGGCTAAGCCTAGGGGTACCGTAGCCTAAGACTAGGGGTGCCCTAGCCTAAGCCTAAGGGGGTCCTAGCCTTAGGCTAGGGGAGCCCTAACCTTAACCTAAGCCTAGGGGTGCCCTACCCTAAGCCTAGGGGGGCCCTAGCCTAAGCCTAGGGGTGGCCTAACCTTAGGTTAGGGGATCCCTAGCCTTAGGCTAATTCTAGGGGTGCCCTAGCATAAGCCTAGGAGTGCCCTAGCCTCTGCCTAGGGGTGCCGTAGCCTAAGCCTAGGGGTGCCCTAGCCTAAGCCTAGGGGTGCCCTAGCCTTAGGCTAGGGGAGCCCTAGCCTTAGCCCAAGCCTAGGGGAGCCCTAGCCTAAGCCTAGGGGTGCCCTAGCCTAAAGGTAGGGGTTCCCAACCTTAGGCTAGGGGAGCCCTAGCCTTAGCTTAAGCCTAGGAGTGCCCTAGCCTAAGCCTAGGGGTGCGCTATCCTTAGGTTAGGGGAGCCCTATCCTTAGGCTAGGGGATCCCTAGCCTCAGGCTAATTCTAGGGGTGCCGTATCCTAAGCCTTGGGGTGCCGTAGCCTAAGCCTTGGGGTGGCCTAGCCTAAGCCTAGGGGTGCCCTAGCCTAAGCCTAGGGGTGCCCTAGCCTTGGGCTATGGGAGCCCTAGCCTTAGCCTAAGCCTAGGGGTGCCCTAGCCTAAGCCTAGGGGTGCCCTAGCCTTAGGCTAGGGGTGCCCTAGCCTTAGGCTAGGGGAGCCCCAGCCTTAGCCTAAGCCTAGGGGTGCCCTAGCCTAAGCCTAGGGGTGCCCTAGCCTAAGCCTAGGGGTGCCCTATCCTTAGGCTAGGGGATTCCTAGCCTTAGGCTAATTCTAGGGGTGCCCTATCCTAAGCCTAGGGGTGCCCTAGCCTCAGCCTAGGGGTGCCGTAGCCTAAGCCTAGGGGTGACCTAGCCTAAGCCTAGGGGTGCCCTAGCCTTAGGCTAGGGAAGCCCTAGCCTTAGCCCAAGCCTAGGGGTGCCCTAGCCTAAGCCTAGGGCTGCCCTAGCCTAAGGGTAGGGGTTCCCTAGCCTTAGGATAGGGGAGCCCTAGCCTTAGCTTAAGCCTAGGAGTGCCATAGCCTAAGCCTAGGGGTGCCCTATCATTAGGTTAGGGGAGCCCTAGCCTTAGCTTAAGCCTAGGGGTGCCCTAGCCTAAGCCTAGGGGTGCCCTAGCCTAAGCCTAGGGGTGCCCTAACCTTAGGCTAAGGGATCCCTAGCCTCAGGCTAATTCTAGGGGTGCCCTAGCCTAAGCCTAGGGGTGCCGTAGCCTAAGCCTAGGGGTGCCCTAGCCTAAGCCTAGGGGTGCCCTAGCCTTGGGCTATGGGAGCCCTAGCCTTAGCCTAAGCCTAGGGTTCCCCTAGCCTAAGCCTAGGGGTGCCCTAGCCTAAGCCTAGGGGTGCCCTAGCCTAAGCCTAGGGGTGCCCTAGCCTAAGCCTAGGGGTGCCCTTGCCTAAGCCTAGGGGTGCCCTTGCCTAAGCCTAGAGGTGCCCTAGCGTTAGGCTAGGGGAGCTCTAGACTTAGCCTAAGCCTAGGGGTGTCCTAGCCTAAGCCTAGGGGTGCCCTAGCCTTAGGCTAGGGAAGCCCTAGCCTTAGCCTAAGCCTAGGGGTGCCCTAGCCTAAGCCTAGGGGTGCCCTAGCCTATGCCTAGGGGTGCCCTAGCCTTAGGCTAGTCGAGCCATAGCATTAGTCTAAGCCTAGGGGTGCCCTATCCTAAGCCTATGGGTGCCCTAGCTTAAGCCTAGGGGTGTCCTAGCCTTACGCTAGGGGAGTACTAGCCTTAGCCTAAGCCTAAGGATGCCCTAGCCTAAGCCTAGGGGTGCCCTAGCCTAAGCTTAGGGGTGCCCTAGCCTTAGGCTAATTGAGCCTGAGCCTTAGCCTAAGCCTAGGGGTGCCCTAGCCTAAGCCTAGGGGTGCCCTAGCCTAAGCCTAGGGGTGCCGTAGCCTTAGGCTAGGGGATCCCTAGCCTTACGCTAATTCTAGGGGTGCCCTAGCCTAAGCCTAGGGGTGCCGTAGTCTACGCTTTGTGGTGCCCTAGCCTAAGCCAAGGGGTGCCCTAGCCTTAGGCTAGGGGAGCCCTAACCTTAGCCCAAGCCTAGGGGTGCCCTAGCCTAAGCCTAGGGGTGCCCTAGCCTAAGGGTATGGGTTCCCTAGCCTTAAGCTAGGGGAGACCTAGCCTTAGCTTAAGCCTAGGGGTGCCCTAGCCTAAGCCTAGGGGTGCCGTAGACTAAGCCTAGGGGTGCCCTAGCCTAAGCCTAGAGGTGTCCTAGCGTTAGGCTAGGGGAGCTCTAGCCTTAGTCTAAGCCTAGGGCTGTCCTAGCTTAAGCTTAGGGGTGCCCTAGCCTAAGCCCAGGGGTGCCCTAGCCTTAGGCTAGTCGAGCCGTAGCCTTAGTCTAAGCCTAGGGGTGCCCTAGGCTAAGCCTAGAGGTGCCCTAGCCTTAGGCAAGGGAAGCCCTAGCCTTAGCCTAAGCCTAGGGGTGCCCTATCCTAAGCCTAGGGGTGCCCTAGCCTAAGCCTAGGGGTGCCCTAGCCTTGGGCTAGTCGAGCCATAGCATTAGTCTAAGCCTAGGGGTGCCCTATCCTAAGCCTATGGGTGCCCTAGCTTAAGCCTATGGGTGTCCTAGCCTTACGCTAGGGATGCCCTAGCCTAAGCCTAGGTGTGCCCTCGCCTTAGGCTAGTCGAGCCGGAGCCTTAGCCTAAGCCTAGGCGTGCCCTAGGCTAAGCCTAGGGGTGCCCTAGCCTAAGCCTAGGGGTGCCCTAACCTTAGGCTAGGGGATCCCTAGCCTCAGTCTAATTCTAGGGGTGCCCTAGCCTAAGCCTAGGTGTGCCGAAGCCTATGCTTAGGGGTGCCCTAGCCTAAGCCTAGGGGTGCCCTAGCCTTAGGCTAGGGGAGCCCTAGCCTTAGCCTAAGCCTAGGGGTACCGTAGCCTAAGACTAGGGGTGCCCTAGCCTAAGCCTAAGGGGGTCCTAGCCTTAGGCTAGGGGAGCCCTAACCTTAACCTAAGCCTAGGGGTGCCCTACCCTAAGCCTAGGGGGGCCCTAGCCTAAGCCTAGGGGTGGCCTAACCTTAGGCTAGGGGATCCCTAGCCTTAGGCTAATTCTAGGGGTGCCCTAGCATAAGCCTAGGATTGCCCTAGCCTCTGCCTAGGGGTGCCCTAGCCTTAGGCTAGGGGAGCCCTAGCCTTAGCCCAAGCCTAGGGGAGCCCTAGCCTAAGCTTAGGGGTGCCCTAGCCTAAAGGTAGGGGTTCCCTAGCCTTAGGCTAGGGGAGCCCTAGCCTTAGCTTAAGCCTAGGAGTGCCCTAGCCTAAGCCTAGGGGTGCGCTATCCTTAGGTTAGGGGAGCCCTAGCCTTAGATTAAGCCTAGGGGTGCCCTAGCCTAAGCCTAGGGGTGCCCTAGCCTAAGCCTAGGGGTGCCCTATCCTTAGGTTAGGGGATTCCTAGCCTTAGGCTAATTCTAGGGGTGCCCTAGCCTAAGCCTAGGGGTGCCCTAGCCTCAGCCTAGGGGTGCCGTAGCCTAAGCCTAGGGGTGACCTAGCCTAAGCCTAGGGGTGCCCTAGCCTTAGGCTAGGGGAGCCCTAGCCTTAGCCCAAGCCTAGGGGTGCCCTAGCCTAAGCCTAGGGCTGCCCTAGCCTAAGGGTAGGGGTTCCCTAGCCTTAGGATAGGGGAGCCCTAGCCTTAGCTTAAGCCTAGGAGTGCCATAGCCTAAGCCTAAGGGTGCCCTATCATTAGGTTAGGGGAGCCCTAGCCTTAGCTTAAGCCTAGGGGTGCCCTAGCCTAAGCCTAGGGGTGCCCTAGCCTAAGCCTAGGCGTGCCCTAGCCTAAGCCTAGGGATGCCCTAACCTTAGGCTAGGGGATCCCTAGCCTCAGGCTAATACTAGGGGTGCCCTAGCCTAAGCTTAGGGGTCCGTAGCCTAAGCCTAGGGGTGCCCTAGCTTAAGCCTAGGGGTGCCCTAGCCTTGGGCTATGGGAACCCTAGCCTTAGCCTAAGCCTAGGGGTGCCCTAGCCTAATCCTAGGGGTGCCCTAGCCTTAGGCTAGAGGTGCCCTAGCCTTAGGCTAGGGGAGCCCTAGCCTTAGCCTAAGCCTAGGGGTACCCTAGCCTAAGCCTAGGGGTGGCCTAACCTTAGCCTAGGGTATCCCTAGCCTTAGGCTAATTCTAGGGGTGCCCTAGCCTAAGCCTAGGGGTGCCCTAGCCTCAGCCTAGGGGTGCCGTAGCCTAAGCCTAGGGGTGCCCTAGCCTTAGGCTAGGGGAGCCCTAGCCTTATCCCAAGCCTAGGGGTGCCCTAGCCTAAGCCTAGGGGTGCCCTAGCCTAAGGGTAGGGGTTCCCTAGCCTTAGGCTAGGGGAGCCCTAGCCTTAGCTTAAGCCGAGGAGTGCCCTAGCCTAAGCCTAGGGGTGCCCTATCCTTGGGTTAGGAGAGCCCTAGCCTTACCTTAAGCCTAGGGGTGCACTAGCCTAAGCCTAGGGGTGCCCTGGCCTAAGCCTAGGGGTGCCCTAGCCTAAGCCTAGGGGTGCCCTAGCCTTAGCCTAGGGGAGCCTTAGCCTTACCTTAAGCCTAGGGGTGCCCTACTCTAAGCCTATGGGTGCCCTAGCCAAAGCCTAGGGGTGCCCGAGCCTAAGCCTAGGGGTGCCGTAGCCTAAGCCTAGGGGTGCCCTAGCCTAAGCCTAAGGGTGCCCTAGCCTTAGACTAGGGGAGCGCTAGCCTAAGCCTAGGGGTTCCCTAGCCTAAGCCTAGGGGTGCCCTAGCCTAAGGGTATGGGTTCCCTAGCCTTAAGCTAGGGGAGACCTAGCCTTAGCTTAAGCCTAGGGGTGCCCTAGCCTAAGCCTAGGGGTGCCGTAGACTAAGCCTAGGGGTGCCCTAGCCTAAGCCTAGAGGTGTCCTAGCGTTAGGCTAGGGGAGCTCTAGCCTTAGTCTAAGCCTAGGGGTGTCCTAGCTTAAGACTAGGGGTGCCCTAGCCTAAGCCTAGGGGTGCCCTAGCCTTAGGCTAGTCGAGCCGTAGCCTTAGTCTAAGCCTAGGGGTGCCCTAGGCTAAGCCTAGAGGTGCCCTAGCCTTAGGCAAGGGAAGCCCTAGCCTTAGCCTAAGCCTAGGGGTGCCCTATCCTAAGCCTAGGGGTGCCCTAGCCTAAGCCTAGGGGTGCCCTAGCCTTAGGCTAGTCGAGCCATAGCATTAGTCTAAGCCTATGGGTGCCCTATCCTAAGCCTATGGGTGCCCTAGCTTAAGCCTAGGGGTGTCCTAGCCTTACGATAGGGGAGCCCTAGCCTTAGCCTAAGCCTAGGGATGCCCTAGCCTAAGCCTAGGGGTGCCCTAGCCTAAGCCTAGGTGTGCCCTCGCCTTAGGCTAGTCGAGCCGGAGCCTTAGCCTAAGCCTAGGCGTACCCTAGGCTAAGCCTAGGGGTGCCCTAGCCTAAGCCTAGGGGTGCCCTAACCTTAGGCTAGGGGATCCCTAGCCTCAGTCTAATTCTAGGGGTGCCCTAGCCTATGCCTAGGGGTGCTGAAGCCCATGCTTAGGGGTGCCCTAGCCTAAGCCTAGGGGTGCCCTAGCCTTAGGCTAGGGGAGCCCTAGCCTTAGCCTAAGCTTAGGGGTACCGTAGACTAAGACTAGGGGTGCCCTAGCCTAAGCCTAAGGGGGTCCTAGCCTTAGGCTAGGGGAGCCCTAACCTTAACCTAAGCCTAGGGGTGCCCTACCCTAAGCCTAGGTGGGCCCTAGCCTAAGCCTAGGGGTGGCCTAACCTTAGGCTAGGGGATCCCTAGCCTTAGGCTAATTCTAGGGGTGCCCTAGCATAAGCCTAGGAGTGCCCTAGCCTCTGCCTAGTGGTGCCGTAGCCTAAGCCTAGGAGGCCCTAGCCTAAGCCTAGGGGTGCCCTAGCCTTAGGCTAGGGGAGCCCTAGCCTTAGCCCAAGCCTAGGGGAGCCCTAGCCTAAGCCTAGGGGTGCCCTAGCCTAAAGGTAGGGGTTCCCTAGCCTTAGGCTAGGGGAGCCCTAGCCTTAGCTTAAGCCTAGGAGTGCCCTAGCCTAAGCCTAGGGGTGCGCTATCCTTAGGTTAGGGGAGACCTAGCCTTAGATTAAGCCTAGGGGTGCCCTAGCCTAAGCCAGGGGTGCCCTAGCCTAAGCCTAGGGGTGCCCTAACCTTAGGGTAGGGGATCCCTAGCCTCAGGCTAATTCTAGGGGTGCCGTATCCTAAGCCTAGGGGTGCCGTAGCCTAAGCCTAGGGGTGGCCTAGCCTAAGCCTAGGGGTGCCCTAGCCTAAGCCTAGGGGTGCCCTAGCCTTGGGCTATGGGAGCCCTAGCCTTAGCCTAAGCCTAGGGGTGCCCTAGCCTAAGCCTAGGGGTGCCCTAGCCTTAGGCTAGGGGTGCCCTAGCCTTAGGCTAGGGGTGCCCTAGCCTTAGGCTAGGGGTGCCCTAGCCTTAGGCTAGGGGTGCCCTAGCCTTAGGCTAGGGGAGCCCTAGCCTTAGCCTAAGCCTAGGGGTACCCTAGCCTAAGCCTAGGGGTGCCCTAGCCTAAGCCTAGGGGTGCCCTATCCTTAGGCTAGGGGATTCCTAGCCTTAGGCTAATTCTAGGGGTGCCCTAGCCTAAGCCTAGGGGTGCCCTAGCCTCAGCCTAGGGGTGCCGTAGCCTAAGCCTAGGGGTGACCTAGCCTAAGCCTAGGGGTGCCCTAGCCTTAGGCTAGGGGAGCCCTAGCCTTAGCCCAAGCCTAGGGGTGCCCTAGCCTAAGCCTAGGGCTGCCCTAGCCTAAGGGTAGGGGTTCCCTAGCCTTAGGATAGGGGAGCCCTAGCCTTAGCTTAAGCCTAGGAGTGCCATAGCCTAAGCCTAGGGGTGCCTATCATTAGGTTAGGGGAGTCCTAGACTTACATTAAGCCTCGGGGTACCCTAGCCTAAGCCTAGGGGTGCCCTAGCCTAAGCCTAGGGATGCCCTAACCTTAGGCTAGGGGATCCCTAGCCTCAGGCTAATTCTAGGGGTGCCCTAGCCTAAGCTTAGGGGTCCGTAGCCTAAGCCTAGGGGTGCCCTAGTTTAAGCCTAGGGGTGCCCTAGCCTTGGGCTATGGGAACCCTAGCCTTAGCCTAAGCCTAGGGGTGCCCTAGCCTAAGCCTAGGGGTGCCCTAGCCTTAGGCTAGAGGTGCCCTAGCCTTAGGCTAGGGGAGCCCTAGCCTTAGCCTAAGCCTAGGGGTACCCTAGCCTAAGCCTAGGGGTGGCCTAACCTTAGGCTAGGGGATCCCTAGCCTTAGGCTAATTCTAGGGGTGCCCTAGCCTAAGCCTAGGGGTGCCCTAGCCTCAGCCTAGGGGTGCCGTAGCCTAAGCCTAGGGGTGCCCTAGCCTTAGGCTAGGGGAGCCCTAGCCTTAGCCCAAGCCTAGGGGTGCCCTAGCCTAAGCCTAGGGGTGCCCTAGCCTAAGGGTAGGGGTTCCCAAGCCTTAGGCTAGGGGAGCCCTAGCCTTAGCTTAAGCCGAGGAGTGCCCTAGCCTAAGCCTAGGGGTGCCCTATCCCTGGGTTAGGAGAGCCCTAGCCTTACCTTAAGCCTAGGGGTGCCCTAGCCTAAGCCTAGGGGTGCCCTAGCCTAAGCCTTGGGGTGCCCTAGCCTAAGCCTAGGGGTGCCCTAGCCTTAGGCTAGGGGAGCCTTAGCCTTACCTTAAGCCTAGGGGTGCCCTACCCTAAGCCTATGGGTGCCCTAGCCAAAGCCTAGGGGTGCCCGAGCCTAAGCCTAGGGCTGCCGTAGCCTAAGCCTAGGGGTGCCCTAGCCTAAGCCTAAGGGTGCCCTAGCCTTAGACTAAGGGAGCGCTAGCCTAAGCCTAGGGGTGCCCTAGCCTAAGCCTAGGGGTGCCCTAGCCTAAGGGTATGGGTTCCCTAGCCTTAAGCTAGGGGAGACCTAGCCTTAGCTTAAGCCTAGGGGTGCCCTAGCCTAAGCCTAGGGGTGCCGTAGACTAAGCCTAGGGGTGCCCTAGCCTAAGCCTAGAGGTGTCCTGCGTTAGGCTAGGGGAGCTCTAGCCTTAGTCTAAGCCTAGGGGTGTCCTAGCTTAAGCCTAGGGGTGCCCTAGCCTAAGCCCAGGGGTGCCCTAGCCTTAGGCTAGTCGAGCCGTAGCCTTAGTCTAAGCCTAGGGGTGCCCTAGGCTAAGCCTAGAGGTGCCCTAACCTTAGGCAAGGGAAGCCCTAGCCTTAGCCTAAGCCTAGGGGTGCCCTATCCTAAGCCTAGGGGTGCCCTAGCCTATGCCTAGGGGTGCCCTAGCCTTAGGCTAGTCGAGCCATAGCATTAGTCTAAGCCTAGGGGTGCCCTATCCTAAGCCTATGGGTGCCCTAGCTTAAGCCTAGGGGTGTCCTAGCCTTACGCTAGGGGAGCCCTAACCTTAGCCTAAGCCTAGGGATGCCCTAGCTTAAGCCTAGGGGTGCCCGAGCCTAAGCCTAGGTGGCCCTCGCCTTAGGCTAGTCGAGCCGGAGCCTTAGCCTAAGCCTAGGCGTGCCCTACGCTAAGCCTAGGGGTGCCCTAGCCTTAGGCTAGGGGATCCCTAGCCTCAGTCTAATTCTAGGGGTGCCCTAGCCTAAGCCTAGGGGTGCCCTAGCCTTAGGCTAGGGGAGCCCTAGTCTTAGCCTAAGCCTAGGGGTACCGTAGCCTAAGACTAGGGGTGCCCTAGCCTAAGCCTAAGGGGGTCCTAGCCTTAGGCTAGGGGAGCCCTAACCTTAACCTAAGCCTAGGGGTGCCCTACCCTAAGCCTAGGGGGGCCCTAGCCTAAGCCTAGGGGTGGCCTAACCTTAGGCTAGGGGATCCCTAGCCTTAGGCTAATTCTAGGGGTGCCCTAGCATAAGCCTAGGAGTGCCCTAGCCTCTGCCTAGGGGTGCCGTAGCCTAAGCCTAGGGGTGCCCTAGCCTAAGCCTAGGGGTGCCCTAGCCTTAGGCTAGGGGAGCCCTAGCCTTAGCCCAAGCCTAGGGGAGCCCTAGCCTAAGCCTAGGGGTGCCCTAGCCTAAAGGTAGGGGTTCCCTAGCCTTAGGCTAGGGGAGCCCTAGCCTTAGCTTAAGCCTAGGAGTGCCCTAGCCTAAGCCTAGGGGTGCGCTATCCTTAGGTTATGGGAGCCCTAGCCTTAGATTAAGCCTAGGGGTGCCCTAGCCTAAGCCTAGGGGTGCCCTAGCCTAAGCCTAGGGGTGCCCTAACCTTAGGCTAGGGGATCCCTAGCCTCAGGCTAATTCTAGGGGTGCCGTATCCTAAGCCTAGGGGTGCCGTAGCCTAAGCCTAGGGGTGGCCTAGCCTAAGCCTAGGGGTGCCCTAGCCTAAGCCTAGGGGTGCCCTAGCCTTGGGCTATGGGAGCCCTAGCCTTAGCCTAAGCCTAGGGGTGCCCTAGCCTAAGCCTAGGGGTGCCCTAGCCTTAGGCTAGGGGTGCCCTAGCCTTAGGCTAGGGGTGCCCTAGCCTTAGGCTAGGGGAGCCCTAGCCTTAGCCTAAGCCTAGGGGTGCCCTAGCCTAAGCCTAGGGGTGCCCTAGCCTAAGCCTAGGGGTGCCCTATCCTTAGGCTAGGGGATTCCTAGCCTTAGGCTAATTCTAGGGGTGCCCTAGCCTAAGCCTAGGGGTGCCCTAGCCTCAGCCTAGGGGTGCCGTAGCCTAAGCCTAGGGGTGACCTAGCCTAAGCCTAGGGGTGCCCTAGCCTTAGGCTAGGGGAGCCCTAGCCTTAGCTCAAGCCTAGGGGTGCCCTAGCCTAAGCCTAGGGCTGCCCTAGCCTAAGGGTAGGGGTTCCCTAGCCTTAGGATAGGGGAGCCCTAGCCTTAGCTTAAGCCTAGGAGTGCCATAGCCTAAGCCTAGGGGTGCCCTATCATTAGGTTAGGGGAGTCCTAGACTTAGATTAAGCCTAGGGGTGCCCTAGCCTAAGCCTAGGAGTGCCCTAGCCTAAGCCTAGGGGTGCCCTAGCCTAAGCCTAGGGATGCCCTAACCTTAGGCTAGGGGATGCCTAGCCTCAGGCTAATTCTAGGGGTGCCCTAGCCTAAGCTTAGGGGTCCGTAGCCTAAGCCTAGGGGTACCCTAGCTTAAGCCTAGGGGTGCCCTAGCCTTGGGCTATGTGAACCCTAGCCTTAGCCTAAGCCTAGGGGTGCCCTAGCCTAAGTCTAGGGGTGCCCTAGCCTTAGGCTAGAGGTGCCCTAGCCTTAGGCTAGGGGAGCCCTAGCCTTAGCCTAAGCCTAGGGGTACCCTAGCCTAAGCCTAGGGGTGGCCTAACCTTAGGCTAGGGGATCCCTAGCCTTAGGCTAATTCTAGGGTTGCCCTAGCCTAAGCCTAGGGGTGCCCTAGCCTCAGCCTAGGGGTGCCGTAGCCTAAGCCTAGGGGTGCCCTAGCCTTAGGCTAGGGGATCCCTAGCCTCAGGCTAATTCTAGGGGTGCCGTATCCTAAGCCTAGGGGTGCCGTAGCCTAAGCCTAGGGGTGGCCTAGCCTAAGCCTAGGGGTGCCCTAGCCTAAGCCTAGGGGTGCCCTAGCCTTGGGCTATGGGAGCCCTAGCCTTAGCCTAAGCCTAGGGGTGCCCTAGCCCAAGCCTAGGGGTGCCCTAGCCTTAGGCTAGGGGTGCCCTAGCCTTAGGCTAGGGGAGCCCTATCCTTAGCCTAAGCCTAGGGGTGCCCTAGCCTAAGACTAGGGGTGCCCTAGCCTAAGCCTAGGGGTGCCCTATCCTTAGGCTAGGGGATTCCTAGCCTTAGGTTAATTCTAGGGGTGCCCTAGCCTAAGCCTAGGGGTGCCCTAGCCTCAGCCTAGGGGTGCCGTAGCCTAAGCCTAGGGGTGACCTAGCCTAAGCCTAGGGGTGCCCTAGCCTTAGGCTAGGGGAGCCCTAGCCTTAGCCCAAGCCTAGGGGTGCCCTAGCCTAAGCCTAGGGCTGCCCTAGCCTAAGGGTAGGGGTTCCCTAGCCTTAGGATAGGGGAGCCCTAGCCTTAGCTTAAGCCTAGGAGTGCCATAGCCTAAGCCTAGGGGTGCCCTATCATTAGGTTAGGGGAGTCCTAGACTTAGATTAAGCCTAGGGGTGCCCTAGCCTTAGGCTAGGGGAGCCCTAGCCTTAGCCTAAGCTTAGGGGTACCGTAGACTAAGACTAGGGGTGCCCTAGCCTAAGCCTAAGGGGGTCCTAGCCTTAGGCTAGGGGAGCCCTAACCTTAACCTAAGCCTAGGGGTGCCCTACCCTAAGCCTAGGTGGGCCCTAGCCTAAGCCTAGGGGTGGCCTAACCTTAGGCTAGGGGATCCCTAGCCTTAGGCTAATTCTAGGGGTGCCCTAGCATAAGCCTAGGAGTGCCCTAGCCTCTGCCTAGGGGTGCCGTAGCCTAAGCCTAGGGGTGACCTAGCCTAAGCCTAGGGGTGCCCTAGCCTTAGGCTAGGGGAGCCCTAGCCTTAGCCCAAGCCTAGGGGAGCCCTAGCCTAAGCCTAGGGGTGCCCTAGCCTAAAGGTAGGGGTTCCCTAGCCTTAGGCTAGGGGAGCCCTAGCCTTAGCTTAAGCCTAGGAGTGCCCTAGCCTAAGCCTAGGGGTGCGCTATCCTTAGGTTAGGGGAGCCCTAGCCTTAGATTAAGCCTAGGGGTGCCCTAGCCTAAGCCAGGGGTGCCCTAGCCTAAGCCTAGGGGTGCCCTAACCTTAGGGTAGGGGATCCCTAGCCTCAGGCTAATTCTAGGGGTGCCGTATCCTAAGCCTAGGGGTGCCGTAGCCTAAGCCTAGGGGTGGCCTAGCCTAAGCCTAGGGGTGCCCTAGCCTAAGCCTAGGGGTGCCCTAGCCTGGGGCTATGGGAGCCCTAGCCTTAGCCTAAGCCTAGGGGTGCCCTAGCCTAAGCTAGGGGTGCCCTAGCCTTAGGCTAGGGGTGCCCTAGCCTTAGGCTAGGGGTGCCCTAGCCTTAGGCTAGGGGAGCCCTAGCCTTAGCCTAAGCCTAGGGGTACCCTAGCCTAAGCCTAGGGGTGCCCTAGCCTAAGCCTAGGGGTGCCCTATCCTTAGGCTAGGGGATTCCTAGCCTTAGGCTAATTCTAGGGGTGCCCTAGCCTAAGCCTAGGGGTGCCCTAGCCTCAGCCTAGGGGTGCCGTAGCCTAAGCCTAGGGGTGACCTAGCCTAAGCCTAGGGGTGCCCTAGCCTTAGGCTAGGGGAGCCCTAGCCTTAGCCCAAGCCTAGGGGTGCCCTAGCCTAAGCCTAGGGCTGCCCTAGCCTAAGGGTAGGGGTTCCCTAGCCTTAGGATAGGGGAGCCCTAGCCTTAGCTTAAGCCTAGGAGTGCCATAGCCTAAGCCTAGGGGTGCCTATCATTAGGTTAGGGGAGTCCTAGACTTACATTAAGCCTCGGGGTGCCCTAGCCTAAGCCTAGGGGTGCCCTAGCCTAAGCCTAGGGATGCCCTAACCTTAGGCTAGGGGATCCCTAGCCTCAGGCTAATTCTAGGGGTGCCCTAGCCTAAGCTTAGGGGTCCGTAGCCTAAGCCTAGGGGTGCCCTAGCTTAAGCCTAGGGGTGCCCTAGCCTTGGGCTATGGGAACCCTAGCCTTAGCCTCAGCCTAGGGGTGCCGTAGCCTAAGCCTAGGGGTGACCTAGCCTAAGCCTAGGGGTGCCCTAGCCTTAGGCTAGGGGAGCCCTAGCCTTAGCCCAAGCCTAGGGGTGCCCTAGCCTAAGCCTAGGGCTGCCCTAGCCTAAGGGTAGGGGTTCCCTAGCCTTAGGATAGGGGAGCCCTAGCCTTAGCTTAAGCCTAGGAGTGCCATAGCCTAAGCCTAGGGGTGCCCTATCATTAGGTTAGGGGAGTCCTAGACTTAGATTAAGCCTAGGGGTGCCCTAGCCTTAGGCTAGGGGAGCCCTAGCCTTAGCCTAAGCTTAGGGGTACCGTAGACTAAGACTAGGGGTGCCCTAGCCTAAGCCTAAGGGGGTCCTAGCCTTAGGCTAGGGGAGCCCTAACCTTAACCTAAGCCTAGGGGTGCCCTACCCTAAGCCTATGTGGGCCCTAGCCTAAGCCTAGGGGTGGCCTAACCTTAGGCTAGGGGATCCCTAGCCTTAGGCTAATTCTAGGGGTGCCCTAGCATAAGCCTAGGAGTGCCCTAGCCTCTGCCTAGGGGTGCCGTATCCTAAGCCTAGGGGTGCCCTAGCCTAAGCCTAGGGGTGCCCTAGCCTTAGGCTAGGGGAGCCCTAGCCTTAGCCCAAGCCTAGGGGAGCCCTAGCCTAAGCCTAGGGGTGCCCTAGCCTAAAGGTAGGGGTTCCCTAGCCTTAAGCTAGGGGAGCCCTAGCCTTAGCTTAAGCCTAGGAGTGCCCTAGCCTAAGCCTAGGGGTGCGCTATCCTCAGGTTAGGGGAGCCCTAGCCTTAGATTAAGCCTAGGGGTGCCCTAACCTAAGCCAGGGGTGCCCTAGCCTAAGCCTAGGGGTGCCCTAACCTTAGGGTAGGGGATCCCTAGCCTCAGGCTAATTCTAGGGGTGCCGTATCCTAAGCCTAGGGGTGCCGTAGCCTAAGCCTAGGGGTGGCCTAGCCTAAGCCTAGGGGTGCCCTAGCCTAAGCCTAGGGGTGCCCTAGCCTTGGGCTATGGGAGCCCTAGCCTTAGCCTAAGCCTAGGGGTGCCCTAGCCTAAGCTAGGGGTGCCCTAGCCTTAGGCTAGGGGTGCCCTAGCCTTAGGCTAGGGGTGCCCTAGCCTTAGGCTAGGGGTGCCCTAGCCTTAGGCTAGGGGAGCCCTAGCCTTAGCCTAAGCCTAGGGGTACCCTAGCCTAAGCTAGGGGTGCCCTAGCCTAAGCCTAGGGGTGCCCTATCCTTAGGCTAGGGGATTCCTAGCCTTAGGCTAATTCTAGGGGTGCCCTAGCCTAAGCCTAGGGGTGCCCTAGCCTCAGCCTAGGGGTGCCGTAGCCTAAGCCTAGGGGTGACCTAGCCTAAGCCTAGGGGTGCCCTAGCCTTAGGCTAGGGGAGCCCTAGCCTTAGCCCAAGCCTAGGGGTGCCCTAGCCTAAGCCTAGGGCTGCCCTAGCCTAAGGGTAGGGGTTCCCTAGCCTTAGGATAGGGGAGCCCTAGCCTTAGCTTAAGCCTAGGAGTGCCATAGCCTAAGCCTAGGGGTGCCTATCATTAGGTTAGGGGAGTCCTAGACTTACATTAAGCCTCGGGGTGCCCTAGCCTAAGCCTAGGGGTGCCCTAGCCTAAGCCTAGGGATGCCCTAACCTTAGGCTAGGGGATCCCTAGCCTCAGGCTAATTCTAGGGGTGCCCTAGCCTAAGCTTAGGGGTCCGTAGCCTAAGCCTAGGGGTGCCCTAGCTTAAGCCTAGGGGTGCCCTTGCCTTGGGCTATGGGAACCCTAGCCTTAGCCTAAGCCTAGCGGTGCCCTAGCCTAAGCCTAGAGGTGCCCTAGCCTTAGGCTAGAGGTGCCCTAGCCTTAGGCTAGGGGAGCCCTAGCCTTAGCCTAAGCCTAGGGGTACCCTAGCCTAAGCCTAGGGGTGGCCTAACCTTAGGCTAGGGGATCCCTAGCCTTAGGCTAATTCTAGGGGTGCCCTAGCCTAAGCCTAGGGGTGCCCTAGCCTCAGCCTAGGGGTGCCGTAGCCTAAGCCTAGGGGTGCCCTAGCCTTAGGCTAGGGGAGCCCTATCCTTAGCCCAAGCCTAGGGGTGCCCTAGCCTAAGCCTAGGGGTGCCCTAGCCTAAGGGTAGGGGTTCCCAAGCCTTAGGCTAGGGGAGCCCTAGCCTTAGCTTAAGCCGAGGAGTGCCCTAGCCTAAGCCTAGGGGTGCCCTATCCTTGGGTTAGGAGAGCCCTAGCCTTACCTTAAGCCTAGGGGTGCCCTAGCCTAAGCCTAGGGGTGCCCTAGCCTAAGCCTAGGGGTGCCCTAGCCTAAGCCTAGGGGTGCCCTAGCCTTAGGCTAGGGGAGCCTTAGCCTTACCTTAAGCCTAGGGGTGCCCTAGCCTAAGCCTAGGGGTGCCCTAGCCTTGGGCTATGGGAGCCCTAGCCTTAGCCTAAGCCTAGGGGTGCCCTAGCCTAAGCTAGGGGTGTCCTAGCCTTAGGCTAGGGGTGCCCTAGCCTTAGGCTAGGGGTGCCCTAGCCTTAGGCTAGGGGTGCCCTAGCCTTAGGCTAGGGGAGCCCTAGCCTTAGCCTAAGCCTAGGGGTACCCTAGCCTAAGCCTAGGGGTGCCCTAGCCTAAGCCTAGGGGTGCCCTATCCTTAGGCTAGGGGATTCCTAGCCTTAGGCTAATTCTAGGGGTGCCCTAGCCTAAGCCTAGGGGTGCCCTACCCTCAGCCTAGGGGTGCCGTAGCCTAAGCCTAGGGGTGACCTAGCCTAAGCCTAGGGGTGCCCTAGCCTTAGGCTAGGGGAGCCCTAGCCTTAGCCCAAGCCTAGGGGTGCCCTAGCCTAAGCCTAGGGCTGCCCTAGCCTAAGGGTAGGGGTTCCCTAGCCTTAGGATAGGGGAGCCCTAGCCTTAGCTTAAGCCTAGGAGTGCCATAGCCTAAGCCTAGGGGTGCCTATCATTAGGTTAGGGGAGTCCTAGACTTACATTAAGCCTCGGGGTGCCCTAGCCTAAGCCTAGGGGTGCCCTAGCCTAAGCCTAGGGATGCCCTAACCTTAGGCTAGGGGATCCCTAGCCTCAGGCTAATTCTAGGGGTGCCCTAGCCTAAGCTTAGGGGTCCGTAGCCTAAGCCTAGGGGTGCCCTAGCTTAAGCCTAGGGGTGCCCTTGCCTTGGGCTATGGGAACCCTAGCCTTAGCCTAAGCCTAGGGGTGCCCTAGCCTAAGCCTAGGGGTGCCCTAGCCTTAGGCTAGAGGTGCCCTAGCCTTAGGCTAGGGGAGCCCTAGCCTTAGCCTAAGCCTAGGGGTACCCTAGCCTAAGCCTAGGGGTGGCCTAACCTTAGGCTAGGGGATCCCTAGCCTTAGGCTAATTCTAGGGGTGCCCTAGCCTAAGCCTAGGGGTGCCCTAGCCTCAGCCTAGAGGTGCCGTAGCCTAAGCCTAGGGGTGCCCTAGCCTTAGGCTAGGGGAGCCCTATCCTTAGCCCAAGCCTAGGGGTGCCCTAGCCTAAGCCTAGGGGTGCCCTAGCCTAAGGGTAGGGGTTCCCAAGCCTTAGGCTAGGGGAGCCCTAGCCTTAGCTTAAGCCGAGGAGTGCCCTAGCCTAAGCCTAGGGGTGCCCTATCCTTGGGTTAGGAGAGCCCTAGCCTTACCTTAAGCCTAGGGGTGCCCTAGCCTAAGCCTAGGGGTGCCCTAGCCTAAGCCTAGGGGTGCCCTAGCCTAAGCCTAGGGGTGCCCTAGCCTTAGGCTAGGGGAGCCTTAGCCTTACCTTAAGCCTAGGGGTGCCCTACCCTAAGCCTATGGGTGCCCTAGCCAAAGCCTAGGGGTGCCCGAGCCTAAGCCTAGGGCTGCCGTAGCCTAAGCCTAGGGGTGCCCTAGCCTAAGCCTAAGGGTGCCCTAGCCTTAGACTAAGGGAGCGCTAGCCTAAGCCTAGGGGTGCCCTAGCCTAAGCCTAGTTGTGCCCTAGCCTAAGGGTATGGGTTCCCTAGCCTTAAGCTAGGGGAGACCTAGCCTTAGCTTAAGCCTAGGGGTGCCCTAGCCTAAGCCTAGGGGTGCCGTAGACTAAGCCTAGGGGTGCCCTAGCCTAAGCCTAGAGGTGTCCTAGCGTTAGGCTAGGGGAGCTCTAGCCTTAGTCTAAGCCTAGGGGTGTCCTAGCTTAAGCCTAGGGGTGCCCTAGCCTAAGCCCAGGGGTGCCCTAGCCTTAGGCTAGTCGAGCCGTTGCCTTAGTCTAAGCCTAGGGGTGCCCTAGGCTAAGCCTAGAGGTGCCCTAGCCTTAGGCAAGGGAAGCCCTAGCCTTAGCCTAAGCCTAGGGGTGCCCTATCCTAAGCCTAGGGGTGCCCTAGCCTAAGCCTAGGGGTGCCCTAGCCTTAGGCTAGTCGAGCCATAGCATTAGTCTAAGCCTAGGGGTGCCCTATCCTAAGCCTATGGGTGCCCTAGCTTAAGCCTAGGGGTGTCCTAGCCTTACGCTAGGGGAGCCCTAGCCTTAGCCTAAGCCTAGAGATGCCCTAGCCTAAGCCTAGGGTGCCCTAGCCTAAGCCTAGGTGGCCCTCGCCTTAGGCTAGTCGAGCCGGAGCCTTAGCCTAAGCCTAGGCGTGCCCTAGGCTAAGCCTAGGGGTGCCCTAGCCTAAGCCTAGGGGTGCCCTAACCTTAGGCTAGGGGATCCCTAGCCTCAGTCTAATTCTAGGGGTGCCCTAGCCTAGGCCTAGGGGTGCCCTAGCCTTAGGCTAGGGGAGCCCTAGCCTTAGCCTAAGCCTAGGGGTACCGTAGCCTAAGACTAGGGGTGCCCTAGCCTAAGCCTAAGGGGGTCCTAGCCTTAGGCTAGGGGAGCCCTAACCTTAACCTAAGCCTAGGGGTGCCCTACCCTAAGCCTAGGGGGGCCCTAGCCTAAGCCTAGGGGTGGCCTAACCTTAGGCTAGGGGATCCCTAGCCTTAGGCTAATTCTAGGGGTGCCCTAGCATAAGCCTAGGAGTGCCCTAGCCTCTGCCTAGGGGTGCCGTAGCCTAAGCCTAGGGGTGCCCTAGCCTAAGCCTAGGGGTGCCCTAGCCTTAGGCTAGGGGAGCCCTAGCCTTAGCCCAAGCCTAGGAGAGCCCTAGCCTAAGCCTAGGGGTGCCCTAGCCTAAAGGTAGGGGTTCCCTAGCCTTAGGCTAGGGGAGCCCTAGCCTTAGATTAAGCCTAGGGGTGCCCTAGCCTAAGCCTAGGGATGCCCTAGCCTAAGCCTAGGGGTGCCCTAACCTTAGGCTAGGGGATCCCTAGCCTCAGGCTAATTCTAGGGGTGCCGTATCCTAAGCCTAGGGGTGCCGTAGCCTAAGCCTAGGGGTGGCCTAGCCTAAGCCTAGGGGTGCCCTAGCCTAAGCCTAGGGGTGCCCTAGCCTTGGGCTATGGGAGCCCTAGCCTTAGCCTAAGCCTAGGGGTGCCCTAGCCTAAGCCTAGGGGTGCCCTAGCCTTAGGCTAGGGGTGCCCTAGCCTTAGGCTAGGGCTGCCCTAGCCTTAGGCTAGGGGAGCCCTAGCCTTAACCTAAGCCTAGGGGTGCCCTAGCCTACGCCTAGGGGTGCCCTAGCCTAAGCCTAGGGGTGCCCTATCCTTAGGCTAGGGGATTCCTAGCCTTAGGCTAATTCTAGGGGTGCCCTAGCCTAAGCCTAGGGGTGCCCTAGCCTCAGCCTAGGGGTGCCGTAGCCTAAGCCTAGGGGTGACCTAGCCTAAGCCTAGGGGTGCCCTAGCCTTAGGCTAGGGGAGCCCTAGCCTTAGCTTAAGCCGAGGAGTGCCCTAGCCTAAGCCTAGGGGTGCCCTATCTTGGGTTAGGAGAGCCCTAGCCTTACCTTAAGCTTAGGGGTGCCCTAGCCTAAGCCTAGGGGTGCCCTAGCCTAAGCCTAGGGGTGCCCTAGCCTTGGGCTATGGGAGCCCTAGCCTTAGCCTAAGCCTAGGGGTGCCCTAGCCTTAGGCTAGGGGTGCCCTAGCCTTAGGCTAGGGGAGCCCTAGCCTTAGCATAAGCTAGGGGTACCCTAGCCTAAGCCTAGGGGTGCCCAAACCTAAGCCTAGGGGTGTCCTAGCCTTAGGCTAGAGGAGCCCTAACCTTAACCTCAGCCTAGGGGTGCCCTAGCCTAAGCCTAGGGGTGCTCTAGCCTAAGCCTAGGGATGCCCTATCCTTAGGCTAGGGGAGCCCTAGCCTTAGCCTAAGCCTAGGGGTGCCCTAGCCTAAGCCTAGGGGTGCCCTAGCCTAAGCCTAGTGGTGCCCTAGCCTTAGTCTAGTCGAACCGTAGCCTTAGTCTAAGCCTAGGGGTACCCTAGCCTAAGTCTAGAGGTGCCCTAGCCTTAGGATAGGGGAGCCCTAGCCTTAGCTTAAGCCTAGGGGCGCCCTAGCCTTGGGCTATGGGAGCCCTAGCCTTAGCCTAAGCCTAGGGGTGCCCTAGCCTAAGCCTAGGGGTGCCCTAGCCTTAGGCTAGAGGTGCCCTAGCCTTAGGCTAGGGGAGCCCTAGCCTTAGCCTAAGCCTAGGGGTACCCTAGCCTAAGCCTTGGGGTGCCCTAACCTTAGGCTCAGGGATCCCTAGCCTTAGGCTAATTCTAGGGGTGCCCTAGCCTAAGCCTAGCGGTGCCTTAGCCTCAGCCTAGGGTGCCGTAGCCTAAGCCTAGGGGTGCCCTAGCCTTAGGCTAGGGGAGCCCTAGCCTTAGCCCAAGCCTAGGGGTGCCCTAGCCTTAGACTAGGGGAGCCCTAGCCTTAGCCTAAGCCTAGGGGTACCGTAGCCTAAGACTAGGGGTGCCCTAGCCTAAGCCTAAGGGGGTCCTAGCCTTAGGCTAGGGGAGCCCTAACCTTAACCTAAGCCTAGGGGTGCCCTACCCTAAGCCTAGGGGGGCCCTAGCCTAAGCCTAGGGGTGGCCTAGCCTAAGCCTAGGGGTGCCCTAGCCTTAGCTTAAGCCTAGGAGTGCCCTAGCCTAAGCCTAGGGGTGCGCTATCCTTAGGTTAGGGTAGCCCTAGCCTTAGATTAAGCCTAGGGGTGCCCTAGCCTAAGCCTAGGGGTGCCCTAGCCTAAGCCTAGGGGTGCCCTAACCTTAGGCTAGGGGATCCCTAGCCTCAGGCTAATTCTAGGGGTGCCGTATCCTAAGCCTAGGGGTGCCGTAGCCTAAGCCTAGGGGTGGCCTAGCCTAAGCCTAGGGGTGCCCTAGCCTAAGCCTAGGGGTGCCCAAGCCTTGGGCTATGGGAGCCCTAGCCTTAGCCTAAGCCTAGGGGTGCCCTAGCCTAAGCCTAGGGGTGGCCTAGCCTTAGTTTAGGGGTGCCCTAGCCTTAGGCTAGGGGTGCCCTAGCCTTAGGCTAGGGGAGCCCTAGCCTTAGCCTAAGCCTAGGGGTGCCCTAGCCTAAGCCTAGGGGTGCCCGAGCCTAAGCCTAGGGGTGCCCTATCCTTAGGCTAGGGGATTCCTAGCCTTAGGCTAATTCTAGGGGTGCCGTAGCCTAAGCCTAGGGGTGCCCTAGCCTCAGCCTAGGGGTGCCGTAGCCTAAGCCTAGGGGTGACCTAGCCTAAGCCTAGGAGTGCCCTAGCTTTAGGCTAGGGGAGCCCTAGCCTTAGCCCAAGCCTAGGGGTGCCCTAGCCTAAGCCTAGGGCTGCCCTAGCCTAAGCGTAGGGGTTCCCTAGCCTTAGGATAGGGGAGCCCTAGCCTTAGCTTAAGCCTAGGAGTGCCATAGCCTAAGCCTAGGGGTGCCCTATCATTAGGTTAGGGGAGTCCTAGACTTAGATTAAGCCTAGGGGTGCCCTAGCCTAAGCCTAGGGGTGCCCTAGCCTAAGCCTAGGGGTTCCCTAGCCTAAGCCTAGGGATGCCCTAACCTTAGGCTAGGGGATCCCTAGCCTCAGGCTAATTCTAGGGGTGCCCTAGCCTAAGCTTAGGGGTCCGTAGCCTAAGCCTAGGGGTGCCCTAGCCTTAGGCTAGAGGTGCCCTAGCCTTAGGCTAGGGGAGCCCAAGCCTTAGCCTAAGCCTAGGGGTACCCTAGCCTAAGCCTAGGGGTGGCCTAACCTTAGGCTAGGGGATCCCTAGCC
The DNA here is from genome assembly GCF_050624435.1 of Tenrec ecaudatus. Lineage (NCBI taxonomy): Eukaryota > Metazoa > Chordata > Mammalia > Afrosoricida > Tenrecidae > Tenrec > Tenrec ecaudatus. Next base: position 1,915,710 of record NW_027459462.1, read on the forward strand.
TTAGGCTAATTCTAGGGGTGCCCTAGCCTAAGCCTAGGGGTGCCCTAGCCTCAGCCTAGGGGTGCCGTAGCCTAAGCCAAGGGGTGCCCTAGCCTTAGGCTAGGGGAGCCCTAGCCTTAGCCCAAGCCTAGGGGTGCCCTAGCCTAAGCCTAGGGGTGCCCTAGCCTAAGGGTAGGGGTTCCCTAGCCTTAGGCTAGGGGAGCCCTAGCCTTAGCTTAAGCCGAGGAGTGCCTTAGCCTAAGTCTAGGGGTGCCCTATCTTGGGTTAGGAGAGCCCTAGCCTTACCTTAAGCCTAGGGGTGCCCTAGCCTAAGCCTAGGGGTGCCCTAGCCTAAGGCTAGGGGTGCCCTAGCCTAAGCCTAGGGGTGCCCTAGCCTTAGGCTAGGGGAGCCTTAGCCTTACCTTAAGCCTATGGGTGCCCTACCCTAAGCCTATGGGTGCCCTAGCCAAAGCCTAGGGGTGCCCGAGCCTAAGCCTAGGGGTGCCGTAGCCTAAGCCTAAGGGTGCCCTAGCCTAAGCCTAAGGGTGCCCTAGCCTTAGACTAGGGGAGCGCTAGCCTAAGCCTAGGGGTGCCCTAGCCTAAGCATAGGGATGCCCTAGCCTGAGGCTATGGGAGCCCTACCCTTAGCCCAAGCCTAGGAGTGCCCTAACCTAATCCTAGAGGTGCCCTAGTCTTAGGCTAGGGGAGCTCTAGCCTTAGCCTAAGCCTAGGGGTGCCCTAGCCCAAGCCAAGGGGTGTCCTAGCCTAAGCCTAGGGGTGCCCTAGCCTTAGCCTAAGCCTAGGGGTGCCCTAGCCTTAGGCTAGGGGTGCCCTCGCCTTAGGCTAGGGGAGCCCTAGCCTTAGCCTAAGCCTAAGGGTACCCTAGGATAAGCCTAGGGTTGCCCTATCCTAAGCCTACGGGTGTCCTAGCCTTAGGCTAGGGGAGCCCTAAGCTTAACCTAAGCCTAGGGGTGCCCTAGCCTAAGCCTAGGGGTACCCTAGCCTAAGCCTACGGATGCCCTAGCCTTAGGCTAGGGGAGGCCTAGCCTTAGCCTAAACCTAGGGGTGCCCTAGCCTAAGCCTAGGGGTGTCCTAGCCTAAGCCTAGGGGTTCCCTAGCCTTAGCCTAAGCTAGGGGTGCCCTAAGCAAAGCCTAGGGGTGCCCTAGCCTTAGGCTATGGGAGCCCTAGCTTTAGCCTAAGCCTAGGGGTGCCCTAGCCTAAGCCTAGGGGTGCCCTAGCCTAAGCCTAAGGGTGCCCTAGCCTAAGCCTAGGGGTGCCATAGCCTAAGCCTAGGGGTGCCCTAGCCTTGGGCTATGGGAGCCCTAGCCTTAGCCTAAGCCTAGGGGTGCCCTAGCCTTAGGCTAGGGGTGCCCTAGCCTTAGGCTAGGGGAGCCCTAGCCTTAGCATAAGCTAGGGGTACCCTAGCCTAAGCCTAGGGGTGCCCTAACCTAAGCCTAGGGGTGTCCTAGCCTTAGGCTAGAGGAGCCCTAACCTTAACCTCAGCCTAGGGGTGCCCTATCCTAAGCCTAGGGGTGCCCTATCCTAAGCCTAGGGGTGCCCTATCCTTAGGCTAGGGGATTCCTAGCCTTAGGCTAATTCTAGGGGTGCCCTAGCCTAAGCCTAGGGGTGCCCTAGCCTCAGCCTAGGGGTGCCATAGCCTAAGCCTAGGGGTGACCTAGCCTAAGCCTAGGGGTGCCCTAGCCTTAGGCTAGGGGAGCCCTAGCCTTAGCCCAAGCCTAGGGGTGCCCTAGCCTAAGCCTAGGGCTGCCCTAGCCTAAGGGTAGGGGTTGCCTAGCCTTAGGATAGGGGAGCCCTAGCCTTAGCTTAAGCCTAGGAGTGCCATAGCCGAAGCCTAGGGGTGCCCTATCATTAGGTTAGGGGAGTCCTAGACTTAGATTAAGCCTAGGGGTGCCCTAGACTAAGCCTAGGAGTGCCCTAGCCTAAGCCTAGGGGTGCCCTAGCCTAAGCCTAGGGATGCCCTAACCTTAGGCTAGGGGATCCCTAGCCTCACTCTAATTCTAGGGGTGCCCTAGCCTAAGCTTAGGGGTCCGTAGCCTAAGCCTAGGGGTGCCCTAGCTTAAGCCTAGGGGTGCCCTAGCATTGGGCTATGGGAACCCTAGCCTTAGCCTAAGCCTAGGGGTGCCCTAGCCTAAGCCTAGGGGTGCCCTAGCCTTAGGCTAGAGGTGCCCTAGCCTTAGGCTAGGGGAGCCCTAGCCTTAGCCTAAGCCTAGGGGTGCCCTAGCCTAAGATTAGAGATGCCCTAGTCTTAGGTTAGGGGAGCTCTAGCCTTAGCCTAAGCCTAGGGGTGCCCTAGCCTAAGCCTAGGGGTGTCCTAGCCTAAGCCGAGGGGTGCCCTAGCCTTAGCCTAAGCTAGGGGTGCCCTAAGCAAAGCCTAGGGGTGCCCTAGCCTTAGGCTATGATAGCCCTAGCCTTAGCCTAAGCCTAGGGGTGCCCTAGCCTAAGCCTAGGGGTGCCCTAGCCTAAGCCTAGGGGTGCCCTAGCCTTAGGCTAGGGGTGCCTTAGCCTTAGGCTAGGGGAGCCCTAGCCTTAGCATAAGCTAGGGGTACCCTAGCCTAAGCCTAGGGGTGCCCTAACCTAAGCCTAGGGGTGTCCTAGCCTTAGGCTAGAGGAGCCCTAACCTTAACCTCATCCTAGGGGTGCCCTAGCCTAAGCCTAGGGGTGCTCTAGCCTAAGCCTAGGGATGCCCTATCCTTAGGCTAGGGGAGCCCTAGCCTTAGCCTAAGCCTAGGGGTGCCCTAGCCTAAGCCTAGGGGTGCCCTAGCCTAAGACTAGGGGTGCCCTAGCCTTAGTCTAGTCGAGCCGTAGCCTTAGTCTAAGCCTAGGGGTACCCTAGCCTAAGTCTAGAGGTGCCCTAGCCTTAGGCTAGGGGAGCCCTAGCCTTAGCCTAAGCCTAGGGGTGCCCTAGCCTAAGCCCAGGGGTGCCCTAGCCTTAGGCTATTCGAGCCATAGCCTTAGTCTAAGCCTAGAGGTGCCCTAGCCTAAGCCTATGGGTGCCCTAGCTAAAGCCTAGGGGTGTCCTAGCCTTGTGCTAGGGGAGCCCTAGCCTTAGCCTAAGCCTAGGGATGCCCTAGCCTAAGGCTAGGGGTGCCCTAGCCTAAGCCTAGGGGTGCCCTAGCCTTAGGCTAGTCGAGCCGGAGCCTTGGCCTAAGCATAGGGGTGCCCTAGCCTAAGCCTTGGGGTGCCCTTGCCTAAGCCTAGGGGTGCCCTAACCTTAGGCTAGGGGATCCCTAGCCTTAGGCTAATTATAGGGGTGCCCTAGCCTAAGCCTAGAGGTGCCGTAGCCTAAGCCTAGGGGTGCCCTAGCCTAAGCCTAGGGGTGCCCTAACCTTAGGCTAGGGGAGCCCTAGCCTTAGCCCAAGCCTAGGGGTGCCCTAGCCTAAGCCTAGGGGTGCCCTAGCCTAAGGGTAGGGGTTCCCTAACCTTAGGCTATGGGAGCCCTAGCCTTAGCTTAAGCCTAGGGTTGCCCTAACCTAAGCCTACGGGTGCCCTAGCCTAAGCCTAGTGGTGCCCTAGCCTAAGCCTAGAGGTGCCCTAGCCTTAGGCTAGGGGAGCTCTAGCCTTAGCCTAATCCGAGGGGTGCCCTAGCCTAAGCATATGGGTGCCCTAGCCTAAGCCTAGGGGTGCCCTAGCCTAAGGCTAGTCGAGCCCTAGTCTTAGTCTAAGCCTAGGGGTGCCCTAGCCTAAGCCTAGAGGTGCCCTAGCCTTAGGCTAGGGGAGCCCTAGCCTTAGCCTAAGCCTAGGGGTGCCCTTACTAAAGCCTAGGGGAGCCCTAGCCTTAGGCTAGGGGAGCCCTAGCCCTAGCCCAAGCCTAGGGGTGCCCTAACCTAAGCCTAGGGATGCCCTAGCCTAAGCCTAGGGTTGCCGTAGCCTAAGCCTAGGAGTGCCCTAGCCTAAGCCTAGGCGTGCCCTAGCCTTAGGCTAGGGGAGCCCAAGCCTTACCCCAAGCCTAGGGGTGCCCTAGCCTAAGCCTAGGGTTGCCCTAGCCTAAGGGTAGGGGTTCCCTACCCTTAGGGTAGGGGAGCCCTAGCCTTAGCTTAAGCCTAGGGGTGCCCTAGCCTAAGCCTAGGGGTGCCCTAGCCTAAGCCTAGGGGTGCCATAGCCAAAGCCTAGGGGTGCCCTAGCCTAAGCCTAGGGGTGCCCTCGCCTTAGGCTAGGGGAGCCCTAGCCCTAGTTTAAGCCTAGGGTGCACTAGCCTAAGCTTAGGGGGGCCCTAGCCTAAGCCTAGGGGTGCCCTAGCCTAAGCCTACGGATGCCCTAGCCTTAGGCTATGGGAGCTCTAGCCTTAGCCTAAGCCTAGGGGTGCCCTAGCCCAAGCCTAGTGGTGCCCTATCCTAAGCCTAGGGGTGTCCTAGCCTTAGGCTAGGGGAGCCCTAAGCTTAAGCTAAGCCTAGGGGTGCCCTAGCCTAAGCCTAGGGGTGCCCTAGCCTAAGCCTAAGGATGCTCTATCCTTAGGCTAGGGGAGCCCTAGCCTTAGCCTAAGCCTAGGGGTGCCCTAGCCTAAGCCTAGAGGTGCCCTAGTCTTAGGCTAGGGGAGCTCTAGCCTTAGCCTAAGCCTAGGGGTGCCCTAGCCTAAGCCTGTGGGTGCCCTAGCCTAAGCCTAGGGGTGCCCTAGCCTAAACCTAGGGGTGCCCTAGCCTTAGCCTAAGCTAGGGGTGCCCTAGGCTAAGCCTAGGGGTGCCCAGCCTTAGGCTATGGGAGCCCTAGCCTTAGCCTAAGCCTAGGGGTACCCTAGCCTAACTCTAGGCTGCCCTAGCCTAAGCCTAGGGGTGCCCTAGCCTAAGCCTAGGGGTACACTAGCCATGGACTATGGGAGACCTAGCCTTAGCCTAAGCCTAGGGGTGCCCTAGCGTAAGCCAACGGGTGCCCTAGCCTTAGGCTAGGGGAGCACTAGCCTTAGGCTAGGGGAGCCCTAGCCTTAGCCTAAGCCAAGGGGTACCCTAGCCTAAGCCTTGGGGTGCCCTAGCCTAAGCCTAGGGGTGTCCTAGCCTTAGGCTAGGGGAGCCCTAACCTTAACCTAAGCCAAGGGGTGCCCTAGCCTAAGCCTAGGGGTGCCCTAGCCTAAGACTAGGGATGCCCTATCCTTAAGCTAGGGGAGCCCTAGCCTTAGCCTAAGCCTAGGGGTGCCCTAGCCTAAGCCTAGGGTTGTCCTAGCCTTAGGCTAGGGGAGCCCTAACCTTAACCTAAGCCTAGGGGTGCCCTAACCTAAGCCTAGGGGTGCCCTAGCCTAAGCCTAGGGATGCCCTATCCTTAAGCTAGGGGAGCCCTAGCCTTAGCCTAAGTCTAGGGTGCCCTAGCCTGAGCCTAGGGGTGCCCTAGCCTAAGCCTAGAGGTGCCCTAGCCTTAGGCATAGGGGAGCTCTAGACTTACCCTAATCCTAGGGGTGCCCTAGCCTAAGCCAAGGGGTGCCCTAGCCTTAGGCTAGTCGAGCCGTAGCCTTAGTCTAAGCCTAGGGGTGACCTAACCTAAGCCAAGAGGTGCCCTAGCCTTAGGCTAGGGGAGCCCTAGCCTTAGCCTAAGCCTAGGGGTACCCTAGCCTAAGCCTAGGTGTGCCCTAGCCTAAGCCAAGGGGAGTCCTAGCCTTAAGCTCGGGGAGCCCTAGCCTTAGCCTAAGCCTAGGTGTGCCCTAGCCTAAGCCTAGGGGTGCACTAGCCTTAGGCTAGTCGAGCCGGAGCCTTAGCCTAAGCCTAGGGGTGCCCTAGCCTAAGCCTAGAGGTGCCCTAGCCTTAGGCTAGGGGAGCCTTAGCCTTAGCCTAAGTCTAGGGGTGCCCTAGCCTAAGCCTAGGGGTGCCCTAGCCTAAGCGTAGGGGTGCCCTAGCCTTAGGCTAGTCGAGCCATAGCCTTAGTCTAAGCCTGGGGGTGCCCTAGCCTAAGCCTATGGGTGCCCTATCTTAAGCCTAGGGGTGTCCTAGATTTTGCTGGGGGAGCCCTAGCCTTAGCCTAAGCCTAGGGATGCCCTAGCCTAAGCCTAGGGGTGCCCTAGCCTAAGCTTAGGGGTGCCCTAACCTTAGGCTAGTCGAGCCGGAGCCTTAGCCTAAGCCTAGGGGTGCCCTAGCCTAAGCCTAGGGGTGCCCTAGCCTAAGCCTATGGGTGCCCTAACCTTAGGCTAGGGGATCCCTAGCCTTAGGCTAATTCTAGGGGTGCCCTAGCCTAAGCCTAGGGTTGCCGTGGTCTACGCCTAGGGGTGCCCTAGCCTAAGCCAAGGGGTGCCCTAGCCTTAGGCTAGGGGAGCCCTAGCCTTAGCCCAAGCCTAGGGGTGCCCTAGCCTAAGCCTAGGGGTGCCATAGCCTAAGCTTAGGGGTGCCCTAGCCTTAGGCTAGTCGAGCCGTAGCCTTAGTCTAAGCCTAGGGGTGCCCTAGGCTAAGCCTAGAGGTGCCCGAGCCTTAGGCTTGGGAAGGCCTAGCCTTAGCCTAAGCCTAGGGGTACCCTAGCCTAAGCCTAGGTGTGCCCTAGCCTAAGCCTAGGGGTGCCCCAGCCTTAGGGTAGTCGAGCCATAGCATTAGTCTAAGCCTAGGGGTGCCCTATCCTAAACCTATCGGTGCCCTAGCTTAAGCCTAGGGGTGTCCTAGCCTTACGCTAGGGGAGCCCTAGCCTTAGCCTAAGCCTAGGGATGCCCTAGCCTAAGCCTAGGGGTGCCCTAGCCTAAGCTTAGGGGTGCCCTAGCCTTAGGCTAGTCGAGCCGGAGTCTTAGCCTAAGCCTAGGGGTGCCCTAGCCAAAGCCTAGGGGTGCCCTAGCCTAAGCCTAGGGGTGCCCTAACCTTAGGCTAGAGGATCACTAGCCTTAGGCTAATTCTAGGGGTGCCCTAGCCTAAGCCTAGGGGTGCCGTAGCCTAAGCCTAGGGGTACCCTAGCTTAAGCCTAGGGGTGCCCTAGCCATGGGCTATGAGAGCCCTAGCCTTAGCCTAAGACTAGAGTTGCCCTAGCCTAAGCCTAGGGGTGCCCTAGCCTAAGGCTAGGGGTGCCCTAGCCTTAGGCTAGGGGAGCCCTAGCCTTGGCCTAAGCCTAGGGGTACCCTAGCCTAGAGCCTAGGGGTGGCCTAGCCTAAGCCTAAGGGTGTCCTAGCTTTAGGCTAGCGGAGCCCTAACCTTAACCTAAGCCTAGGGGTGCCCTAGCCTAAGCCTAGGGGTGCCCTAGCCTAAGCCTAGGGGTGCCCTAACCTTAGGCTAGAGGATCCCTAGCCTTAGGCTAATTCTAGGGGTGCCCTAGCCTAAGCCTAGGGGTGCCCTAGCCTCAGCCTAGGGGTGCCGTAGCCTAAGCCTAGGTGTGCCCTAGCCTAAGCCTAGGGGTGCCCTAGCCTAAGGGTAGGGGTTCCCTAGCCTTAGGCTAGGGGAGCCCTAGCCTTAGCTTAAGCCTAGGAGTGCCCTAGCCTAAGCCTAGGGGTGCCCTATCCTTAGGTTAGGGGAGCCCTAGCCTTAGCTTAAGCCTAGGGGTGCCCTAGCCTAAGCCTAGGGGTGCCCTAGCCTAAGCCTAGGGGTGCCCTAGCCTAAGCCTAGGGGTGCCCTAGCCTAAGCCTAGGGGTGCCCTAGCCTTAGGCTAGGGGAGCCCTAGCCTTAGCTTAAGCCGAGGGGTGCCCTAGCCTAAGCCTATGGGTGCCCTAGCCAAAGCCTAGGGGTGCCGTAGCCTAAGCCTAGGGGTGCCCTAGCCTAAGCCTAAGGGTGCCCTAGCCTTAGGCTAGGGGAGCCCTAGCCTTAGCCAAGCCTAGGGTTGCCCTAGCCTAAGCCTAGGGGTGCCCTAGCCTAAGGGTAGGGGTTCCCTAGCTTTAGGCTAGGGGAGCCCTAGCCTTAGCTTAAGCCTAGGGGTGTCCTAGCCTAAGCCTAGGGGTGTCCTAGCCTAAGCCTAGTGGTGCCCTCGCCTAAGCCTAGGGGTGCCCTAGCCTTAGGCTAGTCGAGCCGTAGCCTTAGTCTAAGCCTAGGGGTGCCCTAGGCTAAGCCTAGAGGTGCCCTAGCCTTAGGCTAGGGAAGCCCTACCCTTAGCCTAAGCCTAGGGGGGCCCTAGCCTATGCCTAGGGGTGCCCTAGCCTTAGGCTAGTCATACCATAGCATTAGTCTAAGCCTAGGGTTGCCCTATCCTAAGCCTATGGGTGCCCTAGCTTAAGCCTCGGGGTGTCCTAGCCTTACGCTAGGGGAGCCCTAGCCTTAGCCTAAGCCTAGGGATGCCCTAGCCTAAGCCTAGGGGTGCCCTAGACTAAGCTTAGGGGTGCCTAGCCTTAGGCTAGTCGAGCCGGAGCCTTAGCCTAAACCTAGGGTTGCCCTAGCCTAAGCCTAGGTGTGCCCTAGCCTTAGGCTAGTCGAGCCGGATCCTTAGCCTAAGTCTAGGGGAGCCCTAGCCTTAGCTTAAGCCTAGTAGTGCCCTAGCCTAAGCCTAGTGGTGCCCTATCCTTAGGTTAGGGGAGCCCTAGCCTTAGCTTAAGCCTAGGGGTGCCCTAGCCTAAGCCTAGGGGTGCCCTAGCCTAAGCCTAGGGGTGCCCTAGCCTAAGCCTAGGGGTGCCCTAGCCTAAGCCTAGGGGTGCCCTAACCTTAGGCTAGGGGATCCCTATCCTCAGGCTAATTCTAGGGGTGCCGTAGCCTAAGCCTAGGGGTGCCGTAGCCTAGGCCTAGGGGTGCCCTAGCCTAAGCCTAGGGGTGCCCTAGCCTTGGGCTATGGGAGCCCTAGCCTTAGCCTAAGCCTAGGGGTGCCCTAGCCTAAGCCTAGGGGTGCCCTAGCCTTAGGCTAGGGGTGTCCTAGCCTTAGGCTAGGGGAGCCCTAGCCTTAGCCTAAGCCTAGGGGTACCCTAGCCTAAGCCTAGGGGTGCCCTAGCCTAAGCCTAAGGGTGTCCTAGCCTTAGGCTAGGGGAGCCCTAACCTTAACCTAAGCCTAGGGGTGCCCTAGCCTAAGCCTAGGGGTGCCGTAGCCTAATCTTAGGGGTGCCCTAGCCTTAGGCTAGGGGAGCCCTAGCCTTAGCCCAAGCCTAGGGGTGCCCTAGCCTAAGCCTAGGGGTGCCCTAGCCTAAGCCTAGGGGTGCCCTAGCCTAAGGGTAGGGGTTCCCTAGCCTTAGGATAGTAGAGCCCTAGCCTTAGCTTAAGCCTAAGGGTGCCCTAGCCTAAGCCTAGGGGTGCCCTAGCCTAAGCCTAGGGGCGCCCTAGCCTAAGCCTAGGGGTGCCCTAGCCTAAGCCTAGGGGTGCCCTAACCTTAGGCTAGGGGATCCCTAGCCTCAGGCTAATTCTTGGGGTGCCCTAGCCTAAGCCTAGGGGTGCTATAGCCTAAGCCTAGGGGTGCCTTAGCCTAAGCCTAGGGGTGCCCTAGCCTTGGGCTATGGGAGCCCTAGCCTTAGCCTAAGCCTAGGGGTGCCCTAGCCTAAGCCTAGGGGTGCCCTAGCCTTAGGCTAGGGGTGCCCTTGCCTTAGGCTAGGGGAGCCCTAGCCTTAGCCAGGCCTAGGGGTACCCTAGCATAAGCCTAGGGGTGCCCTAGCCTAAGCCTAAGGGTGTCCTAGCCTTAGGCTAGGGGAGCCCTAACCTTAACCTAAGCCTAGGGGTGCCCTAGCCTAAGCCTAGGGGTGCCCTAGCCTAAGGGTAGGGGTTCCCTAGCCTTAGGCTAGGGGAGCCCTAGCCTTAGCTTAAGCCTAGGGGTGCCCTAGCCTAAGCCTAGGGGTGTCCTAGCCTAAGCCTAGGGGAGCCCTAGCCTAAGCCTAGAGGTGCCCTAGCGTTAGGCTAGGGGAGCTCTAGACTTAGCCTAAGCCTAGGGGTGTCCTAGCCTAAGCCTAGGGGTGCCCTCGCCTAAGCCTAGGGGTGCCCTAGCCTTAGGCTAGCCGAGCCGTAGCCTTAGTCTAAGCCTAGGGGTGCCCTAGGCTAAGCCTAGAGGTGCCCTAGCCTTAGGCTAGGGAAGCCCTAGCCTTAGCCTAAGCCTAGGGGTGCCCTAGCCTAAGCCTAGGGGTGCCCTAGCCTATGCCTAGGGGTGCCCTAGCCTTAGGCTAGTCATACCATAGCATTAGTCTAAGCCTAGGGGTGCCCTATCCTAAGCTTATGGGTGCCCTAGCTTAAGCCTCGGGGTGTCCTAGCCTTACGCTAGGGGAGCCCTAGCCTTAGCCTAAGCCAAGGGATGCCCTAGCCTAAGCCTAGGGGTGCCCTAGCCTAAGCTTAGGGGTGCCTAGCCTTAGGCTAGTCGAGCCGGAGCCTTAGCCTAAGCCTAGGGTTGCCCTAGCCTAAGCCTTGGGGTGCCCTAGCCTAAGCCTAGGTGTGCCCTAGCCTTAGGCTAGTCGAGCCGGATCCTTAGCCTAAGTCTAGGGGAGCCCTAGCCTTAGCTTAAGCCTAGTAGTGCCCTAGCCTAAGCCTAGTGGTGCCCTATCCTTAGGTTAGGGGAGCCCTAGCCTTAGCTTAAGCCTAGGGGTGCCCTAGCCTAAGCCTAGGGGTGCCCTAGCCTAAGCCTTGGGGTGCCCTAGCCTAAGCCTAGGGGTGCCCTAGCCTAAGCCTAGGGGTGCCCTAACCTTAGGCTAGGGGATCCCTAGCCTCAGGCTAATTCTAGGGGTGCCCTAGCCTAAGCCTAGGGGTGCCGTAGCCTAAGCCTAGGGGTGCCCTAGCCTAAGCCTAGGGGTGCCCTAGCCTTGGGCTATGGGAGCCCTAGCCTTAGCCTAAGCCTAGGGGTGCCCTAGCCTAAGCCTAGGGGTGCCCTAGCCTTAGGCTAGGGGTGTCCTAGCCTTAGGCTAGGGGAGCCCTAGCCTTAGCCTAAGCCTAGGGGTACCCTAGCCTAAGCCTAGGGGTGCCCTAGCCTAAGCCTAAGGGTGTCCTAGCCTTAGGCTAGGGGAGCCCTAACCTTAACCTAAGCCTACGGGTGCCCTAGCCTAAGCCTAGGGGTGCCGTAGCCTAAGCTTAGGGGTGCCCTAGCCTTAGGCTAGGGGAGCCCTAGCCTTAGCCCAAGCCTAGGGGTGCCCTAGCCTAAGCCTAGGGGTGCCCTAGCCTAAGCCTAGGGGTGCCCTAGCCTAAGGGTAGGGGTTCCCTAGCCTTAGGATAGTAGAGCCCTAGCCTTAGCTTAAGCCTAAGGGTGCCCTAGCCTAAGCCTAGGGGTGCCCTAGCCTAAGCCTAGGGGCACCCTAGCCTAAGCCTAGGGGTGCCCTAGCCTAAGCCTAGGGGTGCCCTAACCTTAGGCTAGGGGATCCCTAGCCTCAGGCTAATTCTAGGGGTGCCCTAGCCTAAGCCTAGGGGTGCTATAGCCTAAGCCTAGGGGTGCCCTAGCCTAAGCCTAGGGGTGCCCTAGCCTTGCGCTATGGGAGCCCTAGCCTTAGCCTAAGCCTAGGGGTGCCCTAGCCTAAGCCTAGGGGTGCCCTAGCCTTAGGCTAGGGGTGCCCTTGCCTTAGGCTAGGGGAGCCCTAGCCTTAGCCAGGCCTAGGGGTACCCTAGCCTAAGCCTAGGGGTGCCCTAGCCTAAGCCTAAGGGTGTCCTAGCCTTAGGCTAGGGGAGCCCTAACCTTAACCTAAGCCTAGGGGTGCCCTAGCCTAAGCCTAGGGGTGCCCTAGCCTAAGGGTAGGGGTTCCCTAGCCTTAGGCTAGGGGAGCCCTAGCCTTAGCTTAAGCCTAGGGGTGCCCTAGCCTAAGCCTAGGGGTGTCCTAGCCTAAGCCTAGGGGAGCCCTAGCCTAAGCCTAGAGGTGCCCTAGCGTTAGGCTAGGGGAGCTCTAGACTTAGCCTAAGCCTAGGGGTGTCCTAGCCTAAGCCTAGGGGTGCCCTCGCCTAAGCCTAGGGGTGCCCTAGCCTTAGGCTAGCCGAGCCGTAGCCTTAGTCTAATCCTAGGGGTGCCCTAGGCTAAGCCTAGAGGTGCCCTAGCCTTAGGCTAGGGAAGCCCTAGCCTTAGCCTAAGCCTAGGGGTGCCCTAGCCTAAGCCTAGGGGTGCCCTAGCCTATGCCTAGGGGTGCCCTAGCCTTAGGCTAGTCGAACCATAGCATTAGTCTAAGCCTAGGGGTGCCCTATCCTAAGCCTATGGGTGCCCTAGCTTAAGCCTAGAGGTGTCCTAGCCTTACGCTAGGGGAGCCCTTGCCTTAGCCTAAGCCTAGGGATGCCCTAGCTTAAGCCTAGGGGTGCCCTAGCCTAAGCCTAGGGGTGCCCTAACCTTAGGCTAGGGGATCCCTAGCCTTAGGCTAATTCTAGGGGTGCCCTAGCCTAAGCCTAGGGGTGCCGTAGTCTACGCCTAGGGGTGCCCTAGCCTAAGCCAAGGGGTGCCCTAGCCCTAGGCTAGGGGAGCCCTAGCCTTAGCCCAAGCCTAGGGGTGCCCTAGCCTAAGCCTAGGGGTGCCCTAGCCTAAGGGTATGGGTTCTCTAGCCTTAGGCTAGGGGAGCCCTAGCCTTAGCTTAAGCCTAGGGGTGCCATAGCCTAAGCCTAGGGATGCCGTAGACTAAGCCTAGGGGTGCCCTAGCCTTAGGCTAGTCGAGCCGTAGCCTTAGTCTAAGGCTAGGGGTGCCTTAGGCTAAGCCTAGAGGTGCCCTAGCCTTAGGCTAGGGAAGCCCTAGCCTTAGCCTAACCCTAAGGGGGCCCTATCCTAAGCCTAGGGGTGCCCTAGCCTAAGCCTAGGGGTGCCCTAGCCTTAGGCTTTTCGAGCCATAACATTAGTCTAAGCCTAGGGGTGCCCTATCCGAAGCCTATGGGTGCCCTAGCTTAAGCGTAGGGGTGTCCTAGCCTTACACTAGGGGAGCCCTAGCCTTAGCCTAAGCCTAGGGATGCCCTAGCCTAAGCCTAGGGGTGCCCTAGCCTAAGCCTAGGTGTGCCCTAGCCTTAGGCAAGTAGAGCCGGAGCCTTAGCCTAAGCCTAGGGGTGCCCTAGCCTAAGCCTAGGGGTGCCCTAGCCTAAGCCTAGGGGTGCCCTAACCTTAGGCTAGAGGATCCCTAGCCTTAGCCTAAGCCTAGGGGTGCCCTAGCCTAAGCCTAGGGGTGCCCTAGCCTAAACCTAGTGGTGCCCTAGCTTTGGGCTATGGGAGCCCTAGCCTTAGCCTAAGCCTAGGGGTGCCCTAGCCTTAGGCTAGGGGTGCCCTAGCCTTAGGCTAGGGGAGCCCTAGCCTTAGCCTAAGCCTAGGGGTACCCTAGCCTAAGCATAGGGGTGCCCTAGCCTAAGCCTAAGGGTCTCCTAGCCTTAGGCTAGGGGAGCCCTAACCTTAACCTAAGCCTAGGGGTGCTCTAGCCTAAGCCTAGGGGTGCCCTAGCCTAAGCCTAGGGGTGCCCTAACATTAGGCTAGGGGATCCCTAGCCTTAGGCTAATTCTAGGGGTGCCCTAGCCTAAGCCTAGGGGTGCCCTAGTCTCAGCCTAGGGGTGCCGTAGCCTAAGCCTAGGGCAGCCCTAGCCTAAGCCTAGGGGTGCCATAGCCTTAGGCTAGGGGAGCCCTAGCCTTAGCCCAAGCCTAGGGGTGCCCTAGCCTAAGCCTACGGGTGCCCTAACATAAGGGTAGGGGTTCCCTAGCCTTAGTATAGGGGAGCCCTAGCCTTAGCTTAAGCCTAGGAGTGCCCTAGCCTAAGCCTAGGGGTGCCCTATCATTAGGTTAGGGGAGCCCTAGCCTTAGCTTAAGCCTAGGGGTGCCCTAGCCTAAGCCTAGGGGTGCCCTAGCCTAAGCCTAGGGGTGCCGTAGCCTAAGCCTAGGGGTGCCCTAGCCTAAGCCTAGGGGTTCCCTAACCTTAGGCTAGGGGATCCCTAGCCTCAGGCTAATTCTAGGGGTGCCCTAGCCTAAGCATAGGGGTGCCGTAGCCTAAGCCTAGGCGTGCCCTAGCCTAAGCATAGGGGTGCCCTAGCCTTGGGCTATGGGAGTCCTAGCCTTAGCCTAAGCCTAGGGGTGCCCTAGCGTAAGCCTAGGGGTGCCCTAGCCTAAGACTATGGGTGCCCTAGCCTTGGGCTATGGGAGCCCTAGCCTTAGCCTAAGCTTAGGGGTGCCCTAGCCTAAGCCTAGGGGTGCCCTAGCCTTAGGCTATGGGTGCCCTAGCCTTGGGCTATGGGAGCCCTAGCCTTAGCCTAAGCCTAGGGGTGCCCTAGCCTAAGCCTAAGGGTCTCCTAGCCTTAGGCTAGGGGAGCCCTAACCTTAACCTAAGCCTAGGGGTGCCCTAGCCTAAGCCTAGGGGTGCCCTAGCCTAACCTTGGGGTGCCCTAACCTTAGGCTAGGGGATCCCTAGCCTTAGGCTAATTCTAGGGGTGCCCTAGCCTAAGCCTAGGGGTGCCCTAGTCTCAGCCTAGGGGTGCCGTAGCCTAAGCCTAGGGGTGCCCTAGCCTAAGCCTAGGGGTGCCCTAGCCTTAGGCTAGGGGAGCCCTAGCCTTAGCTTAAGCCTAGGAGTGCCCTAGCCTAAGCCTAGGGGTGCCCTATCATTAGGTTAGGGGAGCCCTAGCCTTAGCTTAAGCCTAGGGGTGCCCTAGCCTAAGCCTAGGGGTGCCCTAGCCTAAGCCTAGGGGTGCCGTAACCTAAGCCTAGGGGTGCCCTAGCCCAAGCCTAGGGGTGCCCTAGCCTAAGCCTACGGGTGCCCTAACATAAGGGTAGGGGTTCCCTAGCCTTAGTATAGGGGAGACCTAGCCTTAGCTTAAGCCTAGGAGTGCCCTAGCCTAAGCCTAGGGGTGCCCTATCATTAGGTTAGGGGAGCCCTAGCCTTAGCTTAAGCCTAGGGGTGCCCTAGCCTAAGCCTAGGGGTGCCCTAGCCTAAGCCTAGGGGTGCCGTAGCCTAAGCCTAGGGGTGCCCTAGCCTAAGCCTAGGGGTGCCCTAACCTTAGGCTAGGGGATCCCTAGCCTCAGGCTAATTCTAGGGGTGCCCTAGCCTAAGCCTAGGGGTGCCGTAGCCTAAGCCTAGGCGTGCCCTAGCCTAAGCCTAGGGGTGCCCTATCCTTAGGTTAGGGGAGCCCTAGCCTTAGCTTAAGCCTAAGGGTGCCCTAGCCTAAGCCTAGGGGTGCCCTAGCCTAAGCCTAGGGGTGCCCAACCTTAGGCTAGGGGAGCCCTAGCCTTAGCTTAAGCCTAGGTGTGCCCTAGCCTAAGCCTATGGGTGCCCTAAATAAGGCTAGGGGTGCCCGAGGCTAAGCCTAGGGGTGCCGTAGCCTAAGCCTAGGGGTGCCCTAGCCTAAGGCTAAGGGTGCCCTAGCCTTAGACTAGTGGAGCCCTAACCTTAACCTAAGCCTAGGGGTGCCCTAGCCTAAGCCTAGGGGTGCCCTAGCCTAAGCCTAGGGGTGCCCTAACCTTAGGCTAGGGGATCCCTAGCCTTAGGCTAATTCTAGGGGTGCCCTAGCCTAAGCCTAGGGGTGCCCTAGCCTCAGCCTAGGGGTGCCTTAGCCTAAGCCTAGGGGTGCCCTAGCCTAAGCCTAGGGGTGCCCTAGCCTAAGGGTAGGGGTTCCCTAGCCTTAGGCTAGGGGAGCCCTAGCCTTAGCTTAAGCCTTGGGGTGCCCTAGCCTAAGCCTAGGGGTGTCCTAGCCTAAGCCTAGGGGAGCCCTAGCCTAAGCCTAGAGGTGCCCTAGCGTTAGGCTAGGGGAGCTCTAGACTTAGCCTAAGCCTAGGGGTGTCCTAGCCTAAGCCTAGGGGTGCCCTCGCCTAAGCCTAGGGGTGCCCTAGCCTTAGGCTAGTCGAGCCGTAGCCTTAGTCTAAGCCTAGGGGTGCCCTAGGCTAAGCCTAGAGGTGCCCTAGCCTTAGGCTAGGGAAGCCCTAGCCTTAGCCTAAGCCTAGGGGTGCCCTAGCCTAAGCCTAGGGGTGCCCTAGCCTATGCCTAGGGGTGCCCTAGCCTTAGGCTAGTCGAACCATAGCATTAGTCTAAGCCTAGGGGTGACCTATCCTAAGCCTATGGGTGCCCTAGCTTAAGCCTAGAGGTGTCCTAGCCTTACGCTAGGGGAGCCCTTGCCTTAGCCTAAGCCTAGGGATGCCCTAGCTTAAGCCTAGGGGTGCCCTAGCCTAAGCTTAGGGGTGCCCTAGCCTTAGGCTAGTCAAGCCAGAGCCTTAGCCTAAGCCTAGGGGTGCCCTAGCCTAAGCCTAGGGGTGCCCTAACCTTAGGCTAGGGCATCCCTAGCCTTAGGCTAATTCTAGGGGTGCCCTAGCCTAAGCCTAGGGGTGCCGTAGTCTACGCCTAAGGGTGCCCTAGCCTAAGCCAAGGGGAGCCCTAGCCCTAGGCTAGGGGAGCCCTAGCCTTAGCCCAAGCCTAGGGGTGCCCTAGCCTAAGCCTAGGGGT
This sequence comes from Tenrec ecaudatus, assembly GCF_050624435.1. NCBI lineage: Eukaryota > Metazoa > Chordata > Mammalia > Afrosoricida > Tenrecidae > Tenrec > Tenrec ecaudatus. The sequence goes on from NW_027459462.1 coordinate 1,931,837, forward strand.
GCCCTAGCCTAAGGGTATGGGTTCCCTAGCCTTAGGCTAGGGGAGCCCTAGCCTTAGCTTAAGCCTAGGGGTGCCATAGCCTAAGCCTAGGGATGCCGTAGACTAAGCCTAGGGGTGCCCTAGCCTTAGGCTAGTCGAGCCATAGCCTTAGTCTAAGGCTAGGGGTGCCTTAGGCTAAGCCTAGAGGTGCCCTAGCCTTAGGCTAGGGAAGCCCTAGCCTTAGCCTAAGCCTAAGGGGGCCCTATCCTAAGCCTAGGGGTGCCCTAGCCTAAGCCTAGGGGTGCCCTAGCCTTAGGCTAGTCGAGCCATAGCATTAGTCTAAGCCTAGGGGTGCCCTATCCGAAGCCTATGGGTGCCCTAGCTTAAGCGTAGGGGTGTCCTAGCCTTACACTAGGGGAGCCCTAGCCTTAGCCTAAGCCTAGGGATGCCCTAGCCTAAGCCTAGGGGTGCCCTAGCCTAAGCCTAGGTGTGCCCTAGCCTTAGGCTAGTAGAGCCGAGCCTTAGCCTAAGCCTAGGGGTGCCCTAGCCTAAGCCTAGGGGTGCCCTAGCCTAAGCCTAGGGGTGCCCTAACCTTAGGCTAGAGGATCCCTAGCCTTAGCCTAAGCCTAGGGGTGCCCTAGCCTAAGCCTAGGGGTGCCCTAGCCTAAGCCTAGGGGTGCCGTAGCCTTGGGCTATGGGAGCCCTAGCCTTAGCCTAAGCCTAGGGGTGCCCTAGCCTTAGGCTAGGGGTGCCCTAGCCTTAGGCTAGGGGAGCCCTAGCCTTAGCCTAAGCCTAGGGGTACCCTAGCCTAAGCATAGGGGTGCCCTAGCCTAAGCCTAAGGGTCTCCTAGCCTTAGGCTAGGGGAGCCCTAACCTTAACCTAAGCCTAGGGGTGCCCTAGCCTAAGCCTAGGGGTGCCCTAGCCTAAGCCTAGGGTTGCCCTAACATTAGGCTAGGGGATCCCTAGCCTTAGGCTAATTCTAGGGGTGCCCTAGCCTAAGCCTAGGGGTGCCCTAGTCTCAGCCTTGGGGTGCCGTAGCCTAAGCCTAGGGCAGCCCTAGCCTAAGCCTAGGGGTGCCATAGCCTTACGCTAGGGGAGCCCTAGCCTTAGCCCAAGCCTAGGTGTGCCCTAGCCTAAGCCTACGGGTGCCCTAACATAAGGGTAGGGGTTCCCTAGCCTTAGTATAGGGGAGCCCTAGCCTTAGCTTAAGCCTAGGAGTGCCCTAGCCTAAGCCTAGGGGTGCCCTATCATTAGGTTAGGGGAACCCTAGCCTCAGCTTAAGCCTAGGGGTGCCCTAGCCTAAGCCTAGGGGTGCCCTAGCCTAAGCCTAGGGGTGCCGTAGCCTAAGCCTAGGGGTGCCCTAGCCTAAGCCTAGGGGTGCCCTAACCTTAGGCTAGGGGATCCCTAGCCTCAGGCTAATTCTAGGGGTGCCCTAGCCTAAGCATAGGGGTGCCGTAGCCTAAGCCTAGGCGTGCCCTAGCCTAAGCATAGGGGTGCCCTAGCCTTGGGCTATGGGAGCCCTAGCCTTAGCCTAAGCCTAGGGGTGCCCTAGCGTAAGCCTAGGGGTGCCCTAGCCTAAGCCTATGGGTGCCCTAGCCTTGGGCTATGGGAGCCCTAGCCTTAGCCTAAGCTTAGGGGTGCCCTAGCCTAAGCCTAGGGGTGCCCTAGCCTTAGGCTATGGGTGCCCTAGCCTTGGGCTATGGGAGCCCTAGCCTTAGCCTAAGCCTAGGGGTGCCCTAGCCTAAGCCTAAGGGTCTCCTAGCCTTAGGCTAGGGGAGCCCTAACCTTAACCTAAGCCTAGGGGTGCCCTAGCCTAAGCCTAGGGGTGCCCTAGCCTAAACATGGGGTGCCCTAACCTTAGGCTAGGGGATCCCTAGCCTTAGGCTAATTCTAGGGGTGCCCTAGCCTAAGCCTAGGGGTGCCCTAGTCTCAGCCTAGGGGTGCCGTAGCCTAAGCCTAGGGGTGCCCTAGCCTAAGCCTAGGGGTGCCCTAGCCTTAGGCTAGGGGAGCCCTAGCCTTAGCTTAAGCCTAGGAGTGCCCTAGCCTAAGCCTAGGGGTGCCCTATCATTAGGTTAGGGGAGCCCTAGCCTTAGCTTAAGCCTAGGGGTGCCCTAGCCTAAGCCTAGGGGTGCCCTAGCCTAAGCCTAGGGGTGCCGTAACCTAAGCCTAGGGGTGCCCTAGCCCAAGCCTAGGGGTGCCCTAGCCTAAGCCTACGGGTGCCCTAACATAAGGGTAGGGGTTCCCTAGCCTTAGTATAGGGGAGCCCTAGCCTTAGCTTAAGCCTAGGAGTGCCCTAGCCTAAGCCTAGGGGTGCCCTATCATTAGGTTAGGGGAGCCCTAGCCTTAGCTTAAGCCTAGGGGTACCCTAGCCTAAGCCTAGGGGTGCCCTAGCCTAAGCCTAGGGGTGCCGTAGCCTAAGCCTAGGGGTGCCCTAGCCTAAGCCTAGGGGTGCCCTAACCTTAGGCTAGGGGATCCCTAGCCTCAGGCTAATTCTAGGGGTGCCCTAGCTTAAGCCTAGGAGTGCCCTAGCCTAAGCCTAGGGGTGCCCTATCCTTAGGTTAGGGGAGCCCTAGCCTTAGCTTAAGCCTAAGGGTGCCCTAGCCTAAGCCTAGGGGTGCCCTAGCCTAAGCCTAGGGGTGCCCTAGCCTTAGGCTAGGGGAGCCCTAGCCTTAGCTTAAGCCTAGGGGTGCCCTAGCCTAAGCCTATGGGTGCCCTAAATAAGGCTAGGGGTGCCCGAAGCTAAGCCTAGGGGTGCCGTAGCCTAAGCCTAGGGGTGCCCTAGCCTAAGCCTAAGGGTGCCCTAGCCTTAGACTAGTGGAGCCCTAGCCTTAGCCTAAGCCTAGAGGTTCCCTACCCTAAGCTTAGGAGGGCCCTAGCTTAAGCTTAGGGGGGCCCTAGCCTAAGCCTAGGGGTGCCCTAGCCTAAGCCTAGAGATGCCCTAGCCTTATTCTATGGGAGCCCTAGCCTTAGTCTAAGCCTAGGGGTGCCCTAGAGTAAGCCTAGGGGTGCCCTAGCCTAAGTCTACGGGTGCCCTAGCCTTGGGCTATGGGAGCCCTAGCCTTAGCATAAGCCTAGTTCTGCCCTAGCCTAAGCCTAGGGGTGCCCTAGCCTTAGGCTAGGGGTGCCCTAGCCTTAGGCTATGGGAGCCCTAGCCTTAGCCTAAACCTAGGGGTACCCTAGCCTAAGCCTAGGGGTGCCCTATCCTAATCCTAGGGGTGTCCTAGCCTTAGGCTAGGGGAGCCCTAAGCTTAACCTAACCCTTGGGGTGCCCTAGCCTAAGCCTAGGGGTGCCCTAGCCTAAGCCTAGGGATGCCCTAGCCTTAGGCTATGGGAGCCCTAGCCTTAGCCTAAGCCTAGGGGTGCCCTAGTATAAGCCTAGAGGTGCCCTAGTATTAGGCTAGGGGAGCTCTAGCCTTAGCCTAAGCCTAGGGTTGCCCTAGCCTAAGCCTAGGGGTGCCCTAGCCTAAGCCTAGGGGTGCCCTAGCCTTGGGCTATGGGAGCCCTAGCCTTAGCCTAAGCCTAGGGGTGCCCTATCCTAAGTCTAGGGGTGCCCTAGCCTTAGGCTAGGCGTGCCCTAGCCTTAGGCTAGGGGAGCCCTAGCCTTAGCATAAGCTAGGGGTACCCTAGCCTAAGCCTAGGGGTGCCCTAGCCTTAGGGTAGTCCAGCCGTAGCCTTAGTCTAAGCCTAGGGGTGCCCTAGCCTAAGCCTAGAGGTGCCCTAGTCTTAGGCTAGGGGAGTCCTAGCCTTAGCCTAAGCCTAGGGGTGCCCTAGCCTAAGCCTAGGGATGCCCTAGCCTTAGGCTATGGGAGCCCTAGCCTTAGCCTAAGCCTAGGGGTGCCCTAGCGTAAGCCTAGGGGTGCCCTAGCCTAAACCTACGGGTGCCCTAGCCATGGGCTATGGGAGCCCTAGCCTTAGCCTAAGCCTAGGGGTGCCCTAGCCTAAGCCTAGGGGTGCCCTAGCCTTAGGCCCGGGGTGCCCTAGCCTTAGGCTAGGGGAGCCCTAGCCTTAGCCTAAGCCTAGGGGTACCCTAGCCTAAGCCTAAGGTTGTACTATCCTAAGCCTAGGGGTGTCCTAGACTTAGGCTACGGGAGCCCTAAGCTTAACCTAAGCCTAGGGGTGCCTTAGCCTAAGCCTAGGGGTGCCCTAGCCTAAGCCTAGGGATGCACTAGCCTTAGGCTAGGGGAACCCTAGCCTTAGCCTAAGCCTAGGGGTGCCCTAGCCTAAGCCTAGAGGTGCCCTAGTCTTAGGCTAGGGGAGCTCTAGCCTTAGCCTAAGCCTAGGGGTGCCCTAGCCTAAGCCTAGGGGTGTCCTAGCCTAAGCCTAGGGGTGCCCTAGCCTTAGCCTAAGCTAGGAGTGCCCTAGGCTAAGCCTAGGGGTGCCCTAGCCTTAGGCTATGGGAGCCCTAGCCTTAGCCTAATCTAGGGGTGCCCTAGCCTAAGCCTAGGGGTGCCCTAGCCTAAGCCTAGGGGTGCCCTAGGCTTAGGCTAGGGGTGCCCTAGCCTTAGGCTAGGGGAGCCCTAGCCTTAGCCTAAGCCTAGGTTTACCCTAGCCTAAGCCTAGGGGTGCCCAAGCCTAAACCTAAGGGTGTCCTAGCCTTAGGTTAGGGGAGCCCTAACCTTAACCTAAGCTTAGGTGTTTCCTAGCCTAAGCCTAGCGGTGCCCAAGCCTAAGCCTAGGGGTGCCCTAACCTAAGGCTAGGGGATCCCTAGCCTTAGGCTAATTCTAGGGGTGCCCTAGCCTAAGCCTAGGGGTGCCCTAGCCTCATCCTAGGGGTGCCGTAGCCTAAGCCTAGGGGTGCCCTAGCCTAAGCCTAGGGATGCCCTAACCTTAGGCTATGGGAGCCCTAGCCTTAGCCTAAGCCTAGGGGTGCCCTAGCGTAAGCCTAGGGGTGCCCTAGCCTAAACCTACGGGTGCCCTAGCCATGGGCTATGGGAGCCCTAGCCTTAGCCTAAGCCTAGGGGTGCCCTAGCGTAAGCCTAGGGGTGCCCTAGCCTAAGCCTAGGGGTGCCCTAGCCTAAGCCTAGGGGTGCCCTAGGATTAGGCTAGGGGTGCCCTAGCCTTAGGTTAGGGGAGCCCTAGCCTTAGCCTAAGCCTAGGGGTACCCTAGCCTAAGCCTAGGGGTGCCCAAGCCTAAACCTAAGGGTGTCCTAGCCTTAGGTTAGGGGAGCCCTAACCTTAACCTAAGCCTAGGGGTGCCCTAGCCTAAGCTTAGGGGGGCCATAGCCTAAGCTTAGGGGGGCCCTATCCTAAGCCTAGGAGTGCCCTAGCCTAAGCCTAGGGATGCCCTAGCCTTAGGCTATGGGAGCCCTTGCCTTAGCCTAAGCCTAGGGGTGCCCTAGCGTAAGCCTAGGGGTGCCCTAGCCTAAGCCTACAGGTGCCCTATCCTTGGGCTATGGGAGCCCTAGCCTTAGCCTAAGCCTAGTTCTGCCCTAGCCTAAGCCTAGGTGTGCCCTAGCCTTAGGCTAGGGGTGCCCTAGCCTTAGGCTAGGGGTGCCCTAGCCTTAGGCTAGGGGAGCCCTAGCCTTAGCCTAAGCCTAGGGGTACCATAGCCTAAGCCTAGGGGTGCCCTATCCTAAGCCTAGGCGTGTCCTAGCCTTAGGCTAGGGGAGCCCTAAGCTTAACCTAAGCCTAGGGGTGCCCTAGCCTAAGCCTAGGGGTGCCCTAGCATAAGCCTAGAGGTGCCCTAGTATTAAGCTAGGGGAGCTCTAGCCTTAGCCTAAGCCTAGGGGTGCCCTAGCCTAAGCCTAGGGTTGTCCTAGCCTTAGCCTAAGCTAGGGGTGCCCTAGGCTAAGCCTAGGGGTGCCCTAGCCTTAGGCTATGTGAGCCCTAGCCTTAGCCTAAGCCTAGGGGTGCCCTAGCCTAAGCCTAGGGGTGCCCTAGCCTAAGCCTAGGCGTGCCCTAGCCTCGGGCTATGGGAGCCCTAGCCTTAGCCTAAGCCTAGGGGTGCCCTAGCCTAAGCCTAGGGGTGCCCTAGCCTTACGCTAGGGGTGCCCTAGCCTTAGGCTAGGGGTGCCCTAGCCTTAGCATAAGCTAGCGGTACCCTAGCCTAAGCCTAGGGGTGCCCTAGCCTAAGGCTATGGGTGTCCTAGCCTTAGGCTAGGGGAGCCCTAACCTTAACCTCAGCCTAGTGGTGCCCTAGCCTAAGCGTAGGGGTCCCCTAGCCTAAGCCTAGGGATGCCCTATCCTTAGGCTAGGGGAGCCCTAGCCTTAACCTAAGCCTAGGGGTGCCCAACTTAAGCCTAGGGGTGCCCTAGCCTAAGCCTAGGGGTGCCCTAGCCTAAGCCTAGAGGTGCCCTAGCCTTAGGCTAGGGGAGCTCTAGCCTTAGCCTAAGCCTAGGTGTGCCCTAGCCTAAGCCTAGGGGTGCCCTAGCCTAAGCCTAGGGGTGCCCTAGCCTTAGGCTAGTCGAGCCGTAGCCTTAGTCTAAGCCTAGGGGTGCCCTAGCCTAAGCCTCGAGGTGCCCTAGTCTTAGGCTAGGGGAGCCCTAGCCTTAGCCTAAGCCTAGGGGTGCCCAACTTAAGCCTAGGGGTGCCCTAGCCTAAGCCAAGGGGTGCCCTAGCCTAAGCCTAGAGGTGCCCTAGCCTTAGGCTAGGGGAGCTTTAGCCTTAGCCTAAGCCTAGGTGTGCCCTAGCCTAAGCCTAGGGGTGGCCTAGCCTAAGCCTAGGTGTGCCCTAGCCTTAGGCTAGTCGAGCCGTAGCCTTAGTCTAAGCCTAGGGGTGCCCTAGCCTAAGCCTCGAGGTGCCCTAGTCTTAGGCTAGGGGAGCCCTAGCCTTAGCCTAAGCCTAGGGGTGCCCTAGCCTAAGCCTAGGGGTGCCCTAGCCTTAGGGTAGTCGAGCCATAGCCTTAGTCTAAGCCTATGGGTGCCCTAGCTTAAGCCTAGGGGTGTCCTAGCCTTGTGCAAGGGGAACCCTAGCCGTAGCCTAAGCCTAGGGATGCCCTAGCCTAAGCGTAGGGTTGCCCTAGCCTGAGGCTAGTCGAGCCGGAGCCTTAGGCTAAAACTAGGGGAGCCCTAGCCTTAGCTTAAGCCTAGGGGTGCCCTAGCCTAAGCCTATGGGTGCCCTACCCTAAGCTTAGGGGTGCCCTAGCCTAAGCCTACAGGTGCCCTAGCCTTAGGGTAGGGGAGCTCTAGCCTTAGCCTAAGCCTAGGGGTGCCCTAGCCAAAGCCTAGGGGTGCCCGAGCCTTAGGCAAATCGAGCCGTAGCCTTCGTTTAAGCCTTGGGGTGCCCTAGTCTAAGCCTAGAGGTGCCCTAGCCTTAGGCTAGGGGAGCCCTAGCCTTAGCCTAAGCCTAGGGGTGCCCTTGCCTAAGCCTAGGGGAGCCCTAGCCCTAGCCCAAGGCTACGGGTGCCCTAGCATAAGCCTTGGGGTGCCCTAGCCTAAGGGTAGGGGTTCCCTAGCCTTAGGCTAGGGGAGCCCTAGCCTAAGCCTAGGGGGCCGTAGACTAAGCCTAGGGGTGCCGTAGCCTAAGCCTAGGGGTGCCGTAGCCTAAGCCTAGTGGTGCCCTAGCCTAAGCCTAGGCGTGCCCTAGCCTTAGGCTAGGGGAGCCCTAGCCTTAGCCCAAGCCTAGGGGTGCCCTAGCCTAAGCCTGGGGTGCTCTAGCCTAAGCCTAGGGGTGCCCTAGCCTTAGGTAGGGGAGCCCTAGCCTTAGCTTAAGCCTAGGGGTGCCCTAGCCTAAGCCTAGGGGTACCCTAGCCTAAGCCTAGGGGTGCCCTACCCTTAGGCTAGGGGAGCCCTAGCCTTAGCTTAAGCCTAGGGGTGCCCTAGCCTAAGCCTATGGGTGCCCTAGCCTAAGCCTAGGGGTGCCCTAGCCTAAGTCTAGGGGTGCCGTAGCCTAAGCCTAGGGGTGCCCTAGCCTAAGCCTAGGGGTGCACAAGCCTAAGCCTAGGGATGCCCTAGCCTTGGGCTAGGGGAGCCCTAGCCTTAGCCTAAGCCTAGGGGTGCCCTAGCCTAAGCCTAGAGTTGCCCTAGTCTTAGGCTATGGGAGCTCTAGCCTTAGCCTAAGCCTACGAGTGCCCTAGCCTAAGCTTAGGGGTGCCCTATCCTAAGCCTAGGGGTGTCGTACCCTTAGGCTAGGGGAGCCCTAAGCTTAACCTAAGCCTAGGGGTGCCCTAGCCTAAGCCTAGGGGTGCACTAGCCTAAGCCTAGGGATGCCCTAGCCTTGGGCTAGGGGAGCCCTAGCCTTAGCCTAAGCCTAGGGGTGCCCTAGCCTAAGCCTAGAGGTGCCCTAGTCTTAGGCTAGGGGAGCTCTAGCCTTAGCCTAAGCCTAGGGGTGCCCTAGCCTAAGCCTAGGGGTGCCCTTGCTGAAGCCTAGGGGAGCCCTAGCCTTAGCCTAAGCCTAGGGGTGCCCTAGCCTAAGCCTAGGGGTCCCCTAGCCTAAGCCTAGTGGTGCCCTAGCCTAAGCCTAGAGGTGCCCTAGCCTTAGGCTAGGGGAGCTCTAGCCTTAGCCTAAGCCTAGGGGTGCCCTAGCTTATGCCTAGGGGTGCCCTGGCCTAAGCCTAGAGGTGCCCTAACCTTAGGCTAGGGGAGCTCTAGCCTTAGCCTAAACCTAGGGCTGCCCTTGCTTAAGCCTAGGGGTGCCCTAACCTAAGCCTAGGGGTGCCCTAGCCTTAGGCTAGCTGAGCCATAGCCTTAGTCTAAGCCTAGGGGTGCCCTAGCCTAAGCCTATGGGTGCCCTAGCTTAAGCCAAGGGGTGTCCTACCCTTGTGCTAGGGGAGCCCTAGCCGTAGCCTAAGCCTAGGGATGCCCTAGCCTAAGCCTAGGGGTGCCCTAGCCTAAGCCTAGGGTTGCCCTAGCCTTAGGCTAGTCGAGCCAGAGCTTAGGCTAAGCCTTGGGGTGCCCTAGCCTAAGCCTAGGGGTGCCTTGCCTTATGCTAGGGGAGACCTAGCCTTAGCCCAAGCCTCGGGGTGCCCTAGCCTAAGCCTAAGGGTGCCCTAGCCTAAGGGTAGGGGTTCCCTAGCCTTAGACTAGGGGAGCCCTAGCTTTAGCTTAAGCCTAGGGGTGCCTTAGCCTAAGACTACGGGTGCCCTAGCCTAAGCCTAGGGGTGCCCTAACCTAAGCCTAGAGGTGCCCTAGTCTTTGGCTAGGGGAGCCCTAGCCTTAGCCTAAGCCTAGGGTGCCCTAGCCTAAGCCTTTGGGGTGCCCTAGCCTAAGCATAGGGGTGCCCTAGCCTAAGCCTAGAGGTGCCCTAGCCTTAGGCTAGGGGAGCTCTAGCCTTAGTTTAAGACTAGGGGTGCCCTAGACTAAGCCTAGGGTTGCCCTAGCCTAAGCCTAGGGGTGCCCTAGCCTTAAGCTAGTCGAGCCATAGCCTTAGTCTAAGCCTAGGGGTGCCCTAGCCTAAGCCTAGGGGTGCCCTAGCCTAAGCCTAGGGGTGCCCAAGCCTAAGCCTAGGGTTGCCCTAGCCTTAGGGTAGTCGAGCCGTAGCCTTAGTCTAAGGCTAGGGGTGCCCTAGCCTAAGCCTAGAGGTGCCCTAGTCTTAGGCTAGGGGAGCCCTAGCCTTAGCCTAAGCCTAGGGGTGCCCTAGCCTAAGCCTAGGGATGCCCTAGCCTTAGGCTATGGGAGCCCTAGCCTTAGCCTAAGCCTAGGGGTGCCCTAGCGTAAGCCTAGGGGTGCCCTAGCCTAAGCCTACGGTTGCCCTAGCCATGGGCTATGGGAGCCCTAGCCTTAGCCTAAGCCTAGGGGTGCCCTAGCCTAAGCCTAGGGGTGCCCTAGCCTTAGGCTCGGGGTGCCCTAGCCTTAGGTTAGGGGAGCCCTAGCCTTATTCTAAGCCTAGGGGTACCCTAGCCTAAGCCTAGGGGTGCCCTATCCTAAGCCTAGGGGTGTCCTAGCCATAGGCTACGGGAACCCTAAGCTTAACCTAAGCCTAGGGGTGCCCTAGCCTAAGCCTAGGGGTGCCCTAGCCTAAGCCTATGGATGCCCTAGCCTTAGGCAAGGGGAACCCTAGACTTAGCCTAAGCCTAGGGGTGCCCTAGCCTAAGCCTAGAGGTGCCCTAGTCTTAGGCTAGGGGAGCTCTAGCCTTAGCCTAAGCCTAGGGGTGCCCTAGCCTAAGCCTAGGGGTGCCCTAGCCTAAGCCTAGGGGTGCCCTAGCCTTAGGCTATGGGAGCCCTAGCCTTAGTCTAAGCCTAGGGGTGCCCTAGCCTAAGCCTAGGGGTATCCTAGCCTAAGCCTAGGGGTGCCCAAGCCTAAACCTAAGGGTGTCCTAGCCTTAGGTTAGGGGAGCCCTAACCTTAACCTAAGCCTAGGGGTGCCCTAGCCTAAGCCTAGCGGTGCCCAAGCCTAAGCCTAGGGGTGCCCTAACCTAAGGCTAGGGGATCCCTAGCCTTAGGCTAATTCTAGGGGTGCCCTAGCCTAAGCCTAGGGGTGCCCTAGCCTCATCCTAGGGGTGCCGTAGCCTAAGCCTAGGGGTGCCCTAGCCTAAGCCTAGGGGTGTCCTAGCATAAGGGTAGGGGTTCCCTAGCCTTAGGCTAGGGGAGCCCTAGCCTTAGCTTAAGCCTAGGAGTGCCCTAGCCTAAGCCTAGGGGTGCCCTATCCTTAGTTTAGGGGAGCCCTAGCCTTACCTTAAGCCTAGGGGTGCCCTAGCGTAAGCCTAGGGGTGCCAGAGCCTAAGCCTAGGGGTGCCATAGCCTAAGCCTAGGGGTGCCCTAGTCTAAGCCTAAGGGTGCCCGAGCCTAAGCCTAGGGGTGCCGTAGCCTAAGCCTAGGGGTGCCCTAGCCTTAGGCTATGGGAGCCCTAGCCTTAGCCTAAGCCTAGGGGTGCCCTAGCGTAAGCCTACGGGTGCCCTAGCCTAAGCCTACGGGTGCCCTAGCCTTGGGCTATGGGAGCCCTAGCCTTAGCCTAAGCCTAGTTCTGCCCTAGCCTAAGCCTAGGGGTGCCCTAGCCTTAGGCTAGGGGAGCCCTAGCCTTAGCCTAAGCCTAGGGGTACCCTAGCCTAAGCCTAGGGGTGCCCTATCCTAAGCCTAGGGGTGTCCTAGCCTTAGGCTAGGGGAGCCCTAAGCTTAACCTAAGCCTAGGGGTGCCCTAGCCTAAGCCTAGGGGTGCCCTAGCATAAGCCGAGAGGTGCCCTAGTATTAGGCTAGGGGAGCTCTAGCCTTAGCCTAAGCCTAGGGGTGCCCTAGCCTAAGCCTAGGGGTGCCCTAGACTTAGCCTAAGCTAGGGGTGCCCTAGGCTAAGCCTAGGGGTGCCCTAGCCTTAGGCTATGTGAGCCCTAGCCTTAACCTAAGCCTAGGGGTGCCCTAGCCTAAGCCTAGGGGTGCCCTAGCCTAAGCCTAGTGGTGCCCTAGCCTTGGGCAATGGGAGCCCTAGCCCTAGCCTAAGCCTAGGGGTGCCCTAGCCTAAGCCTAGGGGTGCCCTAGCCTTACGCTAGGGGTGCCCTAGCCTTAGGCTAGGGGAGCCCTAGCCTTAGCATAAGCTAGGGTACCCTAGCCTAAGCCTAGGGGTGCCCTAGCCTAAGCCTAGGGGTGTCCTAGCCTTAGGCTAGGGGAGCCCTAACCTTAACCTCAGCCTAGTCGTGCCCTAGCGTAACCATAGGGGTGCCCTAGCCTAAGCCTAGGGATGCCCTATCCTTAGGCTAGGGGAGCACTAGCCTTAGCCTAAGCCTAGGGGTGCCCAACTTAAGCCTAGGGGTGCCCTAGCCTAAGCCTAGGGGTGCCCTAGCCTAAGCCTAGAGGTGCCCTAGCCTTAGGCTAGGGGAGCTCTAGCCTTAGCCTAAGCCTAGTTGTGCCCTAGCCTAAGCCTCGGGGTGCCCTAGCCTAAGCCTAGGGGTGCCGTAGCCTTAGGCTAGTTGAGCCATAGCCTTAGTCTAAGCCTAGTGGTGCCCTAGCCTAACCTCGAGGTGCCCTAGTCTTAGGCTAGGGGAGCCCTAGCCTTAGCCTAAGCCTAGGGGTGCCCTAGCCTATGCCTAGGTGTGCCCTAGCCTTAGGCTAGTCGAGCCATAGCCTTAGTCTAAGCCTAGGGGTGCCCTAGCCTAAGCCTATGGGTGCCCTAGCTTAAGCCTAGGGGTGTCCTAGCCTTGTGCTAGGGGAACCCTAGCCGTACCTAAGCCTAGGGATGCCCTAGCCTATGCCTAGGGGTGCCCTAGCCTAAGCCTAGGGTTGCCCTAGCCTTAGGCTAGTCGAGCCGGAGCCTTAGGCTAAGCCTAGGGGTGCCCTAGCCTAAGACAAGGTGTGCCCTAGCCTAAGTCTATGGGTGCCGTAGCCTAAGCCTAGGGGTGCCCTAGCCTAAGCCTAGGGGTGCCCTAGCCTTATGCTAGGGGAGCCCTAGCCTTAGCCCAAGCCTAGGGGTGCCCTAGCCTAAGCCTAGGGGTGCCCTAGCCTAAGGGTAGGGGTTCCCTAGCCTTAGGCTAGGGGAGCCCTAGCCTTAGCTTAAGCCTATGGGTGCCCTAGCCTAAGCCTACGGGTGCCCTAGCCTAAGCTTAGGGGTGCCCTAGCCTAAGCCTAGAGGTGCCCTAGCCTTAGGGTAGGGGAGCTCTAGCCTTAGCCTAAACCTAGGGGTGCCCTAGCCTAAGCCAAGGGGTGCCCGAGCCATAGGCTAGACGAGCCGTAGCCTTACTTTAAGCCTAGGGGTGCCCTAGCCTAAGCCTAGAGGTGCCCTAGCCTTAGGCTAGGGGAGCACTAGCCATAGCCTAAGCCTAGGGGTGCCCTTGCCTAAGCCTAGGGGAGCCGTAGCCTTAGGCTAGGGGAGCCCTAGCCCTAGCCCAAGGCTAGGGGTGCCCTAGCCTAAGCCTTGGGGTGCCTTAGCCTAAGGGTAGGGCTTCCCTAGCCTTAGGGTAGGGGAGCCCGAGCCTTAGCCTAAGCCTGGGGGTGCCCTAGCCTAAGCCTAGGGGGCCCTAGCCTAAGCCTAGGGGTGCCGTAGCCTAAGCCTAGGGGTGCCCTAGCCTAAGCCTAGGCGTGCCCTAGCCTTAGGCTAGGGGAGCCCTAGCCTTAGCCCAAGCCTAGGGGTGCCCTAGCCTAAGCCTGGGGTGCTCTAGCCTAAGCCTAGGGGTGCCCTAGCCTTAGGTTAGGGGAGCCCTAGCCTTAGCTTAAGCCTAGGGGTGCCCTAGCCTAAGCCTAGGGGTACCCTAGCCTAAGCCTAGGGTTGCCCTAGCCTTAAGCTTGGGGAGCCCTAGCCTTAGCTTAAGCCTAGGGGTGCCCTAGCGTAAGCCTATGGGTGCTCTAGCCTAAGCCTAGGGGTGCCCTAGCCTAAGTCTAGGGGTGCCGTAGCCTAAGCCTAGGGGTTCCCTAGCCTAAGCCTAGGGGTGCCCTAGCCTTAGGCTAGGGGAGCCCTAGCCGTAGCCTAAGCCTAGGGGTGCCCTAGCCTAAGCTTAGGGGGGCCCTAGCCTAAGCCTAGGGGTGTCGTAGCCTTAGGCTAGGGGAGCCCTAAGCTTAACCTAAGCCTAGGGGTGCCCTAGCCTAAGCCTAGGGGTGCACTAGCCTAAGCCTAGGGATGACCTAGCCTTGGGCTAGGGGAGCCCTAGCCTTAGCCTAAGCCTAGGGGTGCCCTAGCCTAAGCCTAGAGGTGCCCTAGTCTTAGGCTAGGGGAGCTCTAGCCTTAGCATAAGCCTAGGGGTGCCCTAGCCTAAGCCTAGGGGTGCCCTAGCATAAGCCTAGGGGTGCCCTAGCCTAAGCCTAGAGGTGCCCTAGCCTTAGGCTAGGGGAGCTCTAGCCTTAGCCTAAGCCTAGGTGTGCCCTAGCCTAAGCCTAGGGGTTCCCTAGCCTAAGCCTAGGGGTGCCCTAGCCTTAGGCTAGTCGAGCCGTAGCCTTAGTCTAAGCCTAGGGGTGCCCTTGCCTAAGCCTCGAGGTGCCCTAGTCTTAGGCTAGGGGAGTCCTAGCCTTAGCCTATGCCTAGGGGTGCCCTAGCCTAAGCCTAGGTGTGCCCTAGCCTTAGGCTAGTCGAGCCATAGCCTTAGTCTAAGCCTAGGGGTGCCCTAGCCTAAGCCTATGGGTGCCCTAGCTTAAGCCTAGGGGTGTCCTAGCCTTGTGCTAGGGGAACCCTAGCCGTAGCCTAAGCCTAGGGATGCCCTAGCCTAAGCCTAGGGGTGCCCTAGCCTAAGCCTAGGGTTGCCCTAGCCTTAGGCTAGTCGAGCCGGAGCCTTAGGCTAAGCCTAGGGGTGCCCTAGCCTAAGCCTATGGGTGCCCTAGCTTAAGCCTAGGGGTGTCCTAGCCTTGTGCTAGGGGAGCCCTAGCCTTAGCTTAAGCCTAGGGGTGACCTAGCCTAAGCCTACGGGTGCCCTAGCCTAAGCTTAGGGGTGCCCTAGCCTAAGCCTAGAGGTGCCCTAGCCTTAGGATAGGGGAGCTCTAGCCTTAGCCTAAGCCTAGGGGTGCCCTAGCCTAAGCCAAGGGGTGCCCGAGCCTTAGGCTAGGGGAGTCCTAGCCTTAGCCTAAGCCTAGGTGTGCCCTAGCCTTAGGCTAGTCGAGCCGTAGCCTTAGTTTAAGCCTAGGGGTGCCCTAACCTAAGCCTAGAGGTGCCCTAGCCTTAGGCTAGGGAGCCCTAGCCCTAGCCTAAACCTAGGGGTGCCCTTGCCAAAGCCTAGGGGAGCCCTAGCCTTAGGCTAGGGAGCCCTAGCCCTAGCCCAACGCTAGGGGTGCCCTAGCGTAAGCCTTGGGGTGCCCTAGCCTAAGGGTAGGGGTTCCTTAGCCTTAGGGTAGGGGAGCCCTAGCCTTAGCCTAAGCCTAGGGGTGCCCTAGCCTAAGCCTAGGGGGCCCTAGCCTAAGCCTAGGGGTGCCGTAGCCTAAGCCTAGGGGTGCCGTAGCCTAAGCCTAGGGGTGCCCTAGCCTAAGCCTAGGCGTGCCCTAGCCTTAGGCTAGGGGAGCCCTAGCCTTAACCCAAGCCTAGGGGTGCCCTAGCCTAAGCCTGGGGTGCTCTAGCCTAAGCCTAGGGGTGCCCTACGCTTAGGTTAGGGGAGCCCTAGCCTTAGCTTAAGCCTAGGGGTGCCCTAGCCTAAGCCTAGGGGTACCCTAGACTAAGCCTAGGGGTGCCCTAGCCTTAGGCTAGGGGAGCCCTAGCCTTAGCTTAAGCCTAGGGGTGCCCTAGCCTAAGCCTATGGGTGCCCTAGCCTAAGCCTAGGGTGCCCAAGCCTAAGTCTAGGGGTGCCGTACCCTAAGCCTAGGGGTGCCCTAGCCTAAGCCTAGGGGTGCTCTAGCCTTAGGCTAGGGGAGCCCTAGCCTTAGCCTAAGCCTAGGGGTGCCCTAGCCTAAGCTTAGGGGGGCCCTAGCCTAAGCCTAGGGGTGCCCTAGCCTAAGCCTAGGGATGCCCTAGCCTTAGGCTATGGGAGCTCTAGCCTTAGCTTAAGCCTAGGAGTGCCCTAGCCTAAGCTTAGGGGTGCCCTATCCTAAGCATAGGGGTGTCGTAGCCTTAGGCTAGGGGAGCCCTAAGCTTAACTTAAGCCTAGGGGTGCCCTAGCCTAAGGCTAGGGGTGCACTAGCCTAATCCTAGGGATGCCCTAGCCTTGGGCTAGGGGAGCCCTGGCCTTAGCCTAAGCCTAGGGGTGCCCTAGCCTAAGCTTAGATGTGCCCTAGTCTTAGGCTAGGGGAGCTCTAGTCTTAGCCTAAGCCTAGGGGTGCCCTAGCCTTAGCCTAGGGGTGCCCTAGCTGAAGCCTAGCGTTGCCCTAGCCTTAGCCTAAGCTAGGGGTGCCATAGGCTAAGCCTAGGGGTGCCCTACCCTTAGGCTATGGGAGCCCTAGCCTTAGCCTAAGCCTAGGGGTGCCCTAACCTAAGCCTAGGGGTGCCCTAGCCTAAGCCTAGGGGTGCCCTAGCCTAAGCCTAGGGGTGCCCTAGCCTTGGGCTATGGGAGCCTTAGCCTTAGCCTAATCCTAGGTGTGCCCTAGCCTAAGCCTAGGGTTTCACTAGCCTTAGGATAGTGGTGCCCTAGCCTTAGTCTAGGGGAGCCCTAGCCTTAGCCTAAGTCTAGGGGTACCCTAGCCTAAGCCTAGGGGTGCCCTAGCCTAAGCCTAGGGGTGCCCTAGCCTAAGCCAAGGGTGCCCTAGCCTTGGGCTATGGGAGCCCTAGCCTTAGCCTAAGCCTAGGGATGCCCTATCCTAAGTCTAGGGGTGACCTAGCCTTAGGCTAGGGGTGCCCTAGCCTTAGGCTAGGGGAGCCCTAACCTTAACCTCAGCCTAGGGGTGCCCTAGCCTAAGCCTAGGGGTGCCCTAGCCTAAGCCTAGGGGTGCCCTAGCCTAAGCCTAGGGGTGCTCTAGCCTTAGGCTAGGGGAGCCCTAGCCTTAGCCTAAGCCTAGGGGTGCCCTAGCCTAAGCTTAGGGGGGCCCTAGCCTAAGCCTAGGGGTGCCCTAGCCTAAGCCTAGGGATGCCCTAGCCTTAGGCTATGGGAGCTCTAGCCTTAGCCTAAGCCTAGGAGTGCCCCAGCCTAAGCTTAGGGGTGCCCTATCCTAAGCCTAGAGGTGCCCTAGCCTTAGGATAGGGGAGCTCTAGCCTTAGCCTAAGCCTAGGGGTGCCCTAGCCTAAGCCAAGGGGTGCCCGAGCCTTAGGCTAGTCGAGCCGTAGCCTTAGTTTAAGCCTAGGGGTGCCCTAACCTAAGCCTAGAGGTGCCCTAGCCTTAGGCTAGGGAGCCCTAGCCCTAGCCTAAGCCTAGGGGTGCCCTTGCCAAAGCCTAGGGGAGCCCTAGCCTTAGGGTAGGGAGCCCTAGCCCTAGCCCAAGGCTAGGGGTGCCCTAGCCTAAGCCTAGGGGTGCCCAACTTAAGCCTAGGGGTGCCCTAGCCTAAGCCTAGGGGTGCCCTAGCCTAAGACTAGAGGTGCCCTAGCCTTAGGCTAGGGGAGCTCTAGCCTTAGCCTAAGTCTAGGTGTGCCCTAGCCTAAGCCTAGGGGTTCCCTAGCCTAAGCCTAGGGGTGCCCTAGCCTTAGGCTAGTCGAGCCGTAGCCTTAGTCTAAGCCTAGGGGTGCCCTTGCCTAAGCCTCGAGGTGCCCTAGTCTTAGGCTAGGGGAGTCCTAGCCTTAGCCTAAGCCTAGGGGTGCCCTAGCCTAAGCCTAGGTGTGCCCTAGCCTTAGGCTAGTCGAGCCGGAGCCTTAGGCTAAGCCTAGGGGTGCCCTAGCCTAAGCCTACGGGTGCCCTAGCTTAAGCCTAGGGGTGTCCTAGCCTTGTGCTAGGGGAACCCTAGCCGTAGCCTAAGCCTAGGGATGCCCTAGCCTAAGCCTAGGGGTGCCCTAGCCTAAGCCTAGGGTTGCCCTAGCCTTACGCTAGTCGAGCCGGAGCCTTAGGCTAAGCCTAGGGGTGCCCTGGCCTAAGCCTAGGGGTACCCTAGCCTAAGCCTAGGGGTGCCCTAGCCTTATGCTGGGGGAGCCCTAGCCTTAGCCCAAGCCTAGGGGTGCCCTAGCCTAAGACTAGGGGTGCCCTAGCCTAAGGGTAGGGGTTCCCTAGCCTTAGGCTAGGGGAGCCCTAGCCTTAGCTTATGCCTAGGGGTGCCCTAGCCTAAGCCTACGGGTGCCCTAGCCTAAGCTTGGGGGTGCCCTAGCCTAAGCCTAGAGGTGCCCTAGCCTTAGGATAGGGGAGCTCTAGCCTTAGCCTAAGCCTAGGGGTGCCCTAGCCTAAGCCAAGGGGTGCCCGAGCCTTAGGCTAGTCGAGCCGTAGCCTTAGTTTAAGCCTAGGGGTGCCCTAACCTAAGCCTAGAGGTGCCCTAGCCTTAGGCTAGGGAGCCCTAGCCCTAGCCTCAGCCTAGGGGTGCCCTTGCCAAAGCCTAGGGGAGCCCTAGCCTTAGGCTAGTGAGCCCTAGCCCTAGCCCAAGGCTAGGGGTGCCGTAGCCTAAGCCTTGGGGTGCCCTAGCCTAAGGGTAGGGGTTCCCTAGCCTTAGGGTAGGGGAGCCCTAGCCTTAGCCTAAGCCTAGGGGTGCCCTAGCCTAAGCCTAGGGGGCCCTAACCTAAGCCTAGGGGTGCTGTAGCCTAAGCCTAGGGGTGCCGTAGCCTAAGCCTAGGGGTGCCCTAGCCTAAGACTAGGCGTGCCCTAGCCTTAGGCTAGGGGAGTCCTAGCCTTAACCCAAGCCTAGGGGTGCCCTAGCCTAAGCCTGGGGTGCTCTAGCCTAAGCCTAGGGGTGCCCTAGCCTTAGGTTAGGGGAGCCCTAGCCTTAGCTTAAGCCTAGGGGTGCCCTAGCCTAAGCCTAGGGGTACCCTAGCCTAAGCCTAGGGGTGCCCTAGCCTTAGGCTAGGGGAGCCCTAGCCTTAGCTTAAGCCTAGGGGTGCCCTAGCCTAAGCCTATGGGTGCCCTAGCCTAAGCCTAGGGTGGCCTAGCCTAAGTCTAGGGGTGCCGTACCCTAAGCCTAGGGGTGCCCTAGCCTAAGCCTAGGGGTGCTCTAGCCTTAGGCTAGGGGAGCCCTAGCCTTAGCCTAAGCCTAGGGGTGCCCTAGCCTAAGCTTAGGGGGGCCCTAGCCTAAGCCTAGGGGTGCCCTAGCCTAAGCCTAGGGATGCCCTAGCCTTAGGCTATGGGAGCTCTAGCCTTAGCCTAAGCCTAGGAGTGCCCTAGCGTAAGCTTAGGGGTGCCCTATCCTAAGCCTAGGGGTGTCGTAGCCGTAGGCTAGGGGAGCCCTAAGCTTAACCTAAGCCTAGGGGTGCCCTAGCCTAAGCCTAGGGGTGCACTAGCCTAATCCTAGGGATGCCCTAGCCTTGGGCTAGGGGAGCCCTGGCCTTAGCCTAAGCCTAGGGGTGCCCTAGCCTAAGCGTAGATGTGCCCTAGCTGAAGCCTAGGGGTGCCCTAGCCTTAGCCTAAGCTAGGGGTGCCCTGGGCTAAGCCTAGGGGTGCCCTACCCTTAGGCTATGGGAGCCCTAGCCTTAGCCTAAGCCTAGGGGTGCCCTAACCTAAGCCTAGGGGTGCCCTAGCCTAAGCCTAGAGGTGCCCTAGCCTAAGCCTAGGGGTGCCCTAGCCTTGGGCTATGGGAGCCTTAGCCTTAGCCTAATCCTAGGTGTGCCCTAGCCTAAGCCTAGGGTTTCCCTAGCCTTAGGATAGTGGTGCCCTAGCCTTAGTCTAGGGGAGCCCTAGCCTTAGCCTAAGCCTAGGGGTACCCTAGCCTAAGCCTAGGGGTGCCCTAGCCTAAGCCTAGGGGTGCCCTAGCCTAAGCCAAGGGTGCCCTAGCCTTGGGCTATGGGAGCCCTAGCCTTAGCCTAAGCCTAGGGATGCCCTAGCCTAAGCCTAGGGGTGACCTAGCCTTAGGCTAGGGGTGCCCTAGCCTTAGGCTAGGGGAGCCCTAACCTTAACCTCAGCCTAGGGGTGCCCTAGCCTAAGCCTAGGGGTGCCCTAGCCTAAGCCTAGGGGTGCCCTAGCCTAAGCCTATGGGTGCCCTAGCCTAAGCCTAGGGGTGTCCTAGCCTTAGACAAGGGGAGCCCTAACCTTAACCTCAGCCTAGGGGTGCCCTAGCCTAAGCCTAGGGGTGCCCTAGCCTTAGGTTAGGGGTGCCCTAGCCTTAGGCTAGGGGAGCCCTAACTTTAACCTCAGCCTAGGGGTGCCCTAGCCTAAGCCTAGGGGTGCCCTAGCCTAAGTTTAGGGGTGCCCTAGCCTAAGCCTAGGGGTGTCCTAGCCTTAGGCAAGGGGAGCCCTAACCTTAACCTCAGCCTAGGGGTGCCCTAGCCTAAGCCTAGGGGTGCCCTAGCCTAAGCCTAGGGAAGCCCTATCCTTAGGCTAGGGGAGCCCTACCTTAGCCTAAGCCTAGGGGTGCCCTAGCCTAAGCCTAGGGGTGGCCTAGCCTAAGCCTAGGGGTGCCCTAGCCTAAGCCTAGAGGTGCCCTAGCCTTAGGCTAGGGGAGCTCTAGCCTTAGCCTAAGCCTAGGGGTGCCCTAGCTTAAGCCTAGGGGTGCCCTAGCCTAAGCCTAGGGGTGCCCTAGCCTTAGGCTAGTCGAGCCGTAACCTTAGTCTAAGCCTAGGGGTGCCCTAGCCTAAGCCTAGAGGTGCCATAGTCTTAGGCTAGGGGAGCCCTAGCTTTAGCCTATGCCTATGGGTGCCCTAGCCTAAGCCTAGGGGTGCCCTAACCTTAGGCTAGGGGATCCCTAGCCTTAGGCTAATACTAGGGGTGCCCTAGCCTAAGCCTAGGGGTGCCGTAGCCTAAGCCTAGGGGTGCCCTAGCCTAAGCCTAGGGGTGCCTTGCCTTATGCTAGGGGAGCCCTAGCCTTAGCCGAAGCCTAGGGGTGCCCTAGCCTAAGGCTAGTGGAGCCCTAGCCTTAGCTTAAGCCTAGGGGTGCCCTAGCCTAATCCTCTGGGTGCCCTAACCTAAGCCTAGGGGTGCCCTAGCCTAAGTCTAGGGGTGCCGTAGCCTAAGCCTAGGTGTGCCCTAGCCTTAGCCTAAGCTAAGGGTGCCCTAGGCTAAGCCTAGGGGTGCCCTAGCCTTAGGCTATGGGAGCCCTAGCCTTAGCCTAAGCCTAGGGTTGCCCTAGCCTAAGCCTAGGGGTGCCCTAGCCTAAGCCTAGGGGTGCCCATGCCTTAGGCTAGGGGTGCCCTAGCCTTAGGCTAGGGGAGCCCTAGCCTTAGCCTAAGCCTAGGGGTATCCTAGCCTAAGCCTAGGGGTGCCCAAGCCTAAACCTAAGAGTGTCCTAGCCTTAGGTTAGGGGAGCCCAACCTTAACCTAAGCCTAGGGGTGCCCTAGCGTAAGCCTAGCGGTGCCCAAGCCTAAGCCTAGGGGTGCCCTAACCTAAGGCTAGGCGATCCCTAGCCTTAGGCTAATTCTAGGGGTGCCCTAGCCTAAGCCTAGGGGTGCCCTAGCCTCATCCTAGGGGTGCCGTAGCCTAAGCTTAGTGGTGCCCTAGCCTAAGCCTAGGGGTGCCCTAGCCTAAGGGTAGGGGTTCCCTAGCCTTAGGCTAGGGGAGCCCTAGCCTTAGCTTAAGCCTAGGAGTGCCCTAGCCTAAGCCTAGGGGTGCCCTATCCTTAGGTTAGGGGAGCCCTAGCCTTACCTTAAGCCTAGGGGTGCCCTAGCGTAAGCCTAGGGGTGCCCTAGCCTAAGCCTAGGGGTTCCCTAGCCTTAGGCTATGGGAGCCCTAGCCTTAGCTTAAGCCTAGGGGTGCACTAGCCTAAGCCTATGGGTGCCCTAGCCTAAGACTAGGGGTGCCCGAGCCTAAGCCTAGGGGTGCCGTAGCCTAAGCCTAGGGATGCCCTAGCCTTAGGCTATGGGAGCCCTAGCCTTAGCCTAAGCCTAGGGGTGCCCTAGCGTAAGCCTAGGGGTGCCCTAGCCTAAGCCTACGGGTGCCCTAGCCTTGGGCTATGGGAGCCCTAGCCTTAGCCTAAGCCTAGTTCTGCCCTAGCCTAAGCCTAGGGGTGCCCTAGCCTTAGGCTAGGGGTGCCCTAGCCTTAGGCTAGGGGAGCCCTAGCCTTACCCTAAGGCTAGGGGAGCCCTAGCCTTAGCCTAAGCCTAGGGGTACCCTAGCCTAAGCCTAGCGGTGCCCTATCCTAAGCCTAGGGGTGTCCTAGCCTTAGGCTAGGGGAGCCCTAAGCTTAACCTAAGCCTAGGGGCGCCCTAGCCTAAGCCTAGGGGTGCCCTAGCATAAGCCTAGAGGTGCCCTAGTATTAGGCTAGGGGAGCTCTAGCCTTAGCCTAAGCCTAGGGGTGCCCTAGCCTAAGCCTAGGGGTGCCCTAGCCTTAGCCTAAGCTAGGGGTGCCCTAGGCTAAGCCTAGGGGTGCCCTAGCCTTAGGCTATGTGAGCCCTAGCCTTAGCCTAAGCCTAGGGGTGCCCTAGCCTAAGCCTAGGTGTGCCCTAGCCTAAGCCTAGAGGTGTCCTAGCCTTGGGCTATGGGAGCCCTAGCCTTAGCCTAAGGATAGGGGTGCCCTAGCCTAAGCCTAAGGGTGCCCTAGCCTTACGCTAGGGGTGCCCTAGCCTAAGCCTAGGGTTGCCCTAGCCTTAGGCTAGTCGAGCCGTAGCCTTAGTCTAAGCCTAGGGATGCCCTTGCCTAAGCCTCGAGGTGCCCTAGTCTTAGGCTAGGGGAGTCCTAGCCTTAGCCTAAGCCTAGGGGTGCCCTAGCCTAAGCCTAGGTGTGCCCTAGCCTTAGGCTAGTAGAGACATAGCCTTAGTCTAAGCCTAGGGGTGCCCTAGCTTAAGCCTAGGGGTGTCCTAGCCTTGTGCTAGGGGAACCCTAGCCGTAGCCTAAGCCTAGGGATGCCCTAGCCTAAGCCTATGGGTGCCCTAGCCTAAGCCTAGGGTTGCCCTAGCCTTAGGCTAGTCGAGCCGGAGCCTTAGGCTAAGCCTAGGGGTGCCCTGGGCTAAGCATAAGTGTACCCTAGCCTAAGCCTAGGGGTGCCCTAGCCTTATGCTAGGGGAGCCCTAGCCTTATCCCAAGCCTAGGGGTGCCCTACCCTAAGCCTAGGGGTGCCCTAGCTTAAGGGTAGGGGTTCCCTAGCCTTAGGCTAGGGGAGCCCTAGCCTTAGCTTAAGCCTAGGGGTGCGCTAGCCTAAGCCTACGGGTGCCCTAGCCTAATCTTAGGGGTGCCCGAGCCTTAGGCTAGTCGAGCCGTAGCCTTAGTTTAAGCCTAGCGGTGCCCTAGCCTTAGGCTAGGGGAGAGCTAGCCATAGCCTAAGCCTAGGGGTGCCCTAGCCTAAGGGTAGGGGTTCCCTAGCCTTAGGGTAGGGGAGCCCTAGCCTTAGCCTAAGCCTAGGGGTGCCCTAGCCTAAGGGTAGGGGTTCCCTAGCCTTAGGGTAGGGGAGCCCTAGCCTTAGCCTAAGCCTAGGGGTGCCCTAGCCTAAGCCTTGGGGTGCCCTAGCCTAAGGGTAGGGGTTCCCTAGCCTTAGGGTAGGGGAGCCCTAGCCTTAGCCTAAGCCTAGGGGTGCCCTAGCCTAAGCCTAGGGGGCCCTAGCCTAAGCCTAGGGGTGCCGTAGCCTAAGCCTAGGGGTGCCGTAGCCTAAGCCTAGGGGTGCCGTAGCCTAAGCCTAGGAGTGCCCTAGCCTTAGGCTAGGGGAGCCCTAGCCTTAACCCAAGCCTAGGGGTGCCCTAGCCTAAACCTGAGGTGCTCTAGCCTAAGCCTAAGGGTAACCTAGCCTTAGGTTAGGGGAGCCCTAGCCTTAGCTTAAGCCTAAGGGTGCCCTAGCCTAAGCCTAGGGGTACCCTAGCCTAAGCCTAGGGGTGCCCTAGCCTTAGGCTAGGGGAGCCCTAGCCTTAGCTTAAGCCTAGGGGTGCCCTAGCCTAAGCCTATGGGTGCCCTAGCCTAAGCCTAGGGGTGCCCTAGCCTAAGTCTAGGGGTGCCGTACCCTAAGCCTAGGGGTGCCCTAGCCTAAGCCTAGGGGTGCTCTAGCCTTAGGCTAGGGGAGCCCTAGCCTTAGCCTAAGCCTAGGGGTGCCCTAGCCTAAGCTTAGGGGGGCCCTAGCCTAAGCCTAGGGGTGCCCTAGCCTAAGCCTAGGGATGCCCTAGCCTTAGGCTATGGGAGCTCTAGCCTTAGCCTAAGCCTAGGAGTGCCCTAGCCTAAGCTTAGGGGTGCCCTATCCTAAGCCTAGGGGTGCCCTAGCCTTAGGCTAAGGGAGCCGTAGCCTTAGCTTAAGCCTAGGGGTGCCCTAGCCTAAGCCTATGGGTGCCCTAGCCTAAGCCTAGGGGTGCCCTAGCCTAAGTCTAGGGGTGCCGTACCCTAAGCCTAGGGGTGCCCTAGCCTAAGCCTAGGGGTGCTCTAGCCTTAGGCTAGGGGAGCCCTAGCCTTAGCCTAAGCCTAGGGGTGCCCTAGCCTAAGCTTAGGGGGTCCCTAGCCTAAGCCTAAGGGTGCACTAGCCTAATCCTAGGGATGCCCTAGCCTTGGGCTAGGGGAGCCCTAGCCTTAGCCTAAGCCTAGGGGTGCCCTAGCCTAAGCGTAGAGGTGCCCTAGTCTTAGGCTAGGGGAGCTCTAGCCTTAGCCTAAGCCTAGGGGTGCCCTACCTAAGCCTAGGGGTGCCCTAGCTGAAGCCTAGGGGTGCCCTAGCCTTAGCCTAAGCTAGGGGTGCCCTAGGCTAAGCCTAGGAGTGCCCTACCCTTAGGCTATGGGAGCCCTAGCCTTAGCCTAATCCTAGGGGTGCCCTAACCTAAGCCTAGGTGTGCCCTAGCCTAAGCCAAGGGGTGCCCTAGCCTAAGCCTAGGGGTGCCCTAGCCTTGGGCTATGGGAGCCTTAGCCTTAGCCTAATCCTAGGTGTGCCCTAGCCTAAGCCTAGGGTTTCCCTAGCCTTAGGATAGTGGTGCCCTAGCCTTAGTCTAGGGGAGCCCTAGCCTTAGCCTAAGCCTAGGGGTACCCTAGCCTAAGCCTAGGGGTGCCCTAGCCTAAGCCTAGGGGTGCCCTAGCCTAAGCCAAGGGTGCCCTAGCCTTGGGCTATGGGAGCCCTAGCCTTAGCCTAAGCCTAGGGGTGCCCTAGCCTAAGCCAAGGGTGACCTAGCCTTAGGCTAGGGGTGCCTTAGCCTTAGGCTAGGGGAGCCCTAACCTTAACCTCAGCCTAGGGGTGCCCTAGGCTAAGCCTTGGGGTGCCCTAGCCTAAGCCTAGGGGTGCCCTAGCCTGAGCCTAGGGGTGTCCTAGCCTTAGACAAGGGGAGCCCTAACCTTAACCTCAGCCTAGGGGTGCCCTAGCCTAAGCCTAGGGGTGCCCTAGCCTAAGCCTAGGGAAGCCCTATCCTTAGGCTAGGGGAGCCCTACCTTAGCCTAAGCCTAGGGGTGCCCTAGCCTAAGCCTAGGGGTGGCCTAGCCTAAGCCTAGGGGTGCCCTAGCCTAAGCCTAGAGGTGCCCTAGCCTTAGGCTAGGGGAGCTCTAGCCTTAGCCTAAGCCTAGGGGTGCCCTAGCTTAAGCCTAGGGGTGCCCTAGCCTAAGCCTAGGGGTGCCCTAGCCTTAGGCTAGTCCAGCCGTAACCTTAGTCTAAGACTAGGGGTGCCCTAGCCTAAGCCTAGAGGTGCCATAGTCTTAGGCTAGGGGAGCCCTAGCTTTAGCCTATGCCTATGGGTGCCCTAGCCTAAGCCTAGGGGTGCCTTAGCCTAAGCCTAGGGGTGCCCTAGCCTAAGCCTAGGGGAGCCCTAGCCTTAGGCTAGTCGAGCCATAGCCTTAGTCTAAGCCTAGGGGTGCCCTAGCCTAAGCCTATGGGTACCCAAGCTTAAGCCTAGGGGTGTCCTAGCCTTGTGCTAGGGGAGCCCTACCCGTAGCCTAAGCCTAGGGATTCCCTAGCCTAAGCCTAGGGGTGCCCTAGCCTAAGCCTAGGGTTGCCCTAGTCTTAGGCTCGTCGAGCCAGAGCTTAGGCTAAGCCTAGGGGTGCCTTAGCCTAAGCCTAGGGGTGCCGTACCCTAAGCCTAGGGGTGCCCTAACCTTAGGCTAGGGGATCCCTAGCCTTAGGCTAATACTAGGGGTGCCCTAGCCTAAGCCTAGGGGTGCCGTAGCCTAAGCCTAGGGGTGCCCTAGCCTAAGCCTAGGGGTGCCTTGCCTTATGCTAGGGGAGCCCTAGCCTTAGCCCAAGCCTAGGGGTGCCGTAGCCTAAGGCTAGTGGAGCCCTAGCCTTAGCTTAAGCCTAGGGGTGCCCTAGCCTAATCCTCTGGGTGCCGTATCCTAAGCCTAGGGGTGCCCTAGCCTAAGTCTAGGGGTGCCGTAGCCTAAGCCTAGGGGTGCCCTAGCCTAAGCCTAGGGATGCCCAAGCCTTAGGCTATGGGAGCTCTAGCCTTAGCCTAAGCCTAGGGTTGCCCTAGCCTAAGCTTAGGGGTGCCCTATCCTAAGCCTAGGGGTGCCCTAGCCTTAGCCTAAGCTAGGGGTGCCCTAGGCTAAGCCTAGGGGTGCCCTACCCTTAGGCTATGGGAACCCTAGCCTTAACCTAAGCCTAGGGGTGCCCTAGCCTAAGCCTAGGGGTGCCCTAGCCTAAGCCTAGGGGTGCCCTAGCCTAAGCCTAGGGGTGCCCTAGCCTTGGGCTATGGGAGCCCTAGCCTTAGCCTAAGCCTAGGTGTGCCCTAGCCTAAGCCTAGGGGTTCCCTAGCCTTAGGCTAGGGGTGCCCTAGCCTTATTCTAGGGGAGCCCTAGCCTTAGCCTACGCCTAGGGGTACCCTAGCCTAAGCCTAGGGGTGCCCAAGCCTAAAACTAGGGATGCCCTAGCCTTAGGCTATGGGAGCCCTAGCCTTAGCCTAAGCCTAGGGGTGCCCTAGCGTAAGCCTAGGGGTGCCCTAGCCTAAGCCTACGGGTGCCATAGCCTTGGGCTATGGAAGCCCTAGCCTTAGCCTAAGCCTAGTTCTGCCCTAGCCTAAGCCTAGGGGTGCCCTAACCTTAGGTTTGGGGTGCCCTAGCCTTAGGCTAGGGGAGCCCTAGCCTTAGCCTAAGCCTAGGGGTACCCTAGCCTAAGCCTAGGGGTGCCCTATCCTAAGCCTAGGGGTGTCCTAGCCTTAGGCTAGGGGAGCCCTAAGCTAAACCTAAGCCTAGGGGTGCGCTAGCCTAAGCCTAGGGGTGCCATAGCATAAGCCTAGAGGTGCCCTAGTATTAGGCTAGGGGAGCTCTAGCCTTAGCCTAAGCCTAGGGGTGCCCTAGCCTAAGCCTAGGGGTGCCCTAGCCTTAGCCTAAGCTAGGGGTGCCCTAGGCTAAGCCTAGGGGTGCCCTAGCCTTAGGCTATGTGAGCCCTAGCCTTAGCTTAAGACTAGGGGTGCCCTAGCCTAAGCCTAGGGGTGCCCTAGCCTAAGCTTAGTGGTGCCCTAGCCTTAGGCTAGGGGAGCCCTAGCCTTAGCATAAGCTAGGGGTACCCTAGCCTAAGCCTAGGGGTGCCCTAGCCTAAGCTTAGGAGTGTCCTAGCCTTAGGCTAGGGGAGCCCTAACCTTAACCTCAGCCTAGTGGTGCCATACCCTAAGCGTAGGGGTGCCCTAGCCTAAGCCTAGGGATGCCCTATCCTTAGGCTAGGGGAGCACTAGCCTTAGCCTAAGCCTAGGGGTGCCCAACTTAAGCCTAGGGGTGCCCTAGCCTAAGCCTAGGGGTGCCCTAGCCTTAGGCTAGTCGAGCCGTAGCCTTAGTCTAAGCCTAGGGGTGCCCTTGCCTAAGCCTCAAAGTGCCCTAGTCTTAGGCTAGGGGAGTCCTAGCCTTAGCCTAAGCCTTGGGGTCCCCTAGCCTAAGCCTAGGTGTGCCCTAGCCTTAGGCTAGTTGAGCCATAGCCTTAGTCTAAGCCTAGGGGTGCCCTAGCCTAAGCTTATGGGTGCCCTAGCTTAAGCCTAGGGGTGTCCTAGCCTTGTGCTAGGGGAACCCTAGCCGTAGCCTAAGCCTAGGGATGCCCTAGCCTAAGCCTAGGGGTGCCCTAGCCTAAGCCTAGGGTTGCCCTAGCCTTAGGCTAGTCGAGCCGGAGCCTTAGGCTAAGCCTAGGGGTGCCCTGGCCTAAGCATAGAGGTACCCTAGCCTAAGCCTAGGGGTGCCGTAGCCTAAGCCTAGGGGTGCCCTAGCCTAAGCCTAGGGGTGCCCTAGCCTTATGCTAGGGGAGCCCTAGCCTTAGCCCAAGCCTAAGGGTGCCCTAGCCTAAGCCTAGGGGTGCCCTAGCCTAAGGGTAGGGGTTCCCTAGCCTTAGGCTAGGGGATCCCTAGCATTAGCTTAAGCCTAGGGGTGCCCTAGCCTAAGCCTAGAGGTGCCCAAGCCTTAGGGTAGGGGAGCTCTAGCCTTAGCCTAAGCCTAGGGGTGCCCTAGCCTAAGCCAAGGGGTGCCCGAGGCTTAGGCTAGTCGAGCCGTAGCCTTAGTTTAAGCCTAGGGGTGCCCTAGCCTAAGCCTAGAGGTGCCCTAGCCTTAGGTTAGGGGAGCCCTAGCCATAGCCTAAGCCTAGGGGTGCCCTTGCCTAAGCCTAGGGGAGCCCTAGCCTTAGGCTAGTGGTGCCCTAGCCTTGGGCTATGGGAGCCCTAGCCTTAGCCTAAGCCTAGGGGTGCCCTAGCCTAAGCCTAGGGGTGCCCTAGCCTTACGCTAAGGGTGCCCTAGCCTTAGGCTAGGGGAGCCCTAGCCTTAGCATAAGCTAGGGGTACCCTAGCCTAAGCCTAGGGGTGCCCTAGCCTAAGCCTAGGGGTGTCCTAGCCTTAGGCTAGGGGAGCCATAACCTTAACCTCAGCCTAGTGGTGCCCTAGCCTAAGCGTAGGGGTGCCCTAGCCTAAGCCTAGGGATGCCCTGTCCTTAGGCTAGGGGAGCACTAGCCTTAGCCTAAGCCTAGGGGTGCCCAACTTAAGCCTAGGGGTGCCCTAGCCTAAGCCTAGGGGTGCCCTAGCCTAACCCTAGAGGTGCCCTAGCCTTAGGCTAGGGGAGCTCTAGCCTTAGCCTAAGCCTAGGTGTGCCCTAGCCTAAGCTAGGGGTGCCCTAGCCTAAGCCTAGGGGTGCCCTAGCCTTAGGCTAGTCGAGCCGTAGCCTTAGTCTAAGCCTAGGGTTGCCCTTGCCTAAGCCTCGAGGTGACCTAGTCTTAGGCTAGGGGAGTCCTAGCCTTAGCCTAAGCCTAGTGGTGCCCTAGCCTAAGCCTAGGTGTGCCCTAGCCTTAGGCTAGTCGAGCCATAGCCTTAGTCTAAGCATAGGGGTGCCCTAGCCTAAGCCTATAGGTGCCCTAGCTTAAGCCTAGGGGTGTCCTAGCCTTGTGCTAGGGGAACCCTAGCCGTAGCCTAAGCCTAGGGATGCCCTAGCCTAAGCCTAGGGGTGCCCTAGCCTAAGCCTAGGGTTGCCCTAGCCTTAGGCTAGTCGAGCCGGAGCCTTAGGCTAAGCCTAGGGGTGCCCTGGCCTAAGCCTAGGGGTACCATAGCCTAAGCCTAGGGGTGCCGTAGCCTAAGCCTAGGGGTGCCCTAGCCTAAACCTAGGGGTGCCCTAGCCTTATGCTAGGGGAGCCCTAGCCTTAGCCCAAGGCTAGGGGTGCCCTAGCCTAAGCCTAGGGGTGCCCTAGCCTAAGGGGAGAGGTTCCCTAACCTTTGGCTAGGGGAGCCCTAGCCTTAGCTTAAGCCTAGGGGTGCCCTAGCGTAAGCCTACGGGTGCCCTAGCCTAAGCTTATGGATGCCCTAGCCTAAGCCTAGAGGTGCCAAAGCCTTAGGGTAGGGGAGCTCTAACCTTAGCCTAAGCCTAGGGGTGCCCTAGCCTAAGCCAAGGGGTGCCCGAGCCTTAGGCTAGTCGAGCCGTAGCCTTAGTTTAAGCCTAGGGGTGCCCTAGCCTAAGCCTACAGGTGCCCTAGCCTTAGGTTAGGGGAGCCCTAGCCATAGCCTAAGCCTAGGGGTGCCCTTGCCTAAGCCTAGGGGAGCCCTAGCCTTAGGCTAGGGGAGCCCTAGCCCTAGCCCAAGGCTAGGGGTGCCCTAGCCTAAGACTTGGGGTGCCCTAGCCTAAGGGTAGGGGTTCCCTAGCCTTAGGGTAGGGGAGCCCTAGCCTTAGCCTAAGCCTAGTGGTGCCCTAGCCTAAGCCTAGGGGGCCCTAGCCTAAGACTAGGGGTGCCGTAGCCTAAGCCTAGGGGTGCCGTAGCCTAAGCCTAGGGGTGCCCTAGCCTAAGCCTAGGCGTGCCCTAGCCTTAGGCTAGGGGAGCCCTAGCCTTAGCCCAAGCCTAGGGGTGCCCTAGCCTAAGCCTGGGGTGCTCTAGCCTAAGCCTAAGGGTGCCCTAGCCTTAGGTTAGGGGAGCCCTAGCCTTAGCTTAAGCCTAGGGGTGCCCTACCCTAAGCCTAGGGGTACCCTAGCCTAAGCCTAGGGGTGCCCTAGCCTTAGGCTAGGGGAGCCCTAGCCTTAGCTTAAGCCTATGTGCCCTAGCCTAAGCCTATGGGTGCCCTAGCCTAAGCCTAGGGGTGCCCTAGCCTAAGCATAGGGGTGCCCTAGCCTTAGGCTAGGGGAGCCCTAGCCTTAGCCTAAGCCTAGGGGTGCCCTAGCCTAAGCTTAGGGGGGCCCTAGCCTAAGCCAAGGGGTGCCCTAGCCTAAGCCTAGGGATGCCCTAGCCTTAGACTATGGGAGCTCTAGCCTTAGCCTAAGCCTAGGAGTGCCCTAGCAAAAGCTTAGGGGTGCCCTATCCTAAGACTAGGGGTGTCGTAGCCTTAGGCTAGGGGAGCCCTAAGCTTAACCTAAGCCTAGAGGTGCCCTAGCCTAAGCCTAGGGGTGCACTAGCCTAAGCCTAGGGATGCCCTAGCTTGGGCTAGGGGAGCCCTAGCTTTAGCCTAAGCCTAGGGGTGCCCTAGCCTAAGTGTAGAGGTGCCCTAGTCTTAGGCTTGGGGAGCTCTAGCCTTAGCCTAAGCCTAGGGATGCCCTAGCCTAAGCCTAGGGGTGCCCTAGCTGAAGCCTAGGGGTGCCCTAGCCTTAGCCTAAGCTAGGGGTGCCCTAGGCTAAGCCTAGGGGTGCCCTACCCTTAGGCTATGGGAGACCTAGCCTTAGCCTAAGCCTAGGCGTGCCCTAGCCTAAGCCTAGGGGTGCCCTAGCTTAAGCCTAGGGGTGCCCTAGCCTAAGCCTAGGTGTGCCCTAGCCTTGGGCTATGGGAGCCCTAGCCTTAGCCTAATCTTAGGTGTGCCCTAGCCTAAGCCTAGGGTTTCCCTAGCCTTAGGATAGTGGTGCCCTAGCCTTAGTCTAGGGGAACCCTAGCCTTAGCCTTAGCCTAGGGGTACCCTAGCCTAAGCCTAGGGGTGCCCTAGCCTAAGCCTAGGGGTGCCCTAACCTAAGCCAAGGGTGCCCTAGCCTTGGGCTATGGGAGCCCTAGCCTTAGCCTAAGCCTAGGGGTGCCCTAGCCTAAGCCTAGGGGTGACCTAGCCTTAGGCTAGGGGTGCCCTAGCCTTAGGCTAGGGGAGCCATAACCTTAACCTCAGCCTAGGGGTGCCCTAGCCTAAGCCTAGGGGTGCCCTAGCCTAAGCCTAGGGGTGCCCTAGCCTAAGCCTAGGGGTGTCCAAGCCTTAGGCAAGGGGAGCCCTAACCTTAACCTCAGCCTAGGGGTGCCCTAGCCTAAGCCTAGGGGTGCCCTAGCCTAAGCCTAGGGAAGCCCTATCCTTAGGCTAGGGGAGCCCTACCTTAGCCTAAGCCTAGGGGTGCCCTAGCCTAAGCCTAGGGGTGGCCTAGCCTAAGCCTAGGGGTGCCCTAACCTTAGGCTAGGGGATCCCTAGCCTTAGGCTAATTCTAGGGGTGCCCTAGCCTAAGCTTAGGGGTGCCCTAGACTAAGCCTAGGGGTGCCCTAGCCTTAGGATAGGGGAGCCCTAGCCTTAGCCCAAGCTGAGGGGTGCCTTGCCTAAGCCTAGGTGTGCCCTAGCCTAAGCCTAGGGGTGCCGTAGCCTAAGCCTAGGGGTGCCCTAGCCTAAGCCTAGGGGTGCCCTAGCCATAGGCTAGGGGTGCCCTAGCCTTAGGCTAGGGGAGCCTTAGCCTTAGCCTAAGCCTAGGGGTACCCTTGCCTAAGCCTAGGGGTGCCCTAGCCTAAGCCTAGGGGTGTCCTAGCCTTAGGCTAGGGGAGCCCTAACCTTAACCTAAGCCTAGAGGTGCCCTAGCCTAAGCCTAGGGGTGCCGTGGCCTAAGCCTAGGGGTGCCCTATCCTTAGCCTAGAGGTGCCCTAGCCTTAGGCTAGTCGAGCCGTAGCCTTAGTCTAAGCCTAGGGGTGCCCTAGCCTAAGCCTAGAGGTGCCCTAGCCTTAGGCTAGGGGAGCCCTAGCCTTAGCCTAAGCCTAGGAGTGCCCTAGCCTAAGCCTAAGGGTGCCCTAGCCATAGGCTAGTCGAGCCATAATCCTTAGTCTAAGCCTACGGGTGCCCTAGCCTAAGCCTATGGGTGCCCTCGCTTAAGCCTAGGGGTGCCCTAACCTTAGGCTAGGTGATCCCTAGCCTTAGGCTAATTCTAGGGGTGCCCTAGCCTAAGCCTTGGGGTGCCCTAGCCTAAGCCTAGGGGTGCCCTACCCTAAGCCTAGGGGTGCCGTAGACTAAGCCTAGGGGTGCCCTAGCCTAAGCCTAGGGGTGCCCTCACCTTAGGCTAGGGGAGCCCTAGCTTTAGCCCAAGCCTAGGGGTGCCCTATTCTAAGCCTAGGTGTACCCTAGCCTAAGCCTAGGTGTGCCCTAGCCTAAGCCTAGGGGTGCCCTAGCCTAACCCTAGGGGTTCGCAAGCCTTAGGCTAGGGAAACCCTAGCCTTAGCTTAAACCTAGGGGTGCCCAAGCCTAAGCCTAGGGGTGCCCTATCCTAAGCCTAGGGGTGCCCTAGCCTTAGGCTAGGGGAGCCATAGCCTTAGCCTAAGCCTAGGGGTGCCCTGGCCTAAGCGTAGGGGTGCCCTAGCCTTAGGCTCGGGGAGCCCTAGCCTAAGCATAAACCTATTGGTGCCCTAGCCTAAGCCAAGGGGTGCCCTAGCCTAAGCCTAGGGGTGCCCTAGCCTTAGGCTACGGGAGCCCTAGCCTTAGCCTAAGCCTAGGGGTGCCCTAGCCTAAGCCTAGGGGTGCCCTCGCCCAAGGCTAGGGGTGCCCTAGCCTAAGTCTAGGGGTGCCCTAGCCTAAGCCTAGGGATGCCCTAGCCTTAGGCTAGGGGAGCCCTAGCTTTAGCCTAAGCCTAGGGGTTCCCTACCCTAAGCCTAGGGGTGCCCTAGCCTAAGCCTAGGGGTGTCCTAGCCTAAGCCTAGAGGTGCCCTAGCCTAAGCCTAGGGGTGCCCTAGCCTAAGCCTAGCGTTCCCCTAGCCTAAGCCTAGGGGTGCCCTAACCTTAGGCTAGGGGATCCATAGCCTTAGGCTAATTCTAGGGGTACCTTAGCCTAAACCTAGGGGTGCCCTAGAATTGGGCTAGGGGAGCCCTAGCCTTAGCCTAAGCCTAGGGGATACCTAGCCTAAGCCTAGGGGTGACATAGCCTAAGCCTAGGGGTGCCCTAGCCTAAGCCTTGGAGTGCCGAATCCTAAGCCTAGGGGTGCCCTAACCTTAGGCTTGGGGAGCCCTAGCCTTAGCCTAAGCCTAGGGGTGTCCTACCCTAAGCCTAGGTGTGCTCTAGCCTAAGCGTAGGGGTTCCCTAGCTTTAGGCTAGGGAAGCCCTACCCTTAGCCTAAGATTTGGGGTGCCCTAGCCTAAGCCTAGGGGTGCCATAGCCTAAGCATAGGGGTGCCCTAGCCTTAGGTTAGGGGAGCCCTAGCCTTAGCTTAAGCCGAGGAGTGCCCTAGCCTAAGCCTAGGTGTGCCCTAGCCTAAGCCTAGGGGTGCCCTAGCCTTAGGCTAGGGGAGCCCTAGCCTTAGCCTAAGCCTAGGGGTGCCCTAGCCTAAGCCTTAGGGTTTCCTAACTAAGCCTAGGGGTGCCCTAGCCTTAGGCTAGGGGAGCCCTAGCCTTAGCCTAAGCCTAGGCGTGCCCTAGCCTAAGCTTAGGGGAGCCCTAGCCTAAGCCTAGGGGTGCCCTAGCCTTAGGCTCGGGGAGCCCAAGCCTTATCCTAAGCCTTGGGGTGCCCTAGCCCAAGCCTAGGGGTGCCCTAGCCTAAGCCTAGGGGTGACCTTGCCAAAGCCTAGGGGTACGATAGCCTAAGCCTAGGGGTGCCCAAGCCTAAGCCTAAGGGTGCCCTAGCCTTAGGCTAGGGGAGCCCTAGCCTAAGCATAAACCTATTGGTGCAATAGCCTAAGCCTAGGGGTGCCCTAGCCTAAGCCTAGGGGTGCCCTAGCCTTAGGTTAGGGGAGCCCTAGCCTTAGCCTAAGCCTAGGGGTACCCTAGCCTAAGCCTAGGGGTGCCCTCGCCTAAGCCTAGGGGTGCC
The DNA here is from genome assembly GCF_050624435.1 of Tenrec ecaudatus. NCBI lineage: Eukaryota > Metazoa > Chordata > Mammalia > Afrosoricida > Tenrecidae > Tenrec > Tenrec ecaudatus. Next base: position 1,965,290 of record NW_027459462.1, read on the forward strand.
CTAGCCTAAGTCTAGGGGTGCCCTAGCCTAAGCCTAGGGATGCCCTAGCCTTAGTCTAGGGGAGCCCTAGCCTTAGCCTAAGCCTAGGGGTTCCCTAGCCTAAGCATAGGGGTGCCACAGCCTAAGCCTAGGGGTGCCCAAGCCTAAGCCTTGGGGTGCCCTATCCTAAGCCTAGGGGTGCCCTAGCCTTAGGCTAGGGGAGCCCTAGCCTTATACTAAGCCTAGGGGTGCCCTAGCCTAAGCATAGGGGTGCCATAGCCTAAGCCTAGGGGTACCCAAGCCTAAGACTAAGGGTGCCCTAGCCTTAGGTTAGGGGAACCCAGGCTAAGCCTAAGCATAGTGGTGCCCTAGCCTAAGCCTAGGGTGCCCTAGCCTAAGCCTAGGGGTGTCCAAGCCTTAGGCTAGGGGAGCCTAGACCTTAAACTAAGCCTAGGGGTGCCCTATCGTAAGCCTAGGGGTGCCCTAGCCTTAGGCTAGGGGAGCCCTAGCCTTAGCCTAAGCCTAGGGGTGCCCTAGCCTTAGGCTAGGGGAGCCCTAGCCTTAACCTAAGCATAGGGGTGCCCTAGCCTACGCCTAGGGGTGCCCTATCGTAAGCCAAGGGGTGCCATAGCCTTAGGCTATGGGAAACCTAGCCTTAGCCTAAGCCTAGGGGTGCCCTAGCCTATTCCTAGGGGTGCCCTAGCCTAAGCTTAGGTGTGCCCTAGCCTAAGCCTAGGGTTACCTAGCCTAAGCCTAGGCGTGCCCTAGCCATAGGCTAGGGGAGCCCTAGCCTTAGCCTAAGCCTAGGGGTGCCCTAGCCTAAGCCTAGGAGTACCCTTCCTTAAGCCTAGGGGTGCCCTAGCCTAAGCCTAGGGGTGCCCTAGCCTAAGCCTATGGGTGTCCTAGCCTTAGGCTAGGGGACCCCTAAGCTTAACCTAAGTCTAGGGGTTCCCTAGCCTAAGCCTTGGGGTGCCCTAGCCTAAGCCTAGGGATGCCATAGCCTTAGGCTAGGGGAGCTCTAGCGTTAGCCTAAGCCTAGGGGTGCCCTAGCCCAAGTATAGGGGTGCCCTTGCCTAAGCCTAGGGGTGCCCTAGCCTTAGCCTTAGCTAGGGGTACGCTAGGCCAAGCCTAGGGGTGCCCTAGCCTTAGGCTATGGGAGCCCTAGCCCTAGCCTAAGCCTAGGGGTGCCCTAGCCTAAGCCTAGGGGTGCCCTAGCCTAAGCCTAGGGGTGCCCTAGCCTTCGGTTATGGGAGCCCTAGCCTTAGCCTAAGCCTAAGGGTGCCCTAGCCTAAGCCTAAGAGTGCCCTAGCCTAAGCCTAGGGGTGCCCAAGCCTTGGGGTAGGGGAGCCCTAGCCTTAGCCTAAGCCTAGGGGTGCCCTTGCCTAAGCCAAGTGGTCCCCTATCCTAAACCAAGGGGTGCCCTTGCCTAAGCCTAGGGGTGCCCTAGTCTAAGACTAGGGGTGCCGTAACATAAGCCTAGGGGTGCCCTAGCCTAAGCCTAGGGGTGCCCTAGCCTTAGGCTAGGGGAGCCCTAACCTTAGTCCAAGCCTAGGGGTGCCCTAGCCTAAGCCTTAGGGTGCCCTAGCCTAAGGGTAGGGGTTCCCTAGCCTTAGGCTAGGGGAGACCTAGCCTTAGCTTAAGCCTAGGGGTGCCCTAGCCTAAGCCTGGGGTGCCCTAGCCTAAGCCTAGGGGTGCCCTAGCCTTAGGTTAGGGGAGACCTAGCCTTAGCTTAAGCCTAGGTGTGCCCTAGCGTAAGCCTAGGGGTGCCCTAGCCTAACCCTAGGGGTTCGCTAGCCTTAGGCTAGGGAAACACTAGCCTTAGCCTAAGCCTAGGGGTGCCCTAGACTAAGCCTATGGGTGTCCAAGCCTACGCCTAGGGGTGCCCTAGCCTAAGCCTAGTGGTGCCGTAGCTTAAGCCTAGGGGTGCCCTAGCCTAAGCCTGGTGTGCCCAAGCCTAAGCCTAGGGGTGCCCTAGCCTTAGGTTATGGGAGCCATAGCCTTAGCTTAAGACTAGGGGTGCCCTAGCCTAAGCCTATGGGTGCCTTAGCCTAAGCCTAGAGGTGCCCTAGCCTAAGCCTAGGGGTGCCGTGGCCTAAGCCTAGGGGTGCCCTAGCCTAAGCCTAGAGGTGCCCTAGCCTAAGGGTAGGGGTTCCCTAGCCTTAGGCTAGGGGAGCCCAAGCCTTAGCTTAAGCCTAGGGGTGCCCCAGCCTAAGCCTGGGGTGCCCTAGACTAAGCCTAGGGGTGCCCTAGCCTTAGGTTATGGGAGCCCTAGCCTTAGCTTAACCTTAGGGGGGCCCTAGCCTAAGCCTAGGGGTGCCCTAGCCTAAGCCTAGGGGTGCCCTAGCCTAAGCTTAGGGGTGCCATAGCCTAAGACTAGGTGTGCCCAAGCCTAAGCCTAAGGGTGCCCTAGTCTTAGGCCATGGGAGCCCTAGCCTAAGCCTAAGGGTGCCCTAGCCTTTGGCCATGGGAGCCATAGCCTAAACCTAGGGGTGCCCTAGCCTAAGCCCAAGGGTGCCCTAGCTGAAGCCTAGGGGTGCCCTAGCCTTAGCCTAAGCTAGGGGTGCTCTAGCCTAAGCCTAGGGGTGCCCTAGAATAAGCCTAGGGGTGCCGTAGCCTAAGCCTAGGGGTGCCCTAGCCTAAGCCTAGGGGTGCCCTAGCCTTAGGCTAGTCGACCCGGAGCCTTAGCCTAAGCCTAGGGGTGCCCTAACCTAAGCCTAGGGGTACCCTAGCCTAAGCCTAGGGGTGCCCTAACCTTAGGCTAGGGGATCCCTAGCCTTAGGCTAATTCTAGGGGTGCCCTAGCCTAAGCCTAGGGGTGCCCTAGCCTAAGACTAGGGGTGCCCTAACCTAAGCCTAGGGGTGCTGTAAACTAAGCCTAGGGGTGCTCTAGGCTAAGCCTAGGGGTGCCCTCGCCTTAGGCTAGGGGAGCCCTAGCCTTAGCCCAAACCTAGGGGTGCCCTATTCTAAGCCTAGGTGTACCCTAGCCTAAGCCTTGGTGTGCCCTAGCCTAAGCCTAGGGGTGCCCTAGCCTAACCCTAGGGGTTCTCTAGCCTTAGGCTAGGGAAACCCTAGCCTTAGCCTAAACCTAGGGGTGCCCTAGCCTAAGCCTAGGGGTGCCCTAGCCTTAGGCTAGTCGACCCGGAGCCTTAGCCTAAGCCTAGGGGTGCCCTAACCTAAGCCTAGGGGTACCCTAGCCTAAGCCTAGGGGTGCCCTAACCTTAGGCTAGGGGATCCCTAGCCTTAGGCTAATTCTAGGGGTGCCCTAGCCTAAGCCTAGGGGTGCCCTAGCCTAAGACTAGGGGTGCCCTAACCTAAGCCTAGGGGTGCTGTAGACTAAGCCTAGGGGTGCTCTAGGCTAAGCCTAGGGGTGCCCTCGCCTTAGGCTAGGGGAGCCCTAGCCTTAGCCCAAACCTAGGGGTGCCCTATTCTAAGCCTAGGTGTACCCTAGCCTAAGCCTTGGTGTGCCCTAGCCTAAGCCTAGGGGTGCCCTAGCCTAACCCTAGGGGTTCTCTAGCCTTAGGCTAGGGAAACCCTAGCCTTAGCCTAAACCTAGGGGTGCCCAAGCCTAAGCCTAGGGGTGCCATATCCTAAGCCTTGGGGTGCCCTAGCCTTAGACTAGGCAGCCCTAGCCTTAGCCTAAGCCTAGGGGTACCCTAGTCTAAGCCTAGGGGTGCCATAGCCTAAGCCTAGGGTGCCCAAGCCTAAGCCTAAGGGTGCCCTAGCCTTAGGTTAGGGGAACCCTAGCCTAAGGCTAAGCCTAGTGGTGCCCTAGCCTAAGCCTAGGGTGCCCTAGCCTAAGCCTAGGGGTGTCCAAGCCTTAGGCTAGGGGAGCCCTAGCCTTAACCTAAGCCTAGGGGTGCCCTATCGTAAGCATAGGGGTGCCCTAACCTTAGGCTAGGGAAGCCCTAGCCTTAGCCTAAGCCTAGGGGTGCCCAAGCCTTAGGCTAGGGGAATCCTAGCCTTAGCCTAAGCCTAGGGGTGCCCTAGCCTAAGCGTAGAGGTGCCCTAGTCTTAGGCTAGGGGAGCTCTAGCCTTAGCCTAAGCCTAGGGGTGCCCTACCTAAGCCTAGGGGTGCCCTAGCTGAAGCCTAGGGGTGCCCTAGCCTTAGCCTAAGCTAGGGGTGCCCTAGGCTAAGCCTAGGAGTGCCCTACCCTTAGGCTATGGGAGCCCTAGCCTTAGCCTAATCCTAGGGGTGCCCTAACCTAAGCCTAGGTGTGCCCTAGCCTAAGCCAAGGGGTGCCCTAGCCTAAGCCTAGGGGTGCCCTAGCCTTGGGCTATGGGAGCCTTAGCCTTAGCCTAATCCTAGGTGTGCCCTAGCCTAAGCCTAGGGTTTCCCTAGCCTTAGGATAGTGGTGCCCTAGCCTTAGTCTAGGGGAGCCCTAGCCTTAGCCTAAGCCTAGGGGTACCCTAGCCTAAGCCTAGGGGTGCCCTAGCCTAAGCCTAGGGGTGCCCTAGCCTAAGCCAAGGGTGCCCTAGCCTTGGGCTATGGGAGCCCTAGCCTTAGCCTAAGCCTAGGGGTGCCCTAGCCTAAGCCAAGGGTGACCTAGCCTTAGGCTAGGGGTGCCTTAGCCTTAGGCTAGGGGAGCCCTAACCTTAACCTCAGCCTAGGGGTGCCCTAGCCTAAGCCTTGGGGTGCCCTAGCCTAAGCCTAGGGGTGCCCTAGCCTAAGCCTAGGGGTGTCCTAGCCTTAGACAAGGGGAGCCCTAACCTTAACCTCAGCCTAGGGGTGCCCTAGCCTAAGCCTAGGGGTGCCCTAGCCTAAGCCTAGGGAAGCCCTATCCTTAGGCTAGGGGAGCCCTACCTTAGCCTAAGCCTAGGGGTGCCCTAGCCTAAGCCTAGGGGTGGCCTAGCCTAAGCCTAGGGGTGCCCTAGCCTAAGCCTAGAGGTGCCCTAGCCTTAGGCTAGGGGAGCTCTAGCCTTAGCCTAAGCCTAGGGGTGCCCTAGCTTAAGCCTAGGGGTGCCCTAGCCTAAGCCTAGGGGTGCCCTAGCCTTAGGCTAGTCGAGCCGTAACCTTAGTCTAAGACTAGGGGTGCCCTAGCCTAAGCCTAGAGGTGCCATAGTCTTAGGCTAGGGGAGCCCTAGCTTTAGCCTATGCCTATGGGTGCCCTAGCCTAAGCCTAGGGGTGCCTTAGCCTAAGCCTAGGGGTGCCCTAGCCTAAGCCTAGGGGAGCCCTAGCCTTAGGCTAGTCGAGCCATAGCCTTAGTCTAAGCCTAGGGGTGCCCTAGCCTAAGCCTATGGGTACCCAAGCTTAAGCCTAGGGGTGTCCTAGCCTTGTGCTAGGGGAGCCCTACCCGTAGCCTAAGCCTAGGGATTCCCTAGCCTAAGCCTAGGGGTGCCCTAGCCTAAGCCTAGGGTTGCCCTAGTCTTAGGCTCGTCGAGCCAGAGCTTAGGCTAAGCCTAGGGGTGCCTTAGCCTAAGCCTAGGGGTGCCGTACCCTAAGCCTAGGGGTGCCCTAACCTTAGGCTAGGGGATCCCTAGCCTTAGGCTAATACTAGGGGTGCCCTAGCCTAAGCCTAGGGGTGCCGTAGCCTAAGCCTAGGGGTGCCCTAGCCTAAGCCTAGGGGTGCCTTGCCTTATGCTAGGGGAGCCCTAGCCTTAGCCCAAGCCTAGGGGTGCCCTAGCCTAAGGCTAGTGGAGCCCTAGCCTAAGCCTAGGGGTGCCCTAGCCTAAGCCTAGGGGTGCCCTAGCTTAAGCCTAGGGGTGCCCTGCCTAAGCCTAGGGGTGCCCTAGCCTTGGGCTATGGGAGCCCTAGCCTTAGCCTAAGCCTAGGGGTGTCCTAGCCTAAGCCTAAGGGTGCCCTAGCCTAAGCCTAGGGGTGCCCAAGCCTTAGGCTAGGGGAGCCCTAGCCTTAGCCTAAGCCTAGGGGTGCCCTATCCTAAGCCTAGGGGTGCCCTTGCCTAAGCCTAGGGGTGCCCTAGCCTAAGCCTAGGGGTGCCGTAACCTAAGCCTAGGGGTGCCCTAGCCTAAGCCTTAGGGTGCCCTAGCCTAAGGGTAGAGGTTCCCTAGCCTTAGGCTAGGGGAACCCTAGCCTTAGCTTAAGCCTAGGGGTGCCCTAGCCTAAGCCTGGGGTGCCCTAGCCTAAGCCTAGGGGTGCCCTAGCCTTAGTTTAGGGGAGCCCTAGCCTTAGCTTAAGCCTAGTTGTGCCCTAGCCTAAGCCTAGGGGTGCCCTCGCTTAAGCCTAGGGGTGCCCTAACCTAAGCCTAGGGGTGCCGTAGACTAAGCCTAGGGGTGCCCTAGCCTAAGCCTAGGGGTGCCCTCGCCTTAGGCTAGGGGAGCCCTAGCCTTAGCCCAAGCCTAGGGGTGCCCTATTCTAAGCCTAGGTGTACCCTAGCCTAAGCCTAGGAGTGCCCTAGCATAAGCCTAGGGGTGCCCTAGCCTAACCCTAGGGGTTCGCGAGCCTTAGTCTAGGGAAACCCTAGACTTAGCCTAAACCTAGGGGTGCCCAAGCCTAAACCTAGGGGTGCCCTATCCTAAGCCTAGGGGTTCCCTAGCCTTAGGCTAGGCAGCCCTAGCCTTAGCCTAAGCCTAGGGGTACCCTAGCCTAAGCCTAGTGGTGCCCTAGCCTAAGCCTAGGGTGCCCTAGCCTAAGCCTAGGGGTGTCCAAGCCTTAGGCTAGGGGAGCCCTAGCCTTAACCTAAGCCTAGGGGTGCCCTATCGTAAGCCTAGGGGTGCCCTAGCCTTAGGCTAGGGGAGCCCTAGCCTTAGCCTAAGCCTAGGGGTGCCCAAGCCTTAGGCTAGGGGAGCCCTAGCCTTAACCTAAGCCTAGGGGTGCCCTAGCCTAAGCCTAGGGGTGCCCTATCGTAAGCCAAGGGGTGCCCTAGCCTTAGGCTATGGGAACCCTAGCCTTAGCCTAAGCCTTGGGGTGCCTAGCCTAAGCCTAGGGTTACCTAGCCTAAGCCTAGGCGTGCCCTAGCCATAGGCTATGGGAGCCCTAGCCTTAGCTTAAGCCTAGGGATGCCCTAGCCTAAGCCTAGGGGTGTCCTAGCCTTAGGCTAGGGGAGCCCTAAGCTTAACCTAAGTCTAGGGGTTCCCTAGCCTAAGCCTAGGGGTGCCCTAGCTAAGCCTAGGGATTCCCTAGCCTTAGGCTAGGGGAGCCCTAGCCTTAGCCTAAGCCTAGGGGTGCCCTGGCCTAAGCCTAGAGGTGCCCTATTCTTAGGCTAGGGGAGCTCTAGCGTTAGCCTAAGCGTAGGGGTGCCCTAGCCTAAGCCTAGGGGTGCCCTAGCCTAAGCCTAGGGGTGCCCTAGCCTTAGCCTAAGCTAGGGGTGCCCTAGGCCAAGCCTAGGGGTGCCCTAGCCTTAGGCTATGGGAGGCCTACCCTTAGCCTAAGCCTAGGGGTGCCCTAGCCTAAGCCTAGGGGTGCCCTAGCTTAAACCTAGGGGTGCCCTGCCTAAGCCTAGGGGTGCCCTAGCCTTGGGCTATGGGAGCCCTAGCCTTAGCCTAAGCCTAGGGGTGCCCTAGCCTAAGCCTAAGGGTGCCCTAGCCTAAGCCTAGGGGTGCCCAAGCCTTAGGCTAGGGAGCCCTAGCCTTAGCCTAAGCCTAGGGGTGCCCTATCCTAAGCCTAGGGGTGCCCTTGCCTAAGCCTAGGGGTGCCCTAGCCTAAGCCTAGGGGTGCCGTAACCTAAGCCTAGGGGTGCCCTAGGCTAAGCCTAGGGGTGCCCTAGCCTTACGCTAGGGGAGCCCTGGCCTTAGCCCAAGCCTAGGGGTGCCCTAGCCTAAGCCTTAGGGTGCCCTAGCCTAAGGGTAGGGGTTCCCTAGCCTTAGGCTAGGGGAACCCTAGCCTTAGCTTAAGCCTAGGGGTGCCCTAGCCTAAGCCTGGGGTGCCCTAGCCTAAGCCTAGGGGTGCCCTAGCCTTAGTTTAGGGTAGCCCTAGCCTTAGCTTAAGCCTAGTTGTGCCCTAGCCTAAGCCTAGGGGTGCCCTCGCTTAAGCCTAGGGGTGCCCTAACCTAAGCCTAGGGGTGCCGTAGACTAAGCCTAGGGGTGCCCTAGCCTAAGCCTAGGGGTGCCCTCGCCTTAGGCTAGGGGAGCCCTAGCCTTAGCCCAAGCCTAGGGGTGCCCTATTCTAAGCCTAGGTGTACCCTAGCCTAAGCCTAGGTGTGCCCTAGCCTAAGCCTAGGGGTGCCCTAGCCTAAACCTAGGGGTTCGCTAGCCTTAGGCTAGGGAAACCCTAGCCTTAGCCTAAACCTAGGGGTGCCCAAGCCTAAGCCTAGGGGTGCCCTAGCCTTAGGTTAGGGAAGCCCTAGCCTAAGCCTAAGCCTAGTGGTGCCCTAGCCTAAACCTAGGGTGCACTAGCCTAAGCCTTGGGGTGTCCAAGCCTTAGGTTAGGGGAGCCCTAGCCTAAGCCTATGCCTAGTGGTGCCCTAGCCTAAGCCTAGGGTGCCCTAGCCTAAGCCTAGGGGTGCCCTAGCCTAACCCTAGGGGTTCGCTAGCCTTAGGCTAGGGAAACCCTAGCCTTAGCCTAAACCTAGGGGTGCCCAAGCCTAAGCCTAGGGTAGCCCTATCCTAAGCCTAGGCGTGCCCTAGCCTTAGGCTAGGGGAGCCCTAGCCTTAGCCTAAGCCTAGGGGTGCCCTAGCCTAAGCCTAGGGGTGCCATAGCCTAAGCCTAGGGGTGCCCAAGCCTAAATCTAAGGGTGCCCTAGCCTTAGGTTAGGGGAGCCCTAACCTAAGCCCAAGCCTAGTGGTGCCCTAGCCTAAGCCTAGGGTGCCCTAGCCTAAGCCTAGGGGTGTCCAAGCTTTAGGTTAGGGGAGCCCTAGCCTAAGCCTAAGCCTAGTGGTGCCCTAGCCTAAGCCTAGGGTGCCCTAGCCTAAGCCTAGGGGTGTCCAAGCCTTAGGCTAGGGGAGCCCTAGCCTTAACCTAAGCCTAGGGGTGCCCTATCGTAAGCCTAGGGGTTCCCTAGCCTTAGGCTAGGGGAGCTCTAGCCTTAGCCTAAGCCTAGGGGTGCCCAAGCCTTAGGCTAGGGGAGCCTTAGTCTTAGCCCAAGCCTAGGGGTGCCCAAGCCTAAGCCTTAGGGTGCCCTAGCCTAAGGGTAGGGGTTCCCTAGCCTTAGGCTAGGGGAGCCATAGCCTTAGCTTAAGCCTAGTGGTGCCCTAGCCTAAGCCTGGGGTGCCCTAGCCTAAGCCTAGGGGTGCCCTAGCCTTAGGTTAGGGGAACCCTAGCCTTAGCTTAAGCCTAGGTGTGCCCTAGCCTAAGCCTAGGGGTGCCCTAGCCTAACCCTAGGGGTTCGCTAGCCTTAGGCTAGGGAAACACTAGCCTTAGCCTAAGCCTAGGGGTGCCCTAGCCTAAGCCTATGTGTGCCCAAGCCTAAGCCTAGGGGTGCCCTAGCCTAAGCCCAGGGGTGCCGTAGCTTAAGCCTAAGGGTGCCCTAGCCTAGGCCTGGGGTGCCCAAGCCTAAGCCTAGGGGTGCCCTAGCCTTAGGTTAGGGGAGCCCTAGCCTTAGCTTAAGACTAGGGGTGCCCTAGCCTAAGCCTAGGGGTGCCCTAGCCTAGCTTAGTGGTGCCCTAGCCTTAGCTTAAGCCTAGGTGTGCCCTAGCCTAAGCCTAGGGGTGCCCTAGCCTAACCCTAGGGGTTCGCTAGCCTTAGGCTAGGGAAACACTAGCCTTAGCCTAAGCCTAGGGGTGCCCTAGCTTAAGCCTAGGGGTACCCTAGCCTAAGCCTATGGGTTCCCTAGCCTAAGCCTAGGGGTGCCCTAGCCTAAGCCTAGGGGTGCCGTAGCCTAAGCCTAGGGGTGCCCTAGCCTAAGCCTAGGGGTGTCCTAGCCTTAGGTTAGGGGAGCCCTAGCCTTAGCATAAGCCTAGGGGTGCCCTAGCCTAAGCCTAGGGGAGCCCTAGCCTTAAATTAAGCCTAGGGGTGCCCTAGCCAAAGCCTATGGGAGCCCTAGCCTTAGTAAGCCTAGGGGTGCCCATACTAAGCCTAGGGGTGCCATAGCCTAAGCCTAGGGGTGCCCAAACCTAAGCCTAAGGGTGGACTAGCCTTAGGTCATGGGAGCCCTAGCCTAAGTCTAAGGGTGCCCTAGCCTAAGCCTTGGGGTGCCCAAGCCTTAGGCTAGGGGAGCCGTAGCCTTAGCCTAAGCCTAGGGGTGCCCTTGCCTAAGACTAGGGGTGCCCTAGCCTAAGCCTAGGGGTGCTGTAGCCTAAGCCTAGGGGTGCCCTAGCCTAAGCATAGGGGTGCCCTAGCCTTAGGCTAGGGGAGCCCTAGCCTTAGCCCAAGCCTAGGGGTGCCCTAGCCTAAGCCTTAGGGTGCCCAGGCCTAAGGGTAGGGGTTCCCTAGCCTTAGGCTAGGGGAGCCCTAGCCTTAGCTTAAGCCTAGGGGTGCCCTAACCTAAGCTTGTGGTGCCCTAGCGTAAGCCTAGGGGTGCCCTAGTCTTAGGTTAGGGGAGCCCTAGCCTTAGCTTAAGCCTAGGGGAGCCCTAGCCTAAGCCTAGGGGTGCCCTAGCCTAAGCCTAGGGGTGCCCTAGCCTTAGGCTAGGGGAGCCCTAGCCTTAGCTTAAGGCTAGGGGTGCCCTAGCCTAAGCCTATGGGAGCCCTAGCCTTAGCCTAAGCCTAGGGGTGCCCTAGCCTAAGCCTAGGGGTGCCCCAGCCTAAGCCTAGGGGTGCCCTAGCCTAAGCCTAGGGATGCCATAGCCTAAGCCTAGGGGTGCCCTAGCCTAAGCCTAGGGGTGCCCTAGCCTTAGCCCAAGCCTAGGGGTGCCCTAGCCTAAGCCTAGAGGTGCCCTAGCCTAAGGGTAGGGGTTCCCTAGCCTTAGGCTAGGGGAGCCCTAGCCTTAGCTTAAGCCTAGGGGTGCCCTAGCCTAAGCCTAGGGTTGCCGTAGCCTAAGCCTAGGGGTGCCCTAGCCTAAGCCGTGGGGTTCCCTAGCCTTAGGCTAGGGGAGACCTAGCCTTAGCCCAAGCCTAGGGGTGCCCTAGCCTAAGCGTAGGGGTGCCCTAGCCTAAGGGTAGGGGTTCCCTAGCCTTAGGCGAGGGGAGCCCTAGCCTTAGCTTAAGGCTAGGGGTGACCTATCCGAAGCCTGGGGTGCCCTAGCCTAAGCCTAGGGGTGCCCTAGCCTTAGGTTAGGGGAGCCCTAGCCTTAGCTTAAGCCTAGGTGTGCCCTAGCCTAAGCATAGGGGTGCCCTAGCCTAAACCTAGGGGTTCGCTAGCCTTAGGTTAGGGAAACCCTATCCTTAGCCTAAGCCTAGGAGTGCTCTAGCCTAAGCCTATGGGTGCCCAAGCCTAAGACTAGGGGTGCCCTAGCCTAAGCCTAGGGGTGCCGTAGCCTAAACGTAGGGGTGCCCTAGCTTAAGCCTAGGGGTGCCCTAGCCTTAGGCTAGGGGAGCCCTAGCCTTAGCCCAAGCCTATGGGTGCCCTATCCTAAGCCTAGGGGTGCCCTAGCCTAAGGGTAGGGGTTCCATAGCCTTAGACTAGGGGAGCCCTAGCCTTAGCTTAAGCCTAGGGGTGCCCTAACCAAAGCTTGGGGTGCCCTAGCCTAAGCCTAGGGGTGCCCTAGTCTTAGGTTAGGGGAGCCCTAGCCTTAGCTTAAGCCTAGGGGAGCCCTAGCTTAAGCCTAGGGGTGCCCTAGCCTAAACCTAGGGGTACCCTAGCCTTAGGCTAGGGGAGCCCTAGCCTTAGCTTAAGCCTAGGGGTGCCCTAGCCTAAGCCTATGGGAGCCCTAGCCTTAGCCTAAGCCTAGGGGTGCTCTAGCCTAAGCCTAGGGGTGCCCCAGCCTAAGCCTAGGGGTGCCCTAACCTAAGCCTAGGGATGCCATAGCCTAAGCCTAGGGGTGCCCTAGCCTAAGCCTAGGGGTGCCCTAGCCTTAGCCCAAGCCTAGGGGTGCCCTAGCCTAAGCCTAGAGGTGCCCTAGCCTAAGGGTTGGGGTTCCCTAGCCTTAGGCTAGGGGAGGCCTAGCCTTAGCTTAAGCCTAGGGGTGCCCTAGCCTAAGCCTAGGTTTGCCGTAGTCTAAGCCTAAGGGTGCCCTAGCCTAAGCCGTGGGGTTCCCTAGCCTTAGGCTAGGGGAGGCCTAGCCTTAGCCCAAGCCTAGGGGTGCCCTAGCCTAAGCGTAGGGGTTCCCTAGCCTAAGGGTAGGGGTTCCCTAGCCTTAGGCGAGGGGAGCCCTAACCTTAGCTTAAGGCTAGAGGTGACCTATCCGAAGCCTGGGGTGCCCTAGCCTAAGCCTAGGCGTGCCCTAGCCTAAGCCTAGGGGTACCCTACCCTTAGGCTAGGGGAGCTGTAGCCTTAGCCTAAGCTAGGGGTGCCCTAGCCTAAGCCTAGGGGTGCCCTAACCTAAGCCTAGGGGTGCCCTAGCCTTAGGCTAGGGGAGCGCTAGCCTTAGCCTAAGCCTAGGGGTGCCCTAGCCTAAGCCTAGGGGTGCCCAAACATTAGGCTGGGGTAGCCCTAGCCTTAGCCTAAGCCTAGGGGTGCCCTAGCCTAAGCCTAGGGGTGTCCAAGCCTAAACCTAGGGGTGCCCTTGCTTTAGGATAGGTGAGCCCTAGCCTTAGCCTAAGCCTAGGGGTGCCCTAGCCTAAGCCTAGGGGTGCCCAAACATTAGGCTAGGGTAGCCCTAGCCTTAGCCTAAGCCTAGGGGTGCCCTAGCATTAGGCTATGGGAGCCCTAGCCTTAGCCTAAGCCTAGGGGTGCCCCAGCCTAAGCCTAGAGTTACCTAGCCTAATCCTAGGCATGCCCTAGCCATAGGCTAGGGGAGCCCCAGCCTTAGCCTAAGCCTAGGGGTGCCCTAGCCTAAGCCAAGGGTTGCCCTAGCCTAAGCCTAGGGGTGCCCTAGGCTAAGCCTAGGGGTGCCCTAGCCTAAGCCCAGGGGTGCCCTAGCCTTAGGCTATGGGAATCCTAGCCTAAGCCTAAGCCTGGGGGTGCCCTAGCATAAGCCTAGGGTTGCCCTAGCCTACGCCTAGGGATGCCCTAGCGTAAGCCTATGGGTGCCCTAGCCTAAGCCTACGGGTGCCCTAGCCTAAGCCTAGAGGTGGGCTAACCTAAGGCTAGGGGAGCCCTAGCCTTAGCCTAAGCCTAGGGGTGCCCTAGCCTAAGCCTAGGGGTGCCCTAGCCTTAGGCTAGGGGAGCCCTAGCCTTAGTCTAAGCCTAGGGGGGCCCTAGCCTTAGCCTAAGCTAGGGGTGCCCTAGCCTAAGCCTAGTGGTGCCCTAGCCTTAGGCTAGGGGAGCCCTAGACTTAGCCTAAGCTAGGGGTGCCCTAGCCTAAGCCTAGGTGTGCCCTAGCCTTAGGCTGGGTGTGCCCTAGCCTTAGGCTAGGGGAGCCCTAGCCTTAGCCTAAGCCTAGGGGTGCCCTAGCCCAAGCCTAGGGATGCCCTAGCCTTAGGCTAGGGACGCACTAGCCTTAGCCTAAGCCTAGGGGTGCCCAAGCCTAAGCCTAGGGGTGCCCTAGCCTAAGCCTAGAGGTGCCCTAGTCTTAGGATAGGGGAGCTCTAGCCTTATCCTAAGCCTAGGGGTGCCCTAGCCTTAGGCTAGTCGAGCCGTAGCCTTAGGCTAAGCCTAGGGGTGCCCTAGCCTTAGCCTAACCTAGGGGTGCCCTAGGCTAAGCCTAGGGGTGCCCTAGCCTAAGCTTAGGGGTGCCCAAGCCTAAGATTAGGGGTGCCATAGCGTTAGGCTAGGGGAGCCCTAGCCTAAGCCTAAGCCTAGGGGTGCCCTAGCCTAAGCCTAGGGATGCCCTAGCCTTAGGCTAGGGGTGCCCTAGCCTTAGCCTAAGCTAGGGGTGCCCTAGCCTAAGCCTAGGTGTGCCCTAGCCGTAGGCTAGGGGTGCCCTAGTTTAAGGCTAGGGGTGCCCTCGCCTTAGGCTAGGGGAGCCCTAGCCTTACCCTAAGCCTAGGTGTGCCCTAGCCTAAGTCTAGGGGTGCCTTAGCCTAAGCCTAGGGGTGCACTAGCCTAATCCTAGGGGTGCCTTGCCTTAGGCTATGGGAGCCCTAGCCTTAGCCTAAGCCTAGGGGTGCCCTCGCCTAAGCCTAGGGGTGCCCCAGCCTAAGCCTAGGGGTGCCCTATCCTTGGGCTATGGGAGCCCTAGTCTTAGCCTAAGCCTAGGGGTGCCCTAGCCTAAGCCTAGGGGTGCCTTAGCCTAAGCCTAGGAGTTCCCTAGCCTAATCCTAGGGGTGCCCTAGCCTTAGGCTATGGGAGCCCTAGCCTTAGCCTATGCCTAGGGATACCCTAGCCTAAGCCTAGGGGTGGCCTTGCCTAAGCCTAGGGGTGTCCTAGCCTAAGGCTAGAGGAGCCCTAAGCCTAAATTAAGCCTAGGGGTGCCGTAGCCTAAGCCTAGGGGTGCATTAGCCTAAGCCTAGGGTTGCCCTAGTCTTAGGCTTGGGGAGCCCTAGCCTTAGTCCAAGCCTAGGGGTGCCCAAGCCTAAGCCTAGGGGTACCCTAGCCTAATCCTAGGGGTGCCCTAGCCTAAGCTAGCGGTGCCCTTGTCTTAGACTAGGGGAGCTCTGGCCTTAGCCTAAGCCTAGAGGTGCCCTAGTCTAAGCCTAGGGGTGCCCTAGCCTAAGCCTAGGGGTGCCCTAGCCTTAGCCTAAGCTAGGGGTGCAAAAGTCTAAGCCTATGTGTGCCCTAGCCTTAGGCTAGGGGTGCCCTCGCCTTAGGCTAGGGGAACCCTAGCCTTAGCCTAAGCCTTGGGGTGCCCTAGCCTAAGCCTAGGGGTGCCTTAGCCTAAGCCTAGGGGTGCCGTAGACTTGGACTACGGGAGCCCTAGCCTTAGCCTAGGCCTAGGGGTGTCCTAGTCTAAGCCTAGGGGTGCCCTAGCCTAAGATTAGGGGGGCCCTAGCCTAAGCCTAGGGGTGCCCTACCCTAAGCCTAGGGATGCCCTAGCTTAGGCTAGGGGAGCCCTAGCCTTAGCCTAAGCCTAGGAGTGCCCTAGCCGAAGCCTAGGGTTGCCCTAGCCTAAGCCTAGGGGTGCCCTAGCCTTAGGCTAGGGGAGTCCTAGCCTTAGCCTAAGACGAGGGGTGCCCTAGCCTAAGCCTAGGAGTGCCCTAGCCTAAGCCTAGGTGTGCCCTAGCCTAAGCCTAGAGGTGCCCTAGCCTAATCCTAGTGGTGCCCTAGCCTAAGCCCAGGGGTGCCCTAGCCTTAGGCTATGGGAACCCTAGCCTAAGCCTAAGCCTGGGGGTGCTCTACCCTAAGCCTAGGGGTGCCCTAGCCTAAGCCTAGGGGTGTCCTATCATAAGCCTAGGGGTGCCCTAGCCTAAGCCTAGGGCTGCCATAGTCTAAGCCTAGGGGTGCCCTAGCCTAAGATTAGGGGTGCCCTAGCCTTAGGCTAGGTGAGCCCTAGCCTTAGCCTAAGCCTAGGGGTGCCGTAGCCTTAGGCTAGGGGTGCCCTAGCCTTAACCTAAGTTAGGGGTGCCCTAGCCTAAGCCTAGGGGTGCCCTAGCCTTAGGCTAGGGGAGCCCTAGGCTTAGCCTAAGCTAGGGGTGCCCTAGCCTAAGCCTAGGTGTGCCCTAGCCTTAGGCTATGGGTGCCCTAGCCTTAGGCTAGGGGAGCCCTAGCCTTAGCCTAAGCCTAGGGGTGCCCTAGCCTAAGCCTAGGGATGCCCTAGCCTTAGGCTAGGGGAGCCCTAGTCTTAGCCTAAGCCTAGGGGTGCCCTAGCCTAACCCTAGAGGTGCCCTAGCCTAAGCCTAGGGGTGCCCTAGACTAACCCTAGGGGTGCCCTAGCCTAAGCCTAGAGGTGCCCTAGTCTTAGGCTAGGGGAGCTCTAGCCTTAGCCTAAGCCTAGGGGTGCCCTAGCCTAAGCCTAGGGGTGCCCTAGCCTAAGCCTAGGGGTGCCCTAGCCTTAGGCTAGTCGAGCCGTAGCCTTAGTCTAAGCCTAGGGGTGCCCTAGCCTTAGCCTAAGCTAGGGGTGCCCTAGGCTAAGCCTAGATGTGCCCTAGCCTAAGCCTAGGGGTGCCCTAGTCTAAGCCTAGGGGTGCCTTAGCCTAAGCCTAGGGGTGCCCTAGCCTAATCCTAGGGGTGCCCTAGCCTTAGGCTATGGGAGCCCTACCCTTAGCCTAAGCCTAGGGGTGCCCTAGCCTAAGCCTAGGGGTGCCCTAGCCTAAGCCTAGGGGTGCCCTAGCCTTAGCCTAAGCTAGGGGTGCCCTAGGCTAAGCCTATGTGTTCCCTAGCCTTAGGCTAGGGGTGCCCTCGCCTTAGGCTAGGGGAACCCTAGCCTTAGCCTAAGCCTAGGGGTGCCCTAACCTAAGCCTAGGGGTGCCTTAGCCTAAGCCTAGGGGTGCCGTAGACTTGGACTACGGGATCCCTAACCTTAGCCTAGGCCTAGGGGTGTCCTAGTCTAAGCCTAGGGGTGCCCTAGCCTAAGATTAGGGGGGCCCTAGCCTAAGCCTAGTGGTGCCCTACCCTAAGCCTAGGGATGCACTAGTTTAGGCTAGGGGAGCCCTAGCCTTAGCCTAAGCCTAGGAGTGCCCTAGCCGAAGCCTAGGGTTGCCCTAGCCTAAGCCTAGGGGTGCCCTAGCCTTAGGCTAGGGGAGTCCTAGCCTTAGCCTAAGACGAGGGGTGCCCTAGCATAAGACTAGGAGTGCCCTAGCCTAAGCCTAGGTGTGCCCTAGCCTAAGCCTAGAGGTGCCCTAGCCTAATCCTAGGGGTGCCCTAGCCTAAGCCCAGGGGTGCCCTAGCCTTAGGCTATGGGAACCCTAGCCTAAGCCTAAGCCTGGGGGTGCTCTACCCTAAGCCTAGGGGTGCCCTAGCCTAAGCCTAGGGGTGCCCTAGCGTAAGTTAGGGGTGCCCTAGCGTAAGCCTAGGGGTGCCCTATCGTAAGCCTAGGGGTGCCCTAGCCTAAGCCTAGGGCTGCCATAGTCTAAGCCTAGGGGTGCCCTAGCCTAAGATTAGGGGTGCCCTAGCCTTAGGCTAGGTGAGCCCTAGCCTTAGCCTAAGCCTAGGGGTGACCTAGCCTAAGCCTAGGGGTGCCGTAGCCTTAGGCTAGGGGTGCCCTAGCCTTAACCTAAGCTAGGGGTGCCCTAGCCTTAGGCTAGGGGAGCCCTAGACTTAGCCTAAGCTAGGGGTGCCCTAGCCTAAGCCTAGGTGTGCCCTAGCCTTAGGCTATGGGTGCCCTAGCCTTAGGCTAGGGGAGCCCTAGCCTTAGCCTAAGCCTAGGGGTGCCCTAGCCTAAGCCTAGGGATGCCCTAGCCTTAGGCTAGGGGAGCCCTAGTCTTAGCCTAAGCCTAGGGGTGCCCTAGCCTAACCCTAGAGGTGCCCTAGTCTTAGGCTAGGGGAGCTCTAGCCTTAGCCTAAGCCTAGGGGTGCCCTAGCCTAAGCCTAGGAGTGCCCTAGCCTAAGCCTAGGGGTGCCCTAGCCTTAGGCTACTCGAGCCGTAGCCTTAGTCTAAGCCTAGGGGTGCCCTAGCCTTAGCCTAAGCTAGGGGTGCCCTAGGCTAAGCCTAGGTGTGCCCTAGCCAAGCCTAGGGGTGCCTTAGCCTAAGCCTAGGGGTGCCCTAGCCTAATCCTAGGGGTGCCCTACCCTTAGGCTATGGGAGCCCTACCCTTAGCCTAAGCCTAGGGGTGCCCTAGCCTAAGCCTAGGGGTGCCGCAGCCTAAGCCTAGGTGTGCCCTAGCCTTAGGCTATGGGAGCCCTACCCTTATCCTAAGCCTAGGGGTGCCCTACCCTAAGCCTAGGGGTGCCTTAGCCTAAGGCTAGGAGTGCCCTAGCCTAATCCTAGGGGTGCCCTAGCCTTAGGCTATGGGAGCCCTAGCCTTAGCCTAAGCCTAGGGATACCCTAGCCTAAGCCTAGGGGTGCCCTAGCCTAAGCCTAGGGGTGTCCTAGCCTAAGGCTAGAGGAGCCCTAAGCTTAACCTAAGACTAGGGGTGCCCTAGCCTAAGCCTAGGGGTGCCATAGCCTAAGCCTAGGGATGCCCTAACCTTAGGCTAGGGGAGCCCTAGCCTTAGTCTAAGCCTAGGGGTTCCCTAGACTAAGCCTAGGGGTGCCCTAGCCTAAGCCTAGGGGTGCCCTAGCCTAAGCCTAGGGGTGCCCTAGCCTTAGGCTAGAGGAGCCCTAACCTTAACCTCAGCCTAGGGATGCCATATCCTTAGGCTAGGGGAGCCCTAGCCTTAGCCTAAGCCTAGGGGTGCCCTAGCATAAGCCTAGGGGTGCCCTAGCCTAAGCCTAGGGGTGCCCTAGCTTAAGCCTAGGGGTGCCCTAGCCTAAGCCTAGGGGTGCCCTAGCCTAAGCCTAGGGGTGCCCTAGCCTAAGCCTAGGGGTGCCCTAGCCTTAAGCTAGTCGAGCCATAGCCTTAGTCTAAGCCTAGGGGTGCCCTAGCCTAAGCCTATGGGTGCCCTATCTTAAGCCTATTGGTGTCCTAGCCTTGTTCTAGGGGAGCCCTAGCCGTAGCATAAGCCTAGGGATGCCCTAGCCTAAGCCTAGGGGTGCCCTAGCCTAAGCCTAGGGTTGCCCTAGCCTTAGGCTAGTCGAGCCGGAGCCTTAGGCTAAGCCTAGAGGATCCCTAGTCTTAGGCTAATTCTAGGGGTGCCCTAGCCTAAGCTTAGGGGTGCCGTAGCCGAAGCATAGGGGTGCCCTAGCCTAAGCCTAGGGGTGCCCTAGCCTAAGCCTAGAGGTGCCCTAGCTTTAGGCTAGGGGAGCTCTAGCCTTAGCCTAAGCCTGGGGGTGCCCTAGCCTAAGCCTAGGGGTGCCCTAACCTTAGGCTAGTCGAGCCGTATCCTTAGTCTAAGCCTAGGGGTGCCCTAGGCTAAGCCTAGTGGTGCCCTAGCCTTAGGCTACGGGAGCCCTAGCCTTAGCCTAAGCCTGGGGGTGCCCTTGCCTAAGCCTCGGGGAGCCCTAGCCTTACGCTAGGGGAGCCTTAGCCTTAGCCCAAGCCTAGGGGTGCCCTCTCTTAAGCCTAGGGGTGTCCTAGCCTTGTGCTAGGGGAGCCCTAGCCTTAGCCTAAGCCTAGGGGTTCCCTAGCCTAAGCCTAGGGGTGCCCTAGCCTAAGCCTAGGGGTGCCGTAGCCTAAGCCTAGGGGTGCCCTAGCCTTAGGTTAGGGGAGCCCTAGCCTTAGCTTAAGCCTAGGGGTTACCTAGCCTAAGCCTAGGGGTGCCCTAGCCTTAGGCTAGTGGAGCCCTAGCCTTAGCTTAAGCCTAGGGGTGCCCTAGCCTAAGCCTATGGGTGCCCTAGCCTAAGCCTAGGAGTGCCATAGCCTAAGTCTAGGGGTGCCTTAGCCTAAGCCTAAGCCTAGGGGTGCCCTAGCCTAAGTCTAGGAGTGCCGTAGCCTAAACCTAAGCCTAGGGGTGCCCTAGCCTAAGCTTAGGTGTGCCCGATCCTAAGCCTAGGGGTGTCCTAGCCTTAGCCTAGGGGAGCCCTAAGCTTAACCTAAGCCTAGGGGTGCCCTAGCCTAATTCTAGGGGTGCACTAGCCTAAGCCAAGGGATGCCCTAGCCTAGGACTAGGGGAGCCCTAGCCTTAGCCTAAGCCTAGGGGTGCCCTAGCCTAAGCCTAGAGGTGCCCTAGTCTTAGGCTAGGGGAGCTCTAACCTTAGCCTAATCCTAGGGGTGCCCTAGCTGAAGCCTAGGGGTGCCCTAGCCTTAGCCTAAGCTAGGGGTGCCCTAGGCTAAGCCTAGGGGTGCCCTAGCCTTAGGCTATGGGAGCCCTAGCCTTAGCTTAAGCCTAGGGGTGCCCTAGCCTTAGCCTAAGCTAGGGGTGCCCTACCCTAAGACTAGGGGTGCCCTAGCCTAAGCCTAGGGGAGCCCAAGCCTTAGCCTAAGCCTAGGGGTACCCTAGCCTAAGCCTAGGGGTGCCCTAGCCTAAGCCTAGGGTGTCCTAGCCTTAGGCTAGGGGTGCTCTAACCTTAACCTAAGCCTAGGGTGCCCTAGCCTAAGCCTAGGGACGCCCTATCCTTAGGCTAGGGGAGCCCTAGCCTTAGCCTAAGCCTAGGGGTGCCCTAGCCTAAGCCTATGGGTGCCCTAGCTTAAGTCTAGGGGTGTCCTAGCCTTACGCTAGGGGAGCCCTTGCCTTAGCCTAAGCCTAGGGATGCCCTAGCCTAATCCTAGGGGTGCCCTAGCATAAGCCTAGGGGTGCCCTAGCCTTCGGCTAGGGGATCCCTAGCCTTAGGCTAATTCTAGGGGTGCCCTAGCCTAAGCCTAGGGGTGCCCTAGCCTAAGCCTAGGGGTGTCGTAGCCTAAGCCTTGGGGTGCCCTAGCATAAGCCTAGGGGTGCCCTAGCCTTAGGCTAGGGGAGCCCTAGCCTTAGCCAAAGCTTAGGGGTGCCCTAGCCTAAGCCTAGGGGTGCCCTAGCCTAAGCCTAGGGGTGCCGTAGCCTAAGCCTAGGGGTGCCCTAGCCTAAGCCTAGGGGTGTCCTAGCCTCAGGCTAGGGGAGCCCAAACCTTAACCTAAGCCTAGGGGTGCCCTAGCCTAAGCCTAGGGGTGCCGTAGCCTAAGCCTAAGGGTGCCCTAGCCTAAGCCTATGGGTGCCCTCGCTTAAGCCTAGGGGTGCCCTAACCTTAGGCTAGGGGATCCCTGGCCTTAGGCTAATTCTAGGGGTGCCCTTGCCTAAGCCTAGGGGTGCCCTAGCCTAAGCCTACGGGTGCCGTAGACTAAGCCTAGGGGTGCCCTAACCTAAGCCTAGGGGTGCCCTCGCCTTTGGCTAGGGGAGCCCTAGCCTTAGCCCAAGCCTAGGGGTGCCCTCTTCTAAGCCTAGGTGTACCCTAGCCTAAGCCTAGGTGTGCCCTAGCCTAAGCCTAGGGGTGCCCTAGGCTAACCCTAGGGGTTCGCTAGCCTTAGGCTAGGGAAACCCTAGCCTTAGCCTAAACCAAGGGGCGCCCAAGCCTAAGCCTAGGGGTGCCCTAGCCTAAGCCTAGGGGTGCCATAGCCTAATCCTAGGGGTGCCCAAGCCTAAGCCTAAGGGTGCCCTAACCTTAAGTTAGCGGAGCCCTAGCCTAAGCCTAAGCCTAGTGGTGCCCTAGCCTAAGCCTAGGGTGCCCTAGCCTAAGCCTAGTGGTGTCCAAGCCTTAGGCTAGGGGAGCCTAGGGCTTAACATAAGCCTAGGGGTGCCCTATCGTAAGCCTAGGGGTGCCCTAGCCTTAGGCTATGGGAACCCTTGCCTTATCCTAAGCCTTGGGGTGCCCTAGACTAAGCCTAGGGTTACCTAGCCTAAGCCTAGGCGTGCTCTAGCCATAGGCTAGGGGAGCCCTAGCCTAAGCCTAAGCCTAGGGGTGCCCTAGCCTAAGCCTAGGGGTGCCCTTCCTTAAGCCTAGGGGTGCCCTAGCCTAAGCCTAGGGGTGCCCTAGCCTAAGCCTAGGGGTGTCCTAGCCTTAGGCTAGGGGACCCCTAAGCTTAACCTAAGTCTAGGGGTTCCCTAGCCTAAGCCTAGGGGTGCCCCTGCCTAAGCCTAGGGATGCCATAGCCTTAGGCTAGGGGAGCCCTAGCCTTAGCCTAAGGCTAGGTGTGCCCTTGCCTAAGCCTAGAGGTGCTCTATTCTTAGGCTAGGGGAGCTCTAGCGTTAGCCTAAGCCTAGGGGTGCCCTAGCCTAAGCATAGGGGTGCCCTAGTCTAAGCCTAGGGGTGCCCTATACTTAGCCTAAGCTAGGGGTGCCCTAGGCCAAGCCTAGGGGTGCCCTAGCCTTAGGCTATGGGAGCCCTAGCCTTAGCATAAGCCTAGGGGTGCCCTAGCCTAAGCCTAGGGGTGCCCTAGCCTAAGCCTAGGGGTGCCCTAGCCTAAGCATAGGGGTGCCCTAGCCTTGGGCTATGGGAGCCCTAGCCTTAGCCTAAGCCTAGGGGTGCCCTAGCCTAAGCCTAAGGGTGCCCTAGCCTAAGCCTAGGGGTGCCCAAGCCTTAGGCTAGGGGAGCCCTAGCCTTAGCCTAAGCCTAGGGGTGCCCTTGCCTAAGCCTAGTGGTGCCCTATCCTAAGGCTAGGGGTGCCCTTGCCTAAGCCTAGGGGTGCCCTAGCCTAAGCCTAGGGGTGCCGTAACCTAAGCCTAGAGGTGCCCTAGCCTAAGCCTAGGGGTGCCCTAGCCTTAGGTTATGGGAGCCCTAGCCTTAGCTTAAGCCTAGGTGTGCCCTAGCCTAAGCCTAGGGGTGCCCTAGCCTAACCCTAGGGGTTAGCTAGCCTTAGGCTAGGGAAACACTAGCGTTAGCCTAAGCCTAGGGGTGCCCTAGCCTAAGCCTATGGGTGTCCAAGCCTACGCCTAGTGGTGCCCTAGCCTAAGCCTAGGGGTGCCGTAGCTTAAGCCTAGGGGTGCCCTAGCCTAAGCCTGGTGTGCCCAAGCCTAAGCCTAGGGGTGCCCTAGCCTTAAGTTATGGGAGCCCTAGCCTTAGCTTAAGACTAGGGGTGCCCTAGCCTAAGCCTAGGGGTGTCCTAGCCTAAGCCTAGGGGTGCCCTAGGCTAAGCCTAGGGGTGCCCTAGCCTAAGCCTAGGGGTGCCATAGCCTAAGCCTAGGGGTGCCCAAGCCTAAGCCTAAGGGTGCCCTAGACTTAGGCCATGGGAGCCCTAGCCTAAGCCTAAGGGTGCCCTAGCCTTAGGCCATGGGAGCCTTAGCCTAAGCCTAGGGGTGCCCTAGCCTAAGCCTAGGGGTGCCCTAGCCTTAGGCTATGGGAGCCCTAGCCTTAGCCTAAGCCTAGGGCTGCCCTAGCCTAAGCTTCGGGGTGCCCTAGCCTAAGCCTAGGGGTGCCCTAACCTAAGCCTAGGGGTGCCCTAGCCTTGGGATATGGGAGCCCTAGCCTTAGCCTAAGCCTAGGTGTGCCCTAGCCTAAGCCTAGGGGTTCCCTAGCCTTAGGCTATGGGTGCCCTAGCCTTAGTCTAGGGGAGCCCTAGCTTTAGACTAAGCTTAGGGGAACCCTAGCCTAAGCGTAGGGGTGTCCTAGCCTTAGGCTAGGGGTGCCCTAACCTTAACCTAAGCCTAGGTGTGCCCTAGCCTAAGCCTAGGGGTGCCCTAGCCTAAGCCTAGGGATGCCCTATCCTTAGGCTAGGGGAACCCTAGCCTTAGCCTAAAACTAGGGGTGCCCTAGCCTAAGTCTAGGGGTGCCCTAGCCTAAGCCTAGAGGTGCCCTAGCCTTAGGCTAGGGGAGCCTATCCTTAGCCTAAGCCTAGGGGTGCCCTAGCCTAAGCCTATGGGTGCCCTAGCTTAAGCCTAGGGGTGCCCTATCCTTAGGCTAGTCGAGCCGTAGCCTTAGTCTAAGCCTAGGGGTGCCCTAGCCTAAGCCTAGAGGTGCCCTTGCCTTAGGTTAGGGGAGCCCTAGCCTTAGCCTAAGCCTAGGGGTGCCCTAGCCTTAGGCTAGTCGAACCATAGCCGTAGTCTAAGCCTAGGGGTGCCGTAGCCTAAGCCTATGGGTGCCCTAGCTTAAGCCTAGGGGTGTCCTAGCCTTACGCTAGGGGAGCCCTAGCCTTAGCCTAAGCTTAGGGGTACCCTAGCCTAAGCGTAGGGGTGTCCTAGCCTTTGGCTAGGGGTGCCCTTACCTTAACCTAAGCCTAGGTGTGCCCTAGCCTAAGCCTAGGGGTGCCCTAGCCTAAGCCTAGGAATGCCCTATCCTTAGGCTAGGGGAACCCTAGCCTTAGCCTAAAACTAGGGGTGCCCTAGCCTAAGTCTAGGGGTGCCCTAGCCTAAGCCTAGGGGTGCCCTAGCCTAAGCCTAGTGGTACCCTAGCCTAAGCCTAGGGGTGCCCTAACCTTAGGCTTGGGGATCCCTAGCCTTAGGCTAATTCTAGGGGTGCCCTAGCCTAAGCCTAGGGGTGCCCTAGCCTAAGCCTAGGGGTGCCCTAGCCTAAGCCTAGGGGTGCCCTAGCCTAAGCCTAGGGGTGCCATAGCCTAAGCCTAGGGGTGCCCAAGCCTAAGCCTAAGGGTGCCCTAGCCTTAGGACATGGGATCCCTAGCCTAAGCCTAAGGGTGCCCTAGCCTTAGGCCATGGGAGCCTTAACCTAAGACTAGGCGTGCCCTAGCCTAAGCCTAGGGGTGCCCTAGCCTTAGGCTATGGGAGCCCTAGCCTTAGCCTAAGCCTAGGGGTGCCCTAGCCTAAGCTTAGGGGTGCCCTAGCCTAAGCCTAGGGGTGCCCTAGCCTAAGCCTAGGGGTGCCTTAGCCTTGGGCTATGGGAGCCCTAGCCTTAGCCTAAGCCTAGGTGTGCCCTAGCCTAAGCCTAGGGGTTCCCTAGCCTTAGGCTAGGGGTGCCCTAGCCTTAGTCTAGGGGAGCCCTAGCCTTAGCCTAAGCCTAGGGGTGCCCTAGCCTAAGCCTAGGGGTGCCTTAGCCTAAGTCTAGGGGTGCCCTAGCTTAGGCTAGGGGAGCCCTAGCCTTAGCCCAAGCCTAGTGGTGCCCTAGCCTAAGCCTAGGGGTGCCGTAGCCTAAGCCTAGGTGTGCCGTAGCCTAAGTCTAGGGGTGCCCTAGCCTAAGCCTAGGGGTGCCCTAGCCTTAGGCTAGTCGAGCCGTAGCCTTAGTCTAAGCCTAGGGGTGCCCTAGCCTAAGCCTAGAGGTTCCCTAGCCTTAGGCTAGGGGAGCCCTAGCCTTAGACTAAGCCTAGGGGTGCCCTAGCCTAACCTAGGGGTGCCCTAGCCTAAGCCTAGGGGTGCCCTAGCCATAGGCTAGTCGAGCCATAGCCTTAGTCTAAGCCTACTGGTGCCCTAGCCTAAGCCTATGGGTGCTCTCGCTAAGCCTAGGGTTGCCCTAACCTTAGGCTAGGGGATCCCTAGCCTTAGGCTAATTCTAGGGGTGCCCTAGCCTAAGCCATGGGGTGCCCTTGCCTAAAACTAGGGGTGCCGTAGACTAAGCCTAGGGGTGCCCTAGCCTAAGCCTAGGGGTGCCCTCGCCTTAGGCTAGGGGAGCCCTAGCCTTAGCCCAAGCCTAGGGGTGCCCTAATCTAAGCCTAGGTGTACCCTAGCCTAAGCCTAGGGGTGCCCTAGCCTAAGCCTAGAGGTGCCCTATTCTTAGGCTAGGGGAGCTCTAGCGTTAGCCTAAGCCTAGGGGTGCCCTAACCTAAGCCTAGGGGTGCCCTAGCCTAAGCCTAGGGGTGCCCTAGCCTTAGCCTAAGCTAGCGGTGCCCTAGGCCAAGCCTAGGGGTGCCCTAGCCTTAGGCTATGGGAGCCCTAGCCTTAGCCTAAGCCTTGGGGTGCCCTAGCTTAAGCCTAGGGGTGCCCTGCCTAAGCCTAGGGGTGCCCTAGCCTTGGGCTATGGGAGCCCTAGCCTTAGCCTAAGCCAAGGGGTGCCCTAGCCTAAGCCTAAGGGTGCCCTAGCCTAAGCCTAGGGGAGCCCAAGCCTTAGGCTAGGGGAGCCCTAGCCTTAGCCTAAGCCAAGGGGTGCCCTTGACTAAGCCTAGGGGTGCCCTATCCTAAGCCTAGGGGTGCCCTTGCCTAAGCCTAGGGGTGCCCTAGCCTAAGCCTAGGGGTGCCCTATCCTAAGCCTTAGGGTGCCCTAGCCTAAGGGTAGGGGTTCCCTAGCCTTAGGCTAGGGGAGCCCTAGCCTTAGCTTAAGCCTAGGGGTGCCCTAGCCTAAGCCTGGGGTGCCGTACCCTAAGCCTAGTGGTGCCCTAGCCTTAGGTTAGGGGAGCCCTAGCCTTAGCTTAAGCCTAGGTGTGCCCTAGCCTAAGCATAGGGGTGCCCTCGCTTAAGCCTAGGGGTGCCCTAACCTTAGGCTAGGGGATCCCTAGCCTTAGGCTAATTCTAGGGGTGCCCTAGCCTAAGCCTAGGGGTGCCCTAGCTTAAGCCTAGGGGTGCCGTAGACTAAGCCTAGGGGCGCCCTAGCCTAAGCCTAGGGGTGCCCTCGCCTTAGGCTAGGGGAGCCCTAGCCTTAGCCCAAGCCTCGGGGTGCCCTATTCTAAGCCTAGGTGTACCATAGTCTAAGCCTAGGTGTGAACTAGCCTAAGCCTAGGGGTGCCCTAGCCTAAGCCTAGGGGTTCGCTAGCCTTAGGCTAGGGAAACCATAGCCTTAGCCTAAACCTAGGGGTGCCCAAGCCTAAGCCTAGGGGTGCACTATCCTAAGCCTAGGGGTGCCCTAGCCTTAGGCTAGGGGAGCCGTAGCCTTAGCCTAAGCCTAGGGGTGCCCTAGCCTAAGCCTAGGGGTGCCATAGCCTAAGCCTAGGGGTGCCCAAGCCTAAGCCTAAGGGTGCCCTAGCCTTAGGTTAGGGGAGCCCTAGCCTAACCCTAAGCCTAGTGGTGCCCTAGCCTAAGCCTAGGGTGCCCTAGCCTAAGCCTAGGGGTGTCCAAGCCTTAGGTTAGGGGAGCCCTAGCCTAAGCCTAAGCCTAGTGGTGCCCTAGCCTAAGCCTAGGGTGCCCTAGCCTAAGCCTAGGGGTGTCCAAGCCTTAGGCTAGGGGAGCCCTAGCCTTAACCTAAGCCTAGGGGTGCCCTATCGTAAGCCTAGGGGTGCCCTAGCCTTAGGCTAGGGGAGCCCTAGCCTTAGCCTAAGCCTAGGTGTGCCCAAGCCTTAGGCTAGGGGAGCCCTAGTCTTAGCCCAAGCCTAGGGGTGCCCTAGCCTAAGCCTTAGGGTGCCCTAGCCTAAGGGTAGGTGTTCCCTAGCCTTAGGCTAGGGGAGCCCTAGCCTTAGCTTAACCTAGGGGTGCCCTAGCCTAAGCCTGGGGTGCCCTAGCCTAACCCTAGGGGTTCGCTAGCCTTAGGCTAGGGTAACACTAGCCTTAGCCTAAGCCTAGGGGTGCCCAAGCCTAAGCCTAGGGTGCCCTAGCCTAACCTAGGGGTGACCAAGCCTTAGGTTAGGGGAGCCCTAGCCTAAGCCTAAGCCTAGTGGTGCCCAAGTCTAAGCCTAGGGTGCCCTAGCCTAAGCCTAGGGGTGTCCAAGCCTTAGGCTAGGGGAGCCCTAGCCTTAACCTAAGCCTAGGGGTGCCTTAGCTTAAGCCTAGGGGTACCCTAGCATAAGCCTATGGGTTCCCTAGCCTAAGCCTAGGGGTGCCCTAGCCTAAGCCTAGGGGTGCCGTAGCCTAAGCCTTGGGGTGCCCTAGCCCAAGGGTAGGGGTTCCCTAGCCTTAGGCTAGGGGAGCCCTAGCCTTACCTTAAGCCTAGGGGTGCACCAGACTAAGCCTGGGGTGCCCTAGCCTAAGCCTAGGGGTGCCCTAGCCTTAGGTTAGGGGAGCCCTAGCCTTAGCCTAAGCCTAGGGGTGCCCTTGCCTAAGCCTATGGGTTCCCTAGCCTAAGCCTAGGGGTGCCCTAGCCTAAGCCTAGGGGTGCCGTAGCCTAAGCCTTGGGGTGCCCTAGCCCAAGGGTAGGGGTTCCCTAGCCTTAGGCTAGGGGAGCCCTAGCCTTAGCTTAAGCCTAGGGGTGCCCTAGCCTAAGCCTGGGGTGCCGTACCCTAAGCCTAGTGGTGCCCTAGCCTTAGGTTAGGGGAGCCCTAGCCTTAGCTTAAGCCTAGGTGTGCCCTAGCCTAAGCATAGGGGTGCCCTCGCTTAAGCCTAGGGGTGCCCTAACCTTAGGCTAGGGGATCCCTAGCCTTAGGCTAATTCTAGGGGTGCCCTAGCCTAAGCCTAGGGGTGCCCTAGCTTAAGCCTAGGGGTGCCGTAGACTAAGCCTAGGGGCGCCCTAGCCTAAGCCTAGGGGTGCCCTCGCCTTAGGCTAGGGGAGCCCTAGCCTTAGCCCAAGCCTCGGGGTGCCCTATTCTAAGCCTAGGTGTACCATAGTCTAAGCCTAGGTGTGAACTAGCCTAAGCCTAGGGGTGCCCTAGCCTAAGCCTAGGGGTTCGCTAGCCTTAGGCTAGGGAAACCATAGCCTTAGCCTAAACCTAGGGGTGCCCAAGCCTAAGCCTAGGGGTGCACTATCCTAAGCCTAGGGGTGCCCTAGCCTTAGGCTAGGGGAGCCGTAGCCTTAGCCTAAGCCTAGGGGTGCCCTAGCCTAAGCCTAGGGGTGCCATAGCCTAAGCCTAGGGGTGCCCAAGTCTAAGCCTAAGGGTGCCCTAGCCTTAGGTTAGGGGAGCCCTAGCCTAACCCTAAGCCTAGTGGTGCCCTAGCCTAAGCCTAGGGTGCCCTAGCCTAAGCCTAGGGGTGTCCAAGCCTTCGGTTAGGGGAGCCCTAGCCTAAGCCTAAGCCTAGTGGTGCCCTAGCCTAAGCCTAGGGTGCCCTAGCCTAAGCCTAGGGGTGTCCAAGCCTTAGGCTAGGGGAGCCCTAGCCTTAACCTAAGCCTAGGGGTGCCCTATCGTAAGCCTAGGGGTGCCCTAGCCTTAGGCTAGGGGAGCCCTAGCCTTAGCCTAAGCCTAGGTGTGCCCAAGCCTTAGGCTAGGGGAGCCCTAGTCTTAGCCCAAGCCTAGGGGTGCCCTAGCCTAAGCCTTAGGGTGCCCTAGCCTAAGGGTAGGTGTTCCCTAGCCTTAGGCAAGGGGAGCCCTAGCCTTAGCTTAAGCCTAGGGGTGCCCTAGCCTAAGCCTGGGGTGCCCTAGCCTAACCCTAGGGGTTCGCTAGCCTTAGGCTAGGGTAACACTAGCCTTAGCCTAAG
Organism: Tenrec ecaudatus; assembly: GCF_050624435.1. Taxonomy (NCBI): domain Eukaryota; kingdom Metazoa; phylum Chordata; class Mammalia; order Afrosoricida; family Tenrecidae; genus Tenrec; species Tenrec ecaudatus. Next base: position 1,993,558 of record NW_027459462.1, read on the forward strand.
CCTAGGGGTGCCCAAGCCTAAGCCTATGGTGCCCTAGCCTAACCTAGGGGTGTCCAAGCCTTAGGTTAGGGGAGCCCTAGCCTAAGCCTAAGCCTAGTGGTGCCCAAGTCTAAGCCTAGGGTGCCCTAGCCTAAGCCTAGGGGTGTCCAAGCCTTAGGCTAGGGGAGCCCTAGCCTTAACCTAAGCCTAGGGGTGCCTTAGCTTAAGCCTAGGGGTACCCTAGCATAAGCCTATGGGTTCCCTAGCCTAAGCCTAGGGGTGCCCTAGCCTAAGCCTAGGGGTGCCGTAGCCTAAGCCTTGGGGTGCCCTAGCCCAAGGGTAGGGGTTCCCTAGCCTTAGGCTAGGGGAGCCCTAGCCTTACCTTAAGCCTAGGGGTGCACCAGACTAAGCCTGGGGTGCCCTAGCCTAAGCCTAGGGGTGCCCTAGCCTTAGGTTAGGGGAGCCCTAGCCTTAGCCTAAGCCTAGGGGTGCCCTTGCCTAAGCCTAGGGGTGCCCTAGCCTAAGCCTAGGGGTGCCCTAGCCTAAGCCTAGGGGTGCCCTAGCCTTAGGCTAGGGGAGCCCTAGCCTTAGCCCAAGCCTAGGGGTGCCCTAGCCTAAGCCTTAGGGTGCCCAGGCCTAAGGGTAGGGGTTCCCTAGCCTTAGGATAGGGGAGCCCTAGCCTTACCTTAAGCCTAGGTGTGCCCTAGCCTAAGCATAGGGGTGCCCTAGCCTAACCCTAGGGGTTCGCTAGCCTTAGGTTAGGGAAACCCTATCCTTAGCCTAAGCCTAGGGGTGCTCTAGCCTAAGACTATGGGTGCCCAAGCCTAAGCCTAGGGGTGCCCTAGCCTAAGCCTAGGGGTGCCGTAGCCTAAGCCTAGGGGTGCCCTCGCCTAAGCCTAGGGGTGCCCTAGCCTTAGGCTAGGGTAGCCCTAGCCTTAGCCCAAGCCTAGGGGTGCCCTAGCCTAAGCCTAGGGGTGCCCTAGCCTAAGGGGTGGGGTTCTCTAGCCTTAGGCTAGAGGAGCCCTAGCCTTAGCTTTAGCCTAGGGGTGCCCTAACCTAAGCTTGGGGTGCACAAGCCTAAGCCTAGGGGTGCCCTAGCATTAGGCTAGGGGAGCCCTAGCCTTAGCTTAAGCCTAGGGGTGCCCTAGCCTAAGCCTATGGGTGCCCTGGCCTAAGAATATGGGTGCCCTAGCCTAAGACTAGGGGTGCCGTAGCCTAAGCCTCTGGTTGCCCTAGCCTAAGCCTAGGGGTGCACTAGTCTTAGGCTAGTCGTGTCGGAGCCTTAGCCTAAGCCTAGGGCTGCCCTAGCCTAAGCCTAATGGTGCCATAGCCTAAGCCTAGGGCTGCCCTTGCCTAAGCTTAGAGGTGCCCTAGCCTTAGGCTAGTCGAGCCGTAGCCTTAGTCTAAGCCTAGGGGTGCCCTAGCATAAGCCTAGAGGTGCCCTAGCGTTAGGCTAGGGGAGCCCTAGCCTTAGCCCAAGCCTAGGGGTGCCCTACCCTAAGCCTAGGGGTGCCCTAACCTTAGGCTAGGGGAGCCCTAGCCTTAGCCCAAGCCTAGGGGTGCCCTAGCCTAAGCGTAGGGGTGCCCTAGCCTAAGGGTAGGGGTTCCCTAGCTTTAGGCTAGGGGAGCCCTAGCCTTAGCATAAGGCTAGGGGTGATCTATCCGAAGCCTGGGGTTGACCTAGCCTTAGGTTAGGGGAGCCCTAGCCTTAGCTTAAGCCTAGGGCTGCCCTAGCCAAAGCCTAAGGGTGCCATAGCCTGAGCCTAGGGTTGCCCAAGCCTAAGCCTAAGGGTGCCCTATCCTAAGTCCATGGGAGCCCAAGTCTAAGCCTAAGGGTGCCCTAGCCTAAGCCTAGGGGTGCCCAAGTTTAGGCTAGGGGAGACCTAGCCTTAGCCTAAGCCTAGGGGTGCCCTTGCCTAAGCCTAGGGGTGCCCTAGCCTAAGCCTAGGGGTGCCCTAACCTAAGCCTAGGGGTGCCCTAGCCTAAGCCTAGGGGTGCCCTAACCTAAGCCTAGGGGTACCCTAGCCTAAGCCTAGGGGTGCCCTAGCCTTAGGCTAGGGAAGCCCTAGCGTTAGCCCAAGCCTAGGGGTGCCCTAGCCTAAGCATTAGGGTGCCCAGGCCTAAGGGTAGGGGTTCCCTAGCCTTAGGATAGGGGAGCCCTAGCCTTACCTTAAGCCTAGGTGTGCCCTAGCCTAAGCATAGGGGTGCCCTAGCCTAACCCTAGAGGTTCGCTAGCCTTAGGTTAGGGAAACCTTATCCTTAGCCTAAGCCTAGGGGTGCTCTAGCCTAAGCCTATGGGTGCCCAAGCCCATGCCTAGGGGTGCCCTAGCCTAAGCCTTGGGGTGCCGTAGCCTAAGCCTAGGGGTGCCCTAGCCTAAGCCTAGGGGTGCCCTAGCCTTAGGCTAGGGGAGCCCTAGCCTTAGCCCAAGCCTAGGGGTTCCCTAGCCTAAGCCTAGGGGTGCCCTAGCCTAAGGGGTGGGGTTCCCTAGCCTTAGGCTAGAGGAGCCCTAGCCTTAGCTTTAGCCTAGGGGTGACCTAACCTAAGCTTGGGGTGCCCAAGCCTAAGCCTAGGGGTGCCCTAGTCTTAGGTTAGGGGAGCCCTAGCCTTAGCTTAAGCCTAGGGGTGCCCTAGCCTAAGCCTAGGGGTGCCCTAGCCTAAGCCCAGGGGTGCCCTAGCCTTAGGCTAGGGGAGCCCTAGCCTTAGCTTAAGCCTAGGGGTGCCCTAGCCTAAGCCTATGGGAGCCCTAGCCTTAGCCTAAGCCTAGGGGTGCCCTAGCCTAAGGTTAGGGGTGCCCTAGCTTTAGGTTAGGGGAGCCCTAGCCTTAGTTTAAGCCTAGGGGAGCCCTAGCCTAAGCCTAGGGGTGCCCGAGCCTAAGAGTTGGGGTGCCCTAGCCTTAGGCAGGGGAGCCCAAGCCTTAGCTTAAGCCTAGTGGTGCCCTAGCCTAAGCCTATGGGTGCCCTTGCCTAAGCCTAGGGGTGCCCTAGCCTAAGACTAGGGGTGCCGTAGCCTAAGCCTAGGGGTGCCCTAGCCTAAGCCTAGGGGTGCCCTAGCCTTAGGCTAGTCGAGTCAGAGCCTTAGCCTAAGCCTAGGGGTGCCCTTGCCTAAGCCTAGAGGTGCCCTAGCCTAAGCCTAGGGGTGCCCTAGCCTAAGCCTAAGGGTGCCCTAGCCTAAGCCTAGGGGCGGCCAAGCCTTAGGCTAGGCGAGCCCTAGCCTTAGCCTAAGCCTAGGGGTGCCCTTGCCTAAGCTTAGAGGTGCCCTAGCCTTAGGCTAGTCGAGCCGTAGCCTTAGTCTAAGCCTAGGGGTGCCCTAGCCTAAGCCTAGAGGTGCCCTAGCCTTAGGCTAGGGGAGCCGTAGCCTTAGCCTAAGCCTAGGGGTGCCCTACCGTAAGCCTAGGGGTGCCCTAGCCTTAGGCTAGGGGAGCCCTAGCCTTAGCTTAAGCCTAGGGGTGCCCTAGCCTAAGCCTATGGGTGCCCTAGCCTAAGGTAGTGGTGCCGTAGCCTAAGCCTAGGGGTGCCCTACCCTAAGCCTAGGGGTGCCCTAGCCTTAGGCTAGGGGAGCCCTAGCCTTAGCTTAAGCCTAGGGGTGCCCTAGCCTAAGCATATGGGTGCCCTTGCCTAAGCCTAGGGGTGCCCTAGCCTAAGACTAGGGGTGCCGTAGCCTAAGCCTCTGGGTGCCCTAGCCTAAGCCTAGGGGTGCCCTAGCCTTAGGCTAGTCGAGTCGGAGCCTTAGCCTAAGCCTAGGGGTGCCCTAGCCTAAGCCTAGGGGTGCCCTAACCTTAGGCTAGGGGATCCCTAGCCTTAGGCTAATTCTAGGGGTGCCCTAGCCTAAGCCTAGGGGTGCCCTAGCCTAAGCCTAGGGATGCCGTAGCCTAAGCCTAGGGGTGCCCTAGCCTAAGCCTAGGGGTGCCCTAGCCTTAGCCCAAGCCTAGGGGAGCCCTAGCCTTAGCTTAAGCCTAGGGGTGCCCTAGCCTAAGCCTGCGGTGCCCTAGCCTAAGCCTAGGGGTTCCCTAGCCTTTGGCTAGGGGAGCCCTAGCCTTAGCTTAAGCCTAGGGGTGCCCTAGCCTAAGCCTAGGGGTGCCGTAGCCTAAGCCTAGGGGTGCCCTAGCCTAAGCCGTGGGGTGCCCTAGCCTTAGGCTAGGATAGCCCTAGCCTTAGCCCAAGCCTAGGGGTGCCCTAGCCTAAGCGTAGGGGTGCCCTAGCCTAAGGGTAGGGGTTCCCTAGCTTTAGGCTAGGGGAGCCCTAGACTTAGCATAAGGCTAGGGGTGACCTATCCGAAGCCTGGGGTGCCCTAGCCTAAGCCTAGGGGTGCCTAGCCTTAGGTTAGGGGAGCCCTAGCCTTAGCTTAAGCCTAGGGCTGCCCTAGCCTAAGCCTAAGGGTGCCATAGCGTAAGCCTAGGGATGCCCTTGCCTAAGTTTAGAGGTGCCCTAGCCTTAGGCTAGTCGAGCCGTAGCCTTAGTCTAAGCCTAGGGGTGCCCTAGCCTAAGCCTAGAGGTGCCCTAGCCTTAGGCTAGGGGAGCCCTAGCCTTAGCCTAAGCCTAGGGGTGCCCTATCGTAAGCCTAGGGGTGCCCTAGCCTTAGGCTAGGGGAGCCCTAGCCTTAGCCTAAGCCTAGGTGTGCCCAAGCCTTAGGCTAGGGGAGCCCTAGTCTTAGCCCAAGCCTAGGGGTGCCCTAGCCTAAGCCTTAGGGTGCCCTAGCCTAAGGGTAGGTGTTCCCTAGCCTTAGGCTAGGGGAGCCCTAGCCTTAGCTTAAGCCTAGGGGTGCCCTAGCCTAAGCCTGGGGTGCCCTAGCCTAACCCTAGGGGTTCGCTAGCCTTAGGCTAGGGAAACATTAGCCTTAGCCTAAGCCTAGGGGTGCCCAAGCCTAAGCGCTAGGGTGCCCTAGCCTAACCTAGGGGTGCCCTAGCCTAAGCCTGCGGTGCCCTAGCCTAAGCCTAGGGGTTCCCTAGCCTTAGGCTAGGGGAGCCCTAGCCTTAGGTTAAGCCTAGGGGTGCCCTAGCCTAAGCCTAGGGGTGCCGTAGCCTAAGCCTAGGGGTGCCCTAGCCTAAGCCTAGGGGTGCCCTAGCCTTAGCCTAAGCCTAGGGGTGCCCTAGCCTAAGCGTAGGGGTGCCCTAGCCTAAGGGTAGGGGTTCCCTAGCCTTAGGCTAGGGGAGCCCTAGCCTTAGCTTAAGGCTAGGGGTGACCTATCCGAAGCCTGGGGTGCCCTAGCCTAAGCCTAGGGGTGCCCTAGCCTTAGGTTAGGGGAGCCCTAGCCTTAGCTTAAGCCTAGGGCTGCCCTAGCCTAAGCCTAATGGTGCCATAGCCTAAGCCTAGGGCTGCCCTTGCCTAAGCTTAGAGGTGCCCTAGCCTTAGGCTAGTCGAGCCGTAGCCTTAGTCTAAGCCTAGGGGTGCCCTAGCCTAAGCCTAGAGGTGCCCTAGCGTTAGGCTAGGGGAGCCCTAGCCTTAGCCCAAGCCTAGGGGTGCCCTACCCTAAGCCTAGGGGTGCCCTAACCTTAGGCTAGGGGAGCCCTAGCCTTAGCCCAAGCCTAGGGGTGCCCTAGCCTAAGCGTAGGGGTGCCCTAGCCTAAGGGTAGGGGTTCCCTAGCTTTAGGCTAGGGGAGCCCTAGCCTTAGCATAAGGCTAGGGGTGACCTATCCGAAGCTTGGGGTTGACCTAGCCTTAGGTTAGGGGAGCCCTAGCCTTAGCTTAAGCCTAGGGCTGCCCTAGCCAAAGCCTAAGGGTGCCATAGCCTGAGCCTAGGGTTGCCCAAGCCTAAGCCTAAGGGTGCCCTATCCTAAGTCCATGGGAGCCCAAGTCTAAGCCTAAGGGTGCCCTAGCCTAAGCCTAGGGGTGCCCAAGTTTAGGCTAGGGGAGACCTAGCCTTAGCCTAAGCCTAGGGGTGCCCTTGCCTAAGCCTAGGGGTGCCCTAGCCTAAGCCTAGGGGTGGCCTAGCCTAAGCCTAGGGGTACCCTAGCCTAAGCCTAGGGGTGCCCTAGCCTTAGGCTAGGGAAGCCCTAGCCTTAGCCCAAGCCTAGGGGTGCCCTAGCCTAAGCATTAGGGTGCCCAGGCCTAAGGGTAGGGGTTCCCTAGCCTTAGGATAGGGGAGCCCTAGCCTTACCTTAAGCCTAGGTGTGCCCTAGCCTAAGCATAGGGGTGCCCTAGCCTAACCCTAGAGGTTCGCTAGCCTTAGGTTAGGGAAACCTTATCCTTAGCCTAAGCCTAGGGGTGCTCTAGCCTAAGCCTATGGGTGCCCAAGCCCAAGCCTAGGGGTGCCCTAGCCTAAGCCTTGGGGTGCCGTAGCCTAAGCCTAGGGGTGCCCTAGCCTAAGCCTAGGGGTGCCCTAGCCTTAGGCTAGGGGAGCCCTAGCCTTAGCCCAAGCCTAGGGGTTCCCTAGCCTAAGCCTAGGGGTGCCCTAGCCTAAGGGGTGGGGTTCCCTAGCCTTAGGCTAGAGGAGCCCTAGCCTTAGCTTTAGCCTAGGGGTGACCTAACCTAAGCTTGGGGTGCCCAAGCCTAAGCCTAGGGGTGCCCTAGTCTTAGGTTAGGGGAGCCCTAGCCTTAGCTTAAGCCTAGGGGTGCCCTAGCCTAAGCCTAGGGGTGCCCTAGCCTAAGCCCAGGGGTGCCCTAGCCTTAGGCTAGGGGAGCCCTAGCCTTAGCTTAAGCCTAGGGGTGCCCTAGCCTAAGCCTATGGGAGCCCTAGCCTTAGCCTAAGCCTAGGGGTGCCCTAGCCTAAGGTTAGGGGTGCCCTAGCTTTAGGTTAGGGGAGCCCTAGCCTTAGTTTAAGCCTAGGGGAGCCCTAGCCTAAGCCTAGGGGTGCCCGAGCCTAAGAGTTGGGGTGCCCTAGCCTTAGGCAGGGGAGCCCAAGCCTTAGCTTAAGCCTAGTGGTGCCCTAGCCTAAGCCTATGGGTGCCCTTGCCTAAGCCTAGGGGTGCCCTAGCCTAAGACTAGGGGTGCCGTAGCCTAAGCCTAGGGGTGCCCTAGCCTAAGCCTAGGGGTGCCCTAGCCTTAGGCTAGTCGAGTCAGAGCCTTAGCCTAAGCCTAGGCGTGCCCTTGCCTAAGCCTAGAGGTGCCCTAGCCTAAGCCTAGGGGTGCCCTAGCCTAAGCCTAAGGGTGCCCTAGCCTAAGCCTAGGGGCGGCCAAGCCTTAGGCTAGGCGAGCCCTAGCCTTAGCCTAAGCCTAGGGGTGCCCTTGCCTAAGCTTAGAGGTGCCCTAGCCTTAGGCTAGTCGAGCCGTAGCCTTAGTCTAAGCCTAGGCGTGCCCTAGCCTAAGCCTAGAGGTGCCCTAGCCTTAGGCTAGGGGAGCCGTAGCCTTAGCCTAAGCCTAGCGGTGCCCTACCGTAAGCCTAGGGGTGCCCTAGCCTTAGGCTAGGGGAGCCCTAGCCTTAGCTTAAGCCTAGGGGTGCCCTAGCCTAAGCCTATGGGTGCCCTAGCCTAAGGTAGTGGTGCCGTAGCCTAAGCCTAGGGGTGCCCTACCCTAAGCCTAGGGGTGCCCTAGCCTTAGGCTAGGGGAGCCCTAGCCTTAGCTTAAGCCTAGGGGTGCCCTAGCCTAAGCATATGGGTGCCCTTGCCTAAGCCTAGGGGTGCCCTAGCCTAAGACTAGGGGTGCCGTAGCCTAAGCCTCTGGGTGCCCTAGCCTAAGCCTAGGGGTGCCCTAGCCTTAGGCTAGTCGAGTCGGAGCCTTAGCCTAAGCCTAGGGGTGCCCTAGCCTAAGCCTAGGGGTGCCCTAACCTTAGGCTAGGGGATCCCTAGCCTTAGGCTAATTCTAGGGGTGCCCTAGCCTAAGCCTAGGGGTGCCCTAGCCTAAGCCTAGGGATGCCGTAGCCTAAGCCTAGGGGTGCCCTAGCCTAAGCCAGGGAGTGCCCTAGCCTTAGCCCAAGCCTAGGGGAGCCCTAGCCTTAGCTTAAGCCTAGGGGTGCCCTAGCCTAAGCCTGCGGTGCCCTAGCCTAAGCCTAGGGGTTCCCTAGCCTTTGGCTAGGGGAGCCCTAGCCTTAGCTTAAGCCTAGGGGTGCCCTAGCCTAAGCCTAGGGGTGCCGTAGCCTAAGCCTAGGGGTGCCCTAGCCTAAGCCGTGGGGTGCCCTAGCCTTAGGCTAGGATAGCCCTAGCCTTAGCCCAAGCCTAGGGGTGCCCTAGCCTAAGCGTAGGGGTGCCCTAGCCTAAGGGTAGGGGTTCCCTAGCTTTAGGCTAGGGGAGCCCTAGACTTAGCATAAGGCTAGGGGTGACCTATCCGAAGCCTGGGGTGCCCTAGCCTAAGCCTAGGGGTGCCTAGCCTTAGGTTAGGGGAGCCCTAGCCTTAGCTTAAGCCTAGGGCTGCCCTAGCATAAGCCTAAGGGTGCCATAGCGTAAGCCTAGGGATGCCCTTGCCTAAGTTTAGAGGTGCCCTAGCCTTAGGCTAGGATAGCCCTAGCCTTAGCCCAAGCCTAGGGGTGCCCTAGCCTAAGCGTAGGGGTGCCCTAGCCTAAGGGTAGGGGTTCCCTAGCTTTAGGCTAGGGGAGCCCTAGACTTAGCATAAGGCTAGGGGTGACCTATCTGAAGCCTGGGGTGCCCTAGCCTAAGCCTAGGGGTGCCTAGCCTTAGGTTAGGGGAGCCCTAGCCTTAGCTTAAGCCTAGGGGTGCCCTAGCCTAAGCCTGGGGTGCCCTAGCCTAACCCTAGGGGTTCGCTAGCCTTAGGCTAGGGAAACACTAGCCTTAGCCTAAGCCTAGGGGTGCCCAAGCCTAAGCGTAGGGTGCCCTAGCCTAACCTAGGGGTGTCCAAGCCTTAGGTTAGGGGAGCCCTAGCCTAAGCCTAAGCCTAGTGGTGCCCAAGTCTAAGCCTAGGGTGCCCTAGCCTAAGCCTAGGGGTGTCCAAGCCTTAGGCTAGAGGAGCCCTAGCCTTAACCTAAGCCTAGGGGTGCCTTAGCTTAAGCCTAGGGGTACCCTAGCATAAGCCTATGGGTTCCCAAGCCTAAGCCTAGGGGTGCCCTAGCCTAACCTAGGGGTGCCGTAGCCTAAGCCTTGGGGTGCCCTAGCCTAAGCCTAGGGGCGGCCAAGCCTTTGGCTAGGCGAGCCCTAGACTTAGCCTAAGCCTAGGGGTGCCCTTGCCTAAGCTTAGAGGTGCCCTAGCCTTAGGCTAGTCGAGCCGTAGCCTTAGTCTAAGCCTAGGGGTGCCCTAGCCTAAGCCTAGAGGTGCCCTAGCCTTAGGCTAGGGGAGCCGTAGCCTTAGCCTAAGCCTAGGGGTGCCCTACCGTAAGCCTAGGGGTGCCCTAGCCTTAGGCTAGGGGAGCCCTAGCCTTAGCTTAAGCCTAGGGGTGCCCTAGCCTAAGCCTATGGGTGCCCTAGCCTAAGGTAGTGGTGCCGTAGCCTAGGCCTAGGGGTGCCCTACCCTAAGCCTAGGGGTGCCCTAGCCTTAGGCTAGGGGAGCCCTAGCCTTAGCTTAAGCCTAGGGGTGCCCTAGCCTAAGCATATGGGTGCCCTTGCCTAAGCCTAGGGGTGCCTTAGCCTAAGACTAGGGGTGCCGTAGCCTAAGCCTCTGGGTGCCCTAGCCTAAGCCTAGGGGTGCCCTAGCCTTAGGCTAGTCGAGTCAGAGCCTTAGCCTAAGCCTAGGGGTGCCCTAGCCTAAGCCTAGGGGTGCCCTAACCTTAGGCTAGGGGATCCCTAGCCTTAGGCTAATTCTAGGGGTGCCCTAGCCTAAGCCTAGGGGTGCCCTAGCCTAAGCCTAGGGATGCCGTAGCCTAAGCCTAGGGGTGCCCTAGCCTAAGCCTAGGGGTGCCCTAGCCTTAGCCCAAGCCTAGGGGAGCCCTAGCCTTAGGTTAAGCCTAGGGGTGCCCTAGCCTAAGCCTGCGGTGCCCTAGCCTAAGCCTAGGGGTTCCCTAGCCTTAGGCTAGGGGAGCCCTAGCCTTAGCTTAAGCCTAGGGGTGCCCTAGCCTAAGCCTAGGGGTGCCGTAGCCTAAGCCTAAGGGTGCCCTAGCCTAAGCCGTGGGGTGCCCTAGCCTTAGGCTAGGATAGCCCTAGCCTTAGCCCAAGCCTAGGGGTGCCCTAGCCTAAGCGTAGGGGTGCCCTAGCCTAAGGGTAGGGGTTCCCTAGCTTTAGGCTAGGGGAGCCCTAGACTTAGCATAAGGCTAGGGGTGACCTATCCGAAGCCTGGGGTGCCCTAGCCTAAGCCTAGGGGTGCCTAGCCTTAGGTTAGGGGAGCCCTAGCCTTAGCTTAAGCCTAGGGCTGCCCTAGCCTAAGCCTAAGGGTGCCATAGCGTAAGCCTAGGGATGCCCTTGCCTAAGTTTAGAGGTGCCCTAGCCTTAGGCTAGTCGAGCCGTAGCCTTAGTCTAAGCCTAGGGGTGCCCTAGCCTAAGCCTAGAGGTGCCCTAGCCTTAGGCTAGGGGAGCCCTAGCCTTAGCCTAAGCCTAGGGGTGCCCTATCGTAAGCCTAGGGGTGCCCTAGCCTTGGGCTAGGGGAGCCCTAGCCTTAGCCTAAGCCTAGGTGTGCCCAAGCCTTAGGCTAGGGGAGCCCTAGTCTTAGCCCAAGCCTAGGGGTGCCCTAGCCTAAGCCTTAGGGTGCCCTAGCCTAAGGGTAGGTGTTCCCTAGCCTTAGGCTAGGGGAGCCCTAGCCTTAGCTTAAGCCTAGGGGTGCCCTAGCCTAAGCCTGGGGTGCCCTAGCCTAACCCTAGGGGTTCGCTAGCCTTAGGCTAGGGAAACACTAGCCTTAGCCTAAGCCTAGGGGTGCCCAAGCCTAAGCGTAGGGTGCCCTAGCCTAACCTAGGGGTGTCCAAGCCTTAGGTTAGGGGAGCCCTAGCCTAAGCCTAAGCCTAGTGGTGCCCAAGTCTAAGCCTAGGGTGCCCTAGCCTAAGCCTAGGGGTGTCCAAGCCTTAGGCTAGAGGAGCCCTAGCCTTAACCTAAGCCTAGGGGTGCCTTAGCTTAAGCCTAGGGGTACCCTAGCATAAGCCTATGGGTTCCCAAGCCTAAGCCTAGGGGTGCCCTAGCCTAAGCCTAGGGGTGCCGTAGCCTAAGCCTTGGGGTGCCCTAGCCCAAGGGTAGGTGTTCCCTAGCCTTAGGCTAGGGGAGCCCTAGCCTTAGCTTAAGCCTAGGGGTGCACCAGACTAAGCCTGGGGGGCCCTAGCCTAAGCCTAGGGGTGCCTTAGCCTTAGGTTAGGGGAGCCCTAGCCTTAGCTTAAGCCTAGGGGTGCCCTAGCCTAAACCTAGGGGAGCCCTAGCCTTAGCTTAAACCTAGGGGTGCCCTAGCCTAAGCCAATTGGAGCCCTAGCCTTAGTAGGCCTAGGGGTGCCCTAGCCTAAGCCTAGGGGTGCCATAGCCTAAGCCTAGGGGTGCACAAGCCTAAGCCTAAGGGTGCCCTAGCCTAAGTCCATGGGAGCCCAAGTCTAAGCCTAAGGGTGCCCTAGCCTAAGCCTAGGGGTGCCCTAGCCTAAGGTTAGGGGAGCCCTAGCCTTAGCTTAAGCCTAGGGCTGCCCTAGCCTAAGCCTAATGGTGCCATAGCCTAAGCCTAGGGCTGCCCTTGCCTAAGCCTAGAGGTGCCCTAGCGTTAGGCTAGGGGAGCCCTAGCCTTAGCCCAAGCCTAGGGGTGCCCTACCCTAAGCCTAGGGGTGCCCTAACCTTAGGCTAGGGGAGCCCTAGCCTTAGCCCAAGCCTAGGGGTGCCCTAGCCTAAGCGTAGGGGTGCCCTAGCCTAAGGGTAGGGGTTCCCTAGCTTTAGGCTAGGGGAGCCCTAGACTTAGCATAAGGCTAGGGGTGACCTATCCGAAGCCTGGGGTTGACCTAGCCTTAGGTTAGGGGAGCCCTAGCCTTAGCTTAAGCCTAGGGCTGCCCTAGCCTAAGCCTAAGGGTGCCATAGCCTGAGCCTAGGGTTGCCCAAGCCTAAGCCTAAGGGTGCCCTATCCTAAGTCCATGGGAGCCCAAGTCTAAGCCTAAGGGTGCCCTAGCCTAAGCCTAGGGGTGCCCAAGTTTAGGCTAGGGGAGCCCTAGCCTTAGCCTAAGCCTAGGGGTGCCCTTGCCTAAGCCTAGGGGTGCCCTAGCCTAAGCCTAGGGGTGCCCTAGCCTAAGCCTAGGGGTACCCTAGCCTAAGCCTAGGGGTGCCCTAGCCTTAGGCTAGGGGAGCCCTAGCCTTAGCCCAAGCCTAGGGGTGCCCTAGCCTAAGCCTTAGGGTGCCCAGGCCTAAGGGTAGGGGTTCCCTAGCCTTAGGATAGGGGAGCCCTAGCCTTACCTTAAGCCTAGGTGTGCCCTAGCCTAAGCATAGGGGTGCCCTAGCCTAACCCTAGAGGTTCGCTAGCCTTAGGTTAGGGAAACCTTATCCTTAGCCTAAGCCTAGGGGTGCTCTAGCCTAAGCCTATGGGTGCCCAAGCCTAAGCCTAGGGGTGCCCTAGCCTAAGAATTGGGGTGCCGTAGCCTAAGCCTAGGGGTGCCCTAGCCTAAGCCTAGGGGTGCCCTAGCCTTAGGCTAGGGGAGCCCTAGCCTTAGCCCAAGCCTAGGGGTGCCCTAGCCTAAGCCTAGGGGTGCCCTAGCCTAAGGGGTGGGGTTCCCTAGCCTTAGGCTAGAGGAGCCCTAGCCTTAGCTTTAGCCTAGGGGTGCCCTAACCTAAGCTTGGGGTGCCCAAGCCTAAGCCTAGGGGTGCCCTAGTCTTAGGTTAGGGGAGCCCTAGCCTTAGCTTAAGCCTAGGGGTGCCCTAGCCTAAACCTAGGGGTGCCCTAGCCTAAGCCCAGGGGTGCCCTAGCCTTAGGCTAGGGGAGCCCTAGCCTTAGCTTAAGCCTAGGGGTGCCCTAGCCTAAGCCTATGGGAGCCCTAGCCTTAGCCTAAGCCTAGGGGTGCCCTAGCCTAAGGCAAGGGGTGCCCTAGCTTTAGGTTAGGGGAGCCCTAGCCTAAGCCTAGGGGTGCCCGAGCCTAAGAGTTGGGGTGCCCTAGCCTTAGGCAGGGGAGCCCAAGCCTTAGCTTAAGCCTAGTGTTGCCCTAGCCTAAGCCTATGGGTGCCCTTGCCTAAGCCTAGGGGTGCCCTAGCCTAAGACTAGGGGTGCCGTAGCCTAAGCCTAGGGGTGCCTTAGCCTAAGCCTAGGGGTGCCCTAGCCTTAGGCTAGTCGAGTCAGAGCCTTAGCCTAAGCCTAGGGGTGCCCTTGCCTAAGCCTAGGGGTGCCCTAGCCTAAGCCTAGGGGTGCCCTAGCCTAAGCCTAAGGGTGCCCTAGCCTAAGCCTAGGGGCGGCCAAGCCTTAGGCTAGGCGAGCCCTAGCCTTAGCCTAAGCCTAGGGGTGCCCTTGCCTAAGCTTAGAGGTGCCCTAGCCTTAGGCTAGTCGAGCCGTAGCCTTAGTCTAAGCCTAGGGGTGCCCTAGCCTAAGCCTAGAGGTGCCCTAGCCTTAGGCTAGGGGAGCCGTAGCCTTAGCCTAAGCCTAGGGGTGCCCTACCGTAAGCCCAGGGGTGCCCTAGCCTAAGCCTAGGGGTGCCTAGCCTTAGGTTAGGGGAGCCCTAGCCTTAGCTTAAGCCTAGGGCTGCCCTAGCCTAAGCCTAAGGGTGCCATAGCCTAAGCCTAGGGATGCCCTTGCCTAAGTTTAGAGGTGCCCTAGCCTTAGGCTAGTCGAGCCGTAGCCTTAGTCTAAGCCTAGGGGTGCCCTAGCCTAAGCCTAGAGGTGCCCTAGCCTTAGGCTAGGGGAGCCCTAGCCTTAGCCTAAGCCTAGGGGTTCCCTACCGTAAGCCTAGGGGTGCCCTAGCCTTAGGCTAGGGGAGCCCTAGCCTTAGCTTAAGCCTAAGGGTGCCCTAGCCTAAGCCTATGGGTGCCCTAGCCTAAGGTAGGGGTGCTGTAGCCTAAGCCTAGGGGTGCCCTACCCTAAGCCTAGGGGTGCCCTAGCCTTAGGCTAGGGGAGCCCTAGCCTTAGCTTAAGCATAAGGGTGCCCTAGCCTAAGCCTATGGGTGCCCTAGCCTAAGGTAGGGGTGCCGTAGCCTAAGCCTAGGGGTGCCCTACCCTAAGCCTAGGGGTGCCCTAACCTTAGGCTAGTGGAGCCCTAGCCTTAGCCAAGCCTAGGCCTGCCCTAGCCTAAGCCTAAGGGTGCCCAAGCCTAAGCCTAAGGGTTCCCTAGCCTTAGGCTATTCGAGCCGTAGCTTTAGTCTAAGCCTGGGGGTGCCCTAGCCTAAGCCTAGAGGTGCCCTAGCCTTAGGCTAGGGGAGCCCTAGCCTTAGCCTAAGCCTAGGGGTACCCTACCGTAAGCCTAGGGGTGCTCTAGCCTAAGCCTATGGGTGCCCTAGCCTAAGGTAGGGGTGCCGTAGCCTAAGCCTAGGGGTGCCCTACCCTAAGCCTAGTGGTGCCCTAGCCTTAGGCTAGGTGAGCCCTAACCTTAGCTTAAGCCTAGGGGTGCCCTAGCCTAAGCCTATGGGTGCCCTAGCCTAAGGTAGGGTTGCCGTAGCCTAAGCCTAGGGGTGCCCTAGCCTAAGCCTAGGGATGCCCTAGCCTTAGGCTAGGGGAGCCCTAGCCTTAGCCCAAGCCTAGGGGTGCCCTAGCCTAAGGGTAGGGGTTCCCTTGCCTTAGGCCAGGGGAGCCCTAGCCTTAGCTTAAGCCTAGGGGTGCCCTAGCCTAAGTCTGGGGTGCCCTAGCCTAAGCCTAGGGGTGCCCTAGCCTTAGGCTAGGGGAGCCCTAACCTTAACCTAAGCCTAGGGGTGCCCTATCGTATGCTGGGGGTGCCCTAGCCTTAGGCTAGGGGAGCCCTAGCCTTAGCCTAAGCCTTGGGGTGCCCAAGCCTAAGCCTAGGGGTGCCCTATCGTAAGCCAAGGGGTGCCCTAGCCTTAGGCTATGGGAACCCTAGCCTTAGCCTAATACTGGGGGTGCCCTAGCCTAAGCCTAGGGGTGCCCAAGCCTAAGCCTAGGGTTACCTAGCCTAAGCCTAGGCGTGCCCTAGCTATAGGCTAGGGGAGCCCTAGCCTTAGCCTAAGCCTAGGGGTGCCCTAGCGTAAGTCTAGGGGTGCCCTAGCCTTAGGCTATGGAAGCCCTAGCCTTAGCCTAAGCCTAGGGGTGCCCTCTCCTAATCCTAGGGGTGCCCTATCCTAAGCCAAGGGGTGCCCTATCCTAAGCCTAGGGGTGCCCTAACCTAAGCCTAGGGGTGTCCTAGCCTAAGCCTAGCGGTGCCCTAGCGTAAGACTAGGGGTGCACTAACCTAAGCCTAGGGGTGCCCTAGCCTTAGGCTAGGGTAGCCCTAGCCTTAGCCTAAGCCTAGGGGTGCCCTAGCCTAAGCCTTGGGGTGCCCCAGTCTAAGCCTAGAGTTACCTAGCCTAAGCCTAGGCGTGCCCTAGCCATAGGCTAGGGGAGCCCTAGCCTTAGTCTAAGCCTAGGGGTGCCCTAGCCTAAGCCTAGGGGTGCCCTAGCCTAAGCCAAGGTGTGCGCTAGCCTAAGCCTAGGGGTGCCCTAGCCTAAGCCTAGGGGTGCCCGAGCCTAAGCCTACAGGTGCCCTATCCTAAGGCTAGGGGAGCCCTAGCCTTAGCCTAAGCCTAGGGGTGCCCTAGCCTAAGCCTAGGGGTGCCTTAGCCTAAGCCTAGGAGTGCCCTAGCCTAATCCTAGGGGTGCCCTAGCCTTAGGCTATGGGAGCCCTAGCCTTAGCCTAAGCCTAGGGATACCCTAGTCTAAGCCTAGGGGTGCCCTAGCCTAAGCCTAGGGGTGTCCTAGCCTAAGGCTAGAGGAGTCCTAAGCTTAACCTAAGCCTAGGGGTGCCCTAGCCTAAGCCTAGGGGTGCCATATCCTAATCCTAGGGATGCCCTAGCCTTAGGCTAGGGGAGCGCTAGCCTTAGTCTAAGCCTAGGGGTTCCCTAGGCTAAGCCTAGGGGTGCCCTAGCCTAATCCTAGGGGTGCCCTAGCCTAAGCCTAGAGGTGCCCTAGTCTTAGGCTAGGGGAGTTCTAGCATTAGCCTAAGCCTAGGGGTGCCCTAGCCTAAGCCTAGGGGTGCCCTAGCCTAAGCCTAGGGGTGCCCTAGCCTTAGCCTAAGCTAGGGGTGCCCTAGGCTAAGCGTAGGTGTGCCCTAGCCTTAGCCTAAGCCTAGGGGTGCCCTAGCCTTAGGCTAGGGGAGCCTTAGCCTTAGCCTAAGCCTTGGCGTGCCCAAGTCTAAGATTAGGGGGGCCCTAGCCTAAGACTAGGGGTGCCCTACCCTAAGCCTAGGGATGCCCTAGCCTTAGGCTAGGGGAGCCCTAGCCTTAGACTAAGCCTAGGTGTGCCCTAGCCTAAGCCTAAGGTTGCCCTAGCCTAAGCCTAGGGGTGCCCTAGCCTTAGGCTATGGGTGCCCTAGCCTTAGCCTAAGCCTAGGGTTGACCTAGACTAAGCCTACGGGTGCCCTAGCCTAAGCCTAGGGGTGCCCTAGCCTTAGCCTAAGCCTAGGGATGTCCTTGCCTAAGCCTAGGCGTGCCCTAGCCTAAGCCTAGGGGTGCCCTAGCCTTAGGCTAGTCGAGCCGTAGCCTTAGCCTAAGTCTAGGGGTGCCATAGCCTAAGCCTAGGGGTTCCCTAGCCTAAGCCTAGGGGTGCCATAGCCTAAGCCTAGGGGTGCCCAAGCCTAAGCCTAAGGGTGCCCTAGCCTTAGGCCATGGGAGCCCTAGCCTAAGCCTAAGCCTAGGGGTGCCCTAGCCTAAGCCTAAGGGTGCCCTAGCCTAAGCCTAGGGGCGCCCAAGCCTTAGGCTAGGCGAGGCCTAGCCTTAGCCTAAGCATAGGGGTGCCCTTGCCTAAGCTTAGGGGTGCCCTAGCCTTAGGCTAGTCGAGCCGTAGCCTTAGTCTAAGCCTAGGGGTGCCCTAGCCTAAACATAGAGGTGCCCTAGCCGTAGGCTAGGGGAGCCCTAGCCTTAGCTTAAGACTAGGGGTGCCCCAGCATAAGCATAGGGGTGCCCAAGCCTAAGCCTAGGGGTGCCCTAGCCTTAACCTAGGGGTGCCCTAGCCTTAGCTTAAGCCTAGGGGTGCCCTAGCCTAAGCCTATGGGTGCCCTAGCCTAAGCCTAGCGGTGCCCTAGCCTAAGCCTAGGGGTGCCGTAGGCTAAGCCTACGGGTGCCCTAGCCTAAGCCTAGGGATGCCCTAGCCTTAGGCTAGGGGAGCCCTAGCCTTAGCCCCAGCCTAGGCGTGCCCTAGCCTAAGCCTAGGGGTGCCCTAGCCTAAGATTAGGGGTGCCATAGCGTTAGGCTAGGGGAGCCCTAGCCTAAGCCTAAGCCTAGGGGTGCCCTAGCCTAAGTCTAGCGGTGCCCTAGCCTTAGCCTAAGCTAGGGGTGCCCTAGCCTAAGCCTAGGGGTGCCCTTCCCTAAGCCTATGGGTGCCCTAGCCTAAGCCTAGGGGTGCCCTAGCCTTAGGCTAGGGAAGCCCTAGACTTAGCCTAAGCCTAGGGGTGCCCTATCCTAATTCTAGGGGTTCCCTATCCTATGCTTAGGGGTGCCCTATCCTAAGCCTTGGGGTGCCCTAGCCTAAGCCTAGGGGTGCCCTAGCCTAAGCCTAGGGTTACCTAGCCTAGCCTAGGCATGCCCTAGCCATAGGCTAGGGGAGCCATAGCCTTAGCCTAAGCCTAGGGTTACCCTAGCCTAAGCCTAAGGGTGCTCTAGTGTAAGCCTAGGGGTGCCCTAGCCTAAGCCTAGGGGTGCCCTAGCCTTAGGCTAGGGGAGTCCTAACCTTAACCTAAGCCTAGCGGTGCCCTAGCCTAAGCCTAGGGGTGCCCTAGCCTAAGCCTAGGGATGCCCTATCCTTAGGCTAGGGGAGCCCTACCCTTAGCCTAAGCCTAGGGGTGCCCTAGCCTAAGCCTAGGGGTGCCCTAGCCTAAGCCTAGGGGTGCCCTAGCCTAAGCCTAGGGGTGCCCTAGCCTAAGCCTAGGGGTGCTCTAGCCTAAGCCTAGGGGTGTCTCAGCCTTAGGCTAGGGGAGCCCTAACCTTAACCTAAGCCTAGCGGTGCCCAAGCCTAAGCCTAGGGGTGCCCTAGCCTAAGCTTAGGGGTGTCCCAGCCTTAGGCTAGGGGAGCCCTAACCTTAACCTAAGCCTAGCGGTGCCCTAGCCTAAGCCTAGGGGTATTCTAGCCTAAGCCTAGGGATGCCCTATCCTTAGGCTAGGGGAGCCCTAGCCTTAGCCTAAGCCTAGGGGTGGCCTAGCCTAAGCCTAGGGGTGCCCTAGCCTAAGCCTAGGGGTGCCCTAACCTAAGCCTAGAGGTGTCCTAGCCTTAGGCTAGGGGAGCTCTAGCCTTAGCCTAAGCCTAGGGGTGCCCTAGCCTAAGCCTAGGGGTGCCCTAGCCTAAGCATAGGGGTGCCCTAGCCTAAGCATAGGGGTGCCCTAGCCTAAGCCAAGGGGTTCCCTAGCCTTAGGCTACTCGAGCCGTAGACTTAGTCTAAGCCTAGGCGTGCCCTAGCCTAAGCCTAGAGGTGCCCTAGCCTTAGGCTAGCGGAGCCCTAGCCTTAGCCTAAGCCTCAGGGTGCCCTAGCCTAAGCCTAGGGGTGCTCTATCCTAAGCCTAGGGGTGCCCTAGCCTTAGGCTAGTCGAGCCATAGCCTTAGTCTCAAACTAGGGGTGCCCTAGCCTAAGCCTATGGGTGCCCTAACTTAAGCGTAGGGGTGTCCTAGCCTTACGCTAGGGGAGCCCAAGCCTTAGCCTAAGGCTAGGGGTACCCTAGCCTTAGGCTAGGGGAGCCGTAGCTTAAGGCTTGGGGTGCCCTAGCCTTAGGGTAGGGGAGCCCTAGCCTTAGCCTAAGCCTAGGTGTGCCCTAGCCTAAGCCTAGGGGTGCCTTAGCCTAAGCCTAGGGGTGCCCTAGCCTAATCCTAGGGGTGCCCTAGCCTTAGGCTATGGGAGCCCTAGCCTTAGCCTAAGCCTAGGGGTGCCCAAGCCTAAGCCTAGGGGTGCCCCAGCCTAGCCTAGGGCTGCCCTATCTTTGGGCTATGGGAGCCCTAGTCTTAGTCTAAGCCTAGGGGTGCCCTAGCCTAAGCCTAGGGGTGTCCTAGCCTTAGGCTAGGGGAGCCCTAAGCTTAACCTAAGCCTAGGGGTGCCCTAGCCTAAGCCTAGGGATGCCCTAGCCTTAGGCTTGGGGAGCCCTAGCCATAGCCTAAGCCTAGGGGTGCCCTAGCCTAAGCTTAGGGGTTCCCTAGCCTAAGCCTAGGGGTGCCCTAGCCCAAGCCTAGAGGTGCCCTAGTCTTAGGCTAGGGGAGCTCTAGCCTTAGCCTAAGCCTAGGGGTGCCCAGCCTAAGCCTAGGGGTGCCCTAGCCTAAGCCTAGGGGTGCCCTAGCCTTAGCCTAAGCTAGGGGTGCCCTAGGCTAAGCCTAGGTGTGCCCTAGCCTTAGCCTAATCCTAGGGGTGCCCTAGCCTAAGCCTAGGGGTGCCTTAGCCTAAGCCTAGGGGTGCCCTAGCCTAAGCTTAGGGGTGCCCTAGCATTAGGCTAGGGGAGCCTTACCCTTAGCCTAAGCCTAGGGGTGCCCTAGCCTAAGCCTAGGGGTGCCCTACCCAAAGCCTAGGGATGCCCTAGCCTTAGGCTAGGGGAGCCCTAGACTTAGCCTAAGCCTAGGGGTGCCCTAGCCTAAGCCTAGGGGTGCCCTAGCCTAAGCCTAGGGGTGCCCTAGCCTTAGGCTATGGGAGCCCTAGCCTTAGCCTAAGCCTAGGGGTGCCCTAGCCTAAGCCTAGTGGTGCCCTAGATTTGGACTATGGGAGCCCTAGCCTTCGCCTAGCCCTAGGGGTGCCCTAGCCTAAGCCTAGGGGTGCCCTAGCCTTCGGCTAGGGGTGCCCTAGCCTTAGGCTAGGGTAGCCATAGCCGTAGCCTAAGCCTAGTGGTGCCCTAGCCTAAGCCTAGGGGTGCCCTAGCCTAAGCCTAGGGGTGCCCTAGCCTTGGGCTAGGGGAGCCCTAGCCTTAGCCTAAGCCTAGGGGTGCCCTAGCCTAAGCCTAGAGTTACCTAGCCTAAGCCTAGGCATGCCCTAGCCCTAGGCTAGGGGATCCCTAGCCGTAGCCTAAGCCTAGGGGTGCCCTAGCCTAAGCCTAGGGGTGCCCTTGCCTTAGGCTAGGGGAGTCCTAGCCTTTGCCTAAGCCTAGGGGTTGCCTAGCCGAAGCCTATGGTTACCTAGCCTAAGCCTAGGCGTGCTCTAGCCATAGGTTAGGGGAGCCCTAGCCTTAGCCTAAGCCTAGGGGTGCCCTAGCCTAAGCCTAGGGGTGCTCTATCCTAAGCCTAGGGGTGCCCTAGCCTTAGGTTAGTCGAGCCATAGCCTTAGTCTAAGCCTAGGGGTGCCCTAGCCTAAGCCTATGGGTGCCCTAGCTTAAGCGTTGGGGTGTCCTAGCCTTACGCTAGGGGAGCCCTAGTCTTAGCCTAACCCTAGGGGTGCCCTAGCCTTAGGCTAGGGGAGCCGGAGCTTAAAGCTAGGGGTGCACTAGCCTTAGGCTAGGGGAGCCTTAGCCTTAGCCTAAGCCTAGGTGTGCCCTAGCCTAAGCCTAGGGGTGCCTTAGCCTAAGCCTAAGGGTGCCCTAGCCTAATCCTAGGGGTGCCCTAGCCTTAGGCTATGGGAGCCCTAGCCTTAGCCTAAGCCTAGGGGTGCCCTAGCCTAAGCCTAGGGGTGCCCCAGCCTAGCCTGGGGGTGCCCTATCCTTGGGCTATGGGAGCCCTAGTCTTAGCCTAAGCCTAGGGGTGCCCTATCATAAGCCAAGGGGTGCCGTAGCCTAAGCCTAGGGGTGCCCTAGCCTAATCCTAGGGGTGCCCTAGCCTTAGGCTATGGGAGTCCTAGCCTTAGCCTAAGCCTAGGGATACCCTAGTCTAAGCCTAGGGTTACCCTAGCCTAAGCCTAGGGGTGTCCTAACCTTAGGCTAGGGGAGCCCTAAGCTTAACCTAAGCCTAGGGGTGCTCTAGCCTAAGCCTAGGAGTGCCATAGCCTAAGCCTAGGGATGCTCTAGCCTTAGGCTAGGGGAGCCCTAGCCTTAGCCTAAGCCTAGGGGAGCCCTAGCCTAAGCCTAGGGGTGCCCTAGCCTAAGCCTTGGGGTGCCCTAGCCTAAGCCTAGAGGTGCCCTAGTCTTAGGCTAGGGGAGCTCTAGCCTTAGCCTAAGCCTAGGGGTGCCCTAGCCTAAGCCTAGGGGTGCCCTAGCCTAAGCCTAGGGGAGCCCTAGCCTTAGCCTAATCCTAGGGGTGCCCTAGCCTAAGCCTAGGGGTGCCTTAGCCTAAGCCTAGGGGTGCCCTAGCATAAGCTTAGGGGTGCCCTAGCCTTAGGCTACGGGAGCCTTAGCCTTAGCCTAAGCCTAGGTGTGCCCTTGCCTAAGCTTAGGGGGGTCCCAGCCTAAGCCTAGGTGTGCCCTAGCCTAAGCCTAGGGGTGCCTTAGCCTAAGCCTAGGGGTGCCCTAGCCTAAGCTTAGGGGTGCCCTAACCTTAGGCTAGGGGAGCCCTACCCTTAGCCTAAGTCTAGGGGTGCCCTAGCCTAAGCCTAGGGGTGCCCTAGACTTGGACTATGGGAGCCCTAGACTTCGCCTAGGCCTAGGGGTGCCGTACCTTAAACCTAGGGGTGCCCTAGCCTTTGGCTAGGGGTGCCCTAGTCTTAGGCTAGGGGAGCCATAGCCGTAGCCTAAGCCTAGGGCTGCCCTAGCCTAAGCCTAGGGGTGTCCTAGCCTAAGCCTAGGGGTGCCCTAGCCTTGGGCTAGGGGAGCCCTAGCCTTAGCCTAAGCCTAGGGGTGCCCTAGCCTAAGCCTAGGGGTGCCCTAGTAAGCCTAGGGGTGCCCTAGCCTAAGCCTAGGGTTGCCCTAGCCTAAGCCTAGGGGTGCCCTAACCTTAGGCTAGGGGAGCTCTAACCTTACCTTAAGCCTAGGGGTGCCCTAGCCTAAGCCTAGGGGTGCTCTAGCCTAAGCCTTGGGGTTCCCTAGCCTTAGGCTAGTCCAGCCATAGCCTTAGTCTAAGCCTAGGGGTAGCCTAGCCTAAGCCTAGAGGTGCCCTAGCCTTTGGCTAGGGGAGCCCTAGTCTTAGCCTAAGCCTCGGGGTGCCCTAACCTAGGCCGAGGGGTGCCCTAGCTTAAGCCTAGGGGTGTCCTAGTCTTACGCTAGGGGAGCCCTAGCCTTAGCCTAAGCCTAGGGATGTCCTAGCCTAAGCCTAGGGGTGCCCTAGCCTAAGCCTAGGGGTGCCCTAGCTTAAGCCTAGGGGTGTCCTAGTCTTACGCTAGGGGAGCCCTAGCCTTAGCCTAAGCCTAGGGATGTCCTAGCCTAAGCCTAGGGGTGCCCTAGCCTTAGGCTAGTCGAGCCGTAGCCTTAGCCTAAGACTAGGGGTGCCCTAGCCTAAGCTTAGGGGTGCCCTAGTCTCAGCCTAGGGGTGCCCTAGTAAGCCTTGGGGTGCCCTAGACTAAGCCTAGGGTTGCCCTAGCCTAAGCCTAGGGGTTCCCAAGCATTAGGCTAGGGGAGTCCTAGCCTTAGCCTAAGACATGGGTGCCCTAGCCTAAGCCTAGGGGTGCCCTTGCCAAAGCCTAGGGGTGCCCTAGCCTTAGGCTACTGGAGTCCTAGCCTTAGCCATGCCTAGGGGTGCCCTAGCCTAAGCCCAGGGGTGCCGTAACCTAATCCTAGGGTTGCCGTAGCCTTAGGCTGTGGGAGCCCTAGCCTTAGCCTAAGCCTAGGGGTGCCGTAGCCTAAGCCTAGGGGTGCCATAGCCTAAGCCTAGGGGTGCCCAAGCCTAAGCCTAAGGGTGCCCTAGCCTTAGGTAGGGGAGCCCTAGCCTTAGCCTAGGCCTAGTGGTGCCCTAGCCTAAGCCTAGGGGTGCGTTAGCCTAAGCCTAGGGAAACCCTAGCCTTAGGGAAGGAGAGCCCTAGCCTTAACCTAAGCCTAGGGGTGCCCTAGCCTAAGCCTAGGGGTGCCCTAGCCTAAGCCTAGGGGTGCTCTAGCCTAAGCCTTGGGGTTCCCTAGCCTTAGGCTAGTCCAGCCATAGCCTTAGTCTAAGCCTAGGGGTAGCCTAGCCTAAGCCTAGAGGTGCCCTAGCCTTTGGCTAGGGGAGCCCTAGTCTTAGCCTAAGCCTCGGGGTGCCCTAACCTAGGCCGAGGGGTGCCCTAGCTTAAGCCTAGGCGTGTCCTAGTCTTATGCTAGGGGAGCCCTAGCCTTAGCCTAAGCCTAGGGATGTCCTAGCCTAAGCCTAGGGGTGCCCTAGCCTAAGCCTAGGTGTGCCCTAGCTTAAGCCTAGGGGTGTCCTAGTCTTACGCTAGGGGAGCCCTAGCCTTAGCCTAAGCCTAGGGATGTCCTAGCCTAAGCCTAGGGGTGCCCTAGCCTTAGGCTAGTCGAGCCGTAGCCTTAGCCTAAGACTAGGGGTGCCCTAGCCTAAGCCTAGGGGTGCCCTAGTCTCAGCCTAGGGGTGCCCTAGTAAGCCTTGGGGTGCCCTAGACTAAGCCTAGGGTTGCCCTAGCCTAAGCCTAGGGGTTCCCAAGCATTAGGCTAGGGGAGTCCTAGCCTTAGCCTAAGACATGGGTGCCCTAGCCTAAGCCTAGGGGTGCCCTTGCCAAAGCCTAGGGGTGCCCTAGCCTTAGGCTACTGGAGTGCTAGCCTTAGCCATGCCTAGGGGTGCCCTAGCCTAAGCCCAGGGGTGCCGTAGCCTAATCCTAGGGTTGCCGTAGCCTTAGGCTGTGGGAGCCCTAGCCTTAGCCTAAGCCTAGGGGTGCCGTAGCCTAAGCCTAGGGGTGCCATAGCCTAAGCCTAGGGGTGCCCAAGCCTAAGCCTAAGGGTGCCCTAGCCTTAGGTAGGGGAGCCCTAGCCTTAGCCTAGGCCTAGTGGTGCCCTAGCCTAAGCCTAGGGGTGCGTTAGCCTAAGCCTAGGGAAACCCTAGCCTTAGGGAAGGAGAGCCCTAGCCTTAACCTAAGCCTATGGGTGCACTAGCCTAAGCCTAGGGGTGCCCTAGCCTTAGGCTAGGGGAGCCCTAGCCTTAACCTAAGCCTAGGGGTGCCCTAGCCTAAGCCTAGGGGTGCCCTAGCCTTGGGCTAGGGGAGCGGTAGCCTTAGCCTAGGCCTAGGGGTGCCCTAGCCTAAGCCTAGGGTTGCCCTAGCCTTAGGCTAGAGGAGCCCTAGCCTTAGCATAAGCCTAGGGGTGCCCTTTCCTAAGCCTAGGGGTGCCCTAGCCTTTTGCTAGGGGAGCCCTAACCTTAGACTAAGCCTAGGGGTGTCCTAGCCTAAGCCGAGGGATGTCCTACCCTAAGCTAGGGGTGCCCTAGCCTTAGGCTAGGGGAGCCCTAGCCTTAGCCTAAGCTAGGGGTGCCCTAGCTTAAGCCTAGGGGTGCCCTAGCCTAACCCTAGGGTTGCCCTTGCCTTAGTTTAGGGGTGCCCTAGCCTAAGCCTAGGGGTGCCCTAGCATTAGGCTAGGAGAGCCCTAGCCTTAGGCTAAGCCTAGGGGTGCCCTAGCCTAAGCTTAGCGGTGCCCAGGCCTAAGCCTAGGGGTGCCCTAGCCTAAGCCTAAGCCTAGGGTTGTCCTAGTATCAGCCTAGGGGTGCCCTAGCCTAAGTCTAGGGGTGCCCTAGCCTTAGAGTAGGGGAGACCTAGCCTTAGCCTAAGCCTAGGGGTGCCCTGGCCTACGCCTAGGGGTGTCGTGGCCTAAGCCTAGGAGTGCCTTAGTCTTAGGCTAGGGGATCCCTAGCCTTAGCCTAAGCCTAGGGGTGCCCTAGCCTAAGCCTAGGGGTGCCCAAGCCTAAGCTTAGGGGTCCCCTAACCTAAGCCTAGGCGTGCCCTAGCCTACGCGTAGGGGTGCCCTATTCTAAGCCTAGGGGTGCCCTAGCCTAAGCCTAGGGGTGCCCTAGCCTAAGCCCAGGGGTGCCCTAGCCTAAGCCTAGGGGTGCCCTAGCCTTAGGCTATGGGAGCCCTAGCCTTAGCCTAAGCCTAGGGTTGTCCTAGTATAAGCCTAGGGGTGCCCTAGCCTAAGTCTAGGGGTGCCCTAGCCTTAGAGTAGGGGAGACCTAGCCTTAACCTAAGCCTAGGGGTGCCCTGGCCTAAGCCTAGGGGTGCCCTAGCCTTAGGCTAGGGGAGCCCTAGCCTTAGCCTTAGCCTAGGGGTGCCCTAGCCTAAGCCTAGGGGTGCCCTAGCCTAAGCCTAGGGGTACCCTAGCCTAAGCTTAGGGGTGCCCTAGCCTTAGGCTTTCTGAGCCCTAGCCTTAGCCTAAGCCTAGGGGTGCCCTAGCCTAAGCCTAGGGGTGCCCTAGCCTAAGCCTAGGGGTGCCCTAGCCTAAGCCTAGGGATGCCCTAACCTTAGACTAGGGGAGCCCTAGCCTTAGCTTAAGCCTAGGGGTGCCCTAGCCTAAGCTTAGGGGTGCCCAAACCTAAGCCTAAGGGTGCCCTAGCCTTAGGCTCGGGGAGCCCTAGCCTTAGCCAAACCCTTGGGGTGCCCTAGCCTAAGCCTAGGGGTGCCCTAGCCTATGCCTAGGGGTGCCCTAGCCTTAGGCTAGGGGAGCCCTAGAATTACCCTAAGCCTTGGGGTGCCGTAGCCTAAGCCTAGGGGTGCCCTAGCCTTTGGCTATGGGAGCCCTAGCCTTAGCCTAAGCCTAGGGCTGTCCTAGTATAAGCCTAGAGGTGCCCTAGCCTAAGTCTAGGGGTGCCCTAGCTAAGGCTAGGGGTGCCGTAGCCTAAGCCTAGGGGTGCCCTAGCCTAAGCCAAGGATGCCGTAGTAAGCCTCGGGGTGCCCTAGCCTAAGCCTAGGGGTTCCCTAGCCTTAGGCTAGGGGAGCCCTAGCCTTAGCCTAAGCCTAGGACTGCCCTAGCCTAAGCCTAGGGGTGCCCTAGCCTAAGCCTAGGGGTGCCCTAGCCTAAGCTTAGGGGTGCCCTAACCTAAGCCTAGGTGTGCCCTAGCCTAAGCCTAGGGGTGCCCTAGCCTAAGCCTAGGGGTGCCCTAACCTAAGCCTAGGTGTGCCCTAGCCTTAGGCTAGGGGAGCCCTAGCCTTAGCCTAAGCCTAGGGGTGCCCAAGCCTAAGCCTAGGGGTGCCCTAGCCTAAGCCTAGGGGTGCTCTTGCCTTAGGCTAGGGGAGCCATAGCCTTAGCCTAAGCCTAGGGGTGCCCTAGCCTAAGCCTAGGCGTGCCCTAGCCTAAGCCTAGGGGTGCCCTAGCCTTAGGCTAGGGGAGTCCTAGCCTTAGCCTAAGCCTAGTGGTGCCCTAGCCTAAGCATAGGGGTGCCCTAGCCTTGGGCTATGGGAGTCCTAGCCTTAGCCTAAGACGAGGGGTGCCCTAGCCTAAGCCTAGGGATGCCCTAGCCTAAGCCTAGGTGTGCCTAACCTAAGCCTTGGGGTGCCCTAGCCTAAGCCTAGGGTTGCCCTAGCCTTAGGCTATGGGAACCCTTGCCTTAGCCTAAGCCTGGGGGTGCCCTAGCCTAAGCCTAGGGGTGCCCTAGCCTAAGCCTAGGGGTGTCCTAGCCTAAGCCTAGGGATGCCCGAGCCTAAACGTAGGGGTGCCCTAGCCTTAGGCTAGGGAAGCCCTAGCCTTAGCCTAAGCCTAGGGGTTCCCTATCCTAAGCCTAGGGGTGCGCTAGCCTAAGCTTGGGGTGCCCTATCCTAAGCCTAGGTGTGCCCTAGCCTAAGCCTAGGGGTGCCCTAGCGTAAGCCTAGGGGTGCCCTAACCTTAGGCTAGGGAAGCCCTAGCCTTAGCCTAAGCCTAGGGGTGCCCTAGCCTTAGCCTAGTGGTGCCCTATCCAAAGTCTAGGGGTGCCCTAGCCTAAGCCTAGTGGTGCCCTGACCTTTGGCTAGGGAATCCCTAGCCTTAGGCTAAGCCTAGGGGTGCCCTAGCCTAAGCCTAGGGGTGCCCTATCCTAAGCCTAGGGATGCCCTAGCCTAAGCCTAGGGGTGCCCTAGCCTAAGCCTAGGGGTGCCCTAGCCTTAGCCTAGGGGAGCCCTAGTCTTAGCTTAAGCCTAGGGGTGCCCTAGCCTAAGCCTATGGGTGCCCTAGCCTAAGCCTAGAGGTGCCCTAGCCTTAGGCTAGGGGAGCCCTAGCCTTAGCTTAAGCCTAGGGGTGCCCTAGCCTAAGCCTAGGGGTGCCCTAGCCTAAGCCTAGGGGTGCCCTAGCCTTAGGCTAGGGGCGCCCTAGCCTTAGCCTAAGCCTAGGGGTGCCCTAGCCTAAGCCTAGGGGTGTCATAGCCTAAACTTAGGGGTGCCCGAGCCTAAGCCTAATGGTTCCCTAGCCTTAGGCTAGGGGAGCCCTAGCCTAAGCCTAAGCCTAGGGGTGCCCAAGCCTAAGCCTAATGGTGCCCTAGCCTAAGGCTAGGGGAGCCCTAGCCTAAGCCTAAGCCTAGTGGTGCCCTAGCCTAAGCCTAGGGTGCCCTAGCCTAAGCCTAGGGGTGCCCAAGCCTTAGGTTAGGGGAGCCCTAGCCTTAACCTAAGCCTAGGGGTGCCCTATCGTAAGCCTAGGGGTGCCCTAGCCTAAGCCTAGGGGTGCCTTATCCTTAGGCTAGGGGAGCCCTATCCTTAGCCTAATCCTAGGGTTGCCCAAGCCTAAGCCTAGGAGTGTCCTAGCCTAATCCTAGGGGTGCCCTAGCCTTCAGCTAGGGAAACCCTAGCCTTAGCCTAAGCCTAGGGTTGCCCTAGCCTAAGCCTAGGGGTGCCCTATCCTAAGCTTAGGGGTGACCTACGCTTAGCCTAGGGGTGCCCTAGCCTAAGCCTAGGGGTGCCATAGCCTAAGCCTAGGGGTGCCCTAGCCTTAGTCTAGGGGAGCCCTAGACTTAGCCTAAGGCTAGAGGTGCCCTGGCCTAAATTTAGTGGTGCCCTAACCTTAGGCTAGGGAATCCCGAGCCTTAGCCTAAGCCTAGGGGTGCCCTAGCCTAAGCCTAGGGTTACCTAGCCTAATCCTAGGGGTGCCCTCGCCTAAGCTTAGGTGTGCCCTAGCCTAAGCTTAGGGGTGCCCTAGCCTAAGATTAGGGGTGCCCTAGCCTTAGGCTAGGGGTTCCCTAGCCTTAGCTTAAGCTAGGGGAGCCCTAGCCTACGCCTAGGGGTGCCCTAGCCTAAGCCTAGGGGTGCCCTAGCCTAAGCCTAGGGTTACCTAGCCTAAGCCTAGGGGTGCCCTAGCCTAAGCCTAGGGGTGCCCTAGCCTTAGACTAGGGGAGTCCTACCCTTAGCCATAACCGGGGGGTGCCCTAGCCTAAGCCTAGAGGTGCCCTAGCCTAAGCCTATGGGTGCCCTATCCTAAGCCTAGGGGTGACCTAGCCTTAAGCTATGGGAACCCTAGCTTTAGCCTAAGCCTGGGGGTGCCCTAGCCTAAGCCTAGGGGTGCCCTAGCCTAAGCTTAGGGGTGCCCTAGCCTAAGCCTAGGGGTGCCATAGCCTAAACCTAGGGGTGCCCTATCCTAAGCCTAGGGGTGCCCTAGCCTAAGCCTAGGTGTACCCTAGCCTAAGCCTAGGGGTGCCCGAGCCTAAGCCTCGGGGTGGCCTAGACTTAGGCTAGGGGAGCCGTAGACTTAGCCTAAGCGTAGGGGTGCCCCAGCCTAAGCCTAGTGGTGCCCTAACCTTATGCTAGGGTATCCCTAGCCTTAGGCAAATTCTAGGGGTGCCCTAGCCTAAGCCTAGGGATGCCCTAGCCTAAGCCTAGGGGTGCCCTAGCCTACGCCTAGGGGTTCCCTAACTTTAGGCTAGGGAAACCCTAGCCTTAGCCTAAGCCAAGGGATGCCCTAGCCTAAGCCTAGGGATGCCCTAGCCTAAGCCTAGGGCTGCCTAGCCTTAGGTTAGGGGAGCCCTTGCCTTAGCTTAAGCCTAGGGGTTCCAAAGCCTAAGCCTAGGGGTGCCTTAGCCTAAACATAGGGGTGCCCTAGCCTAAGCCAAGGGGTGCCATAGCATAAGCCTAGTGGTGCCAAGCCTAAGGCTAAGGGTGCCCTAGCCTTAGGCTAGGGGAGCCCTAGCCTAAGCCTAAGGCTAGTGTTGCCCTAGCCTAAGCCTAGGGTGCCCTAGCCTAAGCCTAGGGGTGCCCAAGTTTTAGGCTAGTGGAGTCCTAGCCTTAACCTAAGCCTAGGGATGCCCTATATTAAGCCTAGGGGTGCCCTAGCCTAAGCCTCGGGGTGCCCTCGCCTTAGGCTATGGGAGCCCTAGCCTTAGCCTAAGCCTAGGGGTGCCCAAGCCTAAGCCTAAGAGTGCCCTTGCATAACCCTAGGGGTGCCCTAGCCTTAGCCAAAGCCTAGGGGTGCCCTAGCCTATGCCTAGGGTGCCCTAGCCTTAGGCTAGGGGAGTCCTAGCCTTAGCCTAAGCCGACGGGTGCCCTAGCCTAAGCCTAGTGGTGCCGTTGCCTAAGACTAGTGGTGCCCTAGCTTAAGCCTAGGTGTACCTTAGCCTAAGCCTAGGGGTGCCCTAGCCTAAGCGTACGGGAGCCCTAGCCTAAGCTTAGGGGTGCCATAGCCTAAGCCTAGGGGTTCCCTAGATTTAGGCTAGGGGATCCCTAGCCTTAGGCTAATTATATGGGTGCCCTAGCCTAATACTAGGGGTGCCCTAGCCTAAGCCTAGGTGTATCCTAGCCTAAGCCTAGGGGTGCCCTAGCCTAAGCCTAGGGGTGCCCTAACCTAAGCCTAGGGGTGCCCTTGCCTTAGGCTAGAGAAGCTCTAGCCTTAGCCTAAGCCTAGGGGTGCCCTAGCCCAAGCCTCGCGGTGCCCTATCCTAAGCCTAGGGGTGCCCAACTTAAGCCTAGGGGTGCCATAGCCTAAGCCTAGGTGTGCCCTAGCCTTAGGCTAGGGGAGCCCTAGCCTTATGCTAATTCTAGGGGTGCCCTAGCCTAATCCTAGGGGTGCCCTAGACTAAGACTAGGGGTGCCGTAGCCTAAGATTAGGGGTGCCCTAGCCTTAGGCTAGCGAGCCCTAGCCTTAGCCTAAGCCTAGGGGTGCCCTAGCCTAAAACTATGGGTGGTCTAGCCTTAGACTAGGGGAGCCCTAGCCTTAGCCTAAGCTAGGGGTGCCCTCGCCTACGCCTAGTGGTGTCCAAGCCTAAGCCTAGGGGTGCCCTAGCCTAAGCCTAGGGGTGCCCTAGCCTTAGGCTATGGAAGCACTAGCCTTAGCCTAAGCCTTGGGGTGCCCTAGCCTAAGCCTAGGGGTGCTCTAGCCTAGGCCTGGGGTGCCCTACCCTAAGCCTAGGGGTGCCCTAGCCTTGGGCTAGGAGAGCCTTAGCCTTAGCCTAAGCCTAGGGGTGCCCTAGCCTAAGCCTACGGGTGCCCCAGCCTAAGCCTAGGGGTGCCCTAGCCTAAGCCAAGGGGTGCCCTAGCCTTAGGTTAGGGGAGCCCTAGCCTAAGCCTAGGGGTGCCCTAGCCTAAGCCTAGGGGTTCCCTAGCCTTAGGCTAGTTGAGCCGTAGCCTTAGTCTAAGCCTAGGGGTGCCCTAGCCTAAGCCTATGGCAGCCCTAGCCTAAGCCTAGGGGTGCCCTAGCCTAAGGCTAGGGGTACCCTTGGCTTAGGCTAGGGGAGTCCTAGCCTTAGCCTAAGCCTAGTGGTGCCCTAGCGTAAGCCTAGGGTTACCTAGGCTAAGCCTAGGGGTGCCCAAGCCTAAGCGTAGGGGTGCCCTAGCCTTAGGCTAGGGGAGTCCTAGCCTTAGCCATAGCCGGGGGGTGCCCTAGCCTAAGCCTTGGGGTGCCCTAGCCTAAGCCTAGGTGTGCCCTAGCCTAAGCCTAGGGGTGCCCTAGCCTTAGGCTATGGGACCCTAGATTTAGTCTGAGCCTAGGAGTGCCCTAGTCTATGCCTAGGGGTGCCCTAGCCTAAGCCTAGGGGTGCCCTAGCCTAAGTTTAGGGGTGCCCTAGCCTAAACCTATGGGTGCCCTATCCTAATCCTAGGGGTGCCCTATCCTAAGCCTAGGGGCGCCCTAGCCTAAGCTTAGGGGTGCCCTAGCCAAAGCCTAGGGGTGCCATAGCCTAAGCCTAGGGGTGCCCTATCCTAAGACTAGGCGTGCCCTAGCCTAAGCCTTGGGGTGCCCTAGCCTAAGCCTAGGGGTGCCTTAGCCTAAGCCTTGGGGTGCCCTAGCCTAAGCCTAGGGGTGCCCTAGCCTTGGGCTAGGGGTGCCCTAGCCTTGGGCTAGGGGAGCCCTAGCCTTAGCCTAAACCTAGGGGTGCCCTAGCCTAAGGCTACGGGTGCCCTAGCCTAAGCCTAGGGGTGCCCTAGCCTATGCCTAGGGTGCCCTAGCCTTAGGCTAGGGGAGTCCTAGCCTTAGCCTAAGCCGACGGGTGCCCTAGCCTAAGCCTAGCGGTGTCGTTGCCTAAGACTAGTGGTGCCCTAGCTTAAGCCTAGGTGTACCCTAGCCTAAGCCTAGGGGTGCACTAGCCTAAGCGTACGGGTGCCCTAGCCTAAGCTTAGGGGTGCCATAGCCTAAGCCTAGGGGTTCCCTAGATTTAGGCTAGGGGATCCCTAGCCTTAGGCTAATTATATGGGTGCCCTAGCCTAATCCTAGGGGTGCCCTAGCCTAGCCTAGGTGTATCCTAGCCTAAGCCTAGGGGTGCCCTAGCCTAAGCCTAGGGGTGCCCTAGCCTAAGCCTAGGGGTGCCCTAGCCTTAGGCTAGGGAAGCTCTAGCCTTAGCCTAAGCCTAGGGGTGCCCTAGCCTAAGCCTAGGGGTGCCCTAGCCTAGGCCTGGGGGTGCGCTAGCTTAAGCCTAGGGGTGCCATAGCCTAAGCCTAGGTATGCATTAGCCTTAGGCAAGGGGAGGCCTAGCCTTAGACTAATTCTAGGGGTGCCCTAGCCTAATCCTAGGGTTGCCCTAGCCTAAGCTTAGGTGTGCCCTAGCCTAAGACTAGGGGTGCCCTAGCCTAAGATTAGGGGTGCCCTACCCTTATGCTAGCGAGCCCTAGCCTTAGCCTAAGCCTAGGGTTGCCCTAGCCTCAAACTATGGGTGCCCTAGCCTTAGACTAGGGGAGCCCTAGCCTTAGCCTAAGCAAGGGGTGCCCTCGTCTACGCCTAGGGGTGTCCAAGCCTAAGCCTAGGCGTGCCCTAGCCTAAGCCTAGGGGTGCCCTAGCCTTAGGCTATGGAAGCACTAGCCTTAGCCTAAGCCTTGGGGTGCCCTAGCATAAGTCTAGGGGTGCCCTAGCCTAGGCCTAGGGGTGCCCTACCCTAAGCCTAGGGGTGCCCTAGCCTTGGGCTAGGGGAGCCTTAGCCTTAGCCTAAGCCTAGGGGTGCCCTATCCTAAGCCTACGGGTGCCCCAGCCTAAGCCTAGGGGTGCCCTAGCTTAAGCCAAGTTGTTCCCTAGCCTTAGGTTAGGGGAGCCCTAGCCTTAGCCTAAGCCTAGGGGTGCCCTATCCTAAGCATACGGGTGCCCCAGCCTAAGCCTAGGGGTGCCCTAGCCTAAGCCAAGGGGTGCCCTAGCCTTAGGCTAGGGGAGCATTAGCCTTAGCCTAAGCCTCGGGGTGCCCTAGCCTAAGCCTAGGGGTTCCCTAGCCTTAGGCTAGTCGAGCCGTAGCCTTAGTCTAAGCCTAGGGGTGCCCTAGCCTTAGCCAAAGCCTAGGAGTGCCCTAGCCTATGCCTAGGGTGCCCTAGCCTTAGGCTAGGGGAGTCCTAGCCTTACCCTAAGCCGACGGGTGCCCTAGCCAAAGCCTAGTGGTGCCGTTGCCTAAGACTAGTGGTGCCCTAGCCTAAGCCTAGGTGTACCCTAGCCTAAGCCTAGGGGTGCCCTAGCCTAAGCGTAAGGGTGCCCTAGCCTAAGCTTAGGGGTGCCATAGCCTAAGGCCAGGGGTTCCCTAGATTTAGGCTAGGGGATCCCTAGCCTTAGGCTAATTATATGGGTGCCCTAGCCTAATCCTAGGGGTGCCCTAGCATAAGCCTAGGTGTATCCTAGCCTAAGCCTAGGGGTGCCCTATCCTAAGCCTAGGGGTGCCCTAGCCTAAGGCTACGGGTGCCCTAGCCTAAGCCGAGGGGTGCCCTAGCCTAAGCCTAGGGGTGCCTTAGCCTTAGGCTAGGGGAGCCCTAGCCTTAGCCTAAGCCTAAGGGTGCCCTAGCCTAAGCCTAGGGGTGCCCTAGCCTAAGCCAAGGGGTTCCCTAGCCTTAGGCTAGTCGAGCCGTAGCCTTAGTCTAAGCCTAGGGGTGCCCTAGCCTAAGCCTATGGGTGCCCTAGCCTAAGCCTAGGGGTGTCCTAGCCTTACGCTAGGGGAGCCCTACCCTTAGGCTAATTCTGGGGGTGCCCTAGCCTAAGCGTAGGGGTTCCCTAGCCTAAGCTTAGGGGTGCCCTAGCCTAAGCCTAGTGGTGCCCTAGCCTAAGCCTAGGGGTTCCCTAGCCTTAGGCTAGGGAAACCCTAGCATTAGCCTAAGCCTAGGGGTCCCCTAGCTTAAGCCTAGGGGTGCCCTAGCCTAAGCCTAGGGGTGCCATAGCCTAAGTCTAGGGGTGCCCTATCCTAAGCCTAGGGGTGCCCTAGCCTAAACCTTGGGGTGTCCTAGCCTAAGCCTAGGGGTGCCCAAGCCTAAGCCTGAGTGCCCTTGCATAACCCTAGGGGTGCCCTAGCCTTAGCCAAAACCAAGGGGTGCCCTAGCCTATGCCTAGGGTGCCCTAGCCTTAGGCTAGGGGAGTCTTAGCCTTAGCCTAAGCCGACGGGTGCCCTAGCCAAAGCCTAGTGGTGCCGTTGCCTAAGACTAGTGGTGCCCTAGCCTAAGCCTAGGTGTACCCTAGCCTAAGCCTAGGGGTGCCCTAGCCTAAGCGTAAGGGTGCTCTAGCCTAAGCTTAGGGGTGCCATAGCCTAAGGCCAGGGGTTCCCTAGATTTAGGCTAGGGGATCCCTAGCCTTAGGCTAATTATATGGGTGCCCTAGCCTAATCCTAGGGGTGCCCTAGCATAAGCCTAGGTGTATCCTACTCTAAGCCTAGGGGTGCCCTAGCCTAAGCCTAGGGGTGCCCTAGCCTAAGCCTAGGGGTGCCCTTGCCTTAGGCTAGGGAAGCCCTAGCCTTAGCCTAAGCCTAGGGGTGCCCTAGCCTAAGCCTCGGGGTGCCCTATCCTAAGCCTAGGGGTGCCCTAGCTTAAGCCTAGGGGTGCCATAGCCTAAGCCTAGGTGTGACCTAGCCTAAGCCTAGGGGTGCCCTAGCCTAATCCTAGGGGTGCCCTAGCCTTCAGCTAGGGAAACCCAAGCCTTAGCCTAAGCCTAGGGTTGCCCTAGCCTAAGCCTAATGGTGCCCTAGCCTAAGGCTAGGGGAGCCCTACCCTAAGCCTAAGCCTAGGGGTGCCCAAGCCTAAGCCTAATGGTGCCCTAGCCTAAGGCTAGGGGAGCCCTAGCCTAAGCCTAAGCCTAGTGGTGCCCTATGGTAAGCCTAGGGGTGCCCTAGCCTAAGCCTAGGGGTGCCTTATCCTTAGGCTAGGGGAGCCCTATCCTTAGCCTAATCCTAGGGTTGCCCAAGCCTAAGCCTAGGAGTGTCCTAGCCTAATCCTAGGGGTGCCCTAGCCGTCAGCTAGGGAAACCCTAGCCTTAGCCTAAGCCTAGGGTTGCCCTAGCCTAAGCCTAGGGGTGCCCTATCCTAAGCTTAGGGGTGACCTACCCTAAGCCTAGGGGTGCCCTAGCCTAAGCCTAGGGGTGCCCTAGCCTTAGACTAGGGGAGCCCTAGCCTTAGTCTAGGGGAGCCCTTGACTTAGCCTAAGGCTAGAGGTGCCCTGGCCTAAACTTAGTGGTGCCCTAACCTAAGGCTAGGGAATCCCGAGCCTTAGCCTAAGCCTAGGGGTGCCCTAGCCTAAGCCTAGGGTTACCTACCCTAATCCTAGGGGTGCCCTCGCCTAAGTTTAGGTGTGCCCTAGCCTAAGCCTAGGGGTGCCCTAGCCTAAGATTAGGGGTGCCCTAGCCTTAGGCTAGGGGTTCCCTAGCCTTAGCTTAAGCTAGGGGTGCCCTAGCCTACGCCTAGGGGTGCCCTAGCCTAAGCCTAGGGGTGCCCTAGCCTAAGCCTAGGGTTACCTAGCCTAAGCCTAGGGGTGCCCTAGCCTAAGCCTAGGGGTGCCCTAGCCTAAGCCTAGGGTTACCTAGCTAAGCCTAGGGGTGCCCTAGCCTAAGCCTAGGGGTGCCCTAGCCTTAGACTAGGGAATC